>NC_080755.1:33246817-33862858 GCF_020826845.1 Diceros bicornis minor
GAATTTAAGGTATTAGATAAAAACCAAGGGAAGAAATATTTTGGCTGTTTGTTGGGGTGGTGAGTCTGTTCATTTCTACTATAAAGATAACTAGAGTCTCTGCCTTGCCATAACCACCCCCATAGAAAGCTGGTATGTTGCCTTAGGATTTTGTAAACACATCTTAGCTCTTTCTACACATAGGAAGTCAAAGGCGAGAGTCTCAGACTTGGATTGTATCCACACAATAAAAAAAAATAAGAAAGGAAGGGAGGGAGAAAGCAAGGGTAAGAGGGAGAGAGGAAGGGAAGAGGGAGGAGAGAAGGGAAGAGGGAGGGGATGACGAAAGGGAGAATGAATATGAATCTAATTTCATGAATTCCTTTGTAGAAACTAAATTCGAGTTCAATAATTATTTTTCAAGTCAACTTGACCTTATCCTGGTGTTAATATGAAATAGAAAGGAATAATTTCAGTTCCCCTTTTAAAATGGGAGGCAATCACATTGACAAAAGGGCTGTCACTGAAACTGTTCAGGTCCTTTTCTTGCTTTCCACTCCCTGCACCACATCCATAAAAACAACAATGTGACATTTTATTGAGCATCTACTATGTGCCAGGGTCCAACAATACCTAAGTACTTGGAGTTCCCATTTCCTATCTCTCTTACACGCACCTTTGTACTTACAGCTTCTTTCCTCTGGAATACACTTTCTCCACTTTTCCTCCTGAGACATTCCATCCCTTTCTTCAAAACTTAGCAAAGCATCACATACTTTATGATGCAGACCCTCTTAGGCAGAAAAAGACAAATTTTCCTCTGTTAAATTTATACTACTATTGTATTATAACTGTTAATGTCATTTTTCTAGCCACAAGATTATATTTATCACTAAGACCAAAGACACTGTAACGTGAATGGAAGATGTTAAATGAATATTTGTTGAATTAGTGATCTGATGCATGAATCAATTAATAAATAAATCTGCACCAATATATTTTGAATTCTTCTGTACCAATTGCTGCACACAAAGGGGAAAACGTTGGGGTCCAGTCATAATTTCCAAGCAGGTAATACCCTTTGTATTTTTTTTTTCTGAGGAAGACCGGCTCTGAGTTATCATCTATTGCCAATCCTCCTCCTTTTTTTCCCCCCCAAAGTCCCAGTAGATAGTTGTATGTCAGAGTTGCACATCCTTCTAGTTGCTGCATGTGGGATGTGGCCCCAGCACGGCCGAAGAAGCAGTGCGTCGGTGCACGCCCAGGACCCAAACCCTGGCCGCCAGCAGCAGAGCACGCGCACCCAACCACTAAGCCACAGGGCCAGTCCTTACCCTCTGTATTTTAAGAAGCCCTTTGGAAGACATCCTACATTATTTGCATTATAATATAATATTGATGGTGACAATGGTAGCATTTATATTGAGAATTCAGGAACCTTGATACCAATGATGCTGAGTATCAAACACAAGAAATGAAACAGGATGAAGAAAGTGGTTGGGAGAAGCACGTTAATTGAGGCCGCATGTTTCTGCTACATATTGCGTGAACTCACACTCTTCTTCCTTTCCTGCTCACCCCCACCTCTCTCACTTGGTAGGGAATTGTCTTTGCAATGTTCACAGGATCAACCAGCAATTGTTGGAAATGACACTGTAAGTAAATTAAGTACAGGATAGTATGGGTTGATGAATTACTGTAATTTAATTTTATTGCATCAGTGGAAATAGTAAATAAATGCACAGCATACCATGCTGAGATAATCTATTGATCTTTTCAGTCAATATGGGATGAAAATTCCCAACAAAACATAAAACTAGAATATTGTTGAAAATATATTATTTTCAGCTTTTAATACTCCAAGCAAATTCAGAAGGGTAATTGTTTCATTTTACACGCATCTAATATATATGTAGATGATTAAGAACTAAGTTCACAGCTGATCAGATCACATATAGTAATAATACATTTATCCCACGGTTAGTTATTATGTTACCTCCTGGAGGTAGTCAGCCTAAAGGTAGGATAGGCTGAAATGTTTGTGTTCAACCAAAAAGATGTCACAAAATCCAGGTACCCAAGGAAACTTCAAATGTCTTCTTCAGAAATTAAGTATTCCCTTCTAAGATCCCATTTTCAATTTATAATTTCAATTATCTATTCAACATAATATATGAAAAAATGTGAGTTGGATATTAGACAGAATTTCAAGAGAAAGATGGATTTTCCATAATGATAAATGATGGTTGCTTTCTTGAAGTAGAAGGCATGCTTCAGAAAATATGGCTAAAAACAAACGAACAAAAAAACAAACAAGCAAAGAACTATGAAGACTTTCAATACAGGGAAGATTGTTTCGCACTCCTAAACAACTGCTTTGAATATTTTGGATTTTAGTTTGCCTAGGAAACAATTGATAAAAATTGGTTGTGAATCAAAATCATTTTCAAGCATGTACAAATTCGACCTGAAAATGTGTCCTATTTAGAAATTGATTTCAGTTTTCCTTTCATGGTGAGACTAAATTGAGATCATCTTTGCAATTAGAAAACTTTCCAATTCAATTCAACCAATCCATAGTAAATGCCTACTATGTGCCCGGTGCTATAACAGGCACTTGAAGAGATGGAGAGATGATTGGTATGCAGTTCTTATTATTAAAAATTGAAAAGTTTAGCGGGCCACTTCAATTTAAAACTTAGGAGTGATTGCAATGCCCCTTTGTGGGGCATATGGAGAACTTAACTTATTACAGATTTCAGGTAGGGGGATTCAGGATTATATCACAATAGTAAATTATATTATTTTTTAAGTACCAGGATTCTTTTTTAATATCTCAAATAGAGGTTTTTTTTGTTGTAATTCCTGCCAAATGCTTATATTTTTCCCCTTAGGATGTTATACATGGTGCATCCTTTGAGAATCTAAAGCTTTCTTCATGAAAGAAGTTTTATTTAAATAAGGCATTTAGCTAGGTAATTTTGAAAAGAATTATTGTTGTGGTTAAAAATTAAATGATCTCCTGGAGACATTTTTTTCCCTTCAGTCTCCAATATTTCTTCTTTCCTTTTGACAACACTGCTTTAATGCTTCAGAAGTTAGAGAAAAAGGAGTAGTCCTTCTCTATGTGAGGTGCGATTCTGAATCAAAAGTGAATTCTGAGCCAAGGTATGTTGGAAGCCTATATACTTTATCTAATAGAAGAATAAAGTTTCCATGCAGAATACTATATGTGTTCATTCTGGGGCTTTTAGGTTCCTCATATTCCGTCATTTCAATGGAATTAAGCTCACCTTGGTAGCTCTCACTGTAGAAGATAATAAAAGAATGGATCAATCTTGGAGGAAGCAGGTCCATCATATAGTAGCCAACCTTTTATTAGGGGAAAACTGAATATTTATCAATTCTTCAGTAAATAGAGCATATCTTTTTCTGTTTGTTTTTCACACAAGTTTATTAGATACATAGGAAGTCAGAGATCTTACAAATGCATCATGAAAAAGTAAGTACAAAATCAGGAAAAAGAAGAACCTTCTGAAATGGAAGTGAGTCAAAATCAATATACCATAAAATGAATGAATACGGTCATATTAGAAACAACCTATGCTTCTACCCTAAGGAACACTATTTTTTCTTTTTGTGTGTGTGTGAGGAAGATCAGCCCTGAGCTAACTTCCATGCCAATCCTTCTCTTTTTGCTGAGGAAGATCAGCCCTGAGCTAACATCTATTGCCAATCCTCCTCCTTTTTTTTCCCTTTTTCTCCCCAAAGCCCCAGCAGATATTTGTATGTCATAGTTGCACATCCTTCTAGTTGCTGTATGTGGGACGCCGTCTCAGCATGGCCGGACAAGCGGTGCGTCGGTGCACGCTCGGGATCCCAACCCAGGCCTCCAGTAGCGGAGCATGCTCACTCAACCACTAAGCCATGGGTCGGCTCCCAGGAACACTATTTTAAATGAATTTTTTGAGGAAATGAGAATAAGCTCTCTCCTCAATCCAATCAAGCTAACTGGAGTCAGACTGACAAAAACTATAAACTATGTTTTTGTGTCTTAACTGACGTTGAAAGGGCAAAAAAGTTTTGATGACAGAAAATGCAGTTAATTTAATAATAAGAACTTGTCAGTGCTTATGCAGCACCACTCAAGAAAGAGAAATATTTCTAGAATTCATCCAATTCTATTTGCTCTATTTTTTGCCAATCAAGCAACATTCTGATTATCGGTTTATATTCCAAGATACGTTGAAAAGGTGTTCTGGTTAAATGACGCAAAGTTATGGAACAGAATAGCTCTCTAGGGGCTGATTATCCAGAGCGACTATAAATACGGCACTTAGGGCTCGGATTAGATGAGTCATCACTATACGAGCTCCTGGGTGCAGCATCCTCATGCCTATTTGTGTGTTCTTCCCTCTGAAACCGGTACCAGAGGTATCATGAGAATAACATGTCTCAAGGAGAAAACCTCATTGCTGGCTAGCTAATTTTTGCTTCTGAAACTTAGATAAAAGCTTCTAGGTAGCCTGAATTGGGGTCAGGATTGAGAACTCCAAGGCCTGTCCCCTGATAATCAGTAGTTCTAATGGAATAAAGGTAAACAGAAGGCCAAGAATAATCATTTGATAAATTTTTTGTGGACATGTTGAGGGAGCCACTATCCACATGTGAGGACCAAAAATTAAAAAACAAAAAGCTTAAAGGATAGAAAAAAAATAATAATCATTGAAATACAAACCCAATAGGTAGATTCATAGTTGGCCTGGAAAATAGGGATGAAGACCTCTACTTTCCCCTGCCCAGGAGAATGAGAAATGAATTTCTCTTGCCATCCCCATCCTGGGATGGCCAACCTAAAAGACAGGCTCCCATTGGCATCATTCTGAGAAGTAAGCTCCACCCTGCCCAGCACAGGCTGAGCTCCAGACATGATCAACACAGCACCTGAAGGGCTTAGGAAGGCATTGTGTTTAGCTGATAACGTTAAACCCTGCTCCTTCCTGCCTTGAGGCCTCAGCACTGCACTCATATTGAAGAGGCATTCATTTTCATGCCCAATTTTGCTTATGCTCAACTCTACTGTTTCATAGTTGAGCATCACTCCTGCTACTACTAACGCTTGTACGTTAATGGTACCGTTAACAATTACACTGATAATGATAACATTTTAAACTTGCATATCCTTTATGCATTTCAAAGTGTTCTCATTCTTTTTTATGTGAATCCTCACAATGAGTCTATAAGCAAAGAAGACTGGGATATTCATCCCATTCAACGGGTGAGAACACTGCAAATCAAAGTGGTTATTTGAATTTTCAAAAGCAAGTTATTCCTGGGAGAGCCTGGAATAAAATCCAACAAATGTCTCCACTCCGGTTTCTCTTTCAGAGGTACTCCTTGCTATTGGTCTCAACCAGGCACTCTGAATCACAGGAAATGTTTTCTTCTGGGTGTATCGAAGAGAATTCTGGAAGGCTAGGAACAAGGCATAACGGGATCACACAGGCTTAGCTTAATTCTGTCATCCTCCTCATTACCTTCCTTCACATTCTCAGGCCCACATGCCCAGAGGAAAAATAGCAAATCAACATTCTTCTTTACAACTGGCATAAACCTTAATTCATACTATGCATCTGATTGATAACCACTGGCACTGCCCCTGCCTTCAAGGTACTTTCACTCCAGCAGTGCAGGCGGTTTCCAGCACAGTCACAGGGTTGCTGAGTTGGGTGGGGGGTGGGGAAGGGAAAGACAGATATCAACCCTGTATCAGTACAAAAAATAAAAGAAAAGAAAAAGTGTAAGGTAGTAACATAAACGGCACATTTAAAATATTTCTCTTTCTCTAGATCTTCTAAGAAGAGAGAAGGAGAAGCTTTTGAGTGTTTGGGGGGAAAATCCAGGGAAAATTTAGAAGACAAGAAAGAGGCAGAGGATGGTTTTGAAACAGTATGTTTTAAATGCTTTCCTTTTGAAAATGCCTGAAAGAATCATTCCATATGTGCAACCAAATATGCAGTTCCCTTGGACGTTCATTCTGTTTTATTACCTTAGCAGCCAAGCATGGAAAGGAAGCAGACTCTAGCTTTTTTCGTTCTAAGCAGAAGAAAGCAAGCTTCGAAGACTTGAGAACGTGGTGTCATTGGAGAGAAAAATAATCACAATTAAAGAGGATGAAAGGTTGAAGGGAGAGAGAAGGGACTAGAAAAAGAGAGCTTAGCAACTCAGAATGTGGCAGAAATCACTAGAAATGACAGAAAGAGTGGAAATGCCCTGGAAAGAGGGGCATTGGCGATTTCTTTGCAAGTCTCTGAAAATAGGACCTTTTCTTAGTCATCTTTGGATTGCCTCCTGCTGCTACAGAAATACTTTGAATTTAATAGACAAAAGTTAAATATATGCTTGAATGCTGACCCTAGGGTCTCTTTCCCTCTGATGAGTCAGAAACTACCATTGCTCATCGTCTACTGAATTCCTACAAATACAGGAAGAAAAGGCCTTAAAAGTAATTTAATTCCACTATGCACCTTGTTCAATAGTTTTTTCTGTCTGTCTTTCAACAGAGTGAAAGGGAAAGAGCCCAAGACTACAAACGGATGGTAAAAATCTGAGTCTCAGCTCAGTCTATGATTAGCTGTATGACTTGTGTCAGGTGATTTAATCTGTCTGGGGTTCATTTCATTTAAATGTATGAGGAAAGGGTTGCACTCTATACAGGCTTGTATCAGGGTCCTTGTCCTAATCACTGTTAGTGGAAAGTAACAGAATACACATTTTTCAACTGCCTTAATAGATGATTCAGTGTAAAATATAATTTTTTTTCTTAGTGTTGCCTTTATTTTTAGTGCAGTGGAGATTACCGCACAAGGCAAGCCACCCTCTTCATTCCTACCATTCATGAGCTCACACTAAATTGTGGGGGTTGGTGAGCTCTTGCTTCATCCTTCAGTTACAAGCATGTATAGAGGATTTGATTTAACTAATGATAAATGGCAAGACAGAGTTTCCCTTGCCTTATTGATTTTATCCTCTGCAATATTGAAGACAAAAAAATATAATCAGCTGAGAATATATTTGGTTTCTCATTACAAATAGTCCCACAGCTGTGTACATTTCGTGTCACCAAGTTTTTTTTCTTTCCAATCAATCCTTAACTGAGCAGGCTGCTAAGAGTAAGGTGAGGTAATGAATTTTGCTTGTGCTTTTATGTTGAGATTGGTATGTAACCAAATTTCTGCTGTGGGAGATCAAGACTTGGCCACCCTGAAATCTATCTCTTTACCTTGGTTGTTTTCTCTAGGGACATTTGACCTCCCCCACTAACTGCCTAAAGAATTTGACATGGTGGCTCCTTCCTGGAACAGATCTATCATGATGGCTGTAAAGATAACGTAGGGTAAATGTTACAATAGGAAAGGCACCAACAAGCCCCTCTTATCAGAAGTTCTGTCTCTCTGGCCACATTCTCTGGATGACACTGCGAGGAGTTGCCAGACAATCATTTACATTTATAAGGGAAATCTCCATTTGTAAAGGTATCTCCCTCTCTGTTTTGAGAAGAGAGGGGGATGGCCTCATTTCTAGAGGCTTATCAATGTGGAAGTTGAGGCCTTAAAGCTGCATAATAACCTTACTCTTGTTTACTGTGCTTTAGTGGTAATCTCCTGTAACTGACTCCCCCCACCCCCAAAATCCTCCTTTTGGCTGAACATGGTATTTAAGACGAGAATTTCTGCTATTGTGTGGAGAAACGCAGTGTCCCTGCTTTCTCCCATGTATACATGTTATTAAACTTGGTATTATTTTCTCCTGCTAACCTGTCTTGTTAATTATTTGGCCAGCCATAAGAACCTTAAGGGAAAGGGCAGAGGGAGATTCTCCCTCTTCCCCCTACACTGCTTTCGAAGGAAAATAAAATTACGGAACTGAATAATCTAGAGCAGTTGTCTGCCTAGTGTGTAGGCTCTAGGCTCTTCAAGAGAAAATGTTTTGTTGTATTGATTTTTGCATCCTTAGCATCTAGTCCTGTCTCTGGTACAGAAAATGGTGCTCAAAATGTGTGTATTAAATTGTATGGGGTGATTAAAAACAATTGTTCAAGTCAAACATCCTAAATGCTCAAATTGTAAGTATACTGACTGATGAATTACTGAGAAGTGAACACACACCTATATCCACTACTCAACGGAATAAATAAAATATTACCCATATCCTAGAAGTCCTCCCAAATACTCCCTCTGTTCTTTCCCAAAGAGAACCACAACCTGACTTCTAATATGATAGAGCATTTCTGCCTCCTTTTGAACTCTATATGAGTGAAATGTTATAATATGTACTCTTTAATGTCTGGCTTCTTTCATTCATAGTGTTTGCAGTGTTCATCCGTGTTGCTGCTGTAGCTATAGTACCAGCATTTTCACTGTAGTATATTACGCCATTTGTGAATGAAACACACTTTTTCTTTTAATCCTTTCTACTGTTGGTGGACATGTGAGTAGCTTCCAGGCTTGGGGTCCCATGAAACATACCTCTGGTATACTTCTTTTGGCATAGATGTAAATGCATTTTTTTTTTTTGAGAAGATACCTAGGAGTAGAAAAGCTGTTTCATTTGGTAGGAATTTATTCAGGCTGGTGGACAATTATGTATAGATTACCAAAATTGTTGTGCAAATTTGCACTCTCTCCACAAGTATGTATAGTTCTAGCTGCCCCATATCCTCACAAACATTGCAATGTTGTCAATCTTTTAAATTGTAGCCATTGTAGTGAGTGTGTGATGGCATATCATTAGGGTTTAATTTACTTTTCCTTCATTTCTAATGATTCCAAATGCCTTTTATCATATTTATTGGCCATTTGGATATTTTTGTTGTGAATTGCCTATTTAAGTCTTTAACTTGTGTTTCAAGAGGGTTGTCAGTCTTTTTCTTATTCATTATAAATTTATGTATAAATAATTATATATAAAAATTTTATATATTATGGATATAAATCCTTTATTAAATATATGTATTATAGGTATCTTTTCCCATTCCAGGGCTTGAATTTTAACTTTATTAATGATGTCATTTAGTAAAGAGAAGTTCTAAATTTTAATGTACTTAATCATGTTATTTATTTATTGAAAAGATTGTCTTTTCCTGTCATATCCTATGGAACTACATTTTCATAAATCAAGTGTGAATATGAATCTGAATTCTCTATCTCATTCTAATGGTCTACTTCTCTGATTTTATGCTAATATCATACTACCCTAAATAATTATTACAGCCTTTTAAGAAGGCTTGATTATCTCATAGTGTAGGATCTTCATCTTAGTTCCACATTTCGATTTAATCTTGAGTCTTCTTGGCCCTTTGTATTTCCATACATACTTTGAAAAGAGTTTATCATTTTCCACAAAAATAAACTGCTAAAATTTTGTATTGTGATGACATAATTGCATGACATATACATCAATTTATAAAGATTTAACTGTTTAAAAATATGGAATTGTCCAATTCATTAAGAAAATAGTAGTTTGAATTGTCTCTGAAAAGGTCTTGCACATCTTTTGTTAGATTTTTTTACAGGTATTTGATTTTTTATTGAGGTTATTGAAATAGCATGGTTTTAAAATAATTTACAATTGTTGTTTGGTGTTATTCAGAAAAACAATTTATTTTTATAAATCAACTATGTATCCAGCTCTGTGGTAGCCTTGAAGGCCAGCAACTCTGTAATCAAGGTGAAAACTGACAAACAGCCGGTGAGAGCAGCAGAATAGCATTGAAGAACCTCCAGAGCTTCATTCCCAGAAAATTATCACTGTTTGTCTTCTCTGCCAAGTCTCACTCACAGGGCTTGGGAGCAGGGGGTGCTGGTATACGAAAAATATCTATTCCTTTCATTTAATTTTGCTGTGAACCTAAAACTGCTCTAGTAAATCATCTATTAATTAAAAAAATAATAAATCTTTTATAAAATGAACAGAGACTCAGAAACCTGTGGGACACAATCAAATGTACCCATATGTGAATAATAGGAGTCACAGAATAAGAAGTGAGATAGAAAAAGACAGAAAGAATATTTGAAGAAATAATGGCCAAAAAGTTTCAACATCTGATAAAAGACATTAACTCAAGAAACTCAACAAATTTCAAGAAAGACAAACTCAAAGATATTCAAACCTAGATACATTATAATGAAATAGTTGAAAAACAAAGAAAAGAAAATCTTGAAAGCAGCAAGAGAAAAGCAACTCATCATATACAAGAAATCCTCAACAGGATTATTTGCTGCTTCCTTACCAGAAACCATGGAAGCAGAAAGCAGTGAGATGACATATTCAATGTTCTGAGAGAAAAAGACTCAACCAAGAACTCTATATCTAGCAAAACTATTCTTCAAAAATAAAGGAGAAATTAAGATATTCCAAAATAAACAAAAATTGAGAGTTTAATTTACTAGCAGACTTGCCCTATTATAAATGTTAATGGGACTCTGGCTGAACTAAAAGAACAGTACATAGTAACTTGATTTTACATGAGGAAATAAAGACCACCAGTAATGATAATGACATAGGTAGATGTATATAGATATGTATACACACCTTTGAGATTCATTGAAAAAAGCTCTTCTGGATTCTCCGTACCCCAGCAGTGGTCTTCTGGCAGTGCAAACCCCGATTTTCACCTCCTAGTCCATGCCCAAAATCTTTGAATGCCACCAGTAAAACAAAAAAAAAATGGTGTAAACAAATCATTTATGTACCTCTCTTATAAGAAAGGAAATTTTCATTCTTTAATATGTTTTTCCACAGCTTTCTGATATCATAACCAGAATATTTTAGTATTTTGTCTGGTCTTAATTGTTCTTGGAAGATCTCTCACCTGCTGCAAACTTCTACTTTCTGCTTGGAAGTGGAGGTCAAATCCTCACATTTTCAACCTTTCTTTAACTTTATACTTGAGATATTTCTCTTCTATATAGTGTGTGTGTGATGTACATATATATATATAAATATTGTCTGACAATCTTTGTGATTTAGTTGGCATTTAAGCCCATTTATATTTAATATGTTTGCTCATATTTTGGGATTTAAGTACATTTTACTATTAATTTTCCATTTGTACCACAAATGATTCTTTTTCCTTTATGTTAATTATGTATTTTTTATTACACTATTTTAACCTGTATTAGCTTATTAATTATAAGATTTTTATTATCTTAGTGTCTAAGGGATTTTGGCATGAATCATTGACTAACAAAAATTTACGTTAAACTGGAACTTTTACCATTTATCAGAAAATGTAAGAACATTACACTACCTTAACTCCATTTTTCCTTCTACATTTTGTAGTATTTTTTTTTTTGTTGAGGAAGATTAGCCCTGAGCTAACATCCAATGCCAATCCTCCTCTTTTTTCTGAGGAAGATTGGCCCTGGGCTAACATCAGTGCCCATCTTTCTCTATTTTATATGGGACATGGCTTGACAAGCAGTGCGTCCGTGCGCGCCCGGGATCTGAACCTGCGACCCTGGGCTGCCAAAGCAGAGCTCACGCACTTACCCACTGCACCACCAGGCTGGCCCCTGTAGTACTTTTTATATATTTTAATCCTGCTTATATTTTGCATCCTACACTATATTATTGTTGCTGCTTTAAACCAGGGTTCAGTAAACTACAACATACGAGCCAAATCTATCCCCTAGTCTGTTTACCAGTGGCCTGAGAACTAAAAATATTTTTTATATTTTAAAAAGTTAATGAAAAATATGCAACACAGGCCATATGTAGACTGCAAAGCCTAAAATATTTACTGTCTGACCCATTACAGAAAAATTTTGCTGATCAATGCTTTACACTATGGATATTAATTTAGATTTACATGCAGATTTACCTTTCCCAAGACCTTATGTCCTTTTAACCTTATCAGATTCCACGTTACATCATTTTATTTCTGCCTGAAGAAGTCCCTTTAGCATATCTTTTAGTGCAGGTCTGTTGGAAATATATACTTTCATTTCTAGTAGATATTTTTGCTTCATATAAAATTCTAGCTTGTCAGTTATTTTCTCTTAGCTCTTGTCATCATTTCTTCTTTGAAGTCAGCTATATGTCTTACTATTGCTCTTTTGAGGGTAATGGATTTATTTTCCTTCTGTGCTTTCATGATTTTTCTCTTTGTCTTTGGTTTTCTGATATTGTAGTATTCTGTAGCTAGTTTTTCCTTTTTTCTTGTATTTATTCTGTTTGATATTTGTAGCATTTCTTGAATCAGCAATTTGATGTCTTGAAGCAGTTTTGGAAAATTCTCAGCCAGATTTTTTCAAAATTTTGCTTCTAGACCACTCCTCCTTTTTGGGGACTCCAATTATTTATGTTAGAATGTCTCACCAAGTTTCATATGCCTCTTGTGATCATTGATCATTTATACTTTCTTTTTTTGGTGAGGAAGATTTGCCCTAAGCGAACATCTGTGCCAGTCTTCCTCTATTTTGTATATAAGACACTGCCACAGCATGGCTTGATGAGCGGTGTGTATGTCCGCACCGGGGATCTGAACCCGCAAAACCTGGGCAGCCAAAGCGGAGTGCATGAACTCAATCACTATGCCACTGGCCTGGCCCCCATTTATATTTTCTGTTCATCTTCTTCAACTTCAATATTTTCTAATGATCTACCCCATAATCCTTTTTTACTTCTATATATAATCTGCTGTTAAGCTTATCTATTGAATTTGTGATTTTGTTTTTTTTTCACTTCTAGATTTTCCATTAACATGTATGTATGTATGTATGTATGTATGTATGTATAGTCCAGTTCTCTGGAAAAATTGTCTGTTTCTCAGATATAGAATTTCCTCTTGGTTCAAATTTATACTTTTTTGGTTTTCTGCCATAATTTTCTATTTTTTCTTGAAGATTTTAAGCCTACTGATTTTACAGTCCACGACCATTAACTCCATTGCAGATAAAATATGAGTTTGTTTCTAAAGTCTTGCCTCTCTTGATTTTTAAATCATGTTATGTTATCTTTCATTTTCCTCATTAGTTTGATTGAGTACTAGCCATTGTATAGACAAACTTTGATGTGAAGGAAGGTGTCATTTTCCACCAGAAATTATTTATATTTAATTCTCATGGCTATATGAGAACTAGCAATTCCAAATCACCTGAAGTTCGTCGGTGATTTAGGTGATTTGAGTCTGGGATTAAATTCCTGTCAGGTCAGTCTATTTCTGGTTGAAAATTGGTCTCATCTCTCTGGGTTTCTTTCTCACAGATTTTGGGCTCAAAATTCTTCACCATTTTTTTTTTAGCTTTCTGGGGCCTCTAGACCATTTTTATTTTTATATTTGACAAATTCTCTTGTTTTTTTAGAGGGAAGTTTTTATTATTATTATTATTAATCACCTATTCAGACATTTCAGAAGCAGAACTCCTATAAAAGCATTTTTAAAAATATGATCATCTAATATTAGGAAAAAGAAAATGAATATCCCGGAAAATCAAAAGTATTTAGAACTTATATACAGTCTGGATTTTTAAAAGATATGCATACTTGTCAGCCTATACTTTTGTATTTTGGGTTATTGCTACTGTATTACTCTACTTGCAAGATAAAGCATATGAATCAGTAAACCAGCCTCCTCTTCTGAAAAGTTGTTCTGCGAAGGGGAAATTATTTTGATTTAACAATTTTAGGAACAAAGGATCAATTATGAGTGGATCCCAACTTCTTATAATACTAGACAGGAAATATAATTAATAAATAAGAGGAAAAAGTAGACTGAATTTTAAATTTGGGGTCTTATCAGGAACTGATATCATGAGCAACTGATCTGCTCATGAGGTGCTTTGAGATTTGACTCAGCTCTTTGACTTCCCCCTTGAACAAGCTATTGAAGGTGGCAATCCAGAAGTGATCAAGATTTGTCTAAGAGAGTTATTGTTTCCATGGCCAATAACATCCTCCTCAAAGAGGACATTTAGGGGATCAGAGGACTACTGGTGCTGTTACTTCCCTTTTTATACACCGCAACTCCAGTAAATAAGCTACTCCAAAATACTGCTTGTTATGAATATATGTAGAGTGTGAGTTTGTGAATGAATGAGTTCTTTGTATTGTTGAAATATTTGGACCTTCCATGAGCTATGCATTAGCCCTGGCGCTTACACTATGGTAAAATAATACGTGAAGATCAAGCACAATGTGGTTGTGAGCTCTAACTAGAGCAAGTATCCATAGTGGAACCCAGAGATGAACGGGAAATCAGAATATTTACATGATATTGGATATAGCAACTGAGATTAGACTGTAGGGGAAAAAAATGCATATAGAAAGATCTTTTGAATGTCTCTCACACCTTTCCTGTACCTTTTGGATGTGATTCCTCAGACCTCATTAGTGTGTCATTTGTTCCGTACGAGGTAATTCTTCTCTTCTTTCTCTGGTCAATGCTCAGTCATCTGGAATGAGAATAAAAGGATGAGTAGATGGAGGAACATTCACCAGATAATGACTCAACTTCCCACATGTGATTGTAGCAAGAAGTTAAACTTGTTTGTGTCTATTATGTTTCTTTATCTAGTTATAATGTAGCTGAATAGATGATGCAGCATACCAGGTATATCATCATGACCGAGAAAATGACCCGTAGTCTTGGTGTTTAAACACTGAGAGGTAACGTGTGGTCAACAGCACTGTGGCTGAGTCTGTCAATATACCAAAAAACACACCACAGCATGGTCAATATAATCAGAATAGTACATTAAGGATAATATTGGTTACTAATTGCTATCACTAATGCTAACAGCAACAATTAAGAGTAAGCATTTTGCTGAAATTCTAGACAGGGGTAGGGGGCAGTGGGTGAAGTGGTTCAACTACCTTCCATTAAGTAAGAAAGTACCATATTTAGCATGACAAATCATTCACATAGAAAAATTGAAGAAACTTTGTATGTTATAGAATGGTAAATGTTAAAAAATGGAAACTACTCAAACTGAGTTTATAACCATTAAAAAACACTGAGTAGACGGGTGGGAATAAAAGTGGAATGTTTCTCAAAGCTATTGAGTCAAGTTTTGAAAAAATATGATAGAGGACTTGGTACAATGGAAGGCAAAAATGATCAAGAAAAAATAAACATTGGCTCAAAGTTTAAAAAGATATCAATAATGTTAAGGAATGACCAAATTAGTTTAGCTAAAGAAAAGGAATTGAAACATATGGTTGCTAATTTGTATGAGGTTGGGGGGAATTTAGATGATAGCTATGATTGATATATAATAAGAATATCTGTATGTATACAAATAATATGATATGTCTGTCTTCTAATCCACTTAATTCAATCTGGTAGATCATTTTTTTAAAGATATATATCAGTAATAATCTTAGTTGAATTATGAGAAAACCCTATTTTATTAAAACTATGCATCTAGTAGGCTAGTAGTTCCACTTGATTTTAAATCTACAGAAATTCTGGTGGAAATGGTTGCACAGTGATATGTAGAGAATTCCCCTACAATAGTATCTAATGGTGGCACAGGGGTCCACGTGAATTGTACTCTTCTTTTATTATTTTTCTCACCTAGATGGTGAAATAAATTTACATATAGATTTATAGTAAATAGCATGGCTTTGTTTTTGTTTCTATGTTTCATTACTTAATAATACATTTCAGTGAGTTCCTCTGCCTATCTCATCCTGAGCCTTTTATGCATCCCATGAAATGTTCATGCCATTCCAAGAACTGCAAAGCAGCTGTTGGAGGTACTTGATATTGCTCAAACAATGCCCCAGTGCGCTCTGTAATTTCATAAAAAGTCAGTCAGGGGAGGGTGGAGCTGTTAGACGTGCATAATGGGAACTTTTTCTGTAAAGAAAAATGGGCACCATTGCTTTGCCATTTGCATATAGATTTCCCCCCTATTGCTACCTGAGAAAATTAAGAGCTTCTACCCAATCGGTTTCTTAAACCTGTTCTTGAGAATGTCCACATTTATGTCAGCACTTTTTCAACATTCTAATGATGCTTTTGCGAGGACTGTGGCATCTATATGGCTTGTTACCAGCCTAATGAAAAGTTGCTTTAGGTGTCAAAATAAATCTAAGAATGTTCTACGCTGTAGCTGACTGTAATATATCATCATGGCCTGCTTAAGTAGTATAAACTGCAACATGATAAAGCAGCTAACAAAAACCTATGAGAACCAGTAGCTGGGATAATGGGCATTCAGTGTAAGGCTAATATAGCAGCAATAAAAATTTCAATAACCAAAGGTTATATACCATACTTTTTAATGGAGTTCTTGGCCAAGTGAGCTTTCTTCAACAGTAGACACCTGGATAGAGTGACGCACTACAATCATTCCTCTGACTTTCTTCCCACTTGGAATAATGTTAGTGAGCTCCTTCTTCAGGTCTTGAGATTTTCTTTTGTTTAAATTGTACTTTTGGGGAATTGGATTGAGTCTTAGCTGTACTTACAGTAAAGCTCCCAAAAACATAGTGGATTCAATGATTTTCTGATTTTTTAAATGATCATGCTATTTCCTGCAAACTGAAGGGCAGAGCTCTAAGACTAACAGGCAAACACATTCCATGTCCACCCACATTCAGTTGTTTGATGATTACTTAGTGAATTCTTTCTCTCAGACTGGAGTCTGACCATTCTGAAATCCACATTGTCCTATCCTATAGGACACTTGACATCATGGTATGCTCTTTGTTGAGACTCTTCTTCATCACGACCTGCTGAAGTCTTACCCATTTGATCTTCCCCATCCACTGCCCATATCCAATGCCTTCATTTCTGTGAAAGCCTCCCTGATAGTCTCAGTCACTTGTTTCCCTTCCCCACATGAATGCGTGTGGAAGGGGTGTTATAGTGATGTTTATCCCATAGTCACTAATTAGGCCAAAATCTTCTCTCTATTGTAGAGATAACCTTTTAATCCAACACAATCAATATCTGTGATGGGATTGCTTCTTGAAAAAGTTAAAGTATGGGATGATTATTTAAAGGATATACTCTTTAAATTCTTTATTATAACTTAAAACAGAGATACATAAAATAAATCTTCAATCTTTTGGTATTGCCTAAGGCTTTAATTTGAGTATAAATCTGGTGATGTAATTTATCACTATTTTTTCTTGTATAAACTGTTTCCTAATGCATTATCCATGATTTCTATATTGAGATTCTTTAAAATGGAGCAGCATCTTAAATATACTTGTATAAAAATCTAAAGGAAAAATACTTATAGATTTTTATGGCTTTTTCCCTCAAACATTTATCATTGTCCTGCCTTGACTGAATTTGACAGAAGTATTATGTGGTTGCTCTTTTTAAGTCTAGCAAATTGACTTTAATGAACCTTTCTAAGGCATTGTATTAGTTTTCTATTACTGTATAACAAATTACCCCAAACTTAAAAAAACACACATTCATTATTCCATGGGTTTCGCAGGTCAGGACTCTTGGCACAATTCAGTTAGCTCCTCTTCTCAGGGGCTTACAAAGCTACCATAATGGTGTCAACCAGACTATATTCTCATCTGAGGCTCAGCTAGGGAAGAAACCTCTTTGAAGCCCCAAATCATTTCTTTGTGGCCTTGTGACTGAGGGTCCCGGCTTCTTCCTGGCTATTTGCCAGAGGCGAACCCCAGGTTGTAGAGGCTGCCCACAGTTCCCTTCCACACGGCTCTCTCCAAATGTTGTTTACAACGTGGTTCTTTGCTTCTTTATTGCCAGCATAAGAATCTCTATCTCCAGTCTGCTAATATGGAGTCTTATATAATGCAATATAATCTTAAGAGAAAAACACTGTCACCTTTGCACATAACATAACCTAATAAGGGGAATGGCATCTCCTCACCTTTATCATGTTCTGTTGGTTAGAAGCAAGTCACAGTTTCCACATGCACTTAACCCGAGGGGTTATACAAGAATATGACTCACTGGGAGTCACCATAGGGTATATCCATCACAGGCATTCAAATCAAATTATTTTTCTTAGAAATAACAACTCTCCTTTTGTATTCATCTTTAGTAAGCCTAGCTAATATGCAATTAAGTCATATAATTAGAATATCATGTAAAATGAGTTGGAACTGATTTGGGGATAAACACAACTAAGTCTTGGGAAGTCTACAACTCAGCTGATAAGAGTAAGTTTTCAGTCTACTGGAGGACTGCATCAGTATGTTTTCCAGAAAGAATGAGCAGTGTCTGTAAAGCCAGTGAGTCTACGTAAATGGGACAGTTCAGAGAATTCTATCAAAATGGTTTATAATTTGCTTGAGGTTATGTCTCGTGATTTTATGCACACACATGTGTGCACACAGACACTATGCATACTGTGCTTTGCACATAGCAAGCTCTCAATAAAGAGGAAGTAGATAAAGGAAGGTGGTCAGGCATTGCAATGCAAGTGCCATACAAACTATTTAGATGAAGTAATCGATAAATACAAAATGATGAAAATTCATCATTTTGTATTTCATCATGTAATTCATGTAATGTAATTCATCACGAGGTCATGATGAAGCACATGCAAGGTTAGACTATAAGTAGAGATCTGAGGAAGGTCAACTGGCGGGTACTGGGGCTGGGCCCAGAAGAATTTTGGTAGAGAAAAATGAAGAAAAACTTAGTCCTGATGGAAGACACAGAATTTGCTTTCTCTTTCTCATTTCTTGACAACTTTCTGCTCATAAACCTGAACATAAGACAACTCACATTTATTTTATACAATTAGACAATTGTTTGCCCATATTCTGCCTTGATACAAGTGAATAGGAAGCTCCCACAAGAACAAAAGAGAAGTCTGTTAGGCTTCCCACTCTTGAGAGTGGGATTCTCAAACTATATTCAAGGGACTGCCGTCTTCAGATGTGCTTCACTAAAGCATGATCACATAGTAATTGTCTCTTCATTCCTTCACTTCCGTTCATGCTTCATGACCTTTGTTTATTTTGTTTACTGCTGGATCTGCAGTTTCTAGAATAGCACCTAGCACATGTTAGGTGCCTTATAAATATCTGTTGAATAATGGAATAAACAACAGAGCTATATTCCTTCCACTAGATTTTCTCTCTTATCTTAATGTAGGGGCTTCAAAACTTTAAAAAGCAGTTTCAGATAACTCTCTCTCATTCTATTTTAGTTTCACTTTTACATTCTTCTTTAAATTGGGTTGATTTGGCACTCATTCTCTTTATGTTTCTGGTTGCTTTGTAATTTTCCAGGTGGGTCCTTTCACAGAAATAGAGTCAACATTCAGCTTTCCTGAAGCCACTTCTCAGGTTACGATACTCCCTAATCCTCATAACCACTGATTACATTCTCTTTTGTTGAAGAAATTTAGGTATTGAGGTGCTAAAAGCTATATCAGTAATTAATGGAATGGAGACACTTGGATGCATAATTGAATTGTATTAGACAAATAGACCAGATATGTTAGAGCCACAGCACTCACAATAGATGGGAGACTTCTTCAGCACTACTAAAATACATGGCCGAGAGAGTTACTGGTGTTACAACTAGGATGAATTACTGCGACCAGCCGAGGTATAATAATGGTATGAATTATTGAATTGGCATCTTCCTGAGACAGCTTTGGTCACAGCCTTGCTATGTTCTGGAGATGATAGAAGGAGATTTGTGTGATGTAAATTTATAATCAAAGGATGTTCAGGATGAAAGATGACCTCCAAGGTTATGAACCTGAGCAGGAGACTGCATCATCACATGAAAAAGGAACTGTAAAATATGAAGCATTCTCCAGTTAGTAGTTGGAAGCCAAAGAAACTCCACTCTCTTACAAATTTAACTCTAGGAAAGTTTCAGATAGGCAGAGATAGAATGTGAGATACCAAGATAATCATGCTTTGAGGTAAGGAGAGTAGATCTGTACAATATCAGCTTAAACATGCTTCCTGAAATTATGCCAAAGAAAGGATTAGCAACTAATTAAAACATTTGGGCTCTGAGGAGTGTAGAGACCTCAGGTGATGTGCACGCACGCACACACACACACATACACAAGTACACACTGCATTTGCCTGGCAAATACTTAGGAAATTTGTGTCCCCTATATAGTTAGAAGCAGGATATTTTGTCACTGTATTGATTGCTTCATTATCATTAGATCAAGGGGATGCCGTTATTTTGGAAGTGATCTGAAAAATATGCTTCTGATCTTGCTGACCGAAGATTCCTTTTTCTTCTCCTAAGCTCAGCTAGCTGTGCATGAGGAACCCAGACACACTGGGATCACATTCTTTTGCCACCGCTGCTTGACATGCTGAGTGATGGAGATGGATCTGGGAGGCAGCATCTCCTTCCTGAAAACAAAGTAGCCTTTAAAAAGGGCTGTTAAGCTGCTGTCTCGTGTTTGATTATTCTGTCCTCAGTAAAGTCCTTTATTTTTTACTACTAAATGGTCATTTTTATGGATGACATTATTTTAGTCCGATGACTGTTTCAAGAAACAATAGGTCAAAAACAGCAAACTATAGACCAGCACTGGGACTATGGAGAAAATTACCCCGAATAATAGACCATGGTCAGTTCAATCTAAGAAAGTGTCCTCCAAGAACTTGTATCAGATATTCAGGGAAAATCTCTCATAGACATGGTTTGAATTTAATGTAATGAAATAGTAATGCATAGATTTATACCATGCGATAAGACATTTTTATGTCTATACATAATTTCAAATTACATATGAAAAATACAGTAACTCAAATTAATGCATTTCTAACATATGATCAATTGCATTGCATTTCCTGGCTGTTAAAATTGTGTTTTATAGCATCAATAACAAATGTAATAAAACGTATTTCCTTATTAGGTCTCCCATCTTTTTTTTTTTTTTTAAGAAAAGCAATAACCTAAAATTGTTATCTTCAAAGTTACTTTCTTTTTAAAAATGACTTAATTATTCTTATATTGTGTAATAAACAGAACAGACGGTATTGACAAAATTAATTCAAATAAAAACCCCACACAATTTTGCTCTTTTATTTTCCTCTAAGACAACAAAGATACATCAAAGACAACTGAAAAATAGTCCTAGAAAAGGGAATTATTATTACTTATAGAGTGTCAGAATCAGTAAAATATAACTTCTTTGGTTTATTGACTTGAAAATATTTAAATCACTGCTTTTTTGTTTTTTAATAATTAATTACTTTCAGAATTTTATTTACTTAAATAGAAATTGTTTAAAACTTATACTCAAAAGAAGTAGTATTTAGCTTGGCTGTAGTCTTTCATCTCCAGTGTAGAGGATGCTATCTTTTCCATAGCATGCACAGAGATTCCAGCTGTGTTTTTTACCCCCCTCTGCTATTCTCCAGCCCAGTGAGAAAATAAAATTTCTTACTCAGGAAGAAAGGAGATACTTCAATCAAATAACTTGTAGAGAGGTTTCAAAATGTCTCACTGCTAACCAGTTGGGGAATGAACTTTGATTTAGATTAAGAATAACACTAATTTGTCAGCCAGCCCAGTGGCGCAAGCAGTTAAGCGGGCGCACTCCACTTCAGCAGCCCTGGGGTTCACAGGTTCGGATCCCGGGCGTGCACCATCGCACTGCTTGTCAAACCATGCTGTGGTGGTGTCCCTTATACAGTGGAGGAAGATGGGCATGGATGTTAACTCAGGGCTGATCTTCCTCACACACACAAAAAAAGAATAACACTAGTTTTTTAATTCTGCTTTTGAGACTCTGAATGTTTATTTGATGCAACCCAAGACTTGCTTGCATTGTCATGTCATCTAGTGGAATAGATGGTTGTGATAGTTATGAAATAGGAAAGCATCCACAAAAGCTTCTTTGTTCAAAAAGTCCAGAAGAGAAAAACACATTTGGCAAAAGACATAGGATTAAGTATTTTGTATTATAGTCTACTAAACATTAAATTTATACATTTCTTAAAGGAAAATAAACTTGCCATTAAAGTTTACTAAGATTGACTTGAAATGTCATCTATGGTCCGTACATCTACGGGACATTAGGGATTGCTCTCACCATAATCTTGTGTCCTGCACCCACCCTGGGTGGGTCCAGTGCTACATGCTGAAATCCCTGCCTTGTGGAGTCTGAAATCCATTTACGGGAAAAAATCTTATACATGAAAACACAAATAACAGCACATCGTAATAGATGCTAAGAGTCATGATGAAGACCTGGGATGGGATTCATAATCTAGAATATGTTTTAAATTTTATTCACTAAAAAGTAATTTTCCTTTTCACTCTTGTTTTTTGTTCCTAATATGTAGATTCATGATTGGACTATTTCCTTTTACTGCTGCATAGTTTTGCATTGTAGAGTTGTATGAGGACCCTTTCTCTGCATGCACTTATTAAGGGTGGCGGATGTGTTCACCTTGTAGCAGCAAACATTTTCTTGATTCTCTGGTTTCTCAGAAACCCATGGATGAGGCTGGCAATTGACATCTTTAAATTACTGATGACCTGTAGTATTAATCCTTTCACCTTGCTAAGGCATGCCTGCTCAGCCATGGTAATCAGGCTTTTTTTGCTCATCATAATCCCATTAACAAATTGAAAGATAGAACAAGATTTTTTTTTTTACCAATCCCTCTGACAGGAAGCAGTGCAAAGGGGTTATAATTATGGATTATGTCTTTTATTATACATTGGAGCAAGCACACATTAGGCTAATTAAAAACACAGTGTGAATATTCAACTGCATTGAGCAGCAAATGTTTAAGGGCTGTCTATAACAGCTGAAAATATATTTTGGTCTCACAGCAAACCTTGTCAAGTTGTATGGAAAACTGAGTTCAAGAATTAGGGATTGCACATTTTTGTGTTGGCAGGTTTACTGAGACTTCATCGTATAAAACAGTCGCTAATCTAGGACTCAGAGAGACAAAGCATACCAGAATGAACCACAGGATTATAAAGTGAGGCTTTTCTGAGGTCTACTAACATAAAGAAGTGAGATATTCAGCTTTACTAAATATCTCAGTCTGGTTTCTACTACCTTTAGAAGAACTCATTAGTGAGCAGAAATCTACCACTGACCTAAGCAGAAATACAGCTTCAACCCCTTAAGAAGTTAGCTTATTGTCAACTTCAGAGATATTAGCTTGTAATCACAGAATGGTAGAGCTAGATTAGCATGTACAGGCAATACAGTCCAACTCTTTGAAATTAGACAGATCCAACAGATGAAATGACTTGCCTAAAGTCATAGAACAGACAAAGGATAGAGCTAGACCGGGATAGCCACATTTTGTCAGGTCGCTCATTGCACGACTCCAGAAGTGCCCATCATAAAAACTACAATGAACAATCTGCAGAGCCGATGTAGTAGTCCTAGATGTTTCCATGGCCCATTGTCCATTTCATGACTCAATAACTTCTTCACCCACCTCCTTTAAGTACTGAATATTTTCAACTTCTCATCAGGATATTCTTCTATCTCTGACCAAAATTCTTTTTATTGAAATTGAAATTGTATTCTCCTCGGTTTATGGAAGTTGCTTACCATCAGATACAATACTTTAAAATGTGCCATTGTGCTATTGACCTCTACTGATAAGAACTCTTTCCCACTTCAGATAAGCAATGAACCTTGGTCCAGAAAATGCACTATTATGACTTAACTTTGGTGAACTGATATAAATATGTCCATCAGTGCGACTCACATCTGGACCAAAGCTAAGTATAGGATCACCAAGCAGTGATCGGTAGAAATATAACCCTTCCAGCATGTAACACTATGACAAGGAGAGCTCAACGAGTATGGTACATGCTATCATCTGCTTGTGTTGGCAACAGGATGACTAGATCTAGGTCATGGCATCAAAATAGAGTTGGATCTTTCCTAAATGTGTTTCCTAAACATATGTCAAGTTCACTCCTGCTCTACATCTCTCTTCTGAGCTACCATCACCTTTCAGCTGGATAACTCCAATAGCCTCCACACTGATCACCTCTTTCCACAGTTGCCTAACTTGAACCCATTCTTCATAAAGCTGTCATAAAATATTCTTAAAACACAAATCTTATTATATCTTCTTCCTTTTAAACTCTTTCAATAGCTGCCTATACTGCTAAAACAGAGAGCAAACCCTTGACCTTTGCTTCCAAGTTCAGGCCAGCTCTCCTGACCTCTTTGTCTGCTCTGCTCCAACTTCCCTGGTCTTCTTTCTTTTCCACTCATGCACCAAGATATTCCCTGTCTCAGCAACTTTGAATCAAGAATTTCCTCTTCCTGGGAAGCTTTTCCTCTTGCCTTTGGAATAATCAACCCTTCTCTTTATCTTGCAAGATTCAGCTTACATGTCATTTCATCAAGGAATTCTCCCTGTTCCCATCTCACACCTGTGTCCCGTACTCGAGGCAAAGCGTTATGTAATCTGCTTTCTGGGATTTCTCATAATTGTAATTTAAGCAATTTTCTGTGTGACTATTACTTAATTAATTAATTCCCCCAAGTTAAAATTCCCCCAAATTAAAAGTTCCATGAGGTTCCAGGCCCAGTGTATCTTTTTCATCACTCTGTTTCTAGCATGGAGCACAATGCCTCCATATAGCACAGAGTAGGCATTTAATAAGTTCTGTGGAATGAGTGAAGAGATGGGTGTTAGGTATCATCTCATGTCAGCCACACACATTGGGTAGGAAGATATTTACTTAGACTGCAGGGCACTTGTACATCCTGTTCCATCTGCCTGGAATAATCTCCTTTCTGCTTCACTTTAACTTCTGTTTAGCCTTCAGAGCCTAGTGCAAACATCACTTCATGGTGATTCACATCCTCATGCTAGTTCCCTCTGTTGGATTCTTGTGGCATCTTTCCATTTACATTTACAATATTTTCTGTGATATTTTTGCATTTAATTGTGCAAAAGTTTGATCATTATCTTGCCTGCACTTAAGCTTCAAGAGCACAATTAACATGTGTTTTTGCTCACCAATATGCTAAGTTCTCAGGACAGTGCCTACTGCGTAATAGGCTCTAAGATGTTTGTGAAATGGATAAAGGGATGAATATTCAGTAAGTTTCCTTATGAAACTGTCGGGGGAAGAGGGAGAATCTCCCTCTGCCCTTTCCCTTAAGGTTCTTATGGCTGGCCAAATAATCAACAAGACAGGTTAGCAGGAGAAAATAATACCAAGTTTAATAACATGTATACATGGGAGAAAGCAGGGACACTGCGTTTCTCAACACAATAGCAGAAATTCTCGTCTTAAATATCATTTTCAGCCAATGACAAAGGAGGATTTTGGGGGTGGGGGGAGTCAGTTACAGGAGATTACCGCTAAAGCACAGTAAACAAGAGTAAGGTTTATTATACAGCCCCAAGGCCTCATCTTCCACATTGATAAGTTACTAGAAATGAGCTCACCCCCCCTTTTTCTCAATACAGAGAGGGAGATACCTTTACAAATGGAGACTTCCCTTGTAAATGATTGTCTGACAACTCCTCGCAGGGACATCCAAAGATTGTGGCCAGAGAGACAGGACTCCCGATAAGATGGGCTTGTTGGTGCCTTTTCTATTGTAACCTCTATCCTAAATTATCTTTTATAGCAGTCATGATAATAACCCCTTCCTAAAACAGATTTTTTGGTTTTAAATTCTTTAGGCAGTTTGGGAGGGGAAACTCAAATATTTTTCCTGAGCTCTCTGAGTCCTTATTGTCTTCAGCTCGAAATAATCCGCATACCAGAGTGGTGCTTCCTGGGGCAGCTTGCCCTGAGCACCATCAGAATCAAGATGTCCACTATGAGAAGAGTTGTTTCTACCGTAATACTGGTTGTGTGTGTGTGTACGTGAGTGTTAACACTGGCTAAGGCAGCCCAGATCTTAGTAAAGATAATTCACTGTTTTACCAAATAAAGATTATTTGATATATATATTTAAAAACAAAACTATATTTCCTATATTGCTTTAAGGTTTTATTTATTGGCCCAGGTTCCTCAGGGTTCTGTGGGAAGGATCATTTCTTTTTGTTTAATCAGAATCCTCACATTTGGTTATTCACTAACTTACTCAACTTGTCACTCCAGAGAAAGATACAGTTCACAAGCAAGTATATCTCAAAAACATTCTGACAGCCTCTGTATGGCCAATAGACAGAAAGAAAGCTGCCACCAGGTCATATTAATGACTTCATTTACACCTGGCCTAAACAAGAAAACTAAGAAAAGCCATCTGGTTTAGATACTGAGAAAATGCCTCCGGAGATCATAATAAATTCTCCCTCGGTATTCTTTTCTTCAGGCTAAATGACCCAATTCTTCTAGGATCTCTTAATAGAGTTTATTCTAAACTACTACATTTCCTGGCCACTTTTCCAAATTGTAGGAATAATTACTTCCTTCTAAGCCATGGAATTTTTTACCTCTTCATAAAGGAGGGTATATAAACACACAAAATCATGGACTATCAGAGCTTTAATGATATGTGGAGAACATGTAAGTGCATCTTCCCTTTAATGATGAAGAAACTGAGGCTCAGAAGGGCTGTCTGCCTTGGACAAGGTCTCCCCAACAGGTATAATGATTGTTTCTCAGGTACTCATGAGGGTGAGTATAGCTCATAGACATATGTTTCTATGAAGAAAAAAAATATTTTTGAAATCCACCAAGATCTCTGGTTTCCTGACTGCCATTGACTTGACAATGGTATTTCTAGTGATATCTGTGTCAATCTTTTCTAACCAATTGTCTAAAAAGATATTTAAACTGCTGGTATCAAAATATGTCTGTCATTCTGTTAGATAGTGATTACTCTTCCTCTAACTATGCATGCTGATGAGTCCTGGCTGTTGGAAAAAACACATATAGCAAAATGCAGCCATGTAATTTTTAAATGAACAGATTTATGATTTTCAATTTTGGATATTTTAACGCTCAATAAGTAACCTTTTATATATCAACTCTTGTCATCATCATCTTTATGCAACTATAATTTTATGACTTTTTTTATCATTTAAGAACTTTAAGATGCTTCAAGACTGTTGTTTCTCCATGTGGCACTGAAGCTAGTCCTTCAGGAGAATAAGAATATGTGTAGAAATTCTTCTTGAGAGAATTTCCAAGGTGAGCTGTCCAGGCATAAATACAGGATAACCAGAGTCACAAGTGGTAATCTAGGGTTCCTCTCACATCCTCCAGTTCTCTCTCTCAATGTTCCACCATAAACATAGATTTTTCATTGATAATATTAAGTATAACAATTGCATAAACCATTTAACTTATGATTCTTGCCACTATGCTGTATCACTATCACATTTAAAGTCATGACTATATGAGATCAGTTGAAGTAAATACTACTATTGTCCCCATTAGAAGTAAGATAAATTATAATCTTAGGATATTCTATAATAATAATACCACTAACAAAAATAAAACATCCCAACTATAGAAATTTTTAGCTCCTTTTAATAATTATTATTTCAAAAGGAAGTCACAGAATATTTAGGATACATCAAAACATGGAGAATTTCGTGCAAATTGAAACCACGATGAGATACCACAATGTACCTATTAAAATGGCAAAAGTTGAGAAGACTGAGCATACAAAATGTTGATAGATATGTGGAGAAACTGGGACTCTTACACACTACTGAGAAGAGTTTAAACAATTCAATCACTTTGGAAATATCTTTCACAGTTTCTTCAAAAGTTAAACATACTCCTATCATGGGATCCGGCAGTTTCACACCTAGGTATTTTTCAAAGAAAACTGAAAGCGTGTATCTACAGAGATGGATACATGGATACTTATAGCATCTTTATTTGTAATAGCTTCAAAACAAGAAACAACATAAATGTCCCTCAACAGATGAACAGATAAACAAACTGTAATATATTAGTACATTGGAATACTATTCAGCAATAATAAGGAATGAACAACTGATAGATGCAGCAACATGGATGAATCTCAAAATAATTACACTGAGTGAAAGAAACCAAACCAAGAAAAAAAAAAAAAAACCCTGCATGATTCTATTTATATAAAATTCTAGAAACTGCAAAGTAATGTACAGTGACAGAAAGTGCATCAGTCTGGGGATGGAGGGGGGTGGTGGGTGGGGCAGAAGGAAGGAAAGACAATGGGTCATAGAAGCCTAAGGAAACTTTGGGGAGTGATGAAGATGTTCATTATTTTGATTGTAGTAATTGTTTCACAGCGTATCTACTTGTACAATTTAAATATTTATTGCCTGTAAATTACAGTTCAATAAAGTTGTTAAGATAAACTAAAGAATTTCATAAAAATGCATTTATTATTAAACAAAAAATATGAATTAATGAGCTCAAGAGGTTAGACAATGAAACAGTAATTTAGTGTTATCAAAGGAAAAGAAAAAAGATTAAAAATGAGAGGTGAAATGAAAGAATCAGAAATTTTTGAAAATTAAAGTTGATAAATAAACAGAAAGATTCTTTGTATAAACGAAAAATACAAAAACTTCCAAGATGCATAACTAAAAAAATGTTAAAAGCTAATCATACACAAATTTAAGAATTAACAAAAAGAAAAACAGCATAGATTTAATAAACTAGTCATGAGAGAGAAATTTGTCAAACCCTGTGAAAATAATGCTGGAAATGTAAATCACTCGAATACTGTTCTACAAAAATGAAAAAAACAAAATTGACTCCAAAAGTGATTTAAAAAATGGAAAAACAAAACCCAACCATGGAGGAAGTTTAGAAATTTATTAGAGTCATTTTTTAAAATTTAGGCCTACTTTGTTTTATTGGTGATTCCTTTCAACCATTACAAAATGTACATTTCCTATAAAATTTATACTACTTATAGACATATGGCAAAGCCATAATAACTTAAACATTATAGGTTTGGTCAGGAACAAATAGACACATCAGTGGAAACATATACTTAAGGTGCTCTTATAGAAAGAGACAAAGAAAATAAGGCATTTGCAAAAGGAGAAAGATAAATGGACAAAATACAATTAAAAGATTAAATAAATATTTCTACTATTTGAAGAAACCATACACTATTATTTAATATTCACTGAATTAATAAGTAATAAGAAGATTGACAAAGTTTTTTCTTGTGTCGTGACAGTAGAGTGACACCGAGTACATTCTCACTTCTTTGTACTCTGCATGGGACGGTGAAATGGTTCAACATTGCTAGAGGAAATCTACTATTAAAACCTATGCATATCTTTTGATGCCTAAATTTCACTATTAGAAATTAGTCTTAAAAATATCATTAAGAAGGGTGCAAATATGAGGGTACCAATTTGTTCATGGCATCATAATATATATATTTGCAAAAGTTTAGGAAAAGACTAAATACTAGGGGCATTGGTTAAATAAATTATAGTATATTCACACACATTGGTATGCTATGTAGCCATTAAATTATGGTATGGATATGTATTTATTAGCATGGAGAGATATCTTTAAATATTACTGAGTGGGAAAAAGAAGATTATAAAGCAGAAATAAGAGTATGTTCACATTTTTAAATAGGATTTGGTATTTTTACACACATACACTCGCACACCTACTTCTCTTTTGGAAATTTCTAATATGTTTTAGAAAGACAAGGGGATGATTGTAAGAGATTCTCAAAAAATTATTACTATAATAGTTGGTAATATTCAGGTAGTGTTTTCTCATTTTCTTTGTTATGCTTTTTAGTCATTTCTAAAAAATAATAGCTTAAAATTGTTCATATTATCAGGGAAAAATGGTTTTATTTTTGGAATGTAAATGGTATATTTGAGTAACCTCTTACTCTCTGAGTAAACTGGAGTAGTCATCTATGAGTTCTACCCACAGGGGGAAAGGATTCTGATTTAAATTTTTTTTTTTTTTTTTGTGAATAAGATCAGCCCTCAGCTAATATCCGATGCCAATCCTCCTCTTTTTTGCTGAGGAAGATTGGCCCTGGGCTAACATCCATGCCCATCTTACTCTACTTTATACAGGATGCCACCACAGCATGGCTTGACAAGCAGTGCTTTGGTGCATGCCCAGGATCCCAACCTGAGAACCCTTGAGCCATCGGAGTGGAGCGCGTACACTTAACCGCTATGCCACCAGGCCAGCCCCTCTGATTTTAATTGTGTGGGTTTTGTTAACCCATCCACAGAACCAGCTAGAGAGCATTGAGGGAAGGGAGCTGCTACATGTGGGAGTAGATGCAGTGCAGAGGATTGGTGGAGACTGCTATCTGCTGAAAGCTGCTGATGCTACCCTGCAGAATTCTCCAAATGCATTTGTGAAAAAAAGAGACAGAGAAACTTTAAGAAAAATTTTTCCCCAAAGCATGAATTTATCTGGGTTTGTGAGTATACAGTGTTTACCAAAATTAAAGTCTCCGAGCCACTATTGATTGTAGCTTATTTCTCCTCCTTCCTTTGAAATCCAATGAAGCTAAGAGTGTGGGCATTGGTAGAGACATGTAAGAAGTCAGGATGACATGAGAAAAAAAGACTCTACTTAGAGGTCCATTAGGAAAGACCTTGAAAGCTTCTGATCCCATGGATAAAAGGTTGCTGTTCTTATAACGAATAATCACAGATTCTGAAACCAAGCCCTAAGCTGAAATCAGATGATCATTGAATATGATTATGGTGCTACAGTTATAAAAACTTCTGTGCAAGTGAGCACAGGTAGAGGATCCTTCTCTGTTGTCCTATTGATCTGGAGACATGACCCACTTACCTTAAACAATTATAGAATAATGTGAAATAGTCAGTGGTAGGTGTTCAGTGGGACAATTTAGTTAAGATATAAATTCAAAGACATAAGAGTATTAAGCCCAGAAGACTTCATCCAAAAGTGGAATCTTCCAGAAGGCCTATGGCCTCATATTTCCAAGAGAATAGCACCACCCTTCACCCAGAGAATGGCCTGATCAGGAATCCAGGGCGTCATTGCTGACTCCCTACCTCTTGCTTACACCCCAGAGTTCATCAATAACAATCGAAAGCTCCATGTCTCTCAAAATCTTGACTCGTCTTCATCACCACTGCTGTTATTTGAGTTCAGTTCTCTATGAACTTTTCCTTGAATTATTGAAACGGTTGCCTAACTGGTATTCCTGCCTCCTGCTTTGTCCTATTCTAATCAGTGTATCCAGTGAGATCTTTCTAAAATGTAGCTCTGACTCTACCAACCTCCACCCTAAAATTCTTCAATGACTTTCCATTTCCAACAGCATAAAATCCAAACCCCTTAGGATGACACACAAATTGCTTTGTAATCGATCCTCTCTGCTTGTCTCTCCAGGCTCATCTCTGCTGGTCCCCTGATACTTCATCTCTCCATCCTGAATGATTTGTCATTCCCAGCATGTAGCACCTTGTCACCTTGGGGCACTTCACACATTGACCCCCCAAAAGATATCCCCATTCTCCCTTTCTTACTTTCAATTCATCCTTTAGGATTCAGTTCAGAAGCCACATCTTCCTGGAAGATGTTTTGTCTGACCTAACACATCAGGGGTTGATAGCCTTCCATCTCTCCTGTAACACACCACACATATCTCTATTTTAGGGTTTTTCTATGTAAAAGATTACTTGTTTCCACAGGTGAACTGTCAGCTCCTTGAGGTCAGGAATTACATCTTGTTCATTGTTGTATCCTAAGGCAGATTCCCACCGTATGTCCAGCATTAGGTGAGTGCCCAAAATATTTGTTGAATTCAAAAATGAATGATTGAATGAATGAGTGAAGAGTGTACTTTATGAATAAAATCACTGAAATACATACATCAGCATGAATGTAGAATTAAATGACTATGTAAGGGAATACTGAGTGATTAGAAGAAAAATAACAGACTATGAGACCAAACTTTTTCAGAATTATGTTTTATTTAGTGTTCAATCCACACAATTAATACTCAGTCATATACTGTTTATATGATCATATATATTTGTGTGTATATATGTACATGTGTTCATATATACACACATTTTGTGTATACACAAATATCTATATACATACATATATATACATACTTTCCTATATTCTTAATGTAAATTACACTAAGTTCCCACCAGTGTGCCAACTCAGTACACCAACCAAACCTGCAGCTTATAAAATAGTCCACATTGCTCATTACATGTTTTCTTACGTTTAAGTCATTGTAAGATTCTTGAGGTCAGAAGCTGTTATTATTTTACATTCTACATGGTGCCAGGCATAGTGTTAAACCCTCCATAGTTACATTCACGTGAGGAGATGGACTTGATCTCAGGGGTACGGAGGTAGTAATTTGTTCTTGACACGCAGAAGTGTGGGTACCAAGAATGCAGACCAGGCCCAAAGCACCAAACCTGACATTACACGAATTTAGGAAAATTTTTCAAAAGAAGCTTAATGCACAGGAGTTGACGTTTTATTAATAATTCCTTTCTTGAGAAACTCATGCAGCTTGGGCTGTTTTGAGCTCTTTCAAGTCCTCTCTTCTGCTGATGTAGCGAGAAGCAGCAAATTCAAAGTAAAGCTAAAAGAAGCCTGGAAGCTGAGCCTCCGGGCGGTCATTTTCAGTGTTTATTAGCACCTGTAAATGGCTAGTGAGCTTGCGGTAGCACCACTGATTCTATTTTTAACAGTTGACTTCCTCACAATCAATGGGATTGACCAAAGCAACTGTCAAGTCAGCAGCAACCAGGGGATGGCCACGCCGTGGTCCGTTAATGTGGCCTGTGGCTCCAGGTGGGCGTACACCTCCAACAAAGCCTTGAGCAGGAGAACACAGCCTTCCTCCACCAAACACGCCCAACCTCTTCTCTCAGTGCCAGCTGACCCCATTACCATAGAAACTTGGTGGAGAAAGACCCAGAAGTAAATTGTGCAGCTCTTTAGTACCCTCTGGTGTCCAGTCTTCCAAAAACCCAAAATTCTCCTGGGTTGTAAAAAATTTGACAATGATCATTCTTGCCCAAAGCTATGTACCTTTTTGTGATGTTCAACCATCCAGAGTGAGAAATTCTTTAACCTGACATCAACATTCCTGTTGACTAAAGAATACTGCTAGTGGGAAAAATTTCTCCTCTGATTATCATCTAATTAAGAGGAACGAGTTATCACCTAGGTGGTGTATTTTTCCATTTAGGTAATATGAAAACTGCCTGCTTTGAAATCTGAAATATATTTTTGGTTGCACAAAGTAAAATTTTCTAGAAAATAGTTTGTTTATGTAGCAGTCATTAACTATTTGAATTACTCCAATAAGGGAATGGAAGGTGTAGATAAAGAGATACTAACCAAACTAACACATTGATTTTCCTCTTAGGACTTCTTCTCCCATCCTTATCACTGGCGAGTGTCATAAAAGAGAAATGCTGTGGAGCGGGCATCAGATCCAGGCCCTAGGCTTGACTCCTTTTTAAGATTGAAATGTGACTTTGCACAAATCACAGTCTCTATGAACCTCAGTTTTCTCAACTATAAAACCAGAATATAAGTCCAGGTCATCTTTATCATCTTGATGAAGAAATATGGAAATCTAAGATCCTATGAGGTTGTCAGGTTTGGGTTTCCATACTACTTGAAGATGGCTGATGGGTACATAGATTTCATTATCTGCTTGTGCATAAATTTGAATCTTTTCGTAATAAAAATACTTAAATGACTTGCAGTAGGAATCAATTTTCCATGTTCTCCTGGATACCACATTAATGAGACTCTATGGCAATCCTGAAAACATGAGAAGAATGGTTGATTCTCATTTTAAACTCTCTTGTGATTATATATTTTAAAACAAGCATTGCTAGTTCAATAAAATATCCCTTTTTTTAGAGTGGCCTTAAGCGATATATGAAAAGAAGTGAATTAGAGAGAGGGATTTCTGCAGAAAAGTGCCAAGTGTTCTTCATATGTTTTTATCATAACCATGCTCACTTATTAAGATCCTACTAGATACCAGGAGTTTTAGATACCTCTTTTATTTAATCCTCCTAACATTCTTGCAAGGTAGATTTTATTATTCTCATTTTGTAGAAGAGGAAACTAAGCCTCAGAGATGCAAAGCACTTTGTCTCAGTTAACACACAACTTGTAGAGCTATTTTCAGACCAAGTTTTGTCTGAACTCAAGCTGGTTTTCTTTCCATTAAAGTAGCCTCTTTTCATTTAGAGCAACGTGGGGAAGAAAGGGAATTCCTGAACCCACCGTTCTGGCAGAGCTGTTCAAAATTTCTTTTCCTAACAGTGGAAGGTTGTATGAAGTCCCAGAGGCAGACAACCCCGTGTTCCTGCTTTGTCTCCCTGTTGATGAGAGGCATGCAGGCTGATGAGGGGCCCTCCCCATTCAGCAAGGCACAATCTACAGTGGAGCAGCTCCACTTACCCACTCACTTGGCCACAGGTTTTAATTGAGCATCTACTGTGTGCGAGGTATTTCCAGGGCAGTAAAATGAAATTGGAGTTGTTTCTTTAAAATTCTTTATATGTCAGAAGAAATAGCTCAGATGCCTCTAAGGAAGTAAGGAAGGCCTTGCTAATCTCCCTTTAGAAGAACTCACCACATGGTGGTAGCCAAGGAGATCAGCACAGCCACAGGAATTTGTGCCCACATCCGTCTGCTCTTTAACCACTACACCCAAGTAAGCTCTTTGGTCCCAGAATGCCAGAAAGTGAACTCTGGTTAGAGAGAGGAAGAGTTGGAATGTCTCTACATCTTAGAGAGAATTAAGGAAATTCTGTGGCCCAAAGTGTATATAATTACTGTTCAGTCATTGTGGTGCATTGCTCAGAGGTCTAAACACATGCCTGGGTTTCAAATTATCTCTCTGCTCTGCCAGCACCCCTCTCTCTAACCCATCTGAGAGACCTGAATAGCAAGAATGATGTTCTAAGGCGAAAGAGGGCTTACTCCATATATAATCTCTGTGGTTTTGCTTGGTAAAAAGAAAATTAAATAAGTACTTGTTATCTAATATATCTCTTTCCTTTGGTGTGTATTTCCCTTTTTGGATGTTGAAAAGATTTGTCCCAGCATCCCAAACAACAGGAGGTCAAAAGCACTCTCCTCAGTGTCCTTCAACCAGGGCTGTTAATGTGCCTTACTGGGCATGTAGAAAAGAACCACTTTGTCATCAAGAGTGCTGATAACCAAGGGAGGAGGCAAAAGTGGTAAGGCCTGGAAAGAAAGAGCCACTTACCCCAGGGGTGATGGGTTTGAAATTTTCTCCTGACTTATAGACCTAGAAATCAGAGATGGAAACAGAGATAGAAGGCAACAAAGGCTATAGGAAAAAGAGACAGGGCAATCTAGCAGGATAAACACAGCTAGGAAGTGTGGAAGGGAATGCACAGATTCAAATGCAAAAAGATTTTGCCCCTGCAAATTCCAGAAACCCTGAGAATTAAAGCTTTCAGAAAAACAAACAGTGTTGTCATATTTTAAAAATTTTTTTCTTTTTCTTTTTTTCTTGGTTATACTAAGTCCCTTCTTTTGTCTTCTAGTTCTTTATTTCAGGATCATTGGATTCTACTGTGTTTGAGAAAAAAAAAATAGGAACTATAAACCTAAATTATAGCCAATCAGATTGTACTCACAGCTCAACTACTAGACAAATTGCAGCTCATGAAATTTGCTATGGGTCAGGAGACTGAGTAATTTTATTTTAATCAGTCTTATTTGAAGCTGGAATGTCATTGCAGCAAATCCTCTGAACAGGATTTCAGAGGGGATGTAGTCTTTTTTTCTCTCTTCCCTCTTTTTTTCTTTCTTCCTAGTAAACTCTTTCAGGACTCTAGGAGATAATGAGAAATAAAAGTTGAGATAGTCAAATTTCATTCCAGTTCTGAATGAAAGCTGTCTGGAGCTTACGTTGGCTCCAGCCTGTCTTACAATGCAGGATTAAGCTGTCCGAATCATGTCCCCAGCATTCATTTACATGGAGATGTCCCAGGCGGACCTCAGGTCCGGCCTCAAGAACCACAAATGCTCTGCTGATCTGCGTGCCTCGCCGGCAGTTCGGATTTCTGGGACATTATGCCATCTCACAAGAGACCTTGCAGGCGGTTGCAACGTCGCGTGGACCCATATCACCACCACACAGCTGCCTCCTCAGCAAGGCAGAAAAAATAAGACCCTTTCAGAGTCACCGAGTGTGGGATAGAGACAGAATTAGCACTTCTCAGCAATCCCTTGGATTTGTAATGTGATCTTTGCTGCAGCTTAGATCACAGAGTCAGACCTCAAGAGGGGAGCAGGCAATGGTCTCCGTGTTAGGTCAAGAGGCAGGGTAAGGATATCACCCACTCTTTCTAACTTTGAAACTTGTTGGTGGAAGGATCCACACAATGGTGAAACATGTCAACAGGGATGATCTGCTTTCCAAGGAAGAGAATTTAGCAAGAGCCTAATCTGCTGTCACATGCGAAGTCCAGCACCTTTCAGCGTTCATGCACACCCCACATGCATAAAAATACTTCTTGTGTAAGTGTCTAAAGGTCTGGCACAGTCTATGCCATTCCTCCTCTAGGTAATGTTCTTTCTTCATTATCGTTTTCATCTCAAGTTTCTTCACTTTCCACTTTAGGTTGAAGAATTGATAACACTCGCCAAATAATCCATGATAACATGATAACTCTGACAAACTAACAAATGAAGAGACACACAGAAGACCAATTTGACATTTCAGGAAGTTGATCCATGTACTTATGTATTGACTTAGTAAAGGATTATGAGCCTCCTTCTCTGGACAAACACAAAGGATAGAAAAATGAGAAGACATTGTTAATGACCTTGAGTAGCTGAGGACCTCAGGTGGCCAGTTGTCTGAGGTGGTGCGGGACAGACAAGGAGTAGCTGAGTCCTTCTGCTGGCGTGAGACAGAAAATGGCAAGAGTCTAGCTGGAGAGATTCCATCCTACCATGAGATGATAATAGTGTAATCTGGTAAGGCTATCCCTTTGATAATACTATTACCTAATTCTTGTTTTGTTGGTTTAAATATGGATTCCTAGGCCTCTGTTGAATTAGAATCACTGAGGAATTCAAGACACTTCGTTTTATAGTAAACCCTCCACCTGCTAACTATGTGCCAGAAACTGTGTTAAGTGCTTTACTCATGTTACCACATTTAATTCTCACAACAGTGTTATGAGGTTCTCACTGATGCTGCCATTCCCATCTTACACAGAAGAAACTGAGTCACAGAGTGTCTGTAATATACTCAAGGTTAGTCAGCTAGTAAAGGACAGAGTCAAGTGTCCAATACAGATGGTCTGACTCTGATGCATGCGTCGTCAACTACTCCATTATTCTGCATTCAATACAGAGGACCCAGCATGAAATAATGGTAAAGCAGGGTAAGAAAGAATTGGGAAGAGATAATCTGCAGAGACATGCATGAGCCAAGTCTTTCAGGAGCTACCGAGTTCTCAGTAAGAACAAGTCCTAAGAGAGACTGGCAAGACTAAGGCAGAGCGTTGGCCCCAGAGGTAAGTTGGGCAGAACTCAACAAAGCACATACTACCAAGTTAGCAGAACTGAGAGTCAAGGTTACTCCTGGTCTTGAGAACAAGGTAGAAATCTGGTTTTTAGAATGAAGGCACCCCAATAAAGCTACCCTTGTTGAAAGTGGGACTTGTTGTTGAGTCAAGACTTGTGCTGGATAAAGTACCTTAATCCACTGACTCCCGTCTATGATTAAGTTGAATGCAGAATCCTAGAGAACACTAAATCAATGTTACTTGTGGTCTGGTTCTCCAACCACCTGCAGCAGGGAAATTGAAGTATTTGTTCAAATACAGATTCTTCAGCCTCTATTGAATTAGAATCACTGAAGAGGAGTTCAGGAAATTTCATTTTATAATAAAGCCTCAAGAAATTTCATATGGACACTGAAGTTTCAGCACCATTGAGCTCAACTTTCAGAGAGGACTCACATCGGCAATAGGAGTGGGATGGCTACAAAGACTGGAAACAGGAAGAATCTAGCACTGGGTGTGACCAGGTGAGCTGGAATGGATAAATCACTGGACAATAGTGTTACAATTGTCAAACATATTCTTAAAAGTAATTCAAAGGGGCTGACCTGGTGGTGTAGTGGTTAAGTTCACACACTCCGCTTCAGTGGCCTGGGGTTCACGAGTTCGGATGCTGGGTGAAGACCTATGCACTGCTCATCAAGCCATGCTGTGGCGGCATCCCATATATAAAGTAGAGGAAGATGGGCACAGATGTTAGCTCAGCGACAATCTTTCTCAAGCAAAAAGAGGAGGATTGGCAACAGATGTTAGTTTAGTGCCAATCTTCCTCACACACACAAAATAGTAATTCAAATTTAACTATTTTTGGGGCCGCCCGGTGGCATAGCGGTTCAGTTGGCACATTCTGCTTCAGTGGCCTGGGGTTCGCTGGTTCAGATCCTGGGCGTGGACCTACTCACCACTCATCAAGCCATGCTGAGGTGGCGTCCTACATAGAAGAGCTACAACTCTACAATTATGATATACAACTATGTACTGGGGCTTTGGGGAGAAAAAAGAAAAAGAGGAAGATTGTCATCAGATGTTAGCGCAGGGCTAATCTTCCTAAAAAAGAATTTAATTATTATTTTTTCCTTTTGTGGGACTGTAGGTTTTTTTTAAAAATAATGTAAGATCAAATAATTTTTAACAAATATATAACACTGGTTTAGACATTTAGCCTTGGGTTCCATTTCTAAGAACCATAAGAATATGATTACCTTTCTCGACATAAATCTAAGAAAATAAATTTTTCGCTACTAAACTTAAAGGAGCTCCACATATGAATTTGTCTAAATCCTCAAATCTAAAGTCCAAGTATTTACTTCTTAATGAGTGAATTAGAATAGCCATCTCTATATTTTAAACCCACCTATTTTTAAACTTAATTGGGACACCCCTGAAGCTAATAGTGGTGTACCTAATAAATTCTCATAATTTTCACTTAATGCTTTTGCCCCTTTACCTAAAGCCTATTATAATAAAGAGAAAAGAAGAGATAAACAAACAAGAAAAAAAACAGCTTATCCAAGAATCATTTCTCTTTATTTGTTCACTTTTTACCAGGAAAGATATATAGTTTGTGCTCAAAAGGTTGTTTTTAAAAGAAAAGATTTCAATGAGTTTTTGAAGAAATTGATTTTATCACAAAACTAGTAATTATCACCAGCATTTAACAGTAGCTTAAATGATTTCTCAACTTCATTGTAAACTCTTGAAGGATACATTTGTTTGTTGTAGTCTGAGACAGACATTGCAAAATGTATGATCCTCAATTTGTATTTCCCCTAGGATCCCCCAAACTCTTCCTTTCCTCTAAAACTTTACTCACTGCTCTGACACGTTTTGTTGACTAAAAACATTTTCTGCATAAACTTCATGGAGTTAGTGTTGAATTTCTGCAATGAATGCATTTTTCATGATTAAAAGTCACAACATGCTTCTTGTCTGGGGAACACAGTTCTAGGATAGCAGTCATTCTTAGTTATGAGTTCCTAAGTCACAAACAATTTTAAACTTTGATTCACTTCAAAATATATAGATTTACCAACAAAATTATGGCACTATGAATTTTGAACAAAGTATCTACCTTGCCATTGTATTTTTATACAACTTTTGTACGTAAGTAAGACATTCCAGATTCACCTGTATCAACCAGAGGGTCAGGAGGAAACAGATGGCATACTTAATTTATGGTAATTCCAAGAAGATCTAACACAAAAGTGTGGGCTGGTATAGAGGAAGCACAAGTTGTGCAGGAACTTGGGATTTTCACAAAAGGAACTGTTACCACCCGTAGGCCTGAAGGACAAGGAGAGGAAGAAGTTACCAGGATCCAGAAGGACAGTGTTGTGTTAAACCACTTTGAGAAAAGCAATTGTCTTCTGTTGAGGGACACATATCTCAGTGAGACCTGACAGAGAAGGAGCCAGGTAATAAATGCCCACCCCTTCTCTCTCCTCCTTCCTTCCCACCTCCTCCTGAGGCTTCTATCAATTCAACCCAAATGGAAGCCAGAGGACATGGGAGCTCTTTAATGTGGTCCATTACAGATCAGACTTGCAGGACTGAGAGAAAGATACGAAAGGTAGAGAGAGGTTCCAGAAGAAAATGGAAGATGTTTGGCATAACCTGCACACTGTGGTCTAACAGTAAGTGTCTGAAACACTGGTTTCAATACCTACTCTAGTACTTAGCATGTGGATTACCTTAGGCAAGTCACCTGGACTCTCTAAGCCCTAGTTTCCTTCTGTGTAGTATGAAGACTCTAATTACTCCCTTGCAGGGATGGAATGAGAGAATACATGCGCATCACCAAGCCAGTGCCTCGAGCAAGGGAAGAACTCAAGGAGACTGAGTTCTTTCCTCCCCAGTCCTTTTCCAAGTGGCAACAAGCTTTCCATAACTATTCCTAATTTCTTTCTGGTTCCTCTTTTGACAGATAACAGGTATACATAAAGGGAATGTCTAAACAAGACATTAATGAAAGCAAATGATGAAGACATAATTAAATGGAAAGATATTCTGTGCTCATGGATTGGAAGAATCAGTATTGTTAAAATGTCGGTACTGCCCAAAGCAATATACAGATTCAATGCAATCCCTATCAAAATCCCAATGGCATATTTCACAGAAATAGAACAAATAATCCTAAAACTTGTATGGAACCATGAAAGACCCCAAATAGTCAAAGCAATATTAAGAAAGAAGAACAAAGCTGCAAGTATTATGCTCCCTGGATTCAAATTATATTACAAAGCTATAGTAATTAAAGCAGGGTGGTATTGGCATAAAAACAGACATCTAGATCAATGGAACAGAATAGAAAGCCCAGTAATAAACCCACACATATATGGTCTATTAATTTACAACAAAGGAGCCAAGAATGTGCAATGCGGAAAGGACAGTCTCTTCAATAACGGGTGTTGGGAAAACTGGGCAGCCACGTGCAAAAGAATGAAACTCGACCGCTATCTTATACCATACAGAAAAATTAACTCAAAATGGATTAAAGCCTTGACCATAAGACCTGAACCATAAAACTCCTAGAAGACAACACAGGTGGTAAGCTCCTTGACATAGATCTTGGTGATGATGTTTTTGAATCTGACACTAAAAGCAAAAACACAAAAACAAAAATAAACAAGTGAGACTACATCAAACTGAAAATCTTCTGCATGGCAATGAAAACCAACAACAAAATGAAAAAGGAACCTACTGAATGGGAGAACATACTTGCAAGTCATATATCTGATAAGGAGCTAATATCCAAAATATATAAAGAACTTATACAACTCAATAGCAAAAAAAAAACAAAACAAAAACTGGTTACTGGATTCACAGAAGGTCTGAACAGACATTTTTTCCAAAGAAGACATACAGATAGCCAACAGGTACATGAAAAGATGCCCAACAGCATTAATTGTCAGGGAAAGGCAAATAATAACCACAATGAGCTACCACTTAGCATCTGTTAGAATGGCTATTATTAAAAAGACAAGAAATAACAAATATTGGCGAGGAAGTGGAGGATGTGGAACCCTTGTGCGCTGTTGGTAGGAATGTAAATTGGTGTAGCCACTATGAAAAACAGTATGAAGTTGCCTTAAAAAATTAAAAATAGAACTACCATATGATCCAGCAATCCCACTTCTGGGTATTCATGTGAAAAAGATGAAAGCACTAATATGAAAAGATATACACACTCTTGTGTTCATTATAAGGTTATTTACAATAGCCATATTTACAATATGGAAACAACCTAAGTGTCCATCGATGGATGAGTGGATATATCATTCAGCCATAAAAAAGAATGAAATCTCGCCATTTGCAACAACGTGGATGGATCATCACGGGCATTATTCTAAGCGGCAAAAGTCAAACAAAAAAACACAAATACCATATGATCTCTCTTATATGTAGAATCTAAGAGAACACCAACAAACAAAAACCAAGCTCATAGACACAGAGAAGAGATTGGCGTTGCCAGAAGCCGGGAGGGGGAGATTGAGGGGGTAGGGGGAGAGGTGGCAGTGGTAGAAGATGGGAGAAATGAGTGAAGAGGCTACAACATTAAAAAAAAAGAATTAATCCCACAACTTTAGCTCCTTTAGATCAATGATAAACCAAATGAGTAAACCAGCAGTGGGACAGTAGTTTTCTGATGATACATTTCATAAAACTGCCTCCAATCAGACATAAATAGATAAATCTTGATTTTTTTAATACGTATTTTCAACAGTAATTGATAAACATGTTTGCCTGAAATTTCTGCTTAATGGTCAACTGATATTCATAGATTATTGAAATGGAAGTCCCTTTGTTTTAGTGATAGATTAGCATAGAGACAAATCTGTCCCAGCAGTGATGCATCTCCATTCATTTGGATCTCCCTAAACTATAACCTGGCTGTATTTACAAATTGAGGCTAAGTCACACCATCTTAGGAAATTATTCAATACAGACAGCTTGTAAGTGATGAATGATGAGGCATGAAAAGAATAGTTCGAGAGGCAAAACCGGGAAAAAGGTAAATTCCCTTTAGCCTCAACCTTTTTAATACGTTAATAGCTTTTTCTCATTTGCACCCTAAAAATTTCTATTACTTATACAGAGAACTCACTTATTTACTTCAATTCATCCATAATAGCTATAGCTCACATTTTTTAAGCACTTTAAAATTTATCCAATCCTTTTAAATATACTATGTCTAGTAATCTTCAGAACCGCAAAAGTGGTAGATATATATTTGTTCCTCTTCACAGATGAGGAAAATGGGGCTCACAGAGGTTACAGAACTGCTTAGTAACATAACCAGGACTCAGGCACAAACATAAAGTATGGAACATTATTTTAACATTCACCCAAATTTTGATTAAAAAGTTGCTATGATCCAGACACTGTGCAAGGCATAGAGGTTAAAAATATAATGAGTAATCATCTCTTTCCTCGAGTAACATATTCCCAGCCCTTTGCTAACACTGAGTAATAGCTAAGAGTAATAATGCTTTCAGCCTAAACAACAATCAAATTCTACTTGAATCTGGATTCTTGTTTACCTATTCAATATTTATATCTGATTGATGTAACCAATGATCCACGTGTTTCTGTAGATGTTTTTCCTGGTTGAAAGCACTGGTTTACATAGGAATATCTAACTGGTCTCCATGTTGATGTAATACAACCAACCTCACTCTTTTAACCAACCACAAGTGAGAAATTAGAAATCCCAGAACAATCACAACCACTTGTAGATTTAATTCACTCACACATAGGTATTTCTTTCTTCTTCCTTCTCCTTCTTCCATTCTTCTATCCTTCCTTTCCTCAATATTTCCTTCTGAAAATAGTAATAGAACAGTGACTTCTCTTTAACAGGTTGAAAATCAAACCTATATTGAGAATCAAAATTTCCATCTATGAAAACTTTCCAGTTTTGAAGGGAAATATGCAATCAAATCAACAACAGTCATAAAATATAATTGTTCTGAGATGTTTAAGCTCAGGATTTTGTGGTAGGACAGCTAGTGTGAGTTACTGCAGGGCATTTGAAAAGTGAGCAGAATGTTCCAGGGAGAGAAGGGAAACCTTGCAGATAGAACAGAAGAGACAAAGAGCTCTGAGTGGTTAGGAATGACTGATGTCTATTAATGAGTGGTAGGAAGATGGAGGGTGAAAAGGTAAACATGAGCAAAATATTGAAACAGCTTCATTTTCTGTGCTTGGAAAACAACAACAACAAAATGTAAGATTCTGGGGCCTTCTACAATATTAATATTAGGTTAACTAATATTAGATTTACTAATGAAGATGCTGAGTTGTGAGGTGCTCAGAGAAACACATATGATGCAGTAGGACTATATCTTTGAAGGATGGTTTAGATTTATTTTAGATATACAAAGGAGTTACATTCAAAATTGGAACATCTGCTGTGGCATGAGTACCTCCATCAGAACAGATGTGTGACCAATCAGAACAGTTGCTAGCAGTAAGTACACGCTGAAAATCAATACTGGCTCTACAGGAAGGAAAAATGCCTCTGAGGACTTGGGATCACTTTTCAAATCCTCCTGCCAGAACAGTTCTGGTGTTGTGAGAAAACAAGAAGGAAAGAAAAAAATAAAACCTTTGCTATTGGTATCCATGTCTTCATCAATCTTCCAACTGATTGATCACACAGCCTTTGCTACAAGAGGCCCTTCCTTGAAGCACCAATTTTTGAATGTGCCTCTATTAGTTAATGAATCCTTGTTAAAGTCCTCACTCATTAGTCCAGCATTAAAATTAAAAGTTTCCCATAATCACGTCCAATTAGATCATGCAAACCTACCCCCCACATGCTTCCATTAGAGAGCTCACTGGTCAGATCAAACATGACCCCTATACCTTTAGAATTCCCTTGAGAAAATTTGGCTTAGCATAGCTTCGGTTCAGTGTAGTTCAGTGTGAATCTTATTTCTAACTCTGTGACCTTGAGCTAGTTCATTAACTTCACTGAATCTATTTCTTCATTTGGACGATAAAATGAATAATATCTACCTTGCAGAGCTGTTGTGAGCATTAGGTATCATTTATAAAATGTCAAGCAATGTGCCTTGCACATAATAGCTTCTCAATAAATGGCGGCTGTTATTGTAATTCCTTTTTCCAGGTTCCTATTTGGCAGCTCCCAAGCATTTCTACACTCCCCAAGGTGCTGTCTTAGTTCCTGTTCTATGTTCAGTTGATGTCAATTAATTCCTTCTAAATTGTTACCTGGTGGGAATCAAGGGCCCTGGATCCGACTCTTGTCATTAGCACACTTAATAACTTTGAACAAGTCACTTACATTTTCTGGGCTTTAGTTTTCATAGCTATAAAGTGAAGTGTTTGATTAGATGATTTCTAATGCTGCTTCCAGTCCTATGATTATAGATTCCATGGTATTAATTGGCCAGGAAAGCACTCCTTGTCCATGCTTTGTGAGTTCCTTGAGCGCTATAATAATTTCCTTCATTGTATTGATTGTATCCTAAGATTCCCCAAGATGTCTAGTCCTGATTAATTGATTACTTTAATGATAATTATGGTGATCAATGAATCAAATAATTAACTTTCCCTGAGGTTATGTTGATAATAGACAAGTAATGGAAATGGCCACATATACATTACCTTGTGATTTAATTTTGATCTTTCCACACATATTAGTCCAAAAATACTGTCAAAGCCATGGTAGGGATATGTAGATGTAACCAAGGAAATAAAAGGAAGAAAGATAGTGTGTTTTCTTGATGAAATTTCAAGGTCCATTCCTTTTGACCTTGATTTTTCATAAATAGAAATGAAAAGTTCAGACTGCTACCAAATACATGGGTTGTAGCAATTGGTTACCCAATTGGGATCTAATAATGAGACTATTTTGTCAAGAACCCCACATATATAGCTATTTAACAACTGACAGCAAGAACAGGATATGCATACAATAGAAATGATTATGTCTGTCAACTGGATGGGGAAAACAAAACAATAGTTGTCTCCAATGTCAAGATGGTTGACAATCAAGGAATAGGCTACACAATCTGAAATGAAGGCAATGATCTGAATAGAGCCACTCCTAATATTATTTTTTCTCATTTGTCAAATGGGACCCTCCTGGATCCCCAGACTCTAGGCCATTCTCAACTGTCCAGAGCCTGTAAAGCCTGGATCAGCTTGTTCCACAGCACTCAATAGGTCAATCACCTCCAGTAAACATCATCTTTTGTGCCCAAACTCACCAAAAACTATATACCTTTCTATCTACTTTAAATATACTAATTGTTTCTAGCAAAATTTTGCTTTTAATTTAAAACTTAAATTACAATTTTAATTTTGCTCTTCAAATTTTGCTTTTAAATGGGAATCAGAAGACTATTTAGAGTCAATGTATTACATATGTAAGATTTTTTTTTCAAAGGTTTGTTTCAATCATCATCACCTTCTTCATCATCATCTTGAGAATCCAGATGAATGAGTGATTTTTAATTCAGTAAATAAATATTTATTTTCAAATATTTGAAATATTTATATATTCATTTTTGAAATATAAAAATTCAAAAATATTTTTGAATGAATGAATGAGCTAGAGAATGAGCTAAACTCTGGTTGTACAGTGGGGAATGAAACCAACAAAGTCCCTTCTTTCATGGATATTTGGGTTTAGTAGGAAAAACAGAAAATAAAGAAGCACATAAAACAAATGCTTACAAAAGAGTTGATATGAAGCAAACAAATGGGATGCTGGAGAGTAAACTAACTCCTAGGCAATGTTGAGCAATGTTTTAGATAGGCTGCCCAGGAAGGTGACATTTAAAATGAGAACCTATGTCTGAAAAGTGGCTAGACTTATAGCAGCCTGAGAACAAGCATTACTGAGCCCTTTGGGTGAGGTGTTGTGCCAAGAACGAGGAATATCAGAAAGTATAAGCCTATCTCCCTGATCACAGAAATTCCACCATATAAGTAGGGAGGTGGGGCATGTACAAAACAATAAATATCAATCCTGGGAAGGTTATTGAATGTCTCATCAAAACAGAGGTGAGAGGTGAGCAGAAAAAGAGAGAGACTGGTGTACACCGGAACAGTGGAACAGTGACTGTGATCTGAGGGCAAGTCTGAATCTTAGTAAGAAGAGGGAATCAACTCTCAGAACAGGATTTTTAATTAGTTCTGATTATGATTTAGAATAAGATGTGTGTATTATCTCCATCTATAACATCCCTCCTCTAGTCCAACTTTAGAACCGTGAAAGCAGTGTTTTTATTTAATTTTTTTGTTTATAAATTCAGTTTCCAGTGGAGTGCCCTATTCACAGTGGGCAGTCGGCAAGTGTTCTCATTTGCTTGCCTGAGGAGCTTAAAACAAAGATGCAAGGTCCAACCACCCTTGTTCTTTGCAATTAATAAAATAAGCTATGTTAAGGATAAAATATTAAAACTAGAAGTTCAACCCAGGCCAGGATTCCAAGGAGTCCCGGAGCTGCCTCATAGAGACTTACCTTGGAATGGCTGGGGGAGCAAATAATTAGAGATGAATCAATTAACCACTTTACTTTATTGAAACACTCCATATATGAAGAATAATATTCGAAAGACCTCAATTAGTGTGCCTATAGGATGAGAGAACTCAAGGAGTCTGGTGTATAGTACTGAAACCAAATATAGGTTGGATGAAAAATGTATCACCAGCTGTGTTGGAAGAGACATTCTAACTATGCTCACACTTTTTCTTTAGAAGTTGAGACCAACAACAAGAGGGACATGATTTTCCTGTGCTGACTTACACTCTGCACAAGCTTCCTTCAATACTTGAGGAACAAGTGGCTAAGCCTGTGCTTAAGGTCCCTGAGTTCCCAGGTGGTCAGGGACCGTCTCATGACTGAAAGTGAATCCTGAGTGCAATTGTTTGACTATAAAACATTTCTGGGTTGAGAAATTTTTTCAAGTGCGGTTAGAATGTAGTCACATTGGAGCTGCTCCTAATTCTGCCCAGTGGCCCATATGATTCAGGACCACAGAGGGGTGGTTGATAGGTGGTCAAAGTTCACTTCGTTATGTCAGCACTGGATGGCTAAACTTCCCCCTAACACCCACACGTCTCATAAAGCTGCCTGTAAGCTCCTCTTTGTTGTTTCTTATGAAACTATTTTTGTTTTTATTTTGGATACCATGTCTGGTTGTAACAAGAGAGGGCAGATTCCTTTTGTTAGATATAAAAGCAATTCTTTCCATTTTAGCGAGCACCTCTTGATTACAGTACCTGGAATTTGTTGAACAACACCACACATTGCCTTATGATTTTAGACACCTGTGTATTGATTTGATGAGCATCAGGATGATCTTTCTGACCAATGTCTCCCCCACCTCATAGCACCAGAGACTGATTTTGCCATCCATTGTTTACTTCAATTAAAGTATCTCAGTCTTTATGAATTTCTTATTTAAATATAAACATCTCATTGAGATCTAAGAATCTAAGTCACCTTTTTCAGGTTATTGGTGAATAAGATCTTCTCATACAGTCCAATGTAGCTGAGGGTCAGAACTGCAGGGCTGGAACATTAGATCTGGGGGGAAAGTGAAGTGGGTTAGTCTGGGTTGGTCTACAGCCCTAAGAAAGCATGTCTTAGCTGAGTATGGTACTGATAAAGGAAAACAGTTGGGAACTTGGAGTTTAGATAGGGCACAAGGGGACGGAGAGAAAAAAGGGAGATGGGAGAAGAGGAATACTAACCTCAAAATTTGCATAAGATTGTACCACTCAATCAGTCTATGATCCCAACCTCTCATGCCTACTTCCCAGAAGGAATGAATTTGAGGTTTTCTTTTCCCTTGCCCCAAATCCCTGGGTTCTCGAGCCTTTTCTTCCCTTGTCCTCAGTTTGTGCCTATGCCCTTCCTTATTTCAATTTCCCAGGGAGTGCTCAATCAGTATAAATGATATTTCAAAATAAATGTGAGATCATTCAAAACAAAAATCTCTAAGAAGATAATATTATTCTGGATGATAATCTTGCCTCAGAATATGCAACAGCCTATGTGGGTAAGAATAAAATATGTAAATTTATGCAATCTCTATTCAAGTGCACACATAGACCTAACAAGCATTCATACCTGAAGGTGGACACTCAGGAAGATTTGAGAGAGTATGTGGATTTTGCCTTCCTGCATGCTCCTCTACCCCAATTTTTGAGTAATAGGTCAATCTTGTAATCCCATGTCACAAGAGAGGTTACTTGCAAATTTTCTTTTGTGCTGCTGAACTTCTCCAGAAATGGGCAGTTTGTTTAACTACCTGAGAAAAGTATGAGCCAGATGCAGATACACGCCAACAAGAACCCAGGAACACCACTGCAGGCTGCTGGCGTTCACAGACTCCAAATCTGCAAAGGAAAGCGATGTTAGTCCGTCCAGCTGCGCTGACAACAACGTTAACAAAATTCCCTTTGTGCGATGGTTTTGCTGAGGTCAGGTAATTACCCCACTGGGCCTTTCTTGTGAAATTGCAGTGGTCAGGAAAATGAGGGGTGGCTGTAAGCTCATCAGCTGGAGAGCTGGGAAAACCAGTTTCAGAAAGCTGTCAGTGGAGAGATGTTTTCAACATGTCAGCGGTATGATGTCCAGATAGCAGATTGCATAATAACTACCTCAGCAAATTGATTGATTTTCGTCCCCCTCAGGAAAATGTTTGACATGAGGAGGTGACCCAGTGCTTGAGCAGACTTTCTCCATGAGGGTCCTGCTGGACTTACCACACTGGAGTGCCGAATAGAAGGCATAATCCAACGTACCAGGCAGTCTTATGTTTAATTGGAAATCAAAGACTAGCCCCCAAATAAGAACATATTTCCCAACAAATATTCCTTCAAAGAAACTAATCATCTAATATTCCGAAGGCAGAATATATGTAATTTCTAACACCTTAAAATAAAGCACCTGTTAGATATCTTTGCAGTACACATTTAGCTTGAAAATCTATTTTTTCTTTTTCTCTTAATTTTCTAATTTCACCTTATTTTGACTTTTCCAGATGAGAACTTAATAACATCAAACCTCAAATAATGACATCTTTAATTCCTTTTAAAGCTATTTTTCATTGCGTAGTTTTTTATACAAGCTATAGTGCAGCAGAGTTGATAGAATTCTAAGAAATTAATTAATAAAATTAATCAAACTGCCAGATGCTTAAATATAAAATACTGTAAATTAGACATTGTTTTTGACAGCCACCAAAATAGAGTTTAACGATCAAATGGAAAATATGTTACTTATTTTTCTTCTCCACCTTGTTTTCCTATTTTTGATTTTTTAGTGTGTAACTTTGGATTCAGTTGGACCAGGAATAAATTATTGGATTCAATTATGGAAATAGTCACTTTCAGCCAAGAAGACTATATGGTGGTAAAATGCCAGCTGTATGTCTCTTGGTTGAGTTGATGAAACCTGAGTCAGCAATGTTCTTCAAAGACACTTAGAATCTTGTGTTTTGGAGCTGTAAGTAATTTCAAGATTTTTCTAGTTCAGCATGCTGCTTTCAGAAAGTTAAAATAATATTTCTGTTTTATTGCACCTGAGGCTCAGAAAGATTAGATAAGTTCCTCGAGGTCATAAAATATGCTGGAGAGATCTAGAATCCAGGCTTTTGCTTCATAATACAGTGCCTTTTTAGTATTCCAGTACAACAGATAGGTATCATATATGTTACCATTCTCTTCATCCATGTGCGTGGCAGACTGTCAATCAACGATGACCTGCTTTCCTGCTGAGCATGGAAGCCGCCTCAGAAAACATTGCATGGCATCAAAATAGTCAAGCAATTCACTTGGCAGATGGGATAAAACCTATCTCCTGTCTCTGTTTTTGGCCACGCTTTCTTAAAGGATGACCTTGAGGAACTCACATTCAAGCCTTGTGACGGGAAATAGCTTCGAAGTCAAAAAAGTCAATCAGGTTCATCAATTGTAACAAATGTACCACAGTAAATGCAAGATGTTAGTAATAGAGGAAATTGTGTTTGTGGATGATGATGGGAGGGGAGTATATGGGAACTTTCTGTACTTTCTGCTCAATATATCTGCACTGAAAAGTAAAGTCTATTAATTGTTTTAAAAAGTTAATTGATGGTTGACCTATTCCTATTGTTGATCTGTATGGATCAACACATGGTATATTTGCACATGGCCTTTACTCGGGACTGTAAAGGCAACAGCGATGGAGAAGTCAACCCTAGCTCTCATTATCTGGTGAATATATTTTGAGGATGTATTTGGAACAAGAAACCTAAATATACATCCTTCAAGTTAAACTTTCTTTGATGTGTGTCCACAGTGCAAGTATTTTTTACTTGATAATGAAATGATTAGCAAGGCATAATAGTTGTTGTCAAAATACTATTTTTTTCCATTTAGTTTCCCTAAAATTAGCAGGCTTAAGCTGTGGATTATGGAAGGCAATATACTTCAAGTGTGTGCACTATGATTCAAGGGTAAATAGGTCCCATAAGAAAAGTTTAAGAAAGTGATGTTGTTTAGCTTGGCAAAGAGGACACTAAAGGGTGCTCTGAGAATTGTGTTTGAAATATGATGATCTATTAGATGGAGGACAGGAACCAGCTGTTCTTCATCTCCAGTGAGGAAAGAATAGGAAATTAACTCAATAGAAAATTTGGATTTGGGTATAATAGACCTTCTCTAATTAACCCCACTTCTTTTATGAATATTACCTTATCCTGCTCTCGTTAGAGACTTGAGTTTTAGCATAGAGTATAAGATTCTACATATATTAATATCCCAGTTAATTAATCTTTAATTAATATTTAATATAATTAATATTAAATTAATATTTCAGTTTTTATCTATAAAAAAGCATATTGAGTACCTGCCATGAGCTAAACTTAGTGTATAGGATTTATTCTCATCTCTTCAGTAAGCAACACAATGCCATGAACCATTTTCCTAAGAAACAGGTTAATAAATGTTTATGGTCTATTTGGTGTCCTGAAACTTCATGATTATGAAAACAAACCTAGACTTACTCAAACTCCCCATTGGTGAGTTGAGAAACATTACAAACATGTCTCCCCTCTTAATCATACCACCAACCCATTGCATATATGCCCCACAGAGAACTCTTGCTCATTTCCCGAGTCCTAACACATTACCACATTTGTCAGCCGTTCACTATAGTCCAAGATAAAATATTTCCACAGGGCAGAAGAGAAACCTTAAATATCATGTCATATCTTTGTGGAATATTAATTATATCCAAATCACATCATTGAGAAAATACACAGCAAGCCTTTTATGTATAATAAAATTATAAAATGTAAAATATATAGAATATAGATACAAGAAAGACTTGTTGCTTTCTCTTTAAGAGCTTACCCTTCACAGGGCAAGGAAAAAACTCTCAGGTATAAATATCCCAGTTTGAGTCAGAGGCTGAGTAGACAATGGAGGTTTTCTGAAAATATAATTCATCATTGAAAACAAAGGAAGATTTGTTGATTGCAACATCAGGACCAGAGATGAGGAAATGATGCTTTCAATAATAAGGTGCTGACATTGCCTCTCCCAAAGGTAAGTCAGGAGATAGATGGAGAATTTGGTAATTCCCACACTTAGGAATTAAATCCCGTGGCAGAAGCCCATCTCAACACAACTGGCAGGAAGAAAAGAAGAGTAGTCATGATTAAAAGAGCTTTAGGAATTAGGATAAGCCTGTCCTCTTCTGTATTTCTTATTTTTGTATCACCAAGTCTGTCTCCCTGTAACCAATAAAACCTCTAATGTAGAATTGGTTTGTGTTCTTAAATTCAGAAACCACAAGAAAGAAGAAACTAAAGAAAATGTGTCCATTGCCAACATCTGGCCTAGAAGAAAATAAAACCATGGGAGAGAGAAGTGATGAGCATAGAAGCCTGGAAAGAAGGAAAGTTGCCTGAATGCATTGGCCTCTCAAGAATAGAGCGTGTCGGAGAGAGACTGAGATGCGTGGTTCTGTGCTGAGAAGTGGAAAGCCCCATAGAGAACTGACAGAGGTGTATAGGAAAATACAGGTAGCGCTAATATTTTGGATGAGTTATAATTTAAGTGTAAATAAAATACTATACAACAACAAGGAGTGGAAGACTTCTTGTAAGAAGTGGCTTTTGACCAAAAGTAGAGAAATAAGTTTGACAAATAGATGTAGGGAAGGGACAATTTTAGGAAAATTCTAGAAAGTATTTTAACCATTCCAGAAGTATCAGTTAAGGCTTTGTATAGTAGGAGATTAGGCTCAGATGTTAGCTTTTTAAGATTTGAGCCTCATAGTTGCCCTCTAGCCCTGACCGAAAATCTCTGAATAAATTAAGAGTACAGAATTGATGCAAATGGTGGTGGATTATTTGCATAGGAGACAAATTGAAGAATAACACCTATCGGTGTTATTGCTTGAAAATAATTCAGTCCTAAAAGTGGGAAGGATGGTTGATAGATGAATATTTTTAGATCCTAGAGTTGGAAATCTATCTGTCCTATTATCAGGCTTTATCCACAGTAAATCTGCAATGTCACAGGCAGAGATGTCTCATATGGCTAGGCCCACCATCAAACAGCCATAGAAACAAGTGGCAGATGCTGTCAAATGAATTAATCACTTTTAAAACAAATCTGTTTTTTTCCATGGCACTGAACTGTCTAATTTAATTGAAAACTATTTGATTTCTTCACTACTTTGCTTTTTCTCTTTATCATTTCAGAGCATTATAAGAGGATATTTAACTGACTGTTAAGTATATGGAATTGAACATTGAGTACTTTTTAATCTGATTCTTATCCAGAAAGTTTACACACACACATCCTCACATACACACCTGGCATTATGCATTCAAAGTCTTAATGAAGAACTGAAATAACTTCTACTTTATTTCTGATCTTAGAATCATTTTCTCCCAAAATATTGATACTGGCTCAACACAAGGTTGACATAAGGGAAGCCATATTGTAGGAAAGAAGCTTTGTAAGTTTGTAACTTTCTAACTTTGAATGATCTCTGGCTAACTAACCCAGGTGGATATGCACCCCTCAGGAGATCTACCTGCTCTGTAGATTTTATGACTCCTGCTTGTCTATGTACCTCCCAGCTGCAATAAGATGATGACTTTGTTCTTTTGAGTTCCTTAGGAATGGGGTGACCCCCAGACAGAGAGGCTATGCTGATAGCCATCATCAATGACAACTGAAAGATCTGGTGTGGCGATTCCCAGTCTGTAACACCAGAGGGTCAACATTCCTAAGCCCTTACCCTACAACCCACTGGCCTGTATAACAGCATCAAGACTCTGTGCCCCCCTTAAGATGGCTCTTTAGGATGCTAGTCCCCCCATCTTCTGATTTGCTAGCTTATTGCTTAATAAATGCCCTTTCTCTGCCATTATCTTACCACGTGACAATTGGCTTTTGTCTTGCGGCGAGCAGATAATGCCCTTTGCCTGGTAACAGTATTGTAGAAACTGTGGGCAACATATTTATCACTCTCTAGACATGAGCAGAGATTTTAGAAACTCTAAATCTTGTTCTAAGTATCCACCTTGGTCAAAGCACTTGATTTAGATTCAATCTACATTTCTCCTGAAAGAATTAAGACATATGAATTAAATCAAGTTTATTCTATCTATATAGGTTATTTGACTGATTAACCTTCTTTCTTGTCCTCAACCTCAGTCAAGGTCTTTTTATTTTTTTATGACTGATTTTAGTATGTGAGTCAATAGCTGAGTTCAAGTGCATTCCAGGCTCCCCTTCCAGCTCTGCCGGGGTCCTTGAGCAAGATCTTGTTAGCACCTGAAGATTTTGGCACACATTAAGGCAATTAGCTTCCTTTCACACCTAAATTTACCTCCACCTCACACAAACTTGCAGCTGCTCTCCTGCATTTGTTACTCAAATGATCTCCCTGGTAAACACTGAATCAGTAACCTGAGAGAACAGAACCTTATTGGCCTCCTAGGGACCTGGTCCTATCTCCTCAAAATATTCTCTTCACTACCTTTACTTGGAGAATCATTTTCCACATTTAGCATTGAGAACTTTGAATGTGTTCAATAATGCCTTTCAACACAATAACACTGGAAAACAAATGAATCCCTTTGGATAGTTTACCTCTAAGTGTTAGATTTTTCATTGATTAACTATTTTTTAACTGATGATTAGCAAATATTTACTTCATCAAAGTACTTATTTATTTAATAGCCAATGTATTAAATACTTACTGTGTACAAAATACTATATCTTTCCTATGGGGAATAAAAAGTAATTGAAACCTTATTTTTACCTGTTAGATCCATAGGTATACACAAACTATGCCTATGCACAATATGAGTAGAACAATAGTTTTTATGGTGATATTTGAGAAGTACTACAGAGTCCTCAAATGGATCCTAGAAGTTCCAGATTAAATAATATTTTTTGAGGATTGAGTCATTAAGGTTAGTCAAAGAAGAAACTGAAGTGGAAAGGTCTGGGCCAAACCTTGAAATATGAAGGTATTCGTCCATTTTTTTTGAGGTGCAAATTCAGCTTCCTTTAGTCAGGTGCCTACATACCATGAGATAAATGTAGAGAAGTGGGGCCTTCTGAGTGGAAGTTTGGTTTGAGTGGATTCTTTTAGGTGGAAATCTAGACTAACATAATGGTAAGAGAACTAGACCTGACTGCAAGTATCACCTAGTACTCAATACAGGGAAGGATTTCCTGTTGGTGAATGTTCAAGGATGAGAAAGCAAACGAGTCAGAGGATTTTTAAGATATAATAATACATATGGAAAACCAAAATAGGAAACCTTGATTATCCAAGGAAGGCATGAGGGTCCTTGAATGCCTGAGAAGGGAACCACAGGTACAAGCTTTCCATGGAATCTGAACAAGAGTACTAGGCTACAGAATCAGTGATCGAAGGCTACTTTTCCTGAGAAATCACCACCTAAGCTCTGTCAAAAGATTTTATTTCTATCCCTGAAGGGCCTTAAAGACTGTTGGACTTGTGTAGTGTATCAGAGCCTATAAATGGATCCTTCTTGTTTAATTTTCTGTGTTAAGTGAGAGAGTTAATCATAGCTAATTAACAAAGATTATGGGTACTAGTCTTGGGAGCAGCTAGAGTTATAACGGAAGGAAGGATTTGGGGGTCTGTAGATATTGAATCTAAAAGACGATGCTCCAAAAAGTTGGCTGGTAATACAAACTCTACAAGCAGTTGAAGAGAAGCTGAAACTTGAAACTTGAGAAGGATCCAGAAGTTGTGAATATTGTGTTCAAAACTCTGTGAGAGCGACAATCGTTAATTTTTAGTATTTTAAAGAAGTTTATAGTAGTTTAGATATGTGATAATATCCATAACATAAAATAAGGCATTTCTAATTTTTTTAACATTTTTTTAATGTAAATCATTCTATACACATAAAATTAAAGAAATGATTCGCCATAGTGGTTTACAAATAATTGCATTTTGTATATTCTCAGAAAAGGGTTATTATTATCCTGTGTCAATCTTCTTTTTCTCCTTCCTTTCTCCTGGTTCCTCCTTTCCTCCTCACCTTTCTTATTTCCTTTTTCCTTCCTTCCCTCCTATCTTCCTTCCTCCCTCTCTTTCTTTTTTCTTTCTTATTTTTCCCATGCATGAAATATAATAACTTTTGTTTTCATTCTTTTGTTTTAAGGAAACACCTATCCGAAAAGTAGACCAATGTTTATGGCAAGAATTTAAAGTTTCTTTAAGATTTGTCATAAAATCACAGCTCCTTTTTAATGTTGCAAATTATATGAACATTTCTATATCATTCTCAGACACTCTTCTTACATTTCCAGCTGTCCAGAGTATCTTCCTGAAGAGTATAGGAGAATAAAACTCTAAATCTGCAGAATCTAGACCTAATTCATATCTTATGTCATATTCTTTTTCATTGAGATAACATTAGATTAAAGCTTAAAAAAAATCCTCATCATCATCCTCACAGTTCTCAGTTATGGTCCTTTTATCAAGTTTGTTGGGAAAATTTCATCATCATGGACAACATCCTCACTTTTCTCATCTGCAAAGAGGGCATATTAAGTTTATATGCTATATAAAAAAATTACCACACCCTTAGCAGTTTAAAATAACACACACACACTATTTCACAGTCCTTGTGAGTCAGAAGTCTGGGCATGGCTTAGCTGGCTCCTTTGCTTTGGTTTCACAAAGTTGCAATCAAAGTATCTTTCAGCCAGATTACATTATCATCTGGTGGCTCAACTAGGGAAAAATCCACTTCCAAGCTCACTCAGTTGTTGGCAGAGTTCATTTCCTTGTGGTTGTATAGGATTGAGATCCCCAGCTTCTCACTAGCTGTCACTTGGAGGCCATCCTCAGCTCCCCAGCAGCCTGCCATATGGCCTTCTGCATAGGCAGTTCACAGAACAGCAGCTTGCTTCTTTAGGCTAATAGGTGAGCAAGAGAAAGTCCACCAGCAAGACAGAGTATATGTAACACAATAATATAATCAGGACAGTGATATCCCATCACATTTGCATATTCTACTGGTTAGAAGAAAGTCATAGGTTGCATCCACACGCAACAGGAGAAGCTTATACAAGAGCATGCATATGAGGTGGTGGGGGTCATGAGGCCGCCTTAAAGTCTGTCCACCATAGAGTGAGTATGGTTTAGCATTCACAGAGTCCTCAGTCTTGGAAAACAAGCAATCAACATGGTTTCATTCATCACAACCCAGCCGATCATCCCATCCATTTCATAAAGATCCCCAGAGGTAAGAAATATAGTGCTATAAAATAAAGATGATATTGGAGGGCAACCTGTTAGGTGACTGGTGAGTGATGAAGTTGCTGTTCATCTCGCTATTATTTGTGGTGTGAGCTTCTGATTTCTAATCCTAGCCATGATCCAGGGTGTATTAATGATGAAAGGCCTAATTTCTCTTTAACTTCTTCCTCAACTTTCAAAATGTAGATGATGATATACATCAATCTTAGGAGGGCAGTATGCGCTTTTAGCATGTGAAGAATTCAGCCCAATTTTGTACAGAAATACTTTTGAGTAAGAATTCAGCAGAAAGCAGCATAAATCTTTAAAGAGCTGACACAAACCAGTGCTGGGGGTGAGATAGAGTTCTAATTGAATATAGAGAAGTGCAGGCTAAAGGGTGATTTAATTGCAATCTTTATAAGAAACAAACTATTTTGCATATTCAAGGAAGCCCATATTAGATAAAATTAAGAAAATAGGGGATTTTGTTTAGCCAACACATTTTTTTAAAGGCTTTGAGGAGATTCTACAATCTTATCTAGGTGGACTTTAAAGCTAAAATTGGCATGTGTTTTATGATGAGTTGAAAATGTCCTTGACATTTTTTTTTTCTTTTCATGGATCCCGTTTATTAAATATACATCACCTAAAAGTGTGAACTTCCTTCTAAAGTAAAGAATTAAGAAATTTTTAGTTCCTTATTCAAGAAAAAATAAGGCGAACTCTTTTGAATTTTGATAATATGCTTACATTACTCAGTTCGAAAATTTACAGCACACTAACCAGGAAGGTAGTTGAACGTAAAATGATATAAAGGGACTCAAATTAGGTCTGAGTTTTTTGTTTGCATCAGTGGAACATTTAAAACTGTGACGATGCTTATATATAAGAGATAAATAACCACCATTGAAAGGCTTATGTTGAACTAAAAGAATAAATAAATAAATTCAACAAACACAAATAGAAAGACAGGAAGAAAACATCCAAACTGGGTATTTCATCAGAATGATTGGTTAGTCAGGGGTCAGACTGTTAAATGTCAAATAACTCTTAAACATCATGGACTCTAACTGGGAAGGTCACCAAGTCCAATTTTGCAGCATATGCATGATTCACTTCAATACCCTTGACAGATTTTCACCCAGATTCTTCTGGAATCATTTCATTGACTGAATCTCAACTTGCCCTTAGTTAATTTGTTTCATTGTTGCATAATGATAAAGTTCTTTCTTATCTTGATTCTCATTCTTTTTCATAGCACTATTGTCTGTTCTCAGAGCAATGTGTAGTGACTATTTTTTGCTTCAACATAGATAAGAAGATGGCCACCAGGATACTCCCTTAATATTGTCTTTTTTCAGCCATCATCTAGAGTTCTCCAACTGTTTTTATTAAGCAGCCTTAAGTTCTTCCAAAAGCTTTCCCAATGTCTGACATTGTATATATCAGAGAATAGATGCGATCATAATGGGCCAAAGTCCTTAGATAGATATGGATGGAGTGTTGACTTGCCTACGAATTTAACTTCAAAACCAGTTGCTTAATCAGTTCATCACAAAGACACAGACTGGCTCATAAAACAATAGATGAGTGTGCACACAATAAAATCTAAGCTGCAAAGGCCATTAAACACTAAAGATATATTGTAGGGTAGAACTTGCTTAGGTAAGAACTTCCTGCCCAGTGCCATGCCATGATGATGAATGCATGCATATGTGAACTTTATGAAAAAGATAATGAATTGACTGTGTTCTTAAATGATGCCATTTTAGACCTGTTTGTCTTCCTCTCCTCCCTTGGGAATCAACTGACCACACTCTGTTGGTTTAAATAAATGAACATTTAATGTTGGCCATTCTGCCAACCAAGTTGGGGAAAAATGGAATCATTTATCAAAGGAAAAAAAAATAATGAAGTGGCTTCTATGCTGGGTAGAAGGTGAAGACCAGTAGTTAGTAAGAAACAGGCTGCCGCAGTTTCTGATTCAAGATATAACAGAAGCAGGGCCTTAGGATTGCTGTCATACTTTGATTTCTGCTGACTCTAATCACACCATAAGTCTTTCTCTCTTGTTCCTCAAAGACAACCTTCTTTGGCAACTTAAATTTTAATACTAGCCTCTGTAAATACACCTACATCTTCTCGGTAATCATCTAATGGATTATGAATGATAGTAAAAATAATTATGGAATCTATAAGTAGAAAGTGCAATTTGAGGGCCATTTGTGATAATAGACTAAAGACTACCTTAGTCACATAGCTAACATTTAACACCAATCCATCAATCAACTGATATTTATTAGGCTTATATATATAATACATTTTATAAATAAATATATACATTATATATATGTATAATGAATTCTGAGTGTTATGATAATGAGATCTATAGTTAAGAGAAAAGAAGGAGCCATCACTGTTGGATAAAGCATATTGAAAAGTGGTCTTAAAAGGCTGAGAAAGAAACCAGTCCTGTTTTTCCTATGTGATTTTATTATTGTTTATGTTATGTTTTGTTGTTTATTATTATGCTCTCTTAAAGTCAGCATGAAATGAATTACATATATAATATAACCTATATTATGTATTCTTATGTATATCAATATAATTATATACATAATATAATATATATTATACAAACATGTACAAATTGATGAATAGTCACAAATCTTTTCCTCATAAAGATACACAGTTAGATAGAGGTTTTCACTCTAGCACAGTCATTGCACTCACACTCAGTATGACAAGGAGGATCAAGTGAATGGATGGGGAAGGGTATATTGAGAGATAAATACAACTTCATGTTTTTTTTCACGGTAGGTGAGTGATGTCATGTCACCTTCAGTTGAACTAAAATAGTAGATATAGTAATTCCGTTGGAAAATTTTCTGAGGTTTATTATGTAGAGAACTCGTATTATATGCCATTCACACATTTCCTGGGCACAAAGCCACTTGAATGCCAACTCTAAAGCCAGATTTCGGTACTCTAACTATTGGACCCATCCAGGTCTTTCCCTATTGTAGTTGGTTCAGGAAGGAGGGCGCTAAGGTCTGGGCTAAGCTGCGAGAAGGTGTTTGGTATTTACCATGTATAGAAAGAGCAGAGAAAGTGTTGAGGATTGTTCAGAGGGAGAATTTTGTAGAGCAGTAGTGGGAAAACATTAATATTAACTAAATTAGTAAAGCCAAGAGAAGCGACAACTTGAAAAAGGCAAAAGACAAAAAACAGGGAGAAAAAACTAGCAAAACTTCTAACTTCAAGAATGAGGTATCCAAATATATAAAATAAATCCCGCTGGTTGATATTAGAACTGTCTATCAAAGCTGCCGCAGAACGTGCTTCTTTATGAGCAGCCAGCTAGTTCTTACTGGGGTGTGACATATTTTTAGAGAAACTAAAGAAAGCCAATTGGATTTTAAAGAATCTATATCTATTTCTCCATAGGGGAAAAAAAAGTCTGAATATCTGCTTGTTTATCTTTTGACATAGTAATCACACCCATGTAAATCAAGTATAAAGACAAAATACAAGAGAAGAAAAGAATAATATATATTAAAAGATGTTTATAACAACTATATTTATAATAAGAAAATATTGGAAACTCTTTATATTTAACCAAAAGGAAAATATCCAAGAAAATTATGGTAGGCCCAAAATGTGAATCTCAAGATTGATACATTTAAAGTTTATGTTACAATATGAAAAATATTTTCACCTAGTGTAAGAAATTGTTAATGGGGCCAGCCCAATCGTGTAGTGGTTAGGTTCGCGCACTCTGCTTCGGTAGCCCAGGGTTCACGGGTTCAGATCCTGGGCGCGGACATACACATCCCTCATCAAACTGTGCTGTGGCGGTGTCTCACATACAAAATAGAGGAAGATTGGCACAGATGTTAGCTCAGGGCCAATCTTCCTCAGCCAAAAAAAAAAAAAAGAAAGAAAGAAAAAAAAGAAATTGTTAAAATATACTCTTCCTCTTTTCTTCCTTAGACCATTTCTTAAATGAATAGAGTAACATTTAATACATCATGGTTGTTGTAGATTTTCTTCCCATATAAAATTTGAAATTTCTTGTTAGCATGGATAATGTTTTACTCATCTTTCTCTCCCTCTTATAGGGCCAACTCTATGTCTGATAGACTGGACTAAATCGAACAGTTGAGACTACAGGAAATGAAAAGTGTTATATTATGGTAGTGGGAATCTTATTTTTACTTCTACATTTTATTTTTATTGTATGCTTTTAAAAGCTATATGGTTATTTTTTTGCTAGTATCTCTAGTTGTAGTCATACCACAAGTCAGAGGAGAAAGATTTTTCCAGAGATATAATCCATCCATTATTGGTCTATAGGAGATGGAGGTTGCTCAAGGATTGATCATCTTTTTTTCCCTTGGAAGACCCATTTGGTTAGCATTTTTACAGCTATCCTCAGATGAAGTATGAGACAAAGGGGGGTGAATGATAAGAACCAAAAACACTAGAGAGATTTTCTGCTGGGCATAAGGAGAATTGAAGAAAGACAAATCTGCTTATATTTCTAATCTGAGGTGGATGTCTTCAAGCAATACTTCTAGATCTATTGATCCTTTCAGGCTTTCCCAGAAGCAATTTGTCAAGTTTCTCCCCAGGCCTGCTGCCCACCTCAGTTCTGCCATATCTCCCTGACCCAAGATGGCGGCTCCATAGCAACTGCAGTCTCCCAGTCGTTGCTTTCCCCTTTCTGGACTCAAGGATTGCCTCAGCTGTCAATGCCGAGACTGCTTCTACTTCCTCAGTTTTCTTTGGTTTCCCAAATGACTTGAAAGAAAGTCCAGAATTCTGTCATTTTACAATTTACATAACAATATACCTTAGATATATAAAACCAACAGTTATTCCTCTATCTTTCAAGGGAAGAAAATGGTTGTTCCCACACAGAAGTTATAGAGGAAACTCCCACCACACTGTACTGTCATATCAGATAATCATTTAATCACTGACTAAATCTAAGACACTGAGATCAGAGGATTCAAGAACTCTGGGAGACTTTAAAAACCTTTCCAAATTAAGCATTTATTGTTACTTCATTGCTCCCTTGCTTCTTAATTTTCCTGAGTTTCATTTTAGGAGAAATTTGCTCCTTTAGCCTTGCACACTTCATCTCAATCAATACGCTATTCTCCCTAGAGGTCCCAAATTATTCTTTTCAAATGTCTTTTTTATCTACTCTTGGAAACAACACAAGCAAATGGAGTTTGACTTCCAGCTGTCAAAGCCAGTGTTGAGGCAAACCCTGTGAGCGTGAATCACTCGATCTTGCCTTGTTCAATCTGGGTAATGTGGCACAGTCCCAAGAATTCTCCTCTACCACCAAGAGAGAGAAAGGAGTAAAAGACAAATGGTATAATTTCAAAAAGTTGGACAATTAATTTTTTTCTTTTAACTTTACATTATTCATTCACACACAAACTAGTAGCTAAATAGTGAATCTTCATTTATGTTCCTTGGACTTCTTTGGTAAGTCAGGGTTAAGATTTGGAAATAAGATCTTTTAAGTGGGCCACCTTATTAGTGCTGTTACGAATTGAACTCAGACCTCCCTATAATTCCATCCCTGTGAATCCATACCCTGGAAAATGTGATAGCAAGGTTTCTGTTTCTTTTATGGACTAAAACTTCCTTGTTGAGACAGGTTAATATTCAAAGTATAAGCTATTGATCACCTCTGTTTTCAAGACAGCATTATTTTGGAGATCATTATAATCCTGAGGATCATTATAAATGTGTTACTCATATGTTGGTTTATATGTTGCCTCTGTTCAAAACAAAATTATATTTCCTTTTGGGCCTGATTTCAAGGCAGTTTAATGAATTTTTCACACATACACATTTGTGTTTTGTTTTATAGTTGAACCTAATAGATTGTGTTTCCCTTTGTTTGAAGGTCCAATTTCTCTATTTTCTGTGTAGCTTCCAGAGGATCCTACGCTGTGTAAGGCGCAAAACAAACACACAAGTAAAACCCCTGGATTTCTCCCAGATGATGGTTGTGGAGTGGCAGTGATGACGTTGTTGGAAGTTTGTAAAACTAAAATGCCTGACCAGGTTCAGAGGCGTTACCCAGATATGTTTTGTGTGCTTTCCATGGTACATTCCATTTTTTTCAAAGATGGTAAACCAGGGACAGCAACTCTTTATTTTCTGTCCTCCACTGTCCCAAATACTCAGCCTCCTTCAAAGCACGCCTTGAGCTCCACCTCCCACATTGTGTTCCCCACTGGTGCCATTCTTCCAGCTAACTCCGTTTCTCCTCTCTAAACGCTCGATGTGCTGACCTATTTAAAAATATAACTCAGGTGCCTGGTGAACCATGATGCCTGCCAGCTCTTCAGATAAAGAGGATCCACTTATTAATCTGCTCTGTCTCCATCTGCCTGCTCAATTGGGATTGACTGCTTGCTGTCCAGACTGATACCAGGGAAATCTGATTGAGAACAAGAATCTCTTTGTACGTTTCCCCCACTGATACGGCACAACAGGTCTGTTGCAGCCAGGGAGTTAAGCTGATGTGACATGATGTCAGATGGCCTGCCATTGTACGTCAAAAATTAAAAAGAAAATATTCTTTCAAACTGGAATTCCTTATGTGATTTTTATTTCCTTGGGCTTTGAGCAGATTGAGTATTGAATTGCCTGACTGGAGCCCATGGATAATTTAATACCTGCAACATTCGTCCCCGGGTGAATTTCAGCCACTTCTGACTTGCTCAGCATGGCGTCTCAGTCCTAACCATTTCATGGAAATCTTGTAAATATTGATTGATGAAATCCCAAAGAAATACTTTTTCTAACTCGGATTCTGAAATACTCTAGAAGGAAAGACTTGATATCTGTTTTGGCCTCCCTACTCCGCATCTAGTAGGATAGGAAGTAAATAAAAATTTCGGACTTTCTTTTATCCTTCTCAGGTTAGTACAGCCAATTCTTACAACTTAAAAAAAAAAGGGATGTCATTTGATCTACTAAACTAGGACTGAATAAAAATAACAAACAAATAAATAAGAATAGCAAACAAATAAGCAAATAAATAAGCTCAAATCATATCAGCAGAATCAAAATATTACTGATTATTTCTTTGGAAACTTTTTGAGTCAATACACAATATGAGGAATTGGCTACATAATGTTAACTATCTAGAAGAATGTGAACATATTGTATGTATATATGACTCTAAACACTAAAAGGTTAGCACCCATATGCAAAGTATTCAAATTTTAGTATGTAGTTGTGCTTTTTTTACAAAGACAGGTAGAACTAGGCTTAGGTCTCATCTAGAATCAAAACTGAATGACATACAATTTCTTTAAAAATGTATTAATAAAAAATCAAGAGAGAAAAGAGACACACAAATAAGAGTTAAAGATCTTACATGAATTTATGTTCAGTAACAAGGAACAAAATATTATCACTTTCTTAATATTCAGTGTTAGTCTTTAGTCAAGGCTAATCGTTTGTTAATTTGTGTAAGCTCCAGTGCTTAAAAATTCACATGTGAATGAAATGTGTTGTTGATCCTTACTCCTTATTATAAATTAAATGGTATGAAATATAAATACTATTGGAGAAAATAAAATCTCATTCATTCAACGTAAATAACACTGAATAAATTAATAAATTGACTGGCTTCTGTTTCATATTCACTTGTGATGAGAGTGTATGTGTGTATTTATATGTGTGTTTGTGTGGGGCTGTATGTATGTGAATACATAAGGTATTTGAAGCACTAATCCATTACCATACATAGATACAAAATTTTTTATTCATGTAATAAGAACTTCAAAATCTATTCTTCTAGCTACTTTCAAATATGCAGTATAGTATTATTAACTATAGTAACCATGCTGTACATTACAGCTCCATGACTTATTCATTTTAGAACTGGAAATTTGTACCTTTTGACCCTCTTCACCCATTTCACACCTTCCTCCCCCAGGTCCTCAGTAAACCATCAATCTCTATTGATCTCTATTGTTCTCTGTATCCATGAACTCATTTTTCTTGTTTTGTTTGTTGTTTGTTTGTTTCCAGATTCCACATATAAGTGAGATCATACAGTATTTGTCTTTTTCTGTCTGACTTATTTCACTTAGCATAATGCCCTTAAGGTCCATCCATGTTGTCACGAATGGCAAGATTTCATTCTTTTTATAGCTGAATAATATTCCATTGTGTGTGTATATATTTATATATGTATATACCACAATTTTTTTATCCATTTATCCATCGATGGACATTTAGATTGTTCTCATACCTTGACAATTGTAAATAATGCTGCAATAAACATGGGGGTGTATATATCTTTTCAAATTGGAGTTTTTGTTTTCTTCAGATAAGTACCCAGAAGTGGAATTGCTAAATCATATGGTAGTTCTATTTTTAATTATCTATGAACCTCTATACTGTTTTCCATAGTGGCGACACCAATTTACATTCCCACCAACAGTGCACAGGGGTTCCACATCCTTCCCATGTGTGCCAACACTTGTTATTTCTTGTCTTTTTGATGATAGCCATTCTAACAGTTGTGAGGTAATATTTCATTATGGTTTTGATTTGCATTTCCCTGTTTTAATCTTGCCATATTGATTGAAAATTTACTTGGATGTTGAGTGTTTTTATCCCTATAGACTTCATTTTCATTTTAGAGTAGAAAAGATAGTCCATTCAAATGCACATTCTTTATACTAAACAGGAGTTGGGTCAAGCATTTCTGACCTTTCTGGATGAACTGAGCTGAATGGAAGAAATATGGAAGAAAATGATCCTTTAGAGTTTTCCCTAAATTCCCACACCCAAAGTCTACTCTGAGCCTGCAGCTCCTTGTTTATTCTATTCCAGGACCTAAGTCAAAGGAACCCGCTGTGAAAACACATCAGCCCCCAAATAAGAAAAAAAAAACACAAAAATAAGGGCAGATGGGAGAGGTCCCGTCACTGGAATCATGGAATTCTACAAGTTCTTCAAGAGAGCTATGAGGTTTATGACTGCAAAAGAGCTTTCAGAATGTCTGAGAACAAAAGTTTTCATACTACGAACCGTGAAAACGCACAAAAATCTGTAGGACACAAAAAATTTAGTTGTATCTTGTAGGACGAAGTTAAAATATGATATGCTATTAACTATAGCATCCCAAAGTAAAAATCCATCTCTTCCATCTTATATACCACGCAAAATTATGTACCTTGATATGGTGGAGGATCAGAATTTGCCACCCCAAATGTGTCTGTCTGGCATGATTATCTTTAAGAACAAAAGACTCAGGAAAAAATTTTCATCTTCCCCCTAACTGCTTGAAAGAATTTAAGATAGAAGCCCTGTCCTGGGAAGGAGCTGTTACCATAGATAACTCTAGGTATGGTTGACAAGAAGGCACTAGCAAGGCCCATTGCTTTTTTCTTGGTGAGTAAGATTGGCCCTGAGCCAACATCCATTGCCAATCCTCTTCCTTTTGCTTGAGGAAGATTGTCACTGAGCTAACATCTACTTCAACCTTCCTCTATTTTGCATGTGGGATGCCACCACAGCATGGCTTGATGAGTAGTGAGTAGGTCCGCATCCAGCATCCAAACCTGCCAACACTGGGCCCCCAAAGTGGAGCACTTGACTTAACCTCTATGCCACCAGGCTGGCCCATAGCAAGGCCCATTTTTATCAAAATTCTCTCTCTTGTGTTGCGTTGTCTACAGAGGGCCAAGCAAACATTTGTTCACCAAACATTTGCTTTTTCATCTCCATGTCAATTACCTGCCTCCCCTTTGAAGTCCCAAACCACTACCCCCAACATCCTCCTTTGACCTTAGCTTAAGATGGTATTTAAGGTGATGGCTTTAGCCATTTTGGCAAGTTACTCAGATTTCTTGAGTTTCTCCCATGTATACATGCTATTAAATTATGTTTGATTTTCTCCTGTTATTCTGTCTCGTGTCAATTTAATTCTTAGACTAGCCAGAAGAACCTAGAGGGTAGAGGAATAGTTCTTCCTCCCCTACAATACTCAATAAGTATCTATCAAAGACTGGCATGAAGGACTCAAAGTGGCAAGTTTCTTTTTGAAGGCAAGGACACACCAATCCAAGCCAGGTAAATGAAACATAATTTTTTAAACAGATTTAGAGAAAAAAACTATTTCTCAGACTTCTAAGAAATTTAACCACTGAAAACAGACAAATGTTATTTCCTGGAGAGGGAGGAGAAGAGGGAGAAATGAGAAAATAAAGGTTGTTTATTATTAATTTGCCATTTGGTTCAAGGAAAATGTTTGAAGGCAAAGTTTCTTGTATCTTAAACTGAATATTTTTCTCATTTACATGATATCATTCCAGTAGTCTTTTTTTTTTTTTCAAATTACGTTTTCTTCTTATCAAAAAGCTTTCTTGAAGACAATCAAGGTGCAAGGCCAGAAAGTTGATAAGGAGGTCATTATAACAACACAAATGGAAGATATAAAACAATCCATTTCAAAGAGTAGAGACTATTTCCTATCAACATTTGCAGTATAATTGATTATTTAGTAATTCCTCTTCCCTATTTCCTTTATTCTTATCCCACAAATGCTCTATAGCAGAAAACTTTGACCTTGCTGAGAGAAATAATAACAACCTATCTGCACCATCCCTGTGATTAATACCGCCCTCTGAAAGGAGAACCTCAACTGGCAAAATACAACTAAAACGCATGAACACACTGAGGAACTCTATGCCTTGTTCACCTTCTATCTAAATAATTCATCAGTTTAATGATAATGACATTCAAATATCATAATTACAGCCGACTCTCTAAAAAACATTAATTCCGGGGCCAAAAGCAGAGTAACCAGCACCCACTCCTTTTCTCACCATTAGCTATTAATGCCAAAATATGATCTTTATTCATTTCACTGACATAATATAAAACCAACGTAGATTTCCTATTTTTCATAAAATTTTCATCTGCACTATTAGTTTCACTGATAGCAGACTGCAAAATGTTGTTAAGCTACAAGATGGAAGACACTGCAAAAACCTCAGCATGTTAAGAAGCCATAAAATTTTATTCAGTTCATTTACTGCTACAGTCCAGTAATCCTATAGTAAGAGTGTGCTATTTTTATTGTGTATTTATTTAAAGGTTGAACATTTTTTTCCCTGGACCAGACATCTAACTGACTTAATCTGGATTCCTAATACACGGAGTCGTATTGTACTTCGGGGTTTAGCATTTCCTTGAAAGTATTTTTGTATTTTGGTTGTTGTGGAATAGGTAATAGAATATTGCAAACCAAAGCTGAGCTATGGAGAGTTGGCTCATTTGTGCTCAGAATTAAACCACCGGTGTACGGGCCTCGTATGATGCTGAGGGGAAAGACTCTCTTTACCCTCTTCTTTTTCCATCTTATGTCTCTTCCAAAGCAAATCTTGGGACACAGTGCGATGCAACAAAATGTAACAGACCTTGTATTGGATGGTCTGGCACTTGGCCGGAGGTGCTTAACTGCTCACACAATCCTGCAGAAGTCAGCCACATTTTGCATTTATTGCCTTGTCAGTATGTCTAGCAGCTTGACATAAACAGGTAAGATCTTTTTAGAATAGCATGAAGCAGAACCTATTTTAGATCTACTCATGAAATCACAACCATCTAAAGCTAGCTTGTCTGTTTTCATACCAAGTTATATTATTATATTACATTATATCATATTGTTTCATATTATATTATCATAATATAAAAGCGTCAGCATGAGGACACAGAGTAGAGAAGGGATGCTATGCACATCAGTTTCGTCAATGTATGGAATATATCTAAATATCCCAAAGGGCTTCCACAGACTTCACTAACCACAGAGAAAGGGCTGTTACCCCAATGGTAACATCTCTATAAAGAAGAAAATTGCTGAGTAAAGCCAAAAAAGCACAAAGAAGGAGAGTAGATGGGGCAGTTGTTCTACCGGTATCCAGGCTCCCTTAGGACAAGGTATTGGTTGCACGAGGCTTAGCAATCTCCCAGGAAACCCACTGCTGTGGGTATTTACTTAGGCCCTGGGAGTAACTGTTTTCTGCTCAGTCCCAATTAAAGGCCACATGGAAACTCCAGGTGCAGTACATAGATAAACTAGCAACAAAAACGACAATAGCGAACAGGCCAGACAAATGATCTACAACATCCATAATACATTTCTTCTGTGTCTGTGACTTGTTAGGAACCTAGAAGACAAGCCTGTCCCTACTTGGTCCCCTCATCTGTAGTACAGGCTGATAAGAGAACCTATGCCAGTTGCAGCGTTTTCTCTTGAAAGTGCAAAATATGGGGTTGATAAAAGCAAAGTGTGCATTTTTAAAGGCACATGAGAGAGATTTAAATCACCTGAGATAGTCTGTATTTATTCATTCCAAAGAGGTACAAAGGCTCTGTCTGGGTAGCATTAAAGAGTAAAGGTTCAAAAGGAATATGTGAGAGTCCCCAGGAGACTGGAAACATAAGAATGCATTAAAATGAGGTGAAGAATGTGTCCCAAAATAGCCAAATAATGACTATTCGTAGTTACTATCTTGTTAGCATCGATTGTGGAATATTTGAAGGCCTGGGAGAATCAATGTATATGGTCAACAATCACCTCCTAAACTGAAATGTCAGAGATGCGATACAGAATAATGAATATAAAATCTAGACAAAACTAATGACCAAACAAGATAAACAAATTAAAGCAGAGAAGCCACAAAGGGCGAGTGACTAACGATTGAGTTAGGCATAATCCCTGTGGAAATCTGTCCATCTGAACAGCCTTTGCTGCGTGGTGTCAACACAGGCTGACAGCTGCGCCCCACATGGCCCCTTTATCTTTTGTAATATAAAATCTGGGCTATGGATATGAGATGCACAAGCCAGGTATTCAAGCGGTGGTGGAGAAAACTATTTCCATATTTTACAATTTCACAATCATCCATCTATCATTCCTGTAGACGAAAGGTTATGTCTTGCACATACTGTGAATCTGGTACTGGGGTCTTCCACTCAGAGACTCCCCCTAAAAATTATTTCCAAAAAGTCTTTTCTCTTTCTTTCCTTTTTTTCTTTAGTTAGCTTTAATTTCTTTTTAAAAGGGTGCTAGAATTCTTACATGATATCTCTTTCAATTCTCTGTTGTTTTGTGCACCTTCCATGTTTTTCTATTTTGAATTGATTTGTGAACCTCTTTTTGCGGCTAAATGAGTCAGCAGAGATGAGATGTTGATGGATCTCATTGGACTTGGGTCAACATGCTTCTGAAATAAAAGGAGCCAGTATGCTTTAATGGTACTCTCCACCACAGAAAAACCTCTGCTTCCAGGCTCCAATCACTTAGCAAGTCCTTGTATCCTAAAAGAGCATTATTAGGCCAAACTGAGATGTTGACACAATCTAATCTCTACAGTGTCTTTTATTTATTTATTTATTTTGCCCTGGATGGGTTTCTCGATGCCTTGTGTCCCTAAACTGCCACTTTCACTGTCTTTCTCCCCATCCCATATATTCCTCCATTTTCATATTTACCCCATTAGACCTTTCCCTCTTTATTCTGCTCTCTTTGGAACTGACCTGTTGTGGGTCTTATTTCATAAGAAGTTTCTTGAGGTCAAATATTGCAGGTTAATACCATCCTGCTGCTGGGAATCCTGTTAGATTCCTTAATTAAATGCTGTATAAGGTAAATTGAACAGATTTGGCCCTAGCCTCTGTCAGTCAGATGAATCGAAGTGGTTGATAAAGTGGCTTACTGATGGAAAAATTTCCCAGAATCCAAGATGGTATAAAAATAATGGGTACTTATTTTGGGAAGTAATTCTCCATGGGTCTCACATATTTCTGCATGCATTATGGGCAAACACACTGATGGCCTTTCTTCTGGATTATCTTTTCAATGATGTGTATATAGTGAACTGCTTTAGAAAATAGAGTTGGTGTCTCCCTCCAGAACCAAGAACAAGTTTGCACTGCCTTGGAAGACAGATATAGTGTCTCCCTCCAGAGCAAAGGGCAATCATACTTCCTGTCTAATGTAATAAAGAGAATGTCTCCTTCTGGGGCTAAAGGACGACTTGCTCAATGTCCATTATAAAAGCCTTTGCTTCCCTAAGCTAAGGGTTTTTCTCCTAAAATGCAACTGATTCCTGTGAGGGGTCACTTGGCCCTCTTTACATCACCGTGTAGGAATTGGGGCTTAAGGAACCAGCACAAGAAATGTTGATATTCTCACTACCACTATTGCTGTGAGTAATAAAGTCTTTTGTCTCTGACTCAAGAGTGTCATGTCTTCTTCCTATATCTGTGAAGCTGTGGCAGGCTAACTTGTAAGCTTGCAAATAGGATAAAATTACATCTGCTTCACAGGTCTTGACAGCCCCTGATGGAATAGTACAAGACTGGCTTCTTCCAGCAAACCACAGTCTTTTTGAGAATCAGTTATTAGCATTTCTTATAAGTTTGGCTTCTGAACATGCTCTTAAGAAATATTCAATCTAGATATGATCTTAGAGACCATATCTCATCCTACAGAGGAGAAAAATTGAGTCTTGAGTTTGTTTACCTAAAATAATGTAGTTATTTAGTGACAAAATTTGAGCAGGTACTCAGTTTTTCTTATTTCCTGTTTGACACTCATCCCAGTGTATTTCATTAACCATAATAAAAATAAAACTCAAAGTGTAACTTAGTCTCAAATAGATATCTGATAGATAATTTTTTAAGGAATAAAGTATGAAAATGGTGAAAGAATATTGTCTATCTTATATCATGAGAAAGGAATAGATTCACTTACATCCTAGGTTGGCACAGGCCTTGGGTTGGATCTAGCAGTGATTTTCAAATCATGGATGGGAACACTTTTGACAAGGCACATTTTCCTCTTGGCTAGCTGCAGCAACATTTGCAAATGTTCTGAAGTATTTTTTGGACTTTAAATATGTCATGTGCATGGACAACAGGAATTAGCGCTTTCTGCATTCATCCAAAATACAGGATTAGTTTCAGCCATCTTTTATACTCTTGGGGAAATCTTCCTTGAAGTGACGATAATTTAACCTCATTTTTCATTTTCTTTTGAGCCTCTACACTCTTATCTCTGAAAGCCAATAGCTTATTTTATGTTTTCTCCTCGTGCTTACTGTACTCTTCAGAATAGGCTACGTTATGTACTGTGTAACAAACAACCTCCAAATCTCAGAGCCTTAAAACAAATTTTATTTCTTGCTCATTTTACATTTCTACTACAAGTCTTCTGGAGGTTTTTTCCTGCTTTATCCTCAGTCTGGGACGCAGGCTGACTGAGCCTCCACCATCTTGAACATTGTAAATTGTCATGGCATCAGCTCTTGAAACATTTGTCTTGAAGTAATGTTGCTGCCTCTCACGTTTTACCTGCCAAAGCCTGCACTATGGTCATACCCATCTTAAGGGGAGAGGGAAGCACAATACCATAATGTGCCAGGAAGAAGAAGGAGAACTATGTGATGAGCAGTCCTAATGACAACCGTAGTTATATTGACCTTGACTCCAACATTTGGTTAAGGTTTTGACTGGATGTTCCCTCTCTTTCCTTGGCTTCAACTCCTATTTGGGCTATTCTCATTGCTTATGTTAATAATCTTTTTCCTTGCTCCAAAATGTTTCAATGTATAGTCATGCTCCATATAACAGTGTTTTGGTCAACAACAAACCACATATACAACAGTGGTCCCATAAGATTTGTACCATATAGCCTAGGTATGTAGTAGGCCACACCATCTAGGTTTGTGTAATTGCTGTAATGGAGAAAGAAATTGTCCTCTACCCTTCTAGGTTCTTCTGACTGGTCTAAGAATTAAATTGACATCAGACAAATTAAGAAGAGAAAAACAAACAAATGTTTAATAGCATGTGTACATAGGAGAAACTGAGGAAAATCAAGTAACTTACCAAAATGGCAGAAGACCTGATCTTGAATATCATCCTCAGCTAAAGACAAAAGAAGATGTTGGGGGTGGGGAGAGTCCAGGACTTTAAAGAGAAGGAAGGCAATTCACAGGTAGGTGAAAAGGAGCAAATGTTTGGAAAACAAGTGTTTGGCCACACAGAAACAGAATATAGCAGTGAGCCCAACAAACAGGCTTTTCTAGATTCCTCCCACCCTACCACCTAGTTCATGTCATGCTAAGGTGATAGCTCGTTTCCTGAGATTTTTTTTGTTTTTTTTCTGAGGAAGATCAGCCCTGAGCTAACATCCATGCTAATCCTCCTCTTTTTGCTTAAGAAGACTGGCTCTGAGCTAACATCTATTGCCAATCCTCCTCCTTTTTTTTTCCCCTAAAGCCCCAGTAGATAGTTGTATGTCATAGTTGCACGTTCTTCTAGTTGCTGCATGTGGGATGCAGCCTCAGCATGGCCGGACAAGCGGTGCATCTGTGCACGCCAGGGATCCAAACCCAGGCCGCCAGTAGCAGAGGGCGAGCACTTAACTGCTAAGCCATGGAGCCGGACCCCTGAGACAATTTTTTTATCCAAATTCTTTTAGGCAGTTAAAGAGGAGGTAACAAGAAAAACTTTCTGAATCTTTTGTTTCTTAACAATAATAAGCCTAAAATAATTATCATGTTAAAGAGACACATTTAGGGGTGGCAAATTTTGTTCCCATTCAGTAGACTCTATGATGTTCACACAAAATGATCAAATTGCCTAATGATGCATTTTTCAGAGTGTATCCCTGTTATTAAGGGATACATTACTGTATTGCAGTGTGGAGTTATTGCACGATAATGTTATTTAAGAGAAGTTTGGGTGAAGATTTTTAAGGGTGAAGTCAGAGGTGGAAGGAAAGTTAGACAGAAGACTGAAGGAAAGTTAGACAGAAGACTGAAGAAAAGCAAAGAGGAATGATGATTGAAAAGCAGACATGGAGAAGAGGGAATGAAAAGTGGAAAGAGAAGGAAAAGGAAAGAAAGAGATAAGGCTTTGAGAGGAGAAAATGTTGAAAGGAAAGAAAGCCAGTGGGAAATGAACACTGAGAGCAAAACTTGCACATTTCAACATGCTTGGAACTCCCTGGGGAAAAAAAAAAAAGTATGAAAACCTAGAAGACATTATTTAAATCTTATGATGTTCTGCTCCAGGGCTGAAACTAAGCCCTGGGCTCATCATCTCCAGTTCCCTGCTGATTTAAAGAGAAAAAAATATTTTTTAAAGTGGCAATAGAACAAAAGTTCTGAATTGCAAAGCAAGTAATGAAAACACACACATAAACTCTTCAGATTTCTCCTCTTCTCTGGCACTCACTTTTTCATAGAAGGAAAAAATGTGAGAACCCAGCTGAGATCTGAATTTTCTCCCCACCTCTATAGAAAAAGAGGTGGAATATAGCTGGACCTAAAGTTCAAATACCAGGAGACCAAAATGACACTTCAATAAGTAGGAGGAATTCTTGAATATAGTCTTTGGTTGCAAGGTTTTCTTCTCTATTCCTCTTTTTATTTGTCTGACAGGTGGCTTTTTAGGTGTGTGTGTTTGCATATGTGTGTGTGTGCATGTGTGTATGAAAGAGAGGGAGAGAAGGAGGGAGGGGAGAGATGAACAGAATTAGTAATGTGCTGCAGCCTGCTCACACATACTCGTGCAAGCCAAATTAGCCATGATGGGAGTATTTACACCATGGAAATCAGCAATGCCACAAATGAAAATCGGGTTTGTTTGTTTTCCAGAGAGTTGGATGTTATATTTCCAGCACATCCTTGGGAGAGAGAGACTTTCAGATTTAAAAAAAGGAGAAAAAAAGAACATATGTGAAGAAAGAGACAAGAGGGGAACTCTAAGAAGGAGAAAGAAAAAGTGGATTTGGATGTGGAAGAAGAATTTAAAAAGTTGAGTTGTGCTAAATTCCATCCCATAAAAGCCTTGTCTTTTGTAAGTAAAAGGTTTTTGTTTTTCTGTTTGGCCTGAAAATTTTGGATTCTTCATCTTTTTTGACCAGTAATAGGTAAGAGTCAAAGAACTAAACATGCGCCTTCCTGGAAGGCAGACCCAGCCCTCTGCTGGTTTTCACTAGTGAAAGCAGGCAGGCAAATACTCGCCTAGTCTGACTGAGTTTTAGAAGCATTAATCCTTCCACCTGAAAGATCAGCAGATTGCCCACTCAATCTGGTTTCAGAAACATTGAGCACAAATTCAGTGATGTCTATAATGCTACCACAAAAGCTTCTATTTTTTAAAGATTTGATTTCTGTATTTAAAATGCAAAATCTCTGACTCATTAACACTTTAAACATTTACATCTAGTTTGAATGAGCAACTGATGTTTTTTAGATGAGGAAAACGGATGACTGAAACATCCAAATGCCAAATTTGCTCATTTTGGTTTTTGTTCAATAGGTCGTTCAGATGCCCCCACTTACAAATATCAAAAAACAACAAAAGGAGGAGCTGGCCCAGTGGCATAATGTTAAATTCATGTGCCCCACTTTGGCAGCCCGGGGTTCGCAGGTTTGGATCCCGGGCGCAGATCGACACACCGCTCGTCAAGCCACACCACGGCGGCATCCCACAAACAACATAGAGGAAGATTGGCACAGATGTTAGCCAAAGGAGAGAAAATACCAATAAACACAGAAGAAGGTGTTGATTTTAGCATTAAAATTAAATGAGTGAAAAAAGAAAAAGCAAATTGTATGTCTTTCCTTTGTTCTGTTCTGTTTGGTCTTCTCTTCAAACAGACTGAGGAATTTTATCAAGGCAAGGAGTAGCGATGGAGTATAGCATAGCCCTCTCAAGGATGTATGTTTTCCAAAATCCCTCCCGGCTTGGACTCATTGCAGTTTCAGTCTGCATGTGGAAACCACCACCCACACTCCCCACAAAATAAGAATTTATTAACACAGGGAAGAAGCCTGAAAATTCCTACAGCCAGGTCCCTAGTCTCCAATGAGGCCAAAAAACTTCCAGAGTTCCCAGATGCTGAGGTTCCCTCCCTACTTTGGAAAACAAGGTGGCATATGCTCCAGAACCTGGCTCCTAAGTTAGTCTGTGTGCCCAGCCTGAGAGGGGAGCACTGAGGAGGCCAGGGCACTGCAGCTGGCCGTTTGGATTAGAACAAACATATCAGCATGCACTGCCGTGCATTCAAAAGAGAGAATAGAAACTCTCCAAACCAAAGCTCTTCTCTGGACCTACGATTCCTCCCTTACAAAATGAACCTAACCCCAATCTCATTTTAACCCTAGCATTTTGGACTCACAAGATAAGAAGGCAGAAAAATTGCTGTATGACTACCAAAAAGGCTGGATTAAGAGCCAAGGCTTCATGGTTGCAGTGTCTTAGAATTATATGAAGGGATCTTGAAAGTTCTGTTTCCTTGCCTCCAGGCTAGGCAGGTGAACATCAAACCAAAAAAAAAAAAAAATAGATTACTTTATATCTTCCTCTGCTAACCCATATCAATGTTTAATGACTTCCATATGCATTTTTACATTTCTTTCCTGTTCTCTTCTTATTGCAGAAACATAGTGCTCATGTTTTCTTTGTTATTGTTTGGGGAGGTGCAGAGACCTGGGAATTCTCAACCTACATCGGATTTTTTTGTGTTTTCTTCTTTTTCTTTCAGTGAATGTATTTGGAGGAGTGGTTACCCACACAAAGTCTAGTATAATACTGGACCCATACTAAATAATTGAACTTGAACCTTTTGCTTCTGGTAGGTTTCTTGGCTTGTTTTGGTGGTTTCTTGTTCATTCTGAGCTTCACCGCAGCCCTCAACATCTCCGTTCCCTGTCCAGGATCGCTCTGCATCCTCTTCTTCCACACAGATGCATACACACAAATATGTTGTCCTCTCTCAATGCTAACCATTCCTAACATCCTCCTCGGGTCCCCACTCCATCATCGAAGCCTCTGTTCCCAAGTGTAGTAGTCCGCTTTTATCCATGAAGGATACATTTGAGGACCTCCAGAGGATGCCTGAAACCATGGACAGCACCGAATCCTGTATATACTATGTTTTTTCTCTTAACTAGTGGGCTAACAGGTGGGCAGGTAACATATACAGCGTGGATACATTGCACAAAAGGATGATTCACTTTCTGGGTGAGACAGTGGGATTGGTGCAAGGTTTCATCACGCTACTAAGAACAGGAGCAGTTTAAAATTTGTGAATTGTTTATTTCTGGAATTTTCCATTTAATATTTTCAGACCACAGTTGACCATGGGTAACTAAAACTGGGGAAAGTGAAACTGTGGGTAAGGGGGGACTATTGTATTCTGTCTTCCCCTGAACTCTCCTGGAGTACATGCTCTTCTTAGAACTAATTGGCCACCTATATTTTGCCTTGAGTTACAATTTGACTTTATCTCTGTGTAGGTCTTATTTCCTCATTTATATTATGAGAACCTCAGGAATACATACCACAGTTTAATCCTCTTTGTACTTCCAGTGTCTAGTACAACCCTATGTGTATAGCAGGATTGTAATGAACATTTGATGAAAGAATGAAGTAAAGAATCAATTCATCACTCAGGTAATCAGGTCTTTAATTAAGTGGCAGAGAGTTACTATTTCAAAGATATAATAATTACCTTTCACACAGTCTTTTGTGGAGAGCATCTACAATCTCTGTGTGCTAGGGAAGTATTTCTCCCATTTGATTACCTATTTTGAGTGAAATCTACATCATTTCTTGAGGTCTTCTCTCTGATTAGATCACATTCAATTGGCACCCTGATTTATACTCCCATTAAGCTCTTCCTCAGTGTTGTATATTATGTATACAAAGAAAAATGCCAAAGTCTTTGCCCTCAATGAACTCATGTTGTAATGTAGAGGATAGGAAATAAATTATTGCAGTACTACAAAGATGCTTTAAAAGACAGGTGAAACAAGCTGTTGTGAACAGAAAAAGGAACACTCTCCAGGCTGTGCCCTGGAATGGGCAAGGAGGGAACTCAGAAAGAAAGGGTTAACCACTTAGTTTATATTCTTCCCTTGCATATAAAGGGCACCAAGGAAAAATAATCAATCAATATCTATCAATTAAATAAATGTATTATTTAATGAAAGAACTAAAATCTTGTAGTCTTCACTGGTGGTTATCTAATTTTTATTAGTCAAATATGTAGCCCAATGTGTTAAATAGTGGAAGTAGGAATACTCTGGTTATATTAGAAGGACAGACTTCACTCCCTCTCCCTTCCTCTTTTTTGCTTTAACCCTGAAAAAAGGTCTAGAAACACAATTTAAAACCATTAATTTAGAGCACATCCGTGTAATAATGAAGTACATAATTTGGGAAGTAAAATCCCCCCTCAGTTATTATGAGACTAAAATAAAGCTTAAAAATTAATAAAATATATGGAGAACATCTCTCTGATCATTAGGAAATAGATGAATCTCATAATCTCAGGAGGTGACATAAAGTAAATAACAAATATATATAATGAATTAGAATATTTTAAGATATTTGCAGATAACACTAAAATGGATCATCAAGGAACATCTCCATAAGAACACCCCTCCAAACATTGAGGTTGATGCCAAGAACAACAACCATTTCCCAAAACAGGGGATGACACTCATCAGAGTCAGAGTCCAAGACCAAATGAACCGTGTGGCTGACTTGGGAAAATTTTCTGTTTCTGATTGTTCAGAAATTGAGAAATTAATATTACCATGGGTAGAAACATTGCCACAGTTTTTTAGCCCCAACTGATATTTTCTCTTTTCTGCATGATACTAATTTTAAACGAAGTTGCCTTTATCTGTTGAAATCACTGTGAACAGAGTCCATCAGAGTATGAGCATATCTAAGTCACACATTAGTTTCAGTTCTTATCCTCCCAAACCCTCCCTGGGTCACACTTTCAAAATTCTAGATGAAGAGTCCAGGTAGGGTTGAGTGTGTCCACAATTCATAAAGTTCTAAAGGAAGGAGAATTCACTCTGTCCTTTCTTAAAACTGTGAAATTAATTATCTTTATCTGATGGAGACATATTCGTGATTTTGCTCTATTATGCTGTAATTAATAACTCAGGGAAAAAGGTATCAAGATGTCAGTCTGAAACTGCAAATTACTTGCAACAACTGCCTGTTTTATATTCTGCTGTTTACAAATTGTGGGAGGTGGGGGACAATAGCAACCTATATGGACACTGGAAAAAAAAAACTAAGTGACTGAGGACAGTGTTGTTCTCTATATTACAAAGCGTTCAAAGGCTCTGGAAGTGAAAGAACTTGCATTATTTTCTGTTTTGTTTGTTTTTGTGTTTTTCCCTCTGGGCCATCTGCAAGTGAACCAGTCTAAATTGGTTTAATCAATCAATACGAATTTGCAATTCTATGCTAAGTGCAATGAGAGATAGTAAAAGACTATAAAATACAAAGAGATATTCTGTGAAATTGAGGCATACAAGAGGCAGGCTTCAATGGATCCTTTGATCAAGCTCTCAGATATCTCCTAAGGGGCTGAATACCAGACATACCCCCACTTCCATATACTGCTCTGAAGGGGAGCAGTTTCCCCAAAATATGTCTCTTTTACATTAGGATTATTTTGAGCTAAAGACAATCGAAACCCAATAGATTAAACAAAACTCTTTTCCTCCCCCTCAACTGCCTAAATTTACAGTGGAAAGGGGGCCTGTACCATGAAGAGAGCTATTACCAGAGATACCTTTTACCTAAGAAACTTATCTGCATGAAAGGCCAACCTTTGTTTTCCAAACATCTCCTGTCACCTTCCTATGAATGGCTTTCCTCTCCTTTGTATCACCAGACCCCCAACATCTTTCCTTACCTCAGGATGTTGTATAAGCTTCAATACCTGGCCACCCTTTGAGAATTCATATCTTTATGGGGCTCCCATACATACATAATTAAATTTGCTTTTCTCCTGTTAATCTGCCTTTTATTGATTTAATTATTAGACCTGCCAAAGAACCAGGAAGGGAAGAAGGAAAAATTTTTCCACCCCTACACCTCCTACCTTAACTAGCAGAGAGGAAAGATTACACTCGTGGTCAATAGTTGCAATCTGGGTCTTTAGACTTATAGGGCTAAGAGATAAAGGTCCACAAGGCATCTATAATATGCAAAAAAAAAAAAGCCTTTTTCAGGTAACTGACTAAGAACAAGCTGCTCACACTTAGATCAAATGTCAAGTTTCTTTGCCTTAGGTAAAATAACATCAACTCATTGGAGTAACCCTAGTTGAAGTTATCTTGTGCTGATTAGAAACTTGGGCAAGTATCTACCTATGATTAGTAAAAATATCAAATAGCACATTATTAAATAAAATTATTTACAACATGGGGGCCCCAAAGGAAAAATAGTGGGTGTACGTGTGTGTATGTATAGACTATAATGAAAACTACAACCTTAAGTGAACCTTCCTCTATATGAAACTCTTTATGTCATTTCCCTGAACCATCCAATTCAGACATGAATTTAAATTTTCTCCGCTGTCCCCAGTTTGTATTTGTAAAGCATATTTATAAATTTAGTATGACTGATCAACAAAGATCACTCAGACTCAAATCACAAGAATTCACATAAGTGGATGGGGACATCCATCTGTGAAAACTATTGAGGAAATAGTCTATTATAAGAGATGATGGATGAATATGGAAAATATTAGGATGTTTCCATCCTTTTATCTGGGAGGTCAAGAGTCTATCTCACAAATATGAATATTACATTAGCATTAATCAACAATATTAAAACTGAAAAATGGACACTTCTCTACATCTAAGCGCCTCTTTTAATGCATGGCATCCAAGGTGGTATGGAGCAGAATTCTAGATGGTCTGTAAAACCACAGAGACTTTTCTGGAAAGGTCAACATGGAACACTGTTTGATGGAGAGTAATCTTACATCAACATAAACAGATTGCTATGGGAAGAAATAAAAAGGAAAGGAAATGATTTAAATTTCAACACAAGACTTTGAAGAAACCAAATGCTTGTATTCAGTTGCTTAAGTCCAAATGCTTAAATTCCTGGTGGGCCATGTTGCCTCTCCTCTAATTAACAAAATAATCAATAGCATTTATTGATTACTATGTGCCAATCACATGCTTAAATCCTCCACACATTAGTTATTTTGCTTAATTCTCACAACAATCCTAGGAGATAGGTATTATTACTCACATTTTCAAGGTATGGAAACTAATTCATAAAAACGTTAAGTAGCTTGCCTAGAGTTACTAGTAATTTACAGTATTGAGATTCAAAGTCAAGTTTGTTTGAATCCAAGGTGTTTTTCCTTGGTAAAATTAATTAATTTAAGAAACTGAGAATTACTGCTTTACTCATTGCAACAAGAATTACAGGGTTATATGTCCTGAAATCTAGTCTTAGATCTGCCATAAACCAATTTTAATATCTTCACCAAGTTGTGCCTTGGTGGACAACTAGTTGAGGATGTTGTGCCAGGAAAACTTCCCATTTTCAAGTAACAAACAGAAATTCTGGCTATTCAAACATTTCCTTGTAAGTTTCATTAATGTCAAATAATACACCAGGACACAGTTAACTATGAATTAAACAAAAATGATTAGTTTAAATCATGTAAGCCTAAGGACTGAGGACAAGATGTGTACTCATGTTAACTCCAGTGAAAATACCAGAAAGATGACTTTATGCCTGACTTAACTAACCTGTTTGCATGTTCTTGAGTCGAAGAGTCTTGTTGCTTTTATAAGTGAATGTAGATCCCCATCCCTTCCTTATATATACTGTGGGAGATCAAAATTTGGCCACCCTGAAATATATCTCTTTACCTTGATTGTTTTCTCTGAAGGACATTTGACCTCCCCCACTAACTGCCTAAAGAATTTGACATGGTGGCTCCTTCCTGGAACAGATCTTCCATCTGATGGCTGTAATATAATGTAAAATAGATGTTACAATAGGAAAGGCACCAACAAGCCCATCTTATCAGAAATTCTGTCTCTCTGGCCACATTCTCTGGATGGCCCTGCGAGGAGTTGCCAGACAAACATTTACATTTATAAGGGAAATCTCCATTTGTAAAGGTATCTCCCTCTCTGTCTTGGGAAGAGGGGGGATGACCTCATTTCTAGAAACTTATCAATGTGGAAGGTGAGGTCTTAAATCTGCATAATAACTTTACCCTTGTTTACAGTGCTTTAGTGGTAATCTCCTGTAACTGACACCCCCCACCCCCAACATCCTCCTTTGTCTTTAGAAGAAGATGGTATTTAAGATGAGAATTTCTGCTATTGTGTTGAGAAACGCAGTGTCCCTGCTTTCTCCCATGTATACATGTTATTAAACTTGGTATTATTTTCTCCTGCTAACCTGTCTTGTTGATTATTTGGCCAGCCAGCAGAACCTTAAGGGAAAGGGCAGAGGGAGATTCTCCCTCTCCCCCGACAATACTCTCCCCCAAGCCCACAATTTCATATAGTCCCACTGCTTTGAAAAATACCTACATATTGTGATTCTTAAATCCCTATACTCCATTTTGCCCTCTTTTCAAAACACCAAATATGAACATTTCACTGTGTTCTTGACCTATTTACATGTAAATCTAATAAGTATCTGTTATGGACTTCCTACTGCCCAAGGGGGGGTCATCTGCCTGCTGCAAGACATGCCAATAGTCAAGAGACAAGGTAGCAGGAGAGAGAAAGAGAGCTTTATTACAGCTTGCTAGCAAGGGGAATATGGTCGACTAATGTCCGAAAGAACCATCTTAAGGAGGCACAAAATCTTACAGCAGTTATATAGGCCAGTGGGTTATAGGGGAGGAGGTTAGGAATGTTGACCCTCTGGTGTTATAGACTGAGAGTTTCCACAACAGATCTTTCAGTTTTCGTTGATGATGGCTTTCAGCATAGATTCTCTCTCAGGGGGTCATCACCTTCCTAAGGAACTCAAAAGAACAAAGTGATCATCTTATCGCAGCTGGGAGGTACATGCACAAGTGGGGGTCGTAAAATCTACAGAGCAGTTAGATCTCCTGGAGGGTGCATATCCAGCTGGGTAAGTTAGTCAGAGGTCATTCAAAGTTACAATAGTGTTTCTTTTCTACAATAAGGTTTCTCTTCCATCAATGTTGTGTTGAGCTGGTATCACACTGAACTTTTGTGCCCCCCCCTCCAAATTCCCATGTTGAATCCCTAAACCCCAATGTGATGGTATTTGGAGGTGGGGCCTTTGGGAGGCAAGCAAGTTTAAATGAGATCATGAGGGTAGAACCCCCATGATGGGATTAGTCTTTTTGTAAGAAGAAGAACAAATAGAGCTCTTAGTGTGGCCAAAACAACATTCCTAATAACACCTCTCCCCACTCCAACCAAATCTGCCTTCTCCTCAGTCTTCTACATTTCAATACAAAGTATTCTAACTTAGGGCCCTTATCCAAAGTTTTCCATCTGCCCAGAATATTCTTCCTCCTGATATTTGCATGGCTGATTTCTTCTTAACTATGTCAAGGAATAACTCCAAGATATTTAGTTGGAGTGTAGCTGAATATTTACTCATATCTGAGGGAGATCAATATTGTATGAATTGTCTCCCCAAACAAAAATAAAGGTTAAGTTTATGAAAGTAAAAACTACAGACTATCTGTGGAACAGAGTCCTATGATTGTTGGTCTGTTTTTGTTTTTGTTTTCTTCTTGGATAAACTGATTGAATGAAGGTCATTAACAAGGCAGTTTGCCCTTGAGTAGGCTAAAATGTTGTCAGGGAAGGCAGTGAAGGGGAGCAGAATTTGCCACCAAAAAATATGCCTCTTCAACGTATTGATTATTTTGGGCTGATTTTTTTTGAGAAACAGCAGACGTAGGAAAATCTCTGAAAACCAAGCAGAAGCTACCCTTTATAAAAGACATTTACATTTATAAAGGAAATCTCCATATGTAAAGATGTCTCCCTCTCTGTACCAGGAATAGAGGGAGTGGCCTAATCTCTAGAAACCCTTATGAATGGAGAAGGCAAAGACCTAGATCTGCATAACAACCTTAGCCTTGTTTACTGTACTTTTCCTGTTAACATCCTGAACCCGCCCCCCTCCCCCCCCAAATATCTTCTTTTGTCTTTAGCTGGAAATGGTATTTATGGTGATTGCTTGGGCCATTTGGGGAATTGACTTAGTTTTCCTGGGTCTCTCCCATGTATACGGGAGTTATACATGTTATTAAACTTGTGTTTGTTTTTCTCCAGTAAATCTGTCTTTTATTACAGAGGGATCTCTGCCAAGAACCTAGAAGGGTAGAGGGAAAAGTATTTTTCCCTTACAGTAGAGTTCCCTTACGGTAGATTTTTTTTTTTTTTGCTATGTTTTGTTTTTTAGGGGGTTCTGAGAAGCCTTGAGATTTCAGCTGTTGTGTTATATCTGTTTATATGGATAACCTAGTGTATTTGGGTTGGTACCTACACCTTATTTGGACCAGATCCACTTTATTTTCCTTTAGTGTGATGTATCATCATTAATATCACAGCTCATGTCACCCTCTCAGAAGGGCATTCCCAATCAGCAGTGGTAGCTACACATTTCATCTCCTTTGCATCTCTTCATTTAATTTTCCTCATAGAACGTAACTTTATCCGATTATAAAAATTTATTTCATCATTAATTTACATATCATACTGATACCAGCTCAACACAAAGTTGACATGAGGGAAGCCCTATTGTAGAAAAGAAACCATTCTGTAATTTTGAATGACTCTGATTAACTAATCCAGCTGGATATGCAGCCTCCAAGAGACATATATGCTCTGTAGATTTTTATAGCCTCTCCCAGCTGCTGTAAATCAATAACTTTGTTCTTTTTAGTTCCTTAGGAATGCAATGACCCCGGACAGAGAGTCTATGCTGATAGCCATCATCAATGACAACTGAAAGATCTGGGTATAGGGCATTGCTATTGTCTCTGATATATATCCAGTAAAACAAAAGATTATCAGGAACTAAGACCAGATGTCTGCCCCTACTCAGAGACCAGATGCCTCCTGCACCCAGAGACCAGCCTCCTATATAATTGGCCTGTAGACTTTGTTCTGTAAGATGGTTCTTTTGGACATTAGTATGCCATCTGCTGTCTTGCTAGAAATCTGTAATAAAACAATTTCTCTCCTACCACCTTGCCTCTTGGTTATTAGCCTGTCTTGTGGTGTGCAGACAAGACAGTAACAATGGTAGTAACAAGTTACTGCCAATGGTAGTAACAACGGCAGTAACAAGTTAACCTCCTTGGGCAGTAACTAGACCATCTCCCCCTATGCAATGCATGTCCCAAGAAAGTTCAGCTATTTTTCCCCCAAGAACAATGCCTGTGACAGAGTCAATATTCAATGAATATTTGTTGAAAGAAATGATGAATTAATGAATGAATGAGCATTGGCCATCAGTGATTTATCTTAGTCAGTGAGTTTCCAAACCTAATTTCATAACATTTCTTAAACTTGAGTGCAAATTCTGTTACCACTCCATCTTATCCCGACTCCCTACATGAACTCCAACCACCATGCTTCTCTCATCATTCCTGTAATGCTATAGAAACATCCACCCCTGCTACTTTGTTCTAACTGGCCTGTAAACCCTAACATATTGTTTTCCTTATAACTACACCTGTAATATACAAGTATATATTTTATTGTAAAAGTCTCAATAACTGAAAATGTATACAGAGAAAACTTTAAGTCTTTTCTCACTCAAACACCATAATTATACAGATCATATCACAGTAAAGCACTATTAACAACTTTGTTTTCATCCTTCCAGATTTTTTTCCAAATGAAGGCTTTCTTTTTTCATCACTTTCTACCTCGTGCAAGTCTATCTTCCCAGGAAAGCTTCCTTGACCCCCAGAGCTCAGGATAGTGTCTCCCACACTTGATTGAATCCAGCTTTTCCTCTACGTCATTCTTTGGTCCCTGAATGGGATACAGCCTTGAACTGGAAATTAACCTCTCATCAAAAAAGATCATCTCATGCCAGCAAGTATGTGAATTCCACTAGAGGCAGGACAATTTCTTCCACTTTGCATTTCCCACTGTCCTAGGCACAGTGATTTTCTGTATAAAGAAAGTTGATATTTTGGAATGCCTGTGAGATTCTTATAGAGAGAAGCTGAAAGTGTGAAATAGAGTCTGGAAATCACAAAGAAAAGAAAACATCAACTAAGCCCACAATTAATATGTGCTTTTATTATTAACAATTGCTTTACATTCTGTGGGCCAATTTTATCTGAAAAAGAAGAGGTTTGAAAAAAGTATATTTACATCCCCTCCAATATATGTTAATCGAAAAATTCTTTAAAAAATGATACCGAAATAAAAATGCATTATTTGCAAGTTTAAGAATTGTGGTAATCAGACCATTTCTATTCGGACTTTCAGACCAAAACCTCTGAATAGCTATCTCAGTACAACTTACATTGTAGACATTGATTGTGTTAATTTCCTCTTTTAGAGAAGATCTGGTTAGTTTGTTATTGTTGTCTTTTTATTTTATTATTCTATTATTGGCTAAATCATCAGAGAAAATCCATGGAGTGCATGAGAGAACTGGAGATTAATTTAATCAAAGTCTAAATAACTTGGAAGTCTGAGAGGAGACACACACATATAGACATTTAAGATTTTATATATATATATTTATTCATACATACAGGATGCCATGTGTGGTAGGTTTAAGTAGTGAAAAGAGGAACCAATATTTGGAAGTCCTGTAGTCTCATTCCAATGCTTATATTCACTGGTCTTGTGATCTTGGACAACGTCTCTCTCTGGGATTCTCATCTGTGTAATAGGAGAGATAGAAGACCAGTTGGCTAGGTAGCCAACCATGCCCACACAGTGTGAGTGTATGTGTATCTGTATGAATTATCCTAGTTTCTGAAATCACACTTATGGAGAACAAATTTTGACTGAATATACTATTGTTACCAGACTTTACTACAAAATCTTAGGAACTTATTTTCTATCACTTCCTTCAAAACTAGAAAAATCTTTTTTTCCCTCTGACTCTTGGCATGACTGCTGGCGACAACCCACCGCTGAAGAGCTTGAGTAAATAGAGAATAGGAGATTTCTTAAACAAGTGAATTATTTAAACCTGCATATGCAATGAGACGTGTTAGGCAAAATTTCTGCTCAGTGAGACCCCCCAGGCTCTTAGGAAGATATTTGATATGTAATTTCCTAAACTGCTTACTGTAGTTTATGCATCTTATTGTTTATTTTGCACAAAATTGTATTGTCTGTAGGAAGGTTCCCAGAGAGAGTTTAGATTGAAATATGCTTGGATGAGCATTAGGCTTTATTTTTTTGGTGCATGTAATAATATTAAATCTTCAAGTTATTGTAAGTTGGATATTTGCCAAGATTTGAATCAAAATGGTTTCTTTTCTTTTTTTGTGTTTTCGTTCTGTTTGGTTCTTTTAAATAATGCACATTTTCTCCTTAGTTAAGCAAAAAAAGATGTAAAGGTAGATGAAATGTATTTAATTAGTAAGCACAAACATTTCTAACACATGTTTGCTCCATTTCTGGGCTAAGAGATGGTCCTCTAATTTCCTTTGTCCTTACAGCTTCAGCCTCATTTGTGTCTAGACTTTCCTTTCAAGTCTGTTGCTCCTGGCCTCAAAGTCAATTCATTTTGGACCAAAGGAGAGCTTATACTGATTCTGTATACTCAAGTCAGTAGGTTAGCAGGCACCAAGCACAGGTAAGGAAGGGGTCTAGAATTGTGGTTGTCACCATAGTGACGCCAAAAGACATATGACCCTGCTCCTCCTGTTAGAGTGAGCAGAAGAGGTTTTCCCACAGGAGTCCAGTTTTCAGATACAGCTGGCCAGTCAGTCATAAAACCAATCACATAGAGATCAATTAGAGGACTTCCCCCACACACACACACATATACTCACACACTCACAAACACACAGAATGTGCTTCTACAATGTAAGAATTCACACATAAAAACCTGAAATATTCCAAATATCCTGACATTTCTTTCTCCTCAACTTTTTGTTGTATTTTCTCTCCTCCTTTCCTTTGATTTCCCTGCTTTCTCTCTGTCTCTCTGTGTCTCATTATTTCTCTGTCTCTCTATCTCTGTTTCTCTGTGCTTTTCCCTCTGTCTCTTCTTTTTCTCCATTTAGGGAGAAAAGCCACAGCTTCCTTAAGATTCCAGCTAGTCTGGTGCCTTTTTCTACCCAGTTTCTCGACTGATAACTAAATTTTAGCTATCCTTAGTATCTCACAAAAGGCTAATGTGATAAAATACAGTCCCTAGTTAAGATGGTTTTCGAGTCGACTAAAAACTTGGTGCCCATTTTTGCAGGTTTGCAGGGAAAGTACAAGGAAGAGGGTGGAGAGCAGGATCTTTGTTGTTGTGTGAAGAATTTCATTTCAAGTCAAGCTCAATTCCAGTATTTTCAGCTTCTCTGTTCTGTGGTAATGTGTCTCTCTATACGCTTCTCTATTATTTGATAATCTGTAGCTCATAATTAGGCATTTAACTAGTCTATGATTTTTCAGGTGTCTTAGTCTTGACTCAACCCACCCCTACAATAGAGCATGTATTCTTTGGGAAAAGGAATGATGATACCACAACCTGCGTGGGTAATGACTAGGTCACATTTAGGAACCCAGTAATAACTCATTAAATATTTTCTGAATGATTAATTGAATTATTAGTTCATTAATATCCTAATGATGCTGCTCAGGGCAGGCGACCCCAAGATGCACCACTCTGGTATGTGGATTATTTCGAACTGAAGACAATAAAGACTCAGAAGACTCAGGAAGAATATTTGAGTTTCCCCTCCCAAACTGCCTAAAGAATTTCACATAGATGATCTGTTTCAAGAAGGAGCCAGTACCATATGATGGCTGTAGTATAATGTAAAATAAAATGCTGCAATAGGAAAGATAGGAAAGGCACCAAGCACATTTTATCAAAATTTCTGTCTCTCCCTGGCCACATTCTCTACAGGTGCCCCTGAAAAGAGTTGTCAGACAAACATTTGCACTTCTATCTCTATGTGAATTATCTTCTTCCCCTCTGAAACTCCAAACCACTACCCCCTAACACCTTCCATGCCTTTTTTTTGTTTTTTTTTTGTGAGGAAGATCAACCCTGAGCTAACATCCATGCCAATCCTCCTCTTTTTGTTGAGGAAGACAGGCTCTGAGCTAACATCTATTGCCAATCCTCCTCCTTTTTTTTTTTCCCCCAAAGTCCTAGTAGATAGTTGTATGTCACAGTTGCACATCCTTCTAGTTGCTGTATGCGGGACGCAGCCTCAGTATGGCCAGAAAGCGGTGCGCTGGTGTGTGCCCAGGATCCGAACCTGGGCCGCCAATAGCAGAGCACGCGCACTTAACCGCTAAGCCACGGGACTGGCCCCTCCGCCTTTTGCTACAATACTTAAGCAAGCAGCTTAGACAGAATAACGAGCTGCTCATTTCTGAGTTTCTCCCATGTATACATGTTATTAAACTTGGCATTATTTTCTCCTGCTAACCTGTCTTTTAATTATTCAGCCAGCCATAAGAACCTTAAGGGAAAGGGTGGAGGAGGGCAATTCTCCCTCTTCCCCGACACTAATTATGAAAGTTTTTGTGATACGGCTTGTATAGGAACAAATAGACTCAGCCGAAGTTACTTAATCCTCTGCTATAACGTCCCAAGTAGACAAATAATTTTTAAAGAAAAAGAAAGCTCCTAGCTCTCTGCTCTTTTTCCATCTTTTACAATGCAATGACCTCTTTGCTCCTCTACCAGGAAGAAATAAAAAGTAATAACCATATTCATTTTAGCATGGACCTTCAAGCCCCTCCCACTCATATTTCCTCTCTGAGAGTAGAGAGGAAGCTATGAAAAGCTACTTAAACAACAAGATATTCCTCTACTCTGCAGGGACTGGAGAGTTGTAAAAATCATTTGAAGAAAAGTACACACTTGACTGTTGGAGTGAAAATATTAATAAATGGAATGAATTGTGACTTAATTTGAATATTATGCTGATTAGCTTTAGGTTTGGGTAATTTTTGATAAGGCTCTTCCCCATTACCCTGGTAGTTGAACACTGGCTCCATTAATAAAGGTAGGCCCTACTGTTCATCCAACAGCAAGCCAGGAGAGAATTAAGTGCTTGGCAATAGAAAGTGTGTATCTTACATTATGGGGGACAGGCTGATTTCTTGGGATTAGGAATCCATGGTGATTTTTGTTATGTGTTTTTCTTTCACTGTGAGTTTTAAGACTGCTCAAGTGAGCCGTTTCAATGTTCTCATCTCCCAATCCCTCATTACTTTGAGCCAAAGATTTATTGTTCTCTACTTTGGAGGCTGTTGCTTGTATGCAATTATGTTGGCTTAATTGTAGCTCATTCTTCCTCATATATTGTTGTGTGACCTCGTGCTCACTTTATTGTGGGCTGTCGCTGTCAGGCCTAATCCCTGGAAAGATGTAAGTACATTAGAATTCATTACAAAAAGAAAGAAAACACAAGTTGGGGTGGAAGAAAGCTCACAAATGGGGAGGCAGCTTAGCCTGCTGCTACTGCCTTTAGAGACAGAAAAACAAAACCTGGGATAAAATGGTCCCCAGTGCAGCCCTAATCTAGGTTTGCTGCCCAGTAGTCACCAGTATAAAGTTCTACCGTGAAAAAGATTGAAATTAAACTAAGATTAGGTTAGAAAAAATGGTAATACATGTGTCTTCGTGCAATCTTTCATCCTTTTCTGTTCTTTTGTTTCTAGACTTTCTTTCAAACCATCCTTTTCCCCTCCATCACACCTGACCCCATCCTCTGCCAGTCCCAGCTCCCAGCCCAGGAAGCTTTTATTCTACCTCTTCCTCCATAACCTCAAAATCTGATTTCAGGAAAGCATCAGAAACTCATTAACTCTTAGGTGATTACCTGAATCCACACATAGGGTGAGCCCTCGGTGGAGCTGTGAGGTACGTCAGTGTTTTTTAAACTTGAGCATGAATTAGAATCACATGGAAGGCTTGTTGAAACACATATTGCTGGAATGCAATCCCAGGATTTCTCATTCAGCATTCATGAGGAGCGGCCTAAGAATTTGCATTTACACCGAGTTCTGATGTAATGCTGATGCCACTGATCTGGGGGCCACACTTTGAAAACCAGTGACCTGATGATCTGACTGCCATCTTCAAATGTTAGTCTAACCCACACGAGAAGCCCAGTGGGAACAAGCTGATGTCACAACAGAGCCTTGCCCAAGCCTGGCCTTTCCTGTCTCTGTCCATTACTCTAAGGCTATGAGCCAGCTGTGTGGGAAGATAGCTCTCTGATAACCTAATTCACAGGCTCAAAGTGACTTCTAGCAGCTTGCTGCTTCTCCTAGACAAATCTGTGTTTCCAAAGGAAGTGATAGTGGTGGATCTTGATATAGGAAAAGAATGAATGTCTTTGGGTACAATTCAGTGACAGAAGAAGATAGGAGAAATTTCTGGACATAGAAGACCTGACGGGTGGCCTTTCCATTCCACACCTGGACTCTCATACAGCAATGCCTGTTCTTCTGAGGCTCTTCCTCCCCACTGCCCTATTGCAGAGGAGAATAGACACATACCTCCATGCTTCAGGAAAAGACTGGAGTATCTTGGGGTATTGTTGCGTCTCAAATTTTATGTGATTGTTATTCGTTAATATAGTTATAGATATAGGTATGTTTTTTTAAAAATATGAAATAACGTTTTGAATTTCTCACCATTGCATAAAACTACATTTCATGAATGTGCTTATCCCTATTGGCAATCTCTCAGAAGAAGGCCTATTCTACTTTTAAAGCTTGAACTTCCTTCTTCTCATCCATGTGGACGTGTTCTCCCTGCATTTGCATGAGCAAATTGCTGCACTGACTCCTCAAGCCTTTGAGTGTCTCTGTTTGTATTTCTCCCTTCAGAGCTTATGTTTGTGCTCTTTCTCCCATAATTTCAGGTATAGTCAACCTATATTGCTCTATTGGACTTGTTATTGCTATTAAACTACCTGTGTTCCTAGACATGTAGTCAAAATAGGGGAAATTGAGGAAATAAGGCATTGTGGTCTGATTTCAGAGGAGACTGAAGGCTTTGATATCTCCATCCTCCAAACAGATTTCTTGACTAATATTTGGAATTCCAATATGTCATTTATAGCTTCCGTTGACACATAACAATAAAGCCTAGCTTAGTGTTTGGTGTGTAGAAGGTATTCAATACATGATTGAATAACACATAAATGACTGGATTTATTTATCCCAAGGCTTCTATTCAGGAGAAATTGTCTGGTGTTCTTAGACTGCTAGCCCCCTAAGGCTGGTTTCACTCTCATGACAATGTGATGAAGGTTCTAAGAGCCAGTTTTGATGGGCAATGGTTCCTTGAGGGGTATTGAAGGCAGGAGAAGTGGGAAAGACAGAGACACAAAAGGCACACTTTCAAACCCCAGAGTTTGCCCTCAGGCTTACTTCTCCAGTGGTCCCCATCTGTCCTGTCCCTGCTCTGGTTTCTGCCTCCTCTGACTTGAACCTGAGACTATGCCAGTTAGCCCCCTAGCTGCTGTCTGTGGCTGCTGAGAATGATCACTAAAAGACTGGTTAAATGCTAATAGAAGATATATATGTGAACATCATAGCACAGCATCTGATCCATGAGCAGGCATTCCATACACACTTGAGTCCTTTGAATCAAGTCCTTGTCCGTCTTGGATTATTGCCAATCCAGCTTTTTGTTGGCTCTGTTAATAGTCCTAGTTCTAATCTAATTGTGATCTACTCTGGGGAAATTTAAGGACTGAGCCAGAAGAGGGGATTGAGGTAAGGCAGGAGGGAGAGGGAGGTGGCGGGGTAATGCGCTAAAGGCCAGCAAAATTAACTACCCAGAAAGTTGCCAGACATCACTGATCTACCAATGAAAAACAGACATAGATTCTGGGCTACGCTCATTCAGAGGGTGTGGGACTGTGGGAAATCCAACCTCATCTTGAGGAAGCTCAAGTGGGGAGATGACACTTACCCTGTGTCATTCTTAAATATTAAAGAAAATGTCTTTTTATGCAACTAAGCTCATTCCTCTGTCTTCTCCTCTACCTTCCGACCCCTACTCCTATTGTCTCTTATGCTCAGTTCCCAGTCAGACTCATCACTTTAAAAATCAAGCGAGCAATTCTCTTCTCTGCTTTTCTCCTGCCCTCGGTTATGTAAGTTGTCTGACTCAGATGTTTCCATACCACAGCCAACTTTATTTTTCTCTCAAATGGATAATGCACAGACCCATTCTCCCTCTTTCCTCTTTAGTTTACTGGTAATGGCTCAAGTATTCCCCATTAGACAACAATGTAAACACATCCACTTCAATTTTATTGTTTCCTCCTCTATCTGTTAAAAACTCTTCCCCAGTTAGTGCAGTATATTTTCTCTCTCCTTATTTTTTTAGTCATTAACTTTTTTATTCTCACCCTCATTATTGCAATCATGATTCAAACAATGGGCTAATCATAGTTTGAAATTTTAAAGTATCATTAGTGATATACCTGTATTAAGGCAAGGACATCACACAATTTGAAGTGGCAATTAAGAATAATTAAGATCCACTGTCAATAACATATAAACCCTTGAAAATACTCATAAGTCCCCTTCGAAATATCTCCAAAATCTCCACCTACATTTTCATTCTTCTCTAATTAAAAAGGCTTGTCTCAGTATTAGTTTAAAATATATATAACAAACATATGGTTTGAATTTTAGCATTTTTTGTTCTATTGAATTACTAGCATTGTAAAGGTGTTGTACATTATTTTATACTGATTTATTTTACATTGTTTCGTTTTGCACATGCAGCCTAATGAGTTAATTAGGCATTAGAATACTCTCCCAGAAATCTCAATCACTATAACATTGTCCCAATGGAGAAATATAAAAGATTTTCAAACAACTGATTTATACAGAAACTTTCAGAAAATAATCTATTGATAGTTGTATTCTGCTGAGCAGATAAAGTTAACTTCCTTGATATTCCTTTTGCACTGATTTGATTGCTGAAAGATTTTTTTCTTAAAAATAAAATTATATTATATGTTATAGATACATTAAATGATTTTTGAACAAGTTGAGTATTAAAAAATGCAATAAAAGCAAATAAACCATTGAGCAGAAAATGCCTTTTGACTTCTTAATTACAGAAGATAAAACTTATAGTTGGAATTTCTGTTGCACCTAGAAATAAGGAAGATAAATTCAACATCTGTAATGGATATCCATATGTATGGAGGAAAACTGAAGGTAGGTTTTGAAACTTTTAATGGACAAGCTAGCTCAATAAAAAATATGGTACTATGTCTCAAAATGAAGTCCTCAGAATAGCTGTATAAATACCATTTGCCAAATAGTCCCTTAACATCTTGAGTTTAAATATGACCACAAAACTTGTTTTGTCCAATGAAGTATAAACAGAAGAGATGGGTGTCACTTCTGGAAGGTTTAAGAGCTAGTGAGCAGTTCAACACTTTCTCTTTTCCTCAGTTAAGGTGAATGGTAACATTGCTGCCTTGGTCCTGGAAAAGTGACTCTAGCTGACCTATGTTGTATGTTTTTTAGAGAAGAAAATCAACTTTGATTGTTCAAAGCCCCTAATATTTGGAGGGTTGTTTGTTATTGCAGTGGAACCTAGCCCATCCTAACAAAAATGCGTATTTAAAATATAGATTTCTGGGCCCTGCTAAACCTCTTGAATCAGAATTTGGAGCAGGTAAAGCCTAGAATTCTCAATTTTTAGCAAGATCCTCAAATTCTGGGATTCTTAAACTCTTAGAACTAATGGTATATGAAGATGTTAGTTTAAAAACAAAAACAATTAGGAAATGTATGTCAGGTCCAGATTATGACCGGTCTTAAATGCTAGATGCAGGACTTTGTCCTCTGTCTTGATGATAGTAGAAAGACTGCATATAGTTGAGCAATGACATTTGTGCTCATGAGGTACTGCAGAAGGGGCAGTTTAGGTGCAAAAACAAAAATGAACAAACAAAAAAACACCATCGCTATTTGAAGCTGTTGCCACAATTCAGGATAGAATGTCACCAAGGTAGACATTTTAACTCTGTCCTTGATTATGAGCCTTTGAATGCAGAAGATTAGAAGAATAGCTTCTTAAGTATACATGCATGTTGGAGATGTATGAGGTGGAGGATAACCTACTTAGACTGAAAAGTTAAGGTATAAGTTGAAAAAATATCTCATATAATGAACTCTGTTATTGAAAATTGTTTAAATAACCAATCATTAGAACCTGCGACGCTAGATACTCAGAATCATTGAATTAACTTTTATTTTTGGCTTTGTCTTTAGGCTGAGAATGTGTTTCCTTAGGATAGTAGAGGCCAAGTTGCTGGGATAGAAAAAGATAGCTCAATGTTGAATAGATATAGATAGATAAGTAGATAGATAGATGGTAGATAGATAGATTATATAGGTAGATAGATAGGTATAGATAGAGACAGAGGTATCTTGATATCTTTGTTTATATATTTCTACCTCTTGGCTTTTCCAAGTATGTAGAGTGAAATGAATGTAAATTAACTCTAAAATGAGGCATTCCACTGTATCCACTATACAGACTATGCATAATTATGTATAGCTTGTAATAAATCTCTTACTTCTTTCTCAACTCTCCTCTCTGAAACTCCATTCCAATGGAGCTAATACAATCTCTATATCATTCCTACCACCTCTACCACATTAGCATTTGACCCAGGTCTGAATGATTAGGGCGTTCCATTTCTTTTCCACAATGAGGGCTTCAGATTGGGCATAGAACCCACATGGGATTTAGTAAAGCCATGATTAGGACTTTACTAAAGCCATCAAGAAAGAGGAACTCTTTTCACTACAGAACTGAAGATGTGTTTTCTCTTCTTCCTAATGTGGTTTCTTTCTTTGCTCCATTTATGCATTTCTGTCTCCCAGGAAAGGACAGGGTACTACATAGAAGAAATGCATCTCAGAAACAAAAGGTAAATGAATAAAAGCCTTAGATTCTGGGAGGAGAACACGAAATAAGAAGTGCACTGCCATTGCTTTCTACTTCCCAAGTGGGATTTGAAGCAAGGGATGACATATCATGTAAGTTGAAAGGAAAATTCCAAACAGAGAGAGCTTGAGTCCTGCCTCCCATCTGAAATTGGTGGAAGAGATTGATGCACACAGTCCTTGGAACCAACACTGGATGGAACGAGCAGTAGCACAATGGACGGACGTCTCTGATAAAAAAGAGCTGACCCAGAACTGCATGTGTCCATTCCCTCAGCCTGTCCACAAGGTCGAATAAGCTTTGGCGACTAAGGCAGGAGGGATCTGGGCGTCAAGAGCCAACAGCCTTGTCAAGTAGGTAAGGGACATTCCTACAAAGGCCAATGAAGGTGGCAAGCAAACCAGCCACCACTCCCTACCTCCATAAGGATACATGAGCTTTCTCTACACACAGTCACTCTGGGATACGAGGAAACAGATGGGCCAATCTCTGAATTCAGAAAAATATTTGAACTTTGAATTTGATAGAATTTATCTGCAACATCTTGGAATATCCTAAAAGAGATTGCTATAAAGTGTCAGAGACTATGATATTTTCAATAGTTTTATATAAGATGAGGAGAAATGATGCATTTAGCATTAGTAGAAGACTGCAGAGCAAAACTAGAGCGGTCATACATGCAACATACTTTCATTTCTTTGCATCTCTGAGAGTACGTAATGTCTCCCTCCACAGATATAACTTAGGATGCTAGAGACCATCCTTGTCATGTAGGAAGACCTTGCCTGAGAACGAAAGCCATGGTAAGGAAAACTGATCAAGAGACAGAAAAAAGAGACTGAATCCCAATGATATTTTTGCCATGCTGAGGGTACATCTGTCAATGGACTGCTCAGGCTCAGGAAATAGTACATTCCTCATTTTTTTTTTTTTTTTTGACTCGAAGCCAGTTTGAATTGTATTGCAACTTACGAAGACAGCAGTATGACTCCATTCACTAGCTGGGTAACCTCAAGCAAATTATTTATGTTTTTGAACCTCAGTTTTCTTATCTGTAGAAGCACCTCATAGTGTTTTTGTAACACTTAAAGGAGATAATCCATGCAAATTATTTAGCACATTACCTCATTCAATTTATAGTAGTTTTGTTATTATTAATGATAATTCTGAGGCATTTAGCAAGACAAATCTTCTGAAAGATATAACATTCCTTGCATTTTTTTGCCAAACACATACAACTTTTAGAAATAGCCATTGTTTATTTTCCATATAGTGATAATCCCTAAGTAACTATGTAGGTGATGAAAATTTGGCTAAAATACTATTTTTTTCCCAACTTCTAGGACAATGGAACTTTCTGGTTACCATTCCTGGGATATTTCTCTTGGCTAAAAAAGACATTTTTGTTTTCTTGAGAGCTCAATGTTTTTCCATATCACTGAAGTCTGAAGCGCAGAAAAAAACAGTTTAAATTATTTCTTTTGGCTTCTCACTGCAGTAAAACATAATTTGGCTGAAATCATGAGATTCAATTGCTCATAAGTAAACTGCAGCTTAAACAATGACAGTTGGGCAGTATTTGTTGTTGAGCCTCCTGTTTCAGAGGCAAGTTTTGTTATTGACTCATTTTTGACATCTTTTTGACAGATTAAGAATTTGGGAAAAGGGACCAAGGAAAAAAAACTACCAGGTGCTCAACTGAATTCTTACGAAGAGCAAACTCTTCTACATTAAGTTCTGATTTTCTTTTCAAGTACTTCTCAACCTTAATTTACTGACACCAATTATCAAATGTTTCTTGTATCATTTATTTTTCAGTTACGTAGATCCTAGACTCAAGTCTTTTGATCGGCATAAATTCCAATTAAGTCTGATTATATTTCTTCGGAAGAGTTAATTAAATTATTTCTTTTTCTTTCTGGAAGGCAAATGCCAACCCATGTGGGTTGCAAGTGATCTTTAGAACACTTAGAGATTTGCATACATGTGACACAACAGTTTACTGGCATTCCCCATCCCTACTCTCTTTGAGACACAGAAAGAGCAAGTAGATTTCACTTGAGTGACACACACTGCTAAGTGAGGAAAGATCATTTTCATCATTTCCAGTCTCCTTTTATAAACCCAACTGTGTGTTTTAATAGCCTTTCTTCTGGTGTGGCTAGAAATGTCACAATTGAGAGTTCTATTCCATAGCATCTTTCTAGGAAAAAAAACAAAAACAAAAAACAAACCCCCCCAAACAAAACAAAACAAAACACACTTGTAAATTTGGGTAGGCACATAGGGATTAAGAACCAAATAGCTATTTAAGGTAGATGAACATGATCTTATATCTGTGTCCTTGGAGTCCACTCTTCCCTCCCTAATAGGAGGAGTAGATCCTGCTTCAGTTTCTTATTAACGTTTATGGGCATCCTTGGTGGTGGTGGTTGGTGGTGGGTTTGATTTTACTTCTTTAGGCAAGAGAACTGGATGAGTTGACAGGAGTCAGAAAGATCAAGGATTATCCCACTGTTATTCCACCCACTTCAGTGGACTTTGACTGTGGCTCCGGACATTGGCCCTTTCAGACCTCTGCCAAAGCAAAGCTTAACTCTCTTTTGTTCTAGTCCCTCAGAATTCAAATCTTTTCTGAGTGAAAGCTAACTAATATTACCAATCAATACCTTCTGATGAAATAAAAGATATTTTTTATTCAGATAATAATAGATGCTAATAATCTGTCTACTCTTCAAAGTCTAGAACAGATTTTATCTTTTCCATTTAATCTTTTTTGACTATCTCAATATAAAGTGATCCCCCTCCCCCTCCTCTGGACTTCTGCAAGGCTTATTATGTTCTGTCTCTCTCACGAGCTGCTTGGTATTGTTACTTAATATTTTTGTGAATGAAATATGTTATGTCACTATTTTTTGTTGTATCAGAACTTACACCTTCAAATGATTGTTATCCCTTGGGCAATTATATGATTATTTTAATGATGCTGCCATAGCTCAGAACACTGTTTGAACTCCTCTTCTGGAATTTTCTTCAAAGCCTGTAGCACTTTTTATGTTTTTTAAGACCTCAATCATGGTAAATCTTCATCTCTTGCAGATGGATTCAATTTTTGGAAACAGCTAAAAGTCATTCAGAGCCAAGTCTAGTGAATAAGATGAGTGATCAAGCTGGTTAATGCACTTTTTGGTTAAAAACAAGGTTAGATTATAACCTAATGAGACTTATATTCTTGCGTTGCTCATAAATTACTGAGAGGAATTCCTAAACAGAGATCTAAACTGAACCATGGCAGTTTTCTTTAAATAAATGGCTAGGCTTTGATGGCGACTAGACTCAAACTGGATGCACAGAAATTGGAACATAAACCCCTCATTTTATAGAAACGTGAGATTCAGGAAGGTGGGCACATTTGCTCAACCTCATCAGCCTAAGAAAACAATGTCTAACAATTGCAATAATCCAATAATGGAATAAGGTACCTTTGGAGGTGGTGAATAATCACTTCAGAGTATATCGATTAAATAAGAAGCAAGGATTATATATGTTGCAATAAGTCAGGTTGCAACAAGTTGGTTGGTATGTTATTTGAAGAGCTCCAAAGCCATTTTCTATTTACAAATCATGGAGCTGGCATCTAGCTCCAAGAGTCATCTTGAGCGTTGAAAAATCTCATCAGAACTCATTAAATCTCATCTTTGGAAGGAACCATGGAGTTTATTTGGCTCAACTACTCACCTGGGGATTGACCTGCTCAAATATTGAGGATCATATTAATATTTTGTCTATTTTAAACTTTCCAGAGATGGACATTCAATATATTGAGACAGCCAATTGTATCTCCATTTCTTAAAATTTTCTTTGTGATATTAAGCTGAAATTGCTGTATTGTCCAAGTACTGTTTCTACTTCTGATTGCTCTCTGATCAATGAGGTACATTCAGAATAAATCTAATCACCCTTTTATATATTTGAAGAAAACCATCAAAAAAGCTTTCTCTTTTCTTTTTAAAGCTAAATACTCCATTATCCTCAAACATCTTTCATATTAAGTAATTTCAAAACCTCATTCCCATATGAGTGGCTTTTATAACTTGAAATTCTTTTAGGAATTGGATACATTAAAATTGTTATGGCCCTCCTCAGGGCAAAGAAACAGTTTCTCCACTTGTCTCTTGAAATGTGGGATCCTGAAATATGCATATTGTAAGAGGAATTTGGCTACCCAGAGTGGAACTGGACTAGACTTTCCTTAAATGGGGATTGCAGCCTCTATCAATGCATATCACTCCTAAGTAGCTTAAAGAACTGGAATAATTTTGAGAATTTTTCAAGGTTTCAGGATTTTATATTTGGTAATATTGAAGGCCATTGAAATCCTGACTTTGGCCTCTATTTCATAATATTTTCTCTGTATCCATATTGCCTCCTTTCCCAAACACTTTATATTATTTTCAAAAAACTTCATACTTCTAAAAATCTTTCATTTACAATTTTATTTTATTCTCTCAATTGTCTAAGAAAGTTGAGCATTATTATCTTTTCTCTTATGGATAAACTATCTGAGAGTTAAGCGGAAGCCAGCTATCAGGGGTTGAATAAATGGTATATTATTATACATATTGTTTAGTTGACACTACTTAATGAAAAGAAGGTAACAGATGTAGCTGGTTTAAATTGAAGAGTTTTTTAAAAATTATTTTTTAACTATTCTTCTCAAAACTTTGTTTTGATATTGCATTGGGAATCTCAGAGTGGAATAAAGGTATGCAGAACCTGATTTGACAAAGCTGTTTTAAAAGCTATTTAGCTGTATGTCCTTTATAGCAAGATAGCTCTTTCTATTGTTGATTGCTCTGAAGTTTTAAAAAGTTATCCTTACATCAGGTCTACCTATGGGATGTTACTTAACCTCTCTGGACTGGAATTACTTCACCTCTGAAAGAAGCATTTGAGAATTAGCTCTGTTTCAGCCTTTATTTTTATAGATTGATGCTATGAACCCTGCATTTGATTTCTTGGAGATGATTTTTTTCAAAGGACAATTTTACAATTTTCCACAAAGTCATCTTTAAATCTATTTACAGATTTAGAGCATAAATCTTTACACAGAGTGGCCTGAAATCATTTCGCTAGACTCCAAACTTCAAATTCCTACGCATTCATTGATTGTTACATGTCTGCTATGTTCCAGATAGTTATTCCAGACCCTTGATGGACACAAGAGGTGCCTATTACCCCCATGGAGCCTGCATTTCTATGGGTTAGACCATGATATGCATCGTATGGGTCAGTGATATTTGCTATGATGCAAACAAAGGATCATCATATAGCTCAAAGGAAGTGGGATGCACTTTTTATTGTGGAGCAAAAAGACTTCTCTGAATGTTGACATTTAATCTGAGATGTGAATGATAATAAAGAGCCAGTAATGCAAAGATCTAGGTACAAATAAATATGGAACACTTAAAAAATGCAAAGGGATAATGAAAGAAGCTGTTTAACTTATTTTATTTATTATCTGATTGCCTTTCATCTGCCCATTAGCTCCCTCTATACTCATTTCATTGAATGGGTACCCCTGTCTAGTCATGCATGCTGAAATTTAATATTCAGGTATTGACAAATGCTTTGTTTCTGATGATGCTGGTATCTCTTCTCTCAAAAGAATCACATTCCAAATAATATTCGTCTAAAAAAATAAATTTTCATTTCCTTTCCCGTATCCTTGTAGAGATTATATTCCCATGAATATCCTTGGCATTTAACAAAGCCACAAACTATATATTTGCCCATGGTATCTCTCAACTCTTCCATTACTGACGATTTCAGTTCCTAAAATGATTCTGCAGTTACTTCCTGTTATTTGGGTCTGTGATGGTTAATTTTATGTGTCAACTTGTCTGGGTGACAGTGCCGAGACATTTGGTCAAACATTATTCTGGATGTTTCTGTGAGGGTGTTTTTATATTAGGTTTACATTTAAATCAGTGGACTTTGAGTAAAACAGATTGCTCTCCATAATGTGGGTGTACCTCATCCGATCAATGAAGTCATGAACAAAAGGTTGACCACCCTTGAGCAAGAGGGAATTCTCCAGAAGACTACTTTCAGACTTCATCTGCAGCATTGACTCTTCCTGCTTCTGTAGCAGACTGCCTTTGGTCTCAAACTACAACTCTTTCTTGAGTGTCCAGTTTGACAGCCTCCTCCATCAGGTTTTAAACTCACCCAACCTCCACAACTGCGTGAGCCAATTCCTTAAAATGAATCAATCCTATTGATTTTGTTTCTCTGGAAAACCCTTACCAATACAGGGCCATTTGAACTATAGTGTCCAACCCAGGCCTCCTCTCCAAAACAGAGCCTTTTATCCTCCCTTGTTCTTTCTGTTGGCTCAAGATAATCCACATTGGACATATATATAATAAATCAACTCTTAATATAAGCCTTGTCAACAGTATTTTTATTATCAACAGTATTTTCATTATTCTATTATCAATAGCATATTTATTATTATCAACAGTATTTTTATTATTAATTCTTGGTAGGAAGGACTAAGCCCCATAGAAAGGTGATACAGCAATGGCAGGGCTGATGAGGCACCTGCTCCAAGGTCTGTTTTTTGTTTTTTTTTAAATATATTTTATTTTTTTAGAGTAGTTGTAGGTTCACAGCAATATTGAGTAGAAGGTATAGACATTTCCCATGTACCTCCTGCCCCTAGACATACTTAGCTTCCCCCATTATCAACATCCCCTACCAAAGTGTTACAGTTAATACAATGACACATCATTATCACCCAAAGTCCATAGTTTACATTAGAGTTCACTCTTGGTGTTGTACATTCTATGGGTTTGGATAAATGTATAACATTTATCCGTCTTTATAGTATCATACAGGGTAGTTTCACTGCTCTAAAATTCCTGTGTGCTCTGTCTATTTATTCCTCCCTTCCCTCTAATGTCTGGCAACCAATGATCCTTTTACTCTCTCCATTGTTTTGCCTTTTCCAGAACGTCATATAGTTGGAATCATATAGTATGTAGCCTTTTCAGATTGGCTTCTTTCACTTAGTAATATACATTTGAGGCTCCACTATGTCTTTTCATGGCTTGATAGTTCATTTCCTTTCAGCACTGAATAATATTCCATTGTCTGAATGTACCACAATTTATTTATCCATTCACCTACTGAAGGCCATCTTGGTGGCCTCTAAGTTTTGGTTATTATATATAAAATTGCTATAAATATCTGTGTGCATGTTTTGTGTGAACATGTTTTCAAATCCTTTGGATAAATACCAAGAAGAACAATTGCTGGGTTATATTGTAAGAGTATGTTTAGTTTTATAAGAAACTGCCAAACTGTCTTCCAAAGTGGCTGTACCATTTTGCATTCCCACTAGCAAGGAATGAGAGTTCCTATTGTTCAACGTCCTCACCATCACTTGATGTTAGCAGTGTTCTGAATTTTGGCTATTCTAATAGGTGTGTAGTGGTATCCCATTGTTGTTTTAACTTGCACTTCTTGGTGACATATCATGTGGAGCATCTTTTCATATGCTTATTTGCCATCTGTATATCATCTTCGGTAAAGTGTCTGTTAATGTTTTTGGCCCATTTTTTAATTGGGTTGTTTGTTGTCTTATTGTTGAGTTTTAAGTGTTCTTTGTCTATTTTAGATAACAGTCTTCTTTCAGATGTCTTTTGCAAATATTTTCTCCCAGTCAATGTTTTGTTTTTTCATTCTTTTGATAGCTATCTTTCACAGAGAAGAAATTTTTAATTTTAATGAAGTCCAAATTAAAAATTCTTTCTTTCAAGGATATTGCCTTTAGTGTTGTATCTAAAAGTCATCATCAAACCCAAGGTCATGTAGATTTTTCTCCTGTGTTATCTTCTAGGAGTTTTATAGTTTTGAATTTTGCATTTAGGTCTGTGATCCACTTTTCATTAATTTTTATGAGAAGTATAAGGTCTGTGTCCAGATTTACTTTTCCTGCGTATGGATGCCCAGGTGTTCCAACTCCATTTATTGAAAAGACTATGTCTTCTTCACAGTATTGCCTTTGTTCCTCTGTCGAAAATAAGTTGACTGTATTTATGTGGGTCTATTTCCGGGCTCTCTATTCTGTTCCATTGATCTATGTGTCTACTCTTTCATCTATAGCACACTGTCTTGATTACTATAGTTTTATAGTAAGTTTTGAAGTCAGGTAGTGTCAGTCCTCCAGTTTCGTTCTTATCCTTCAATATTGTGTTGGCCAAGGTCTGTTTTCCAATCATACCATTTAGGCCAGCGTTTATCAAATCTGAGGCCAGCCTGGCTACAACATCTTTATGCATAAAGCAAAAAGGCTATTCATAAAAGTCCAATGTCCTTGAAATTTTAGGAAAATGACTTGTTTTTAAATGAGATTTAATATTATATAAATCAAGACATATATTTAATGCCCAAGAACTTTGGTCTATGTTTCTTTTCTGTTTGACTGCCTTGCTTAAGAATGGAGGTTCAGAGGTTTGCTCTGTGAGAAGGGGAGGGAAGCAGAGGCCTGATGATACTTCAAGGAACTGAGATTCATAAAAGATGACTGACCTGTTCAAGATAACTCAGCCAAGGTCATGCCAGAACCAAAACTCAGGTGTTCTACTGCTCTCTCTTGTTCTTTAGGATGCCATGGGAAGCACTGGACATCCGCAGAGTAGGCAATCAGTTTAAAGTATGTTTGGTCAGGAGGCAAAAATTTTTTTAGAAGACTTGTACTCAAAGAGAAGAACAGGATGCAAGTCCATGCTGTTCCCAGACCAGCACACACATGCAAGACTATCATGGCATTCATCAGGAACCTTATAGCTTTGGGTGGTAGCAGTGCTTATGAGGTATTTGATGTGCAGTTAGTTCCCAGGACTGACCTCACCTACTAAAAGAGATCCTGCTTATGGTCACTTCTCTGATCAGTCTTCACTCATCCCCTTGCCACTATCCACTCCCTCCATACACATTTTCGAAAGGGCTAAGTGGAGACAAGGCTTTAAGTGGAAGCATTGCTTATATGGATCCTATTTGTTTCCTTAAGGGTAAGTGTTGGATGTGAGATTGCATAATGATTCAGAATCTAGTAAATTGGTTTAACTGAGCAGAGAAAGCAGTTTTCTCCCCAGAGAGGTGAAAATAAAGATAAAAATCCAAGCTGAAGTCTGGAGAAAACTCTCTCCAGCTATATACTGGTCTATGATACGGAGTCACAAAAATGTAGAACACAAAGGGATTTTCCAACTGGGGCCCTGCCATTTCACAGTAACGGTTGTTACCATGTGTGAAATACATATAATATGCTAGACACTGTACTAATTTTTTATGATGTTATCTCATGTAGTCCTCACAAAAACCCTAAAAAAATTGGAATTATCATTATTATTTGCCTTACTCTCATTTCCTAGCTTCCTGCTAATTATTCCTTTCCTGATAAAGATTTCTTCTTTGAAGGTCCAGTGCTCCCATAATGCTTGGCACATGATAGGCATTCCAAAAATTTTTAATAAATAGATAAATGGATTCCTAACCTTTGAACTTGGTGATATCCACATATTCAATGAATTAATAGAAGAGATGGTCAAATATTTTGTTTAGTGGAGAAAAATGTCAGAATCTCTTCATGGTTCAGAATTAACCAAGTGTCTCAAAATCCAGGATCACCATATTCTCTATCCTTCTAGATTATTAACCTTTCATGGTTGTGACATTCAAAGATACAGTTTAGGCTCTAGGAAAGGTCCAGTTCTAATGGACCCTGACATGGATGGAAAATAGCTGTTTTATACTGTTTAAAAATCAATGACTAAATGCCTCCTCTATGCTCTGCCTGTATTAAGTATCTTTAAGATACTTAAAGAGGCGTAAGAGAAGAAATGGCCTGGGATTCGCATTTAAAGCGTTTACGAATAAGTTGGAAGATTACTTTTATACACTTAAAAATATGAGATCAATTTTAATGTAAGAAAGCACAAAAATGTGTCAAATGTATTTCATAAATAAGGGATGTTTCTGAAACATATCAAGACTATCAACCCCAATCTTACCCATCATTCAAGCCCTTAAATCTCATCTAGTTCATCAAGACATTTTTAACTAATTTCATTTAATAAAATATCTTTGCATTGTGATGTTCATCTTCAATAGTTCAGCACTAGATGAATAAACAAAAACCCATATGATTGAGTTTCAAATTTACTAACATGACTTAGAGTGTTTAAAAATAAAACTGAAGAGATTACCACACACCAAAAAATGAACTATTAGACCAAGAGCAGAAGTTTAACTTTTCCCTGAAAACTCTTTGAGAATAAAGAATGGCTCATGAAGAATCCATGTTTAACTCATGGCTTTATGTCTTCTCTGAGGCACACAAATTCCTCTTCAGATGCTTAATTTAAGAGTGTAAATTTCTGAAACTGATCTATCTCAGGCCTCTGAAATCGTGTGGAAAAGGAAAAGTGAGCTTTTGTGCTTTGGTCTACTTCTGAAATCAAGCACTTTGCTCAGTCTCTGAAGTCAAGTGCACCACAGAGATTTTGTGAATTCTCCTGAGCTTTTCTTTTCAAACTAGAATTGGCAAATGACATCATATTTCATAAATGCTATGAACTAACATTTACTGGATTTCTAATATAGCTTACACAAGGTAACTAAAGGATTACAAGAAATGATATAATCAGTAACCTTTGAGAAGCTCACATCACTGGACGTTAGACAAATGATTTAAGATACAGGGCAGTAAGGCCTATAATGAGAACCCAGAAGACATAATGACTCCAAGTCAGCAGAGCTATGTAAAATCTTAAAAAATGTGTAAAAGTATATTTTGATGACTTTCAACTCCTATAGAGAACTGCCAGTGGTTCTCTTTAGGACTGTTTCACCATATCCCAGTGGAATATAAGTTCTGTTATTCATGTAGTCAATATAAATATATTATAAATATGTTACATACTCACTATGTACCAGGCACTAGTTCAGACTTCAGGGGTAGAGAAGTTCAAGATAAATAATGTCAAGGCCCTCTTCAACCTAAAAACCTACATAAGACAGTTAAGTAAGTATTATTTAACCAGAACTATCAAGATTGTTAAAAAAAAAAAAAAAGAAGTAACAGAGTGAACCTGGCTTAGTCTAGAGCATCAGTAGAGCCCTCCTTGTGAACTGGAGGAAATGGTGATTGAGGTGGATACTGAAGCTGAATAGGAGTTACCTTAGTGAAAGTCAAGTTGGTAGGGAAGAATGGAAGGGAGTGGTAGTGGGAGAGCCTAGTAGAGAAAGATTATTCCAAAAAGAAAGAATGAATTTGAGGGGAAAGATTATCCAATTCCTCAATAACTCTTAGCATGGGGGTGTCTCAATTGTCGTTTACCCATCCACATTGTCTCTTCTTTATAAAATCTCTACCTCAAAGATGGATGATGGCTTAGATGGGCAAGGAAGGTACAATGAAGGTAATTAATCATCAACTCTGCAGATATTAGATAGAAACTGTATAAAAGAAATGGTAGATGTTCACAAAATATGGTATGAGAAACACATGTTGGTGTCTCGAATTAACCACAGATATTTCCCCAATAATACACAGTGATCTCATAGAATCATAGACTCTAGGAGCAAAAAGGCACCTTATGAAGGATCAGTTCTATTATTTTACTAGTGAAAAAAATGAGACTAGCTTGGGTAAACTGAGTTACACAAGATCTATTCAGTCTCAAGGCAGAGCTCAAACTAGCAGCCATGTTTCTTATACTTTTAATTGCAAAATAAGCTTTACCCACTGTATAATATAACTTTCTGGGATGATAGAAATGTTCCATATATGACTGTCCAAGGTGGTACCCACAACTGGCCATTGTGCACTCAAAATATGGCTAACATGACTGAGCATTTAATTTTTTAAATTAATTTTTAAATTAATTTTTGAAAATTTAATTTTGAAAATTTAATTTTTAAATTTTATTAAAACTTTAATTGATTTAAATAGACAAATATGGCTATTAGCTTTTATATTGGATAGTGCAGCTCTAGAACATTCACCTTATGTAAAGTAAATTTAAAATATGAACATTATTTCTATTTTAGAGTAAATGTAATAAATCAGATTGATTCACAGGACTATTATAAGACTGAAAAAAAACAGAAAATATGCAAGGACTGTTACACATGCTCATATTATTTTTAGGTAATATCAACATAGACCACAAAAGTTGCCATTTATGGCAATTAATTTTAGACGTGTGAACAGTAAATTGCAATCACAGTATTTAATTGGCATACAATAAGCTGTTTATGTATTTAAACTGTTGATTTTTTAATATACGTGTACATCCATGAACCCATCACCACAATCAAGATAAGAAACACATGCATCGTTCATAAAGTTTTCTGATGCCCCTTTGTAGTTTTTCCCATCTGTCAGTCTTCATCTTCCCAATCCACTCCCCTCAACAGCTAGATGACCACTTATCTGTTTTCTGTCATTTTAGATTAGTTTGAATTTTCTAGAATCTTACATAAATGGAATCACACAGTAAGTCCTCTTTGTTGCCTGGCTTCTTTCACTCAGAATAACTATTTTGAGATTTGTCCACATCGTGGTTTGTCCTAATAGCCCACTCTTTTCGTTAATTAGTAGTTTTCCATTGTATGGATATATCATAATTTGTTTATCTATTCACCAGCTGATGAACATTTGGGTTGTTTCTAGTTCCTGGCTATTACATATAAAACTACTAAGGGGGCAGACCCGGTGGCCTAGTGGTCAAGTTCGTGCACTCCGCTTTGGCGGCCCAGGGTTCGCAGGTTTGGACTCCAGGCACGGACGTTGGCACTGCTTATCAAGCCATGATGTGGCAGGCTTCCCATATAGAAAGTACAGGAAGATAGGCACAGATGTTAGCTCAGGGCCAATGTTCCTCAGCAAAAAGAGGAAGGATTGGCAACAGATGTTAGCTCAGGGCCAATCTTTCTCAGCATAAATAAATAAATAAATAAATAAATAAATAAAATAAAAAAATAAAACTACTATGAAAATTTGTGTACACATCTTTGCATAGATTTGTATATTTCTCTTTGCAACTGTGTCAGTTTTTGCTTCCTGTATTTTGAGGCTTTTTTAAGTGTGTAAACATTTATAATTGTTATTTCCTCCCAATGAATTGACCCCATTATCATTATGAAGTTTCTCTCTTTATATTTGATAATGACTACTTTTAACATAGTATGTCTTCATCCATCCTTTTACTTTTAACCTATTTGTGTCTTTATATTTAAAGCAGGTTTCTTGTAGGTAGCTTATAGTTCTGTCTTGCTTTTTATCCAACTAACAATCTATGACTTTTAATTAGGACGTTTAGACTATTTCTGTTTATTGTGATTATTGAGATGGTTGGGTTTAACTCTACAGTTTGCTATTTATTTTCTGTTTGGCTTCTATGTTTGTTGTTCCCCTTTGGCCCTTTTCTGCCTTCTTTTAGAAAAATTGAGTATTTTTTTATGATTCTGTTTTATCTCCTTTGTGTCTTATTAGCTATAACTCTTTGTTTTGTGACTTTAGTGGCTGTTTAGAGTTCATTTTTAGGATTGCTTTAAGTTACAATAGTCTTCCTTCCAGTGATATTATGCTATGCATTAGTATAAGATATTTCAATTGTATAATTCGATATCTTGCCCAGTAAACTTTAAATTATTTTTGTCATATACATGACTTTTACATATGTTTTAACTCTATAATATAGTATTATTATTTTTGTTTCAAACAGTCCAGCATATTTTAAAAAGATTCAAGTAATAAGAAGTGTTTCTATTTATCCAACTAATCATAATTTCCAATCTTCATTTCTTTTTTTTTTTAGATCTAGATTCTTTTTCTGCATATAAGGCTTCTTTTAACATTTCTATAATGCAGGTATGAATTCTTTCAGCTTTGTATAACTGCAAAAGTCTTTATTTCTCTTTCATTTATGAAAGATATTTTCACTGGATAAAGATTTCTAGGTTGACTTTTCTATCTGTTAATGTTTGAAAGATGGTGTTCTGCTGTCTTCCTGCATTGGTTTTAACAAGAAATTCACTCTCATATTTATCTTTTTCTCCTGTTCATAGCATCCCCACCATAGAGCCTCCCACTCGTTGCCAACTACTTTTAAGGCTTTCTCTTAATTAATGGTTTTCAGCAATTCGATTATGATGTGACTAGAAGCTTTATCCAATTGGGGGAACTTGATGGTTGTTGAAATTCTTAGATTGTGGAGTTTAGGCTTTCATCAAATTTGGAAAATACATGGCTGTTATTTCTCCAAGTATTTGTTTCTGACTCCTTCAGGGACTCTAATTATATTTCACTTATAACCACTTTATTTGTTTTTTTTCACGGTCATCTCTGTCTTGCTCTCTCTCTCTGTTTTATTTTGGAATGCTTCTATTGTGATGACTTTAAATTCACTTACTTCTGCAATATATAACCTGCCATTGATACTGTCGGGAGAGAGGGAGAATCTCCTTCTGCCCTTTTCCTTAAGGTTCTTATGGTTGGCCAATTAATTAACAAGACAGGTTAGCAGGAGAAAATAATACCAAGTTTAATAACATGTATACATGGGACAAAGCAGGGACACTGCATTTCTCAACACAATAGCAGAAATTCTTGTCTTAAATACCATCTTTGGCTAAAGACAAAGGAGGATGTTGGGGGTGGGGGTGTCAGTTACAGGAGATTACCACTAAAGCACTGTAAACAAGAGTAAAGTTATTATGCAGATTTAAGGCCTCACCTTCCACATTGATAAGTGTCTAGAAATGAGGCCATCCCCCCTCTTCCCAATACAGAGAAGGAGATACCTTTACAAATGGAGATTTCCCTTATAAAAGTAAATGTTTGTCTGGCAACTCATCTGCAGGGCCCTCCAGAGAATGTGGCCAGAGAGACAGAACTTCTGATAAGATGCGCTTGTTGGTGCCTTTCCTATTGCAACATCTATTTTACATTATATTTACAGCCATAATGATAATAACTCCTTCCTGAAACAGATCTTTTGTTTTAAATTCTTTAGGCAGTTTGGGAGGGGAAACTCAAATATTCTTCCTGAGTTCTCTGAGTCCTTATTGTCTTCAGCTTGAAATAATCCGCATACCAGAGTGGTGCCTCCTGGGGTAACTTGCCCTGAGCACCATCAATACCATCCAGTATATTTTTCATTGTGGACTTTGTAATTTTTATCTCTACAAGTTCCATTTAAGTTGTGTTTATATCTTTCATGTCTCTGCCTAACATCTTCAATACCTACTCCCACTTCTTGAACACATGAGATAAAGTTATGGCTGTTTTAGTGTCTTATTCTACTAATTCTATCATCTGTGTAATTTCTGGGTCAGTTTCCCTTGATTGATTTTTCCCTTCATTATGAATTTTATTTTCTTGCTTATTTGCCTGCTTCATACTTTTGATCATATGCCAGACAGTGTAGATTTTAACTTGTTAGGTGCTGAATATTTTTGTAATCCTTCATTTCTAGGAATATTATTGAGTTTTGTTCTGGGATACAGCTGGGTCACTTGGAAACATTTTGATTCTTTCAGGTCTTGCTTTTAAGGTTGTTAGGTAGGTCAAAACCAACATTTGGTCTAGGGTTAATTTTTCTCTACCACTGAGGCGAAGCTATTCTCTACCCGATGCCCCATGAATTATGAGGAATTTCACTTTGGTTGGTGGATGCACAAACTATTTCTGAATATTCAACTGAATACTCAAAGTAGCTCCCTCTGCAGAACTCCAGAGTTGTCTTTCTGTGTAGCTCTGTGCTCGCAAATATTCAGCCCTGAAAACTTTAGCCACCAGCTTCCCTGGACTTCCAGCTCCATCTCTTCAACTCAGCAAGTCCACTGAGCTCCTTTTGGGTTCTCATTCCTTGCACAGCAGCCTAGAAATTCTCTCCTGGCAGTAAATAGTGACAATGAAAGGTCTCATGTCATTTGATTCCCATATACAAGCATCACTCTCTTTCATAAATTGATGCTCAGCATCTGGAGGACCATTGTATTGTGAGAGATCAAGATTTGGCCACCCTGAAATATATCTCTTTACCTTGATTGTTTTCTCTGACGGACATTTGACCTCCTCCACTAACTGCCTAAAGAATTTGACATAGTAACTCCTTCCTGGAACAGATCTTCTATCTGATCGCTGTAATATCATGTAAAATAGATGTTACAATAGGAAAGGCACCAACAAGCGCATCTTATCAGAAGTTCTGTCTCTCTGGTCACATTCTCTGGAGGGCCCTGCAGAGGAGTTGCCAGACAAACATTTACATTTATAAGGGAAATCTCCATTTGTAAAGGTATGTCCCTCTCTGTATTGGGAAGAGGTGGGATGACCTCATTTCTAGAAACTTATCAATGTGGAAAGTGAGGCCTTAAATCTGCATAATAACCTTACTCTTGTTTACAGTGTTTTAGTGGTAATCTCCTACAACTGACTCCCCCCACCCCCAACATTCTCCTTTGTCTTTGGCTGAACGTGGTATTTAAGGTGAGAATTTCTGCTATGTGTTGAGAAATGCAGTGTCCCTGCTTTGTCCCATGTATACATGTTATTAAACTTGGTATTATTTTCTCCTGCTAACCTGTCTTGTTAATTATTCGGCCAGCCATAAGAACCATAAGAGAAAGGGCAGAGGGGGCTTCTCCCTCTCCCCCACAGTATCATATCTGTCTCTACGTTAGGTTGTTTCACACGGAAGGGTAAATCTAGTTGCTGTTACTCCATTGTGGCTATAGGGAAAATTACTCAAGTCACAGTATTTTTGATACAACTCCTTGATAACCCTCGCCCCACTTGGATCACAAATAAGATCAACAAAATATTTATCTGCTTTGCTAGTAAGTTGCTGTGCTGCTATCAATTTGTTTAAGTATTTCTTAGGAGTCTACTAGACAGACTTGTGTCTGTTGAAAAAGAGCTCCCTTTTTTTCCTACTTACTTCCTTTTTTCCTTCCTTGCTTTGTTTATTAGACAAAAGGTGAACACAAGGTCAATGCAAAAAAATAAAAATTAAAAACGAATGGTTAATGTTGTATTATCCAACTGAAAAAAATACCTTTAATATTCTAGAAAAATGAAGAAATTGGCCAGATAAGTGTACATTTTAGAGATGAAGGGGAGGTATGATGTGGCGAGTTCAGATTGTGAGGAGCCTAGGAAAGTGGGAAAGATGGATTCCTTATGGCATAGTGTGAATGACAGATTTCAATATTACTTTGTACACATCAAACTTGGAATTTGACCTACATTATCAAAAAATCTATAGTACGATGAAGTACTTTGTAAGAGTACCCCCCAGCCCCATATATTTCACATTTCCCAAGTCACAAGTTCCTGTAGAAGTGTGGATGGAATCCAAAAAGGGAGTTTATTAAATTGGTGTTGGTGTGCTTTGGGAACACTTTTCAAACTCAAAATCTCTCCAAAGTAATGACTCCTGTTCTTATTAAAACAGTGTCTTGAAGGGTAGGAAAGAGATGAGTCACTCACCCTTGGCCCTTTGTTCTTGAGAAGTCTGAATAAGTTGCTGGTCCTTGCTCCTTCTGCCTTTTGCATTGTGCCATCTCAAGGCACTCTTTGTTCTATCATTGCTTCCCCGCCTACCAATTTGCACATTTTGTGGTTGTCAGGATGTGCATTCAAATACAGTGGGAGGAGATGTGTGGAAATAACGTGTCCTGAGGCCCAGTGTTTCTCATCTTGCCTTGGCTAAATATCTACCCTGGGCAAGTTGAGGATCATGGCCCTCAGGGTGGTTTACTGGGCTCCCTGGAGTGTTGTTATTGTATCCCCAATAGGTGAGAGTCCTGTGATCTGCTGGGAGGAGAAATGGAAATCATGACAGTTCACTGTATTCCATTCATCATGTCATGCTTGTTAGCATGCTGTTTTATAGCCACATTGCTCCACAGTAGAACCATTTTAGTGTGCAAACTCTATGTTTTTACTTTAATTTGCCACGGATATAACATAAAGATAAACGAGTTTATGTTTCTCATTCACCAACAGGAATTGTCCCCAGTAGTTTACAGGTGATCAATCAACATGGGACAGGAATCCTCCCCAATGCATATTAAATATCATATTTACAAAGAGGGAAATGAACTAATGAGCAAGCACTACTAACAAGTGTTCATTTCCATTCAACTTTCTAATTTCCAGAGAGACATGACTGAAAAACCATTGTCAGATCCTGATGCTTCAAAGAATAATCACTGCCTGGTTTCTTGGACAGCCAGTGAGGATGGGGCACACCACTTTCCAAAAGGTGCCTTCTGTGTCATATGCTTCCTGGTCAAGACTCAGTTGAAACCTTTCCATGTTTTTCCTAAAGGGGGGAATATTTTTGTGAATTTCAAGCAAATTGGTACTGACAGATCAATCCCTTTTCCCTATATTTTTTAAAACATGAAGAAAGAAGACAGCTTAGACACCTGCTATTCAACTTGCTGACAGCTTTTAAAACCATTACATCAATCAAAAAAGTATTTATTGAGTATCTGAAATGTTCACATCCCAGTAGCACAGGCAATGTAAATTAAAAGTGAAGTAATACACGTTGTGACTCTGATCTTAAGCAATGTTAAAGTTAGGAATAGTTAAATGCCTTTTGTAATGAGTAACAGTGATAACAATTTATTGAATACGTGTCATTGCCAGACACTGTATTACATATTTTAAACATATCTCTAATTCTCATAGTAAGTTTTAAAGTATGTGTAACAATCCTTATCTTGTAAGTGAAGAAACTAATTCATAGAGGTGGTTAAGTAACTTACCCGGTCATTGAGTAGAAAGGCTGGAATGCAAACTCCCATCTCTCTATTGCTCAAGTATAAATTCCACCACATCACACTAACCCTTAGTTTCTCAGAGTTGCTGTAACAAGGTACCGAAATTTGGTAGCTTAAAACAACAGAAATTTATTTTCTTACATTTCTGGAGGCTACAAGTCTGCAATTAAGGTATTAGCAGGCTTGATTCCCACTAGAAACTCTGTGGGATAATCTATTCCATGCATCTCTCCTAGCTTCTAGTGGTTGCAGGTAATCTTTGGTGTACCTTGTCTTCTAGATGTATAGCCTCTGTCTTCACATAGCATTTTCCACTTTGTGTCTGTGTCTCTTCTCCTCTTCTTATAAAGACACCAGTCATATTGGATTAGGGCCCACCCTAATCCAGAATGAGCTCATCTTAACTTGATTACATCTACTAAGATGCTTTTTCCAAATATGGTCACATTTATAGGTCCTGGGGGTTGGGATTACAAAATATCTCTTTGAGGGACACAATTCAACCCATAACATTCTTCAAATCTGTTCTATGTTGTTTTCTTCAAATTTATGGTTAAATTGAAAGAGTGTTAGAGCTCTTTGCAACCCCAAAATCTTGCACATAATAGGTGCTCCATAAATTCATGATGAATATCATCATCCCATTAACACAGCTTCATGCAATAGGAGCTGAAATTAGTCCCAACATATCTCCTGAATCAATGACTGTCAAGGGAGATCAAAGGGTTTTCCATTGAGGAAAAAATTTAGCTTATACTCCTGTGATTCAATACCACCACACTGCACTAGTTATTCAAAAATAAAAGAATGATTTCAGCCTAGACTGAACAAATAGGTACACATATAATTGTACTATTATGATAGTGACTAACACTATAAAGAAGAAATGCATTGCACTGGTGATAATGAACAAAAGTGCTCAGGCACAAACTTTTATCTAATTAAGGAATGAATTTTGGCATGAGAGAATACAAGAAATTAAACACATATATAGATTTGAAAGTATTCTGTATAAAATACCTCAGAAAAGTTTATCACTGTAATTAAACGCATTTCATGAAATGTATCTCCTGACATATTTTTGATGATTTGTAACAAACCATACCATTATGATTTCACTAAAGACTCATATTTGTTGATTTTATCCATCTGAAGATTTCTTTCTTCTAAAAAGTTTTGTGGCTTCAAACAAAATATGATAGCTAGCAATGTGAATATAAGCCCATGCTGGATTTTTAACATGTTGAAATTTAGCAAAATATAGAGAAGAGAGAAAATAAGGTAAAGGCTCCAAGTAGAAAGGACTCTGGATTAAAAATAAGGTTCACTGACACCAAATCACTTAGATTTTATTTTGTGACTCTAAAAATGACAGTGGTTGAAACAGATAACCACTAAACATTCTTTCAGCTTAAATATTCCATGATTTAAATTGAATTACTCTAATTAAAGGATATGCTATTTGTCTCATTCGTATTCTTTTTTTTTTTTGAGAGATCAAAGGAGAGTGGAAGGAGTGGACAGTTAGAATATGGAAGATCTTCAAATTGAGAGAGAAAGGATAGAGGCCATCAACTACAGCAAGGAGAATGCAGAGCAATCAGGGGTCTCAGTCTAGTTAAGATCCAAAAAGGCAGGTTCTACCTCAGGTAATACAGAAAAAACTTGTTTGTTCTTGTGATTTTGTTTTAAACATACTACACAACAGATGTTCCATTACATTTTTCTGTCAGAATGTCTAAATAAAGAGAAGGAATTCTACTTTTTCCTTTGCTATCTCAATTTCAGAGGTCTTAATTAGGACATCGGAGTAGAAGGTTATTTTCTGTGTTTGAGATGGAATTATCATGAAACCATTCCCAGAGGTCCTCATCCTCACCCCAGCTGCTAAGGAACACTCACGCCCAGTACACATTTCATTTTGACATGAAAGACATCATCTCATCCCCTGGCACTGGAAGTGTCGAGTCTCAAGTTTTCGTCTAAATAGTTTAAGTCATTTTCCTGAAAGTCTCAGAAATCATTGGCCATCTGTATGATCACTCTGATTTTATATCCACAAAAATTAGAAACATAATGTGAAAAGTGGCCTCCTCAAGATTTTAGTCTGCCAGTGATCGGTTTACATTGCATTCACTTCACAGAAATAGTTCAGACTAGAACACAATGAGCAATTCAAATCCCAGAAATGTTTAATTCAAAGACTATGCTCATATCTCATTAGAAGATTATGTGTATAAATGCCCCAGTGTATCAAATAAGGTAGGAACTAGGAAATTTGTGTCAGTACCATAGCCGTTCCAAGTCTGTGCGTCCGCATTGATGTTATGGGAAGACTCAAACGGTAACACTGTGAAATCAGTCTCAGGTAGAGAGGGCTGTTCATTCAATAAGGGTAGCTCTTTCAGATCTATTCCAATTATTACTCGTTCCACCAAATGGTAGCAAAAATGTAGAATATTTCAACATTGTTCTTATACTATGGAGACAATGGAATCAGTAAGATCATAATCATCGGTGTATCATAGTTTTCCAGAAATTCATCTTTATTGTTTATAGCACTCAATTTGTTTTCTGCCACTGCCGATTGGATGGTATGACAAGCCTAACAGGCTCTAGTTTTTAGAGTATAGAGTCCCGAATGTATGGACTCAACACAGGATACACTAGTTTTCTACTCTCTAAGAAGAGTCATACCCCTGTACACTGCTACCTATTGTTGCCAAATTCTAAACACATATTTATCTTCAGGAATCAGGAAAAGTAAATAAAAATCAAAAAGTGAATCAAAAATAGAAATCTTAAGATAGTCTGTATGATTCATATAATTTATTTACATATTTTAAAATCGTAGGGAGCGACAACAATAATAAGCACGAATCATTTTTCTGTGACAGGGTTATAAGGATTTTCTGTTAAAAAAGGAAAAGAGACAATAGTAAATGCATAGTTTTGTATTATTATGAACCAGTATATTGCGACAAAATTATATATTTCAATAACACATATGAATGATGTCTACCTGATATTGTCACTTGATAACAGAAATCATTAAAGAAGCAACTGTTTACACAAAATAGAAGTCAGATAAAACAATTTAAAATATTGAAAGACATACCACAAATATTTAAAAGCTACTCTAAAAATAAAATTTTAAAAATATGGAAAGTGTTAATCTCCCTGTTCCATGTTCTTGATCTTTATATCATGACAAATATTGCAGATGAAGAAAATTTTCTTTCATTTTTCATTGACATTGTGGTTGAACTATTAAGAGTGAATCCAATAGCATCTTCAAATGTTTATTTCTTATAAACTCTCTATTAGTTTCCTATCATTGTTGTAACAAATTACCACAAAATTACTGGTTTAAGACAACACAAATTTATTATCTTACAATTTGTAGGTCAGAAGTATCACTGGGCTAAAATTAAGGTGTCAGCAGGGCTGTGTTCTTTCTGGAGACTCCAAGGGCACATCCATATCTTTGCCTTTTCCACCTTCTAGAGGCCACCTGCATCCCTTGGCTGATGGACCCTTTCATCATCTTCAAAGCCAGCACCATAGCATTTTCAAATCTTTTTCTCTCTGTCTTCCGCCTCTCTTTTCCATTGTTTAAGGACTCCTGTAATTCTATTGGGCCCACTTGTATAATTTAGGATAATCTCCCCTTCTCAAGATCTTTAACTTAGTCACACCTGCAAAGTTCTGTTGGCCATACAAGGGAACATATTCACAGGTTCCGGGGATTAGGGTGCAGGCATCTTTGGGGACTGTTATGCTACCTACCACAGACTCATCACCTTTTTCAATGATGAAAGTATTGTCTTCTTTACAAAGATGTGTAGCTTACAAAAAAATATTCAAACACCAGCAAACATCATTGTGCAACATTTGATGATGTAACATACAAATCTTCTACCATCATTAAGAATACTTAACAGATACCACCATTAAGAATGCAGAAACTCACCTGTGGAAATCACCAATCTAAAAACTTGCTTCCAAAATTTATTTTTTGGAACATCACTCATAGGATTTGTATAATGTATATGATGCATGTAAATTTATTAATATGTGTTTCATTTGAAAGAATGACTCATTTACAGTAGACAAGACCACAAACACATGCTTATAACATAGTATCAGTTACAAGCAAGAAGTCTGATTTATTGTGACCACTTCTTTCCCATGGGCTCCTGTCCTGACTCCCAGAAATGGCAACACTATCCTTCAGCTGCACATGTCTCCATCTCTTTCTCTTGCTCCAACTTGACATTAGCAGCCTCTTTTGAATTAGTAAGTTCTCAGTGTTGATTGTCACACTTTAAATCTCACAAAATTACAATACTTCTCCCTGTTTTCCCAACTTCTTAACTGATTTTTCTCAGAATACGGAAGTCATATAAATTTTCTGAGAAATGCCAGGCTGGCATTCCTACCCAGAAACACTAATTACCAGAGCAACCCAATCCCTGGGCTGACTGGTTGCATAGATGTTCCTCTGACTTTATGGTCTACAGTAAATTGTTAACTCCTTTATAAGAGTAGCTTCCTTCATTTGAGCTAAATATTTGGATATCCCTTCTCTGTTAAATTTTCAGGGTCGTGGGGATGTCACTGATAGAGGTGTTTCGAATCAGCTAGAAAAGGGTTCAAATTACCTCGCTGTCAATGAATGGAAATAGCATTTTTTTCAGTATCTACTAAAACGTTTTAACCATTCAGCACAGTGAGTTGTAATAATTAAGAACACAGGTGCTGGAGCTGGATAGTTTCATTTCAAATCTGTGCTTTACCCCTAATTGTTTGTGCAATCTTCACTCCTCTGTACTTTAGTACTTAGAGGAGTTACTTCACTCCTCTGTACCTTAGTTTCCTCATCTGTAGAGAGAGAGCAATACTGCTATGTGCTTTCCAGAAATTTCATTTTTCAAATCTACTTTACAAGTAACAAAATAGAATAGCATTTTTGGCTCCCTCCTCTGATGTAATAGCCATCTTAAAATCGTTATACAACCTTCCCAAGCATTTTCTTTATATATTTACTATGTGTTTGCAGCCACAAAAGACATATTTGGAATCTTTTAAAATATGACATAAATATTATCCTGCTTTAGTTATCATTCTGCAGCTTACTTTTTCTACTTCACGTTATTATTTTTTTATATTTATAAAACTTGACAAAAGTAGATCCCATTTATTCTTTTTAAAAAGCTATGTGGTATTTCCTTGCTTGGGTAGAACCCAACTCCCACATTATCTCTGGTGAACATGTGCAAATATTTCTCTAGGATATAGGCTAGAAATGAATATGAATCTTCACATTCCCGTGTGTTAGTAAATCTCTTGCACCTTTTCATTCACATGTGTTCTCACTAATGCAAAATGGCATCTTATTGCTGTTTTAATTTTTATTACCTGATTACTGGCAGGCTTAACCAACTTTTCATAAGTTATTGATGATTCAGGTTTCCTCTTTAGGGAGTGTTTATAGACTTAGGCCATTTTTCTATTGTTTTTCTTCTTCTTAATTTTATGTAGGAATTCTTTTTTACATAGAGATGCCCTGAAATTTAACTTTGGCTTCAGTATTCAGAAAAAACATGACGCCTGGTTTCAGCCTCAGCCTCTGACTTTGAAAGACAAAATAATCAAATACCTACTTCATTTCTGGCGCCTTGATCGTCTGCCTACTCAGTGGGGGCGTGGCCACACATGTTCCCATCATCTCTAATCAGAGCAGCCATGTCAGAGATGGGGACACAGTGTAGCCCTTGAATTGACTGTTGACGTGAATGTTCATTAATATCCACTTTCAAATTTAGATAAGCATTCTAGATACAACTTGGCATGAAAACTTCCACGGACTTCTTCAGGCAGTTGAAAGATAAGCATATTTATTTATTACAATAATAAAATGTCGAAATAATGCTGATTTTGAAAGCTGTAAATTTGGTGTACAAAAATTACCAAGAACTTTAAAATAGTTAAACAATATTAACAATTATTATGAATAAGAGAGAGTGCATTAGACAGATAACAATAACAAGACCATAATATCCGTTTTGAGCCAGCAAATGTTTATAAAAATTTAAATGCTAATAAAAAGACAGGATAATAGAAGTTAGATTATATCACAATGCTAATCTTTAGAATCACTAAGAGCTATATTTAATTTTTAGTTTTTTAATTCAGCTTAGGCCAAGAGTATTTCAAGAAAAAAGTCCTATTTGAGAAAACTTCATGTCTTGTGAGGATGAATTAAAAGCAGAATTTCAACTTTGCCACCTCTAAGTGTCATGAGGAGGAAAAACTGCAAAATAATGTGCAACAATATCCATGATAAATCATTTTTGATCTCAGCATAGTGAAGAATATAAAAAGTTTATAGGCTAGAAGAAAGAGTGGAAGGGAAATAAAATAGCTCAAACAAATTTTCTTCTACTTATCCGACTACAGAATAACATCCTTTAAATGTACACTTTAAGAAGACAGTTTCTTATCCCTTTGAGTCTATGGAGGCCAAAAGTTTTAGCATCGTTGAGATAACTTTTAGCAGCTGTTAACTATTTTCAATATCTGAAGTTGAAGGATTATTGAGATGTGCCCAAGCTTAAAAAAAATACTTCTAGAAATGCTACTGATTTCCCCCCAGAATTACATTTCAGTGTGTGTAAATAAATTAGCGATGTTGTGTATGTCTGCTATAAGGGAACTCCTCTTTCAGTGCATCAATGTGACTGTAGAAGCCATGAGTAGTCAATAGTGCAGAGAAATTATTGTCCCGGCACCATGATGTTGAACTTTTAAATTTGACCGTTCAAATTCTCAATAGGTAAGTTGCTACATATTTATTTTTGGAAAAACATTCATATTTAATCTTGTATCTAAGAAATTGATTCTGTGATATTGATAGTCAAAGCTGGCCAAATATTTATTATTCAACCACAATGTGCATTTGGTGAAGTTCTACCCAGTAGATATTATTGTATTATTTATTTCCTTTTCAAACATCTTTTTCCAATTTATTCGTTTACTTTAGGATTTTGTTTATGGCATCTTTTGTTGTTTTTTTTTTTTTTGTGAGGAGGATTAGCCCTGAGCTAACATTTGATGTCAATCTTCCTCATTTTGCTGAGGAAGATTGGCCCTAGGCTAACATCTGTGCCCCTCTTCCTCTATTTGGTGTGGGATGCCACCACAGCATGGCTTGACAAGCAGTGCGTTGGTGCATCCATGGGATCCGAACCTGTGAACCCTGGGCCGCCAAAAAGGAGCGTGTGAACTTAACCGCTGCACCACTGGGCCAGCACCTGTTCATGGCATCTTTTGGGCAAACTTCAGCACTTCGGTGATTCAATCCTATTGTCTTTTCTATCTATTATAGCTACAGAGATTTTGGCTGTCAGTCTAATTTTAATTCCCTTGTGGATAATCCAGAATCAGATCTTACATTGGTAGCTCAGGGTTCCTGCACCCCAAGTATATTGTGGTAGTAATGAAAGTTGGTCATCTTGTTTAGTATCTGTTTCTCAGTATTCATACAGGGGGCCAGGATTCTCTTACTACTCCCACAGCACCCGGGCCCCTCAGTGTGGTACTTCTCCTGTTACTGTGAAATTCCATTTTCTGACCCTTGTGCACACCGTGAAAGGAACACAGCAGCAGTCTGCAATGCTCTGAGTACAAATATTGTCCATTGCAAAAATGAACAAGAAAGGAGCACTGCCCTCCACACCATATAGTTCCACGGGAGGAATAGACATGTGAGAAATAGTCACAAATCGATGTGTTATCCATTAAATAAATGTAGATGTATGTAATTATGTAATTATGATGGTTTTCCTATGTATGCAGAATCAGATTCCTAACAGATTGGGAAAATTAGCCATTTTTGGTACTTGGTCTAATTCATAAATATCTATATTTGAAAGGTTTCAAAAATCCCTCTGAGAGTTTGAGGTTTTGCCGGGACTGGGATCTAGTGTCACATTGCCCATTGCATCCTTTACAATTGTAATTGTCCAGCCAGTTCATTGCCCCTGTGAAATCGCCAAGAATGCAGCCAAGGTCGGCTAAGGCATCCTACTCCAGGGAAATGGTCCTTTGATGCATGCTCTTAAATAGGAAACTCCAGGATTGTTTTGCACAACTCCATTGCACTTGGTGAGCACATTCACCCTTACAGAGTTTCTATAGCAGCCAGGAAGTACGGGGAGTAGGGAGCTTAAAAAAACCACTCTGAAAATAACAGGTGCGAACTTACTTGACTTGACTGATTTCTCACTAAGTGCAGTGGTAGCAACAGCAGCTCAGTGTCCTTATGGGGCACTTTGGGGTCTTAGAAAGCCTGTACCCCCCTGGGCGTAGGCTCCTACTTCGAATTACCCTCTCCATATCCTTTAACTTGGCCTGTTGGTATCTTTCCATCAGTCACATCAGCATCCTATTTTGACAACCGCAAAATAGCCCAGCTAAATATAGGTTACCTAACATGGTACTTGAAGATAACAGATTCTCAATAATTACTCTGGAAATAAATATACAATTATAATAAGCATAATCAAAATCTTCATCATTATTAGATATGGAAAGAACCTCAGACACGATGCAATAAAATTCCAGCTGGACAATGGATCATTTACTTGAGAACTCTCCTTCCCGAAACAGCACATTTTAATTTTGGACAGCTTTTACTGTTAGAACATTCATCCTATTATTTAGCCAAAATCTGCCTCCTTACCATTCTGCCTTCAAGTCCTGTGTATGTTTTCAGAGTGGATCTAATCATTTTTCCCTCCATGAGTCCTTCAAGTATTTAAATATAATCATCTTTATTTCTTCTTCTTTGTTTGTCTTTTTCTTTTTTCATTTTTCATTATAGGACTCATATTTCATACCTTTGTGTGTGTGTGTGTGTGTGTGTGTGAGGAAGATCAGCCCTGAGCTAACATCCATGCCAATCCTCCTCTTTTTGCTGAGGAAGAACGGCCCTGAGCTAATGCCAATCCTCCTCCCTTTTTTTCCCCTTTTCTCCCCAAAGCCCCAGTAGATAGATACTTGTACGTCATAGTTGCACATCCCTCTAGTTGCTGTATGTGGGACGCCGCCTCAGCATGGCCGGAGAAGTGGTGCATCGGTGTGCACCCGGCTCCGAACCCAGGCCGCCAGTAGTGGAGTACGTGCACTTAAACACTAAGCCACAGGGCCGGCCTCTATTTCATACCTTTTAATTCCACATAGCCCCCTTCAGAATATACCATAACCTCCTAATTCTTTCATAATATGTGTTATTTAGAATCTAACCTCTTCTGGTCTGATTGCCTGAGTACTGTGGGATTACCATCTCTTTTATTTTTTCCAGAACCTATGCATCCAGAGTCAGCCTCAGTTTTCATGGACCCCTTATCCATGATAGTTTTCCTATTGATGACTAATATTGAACTTTTGCTTTCACCTAGCATTTTCAACGTGTCTCTATTTTCTACTCTTCATACTGTACCCCAGTCCTCAGTCTAAATGGCAGTATGTGAGATTCTTGAGGAGAGAGGCAGCATATTTTTCACCTATAAATTCCTAATACCTAGCACAATGTAAGGCACTGCCAGATCATCATAAATGTTTGATGAGTGCATGACAAGTGAGTAAATTAAAGACCTAGTTTTTTAACATACAAACAGTTTTTAACATATTTACTACTATTCTATATAAATATATATATACAACTCCATTTTTGCTCCTAACTATAGAATCTTATCATTCTATTATTTTTAATGGATCTAAAATGCACAGAATTGAGTTAACTGTGCTCTGCAGTTCATGGCACACTATTGTCATTGGCCAAGGTCAGACTTTTTATTCGTTTCCATCAAATTTTAGCATAGTGTCTTGCGCCCATTACTCCTGTCCATTGTAATTTGTATTCTCTGTGATTAGCTATCTCAAACAGCTTTGTATCATTTGTAATTTTGTTAAGCAGAGTAAGAGGATTAAGATACAAGAAACAACAACAAAGAATAGGTGATACATTAAGTGCTGAATTGTAAGCTACAGATTTTAAATGCTCTAAGAATTTGGCAGAAAGGTAGAGCTTGAGCATGTGACCTAGATAAGAAAGGAGTAGAATCACTGAGATGTGAGTGAGGTCAAGAAGGCTGGGTGGGATTAGGATAAGTAGAAAAGAGAGGAACCTGTGTGCAAAGAGGGGATAACAGCCCTGGATGTTTGCCAGATGAAGTGGGACAGGATGGATAAAGGGATGTGGTAGGGTATTCATTTGAAGTTTGAATCAGGATTCCTCTTCTTTCTTATCCTTTCTCTATTAAGGCAAATGAAGCAAGAGACATTGTCAAGATGGATCTTCCATTTCCTCAGAGTTTTCCTGTAGACATTACATTGGAATTTTTGGACTTGCATTTCCGAATACAAGTCTTTGTCTTCTTTCTAGAATACAATGAGAGAAAAGAGAGGGCAGGTAGCATGTGATATAATAGCGATCATGTCTATGTCTCTTGTTGCTGCTTGCCTTCCTCCTTCCATTCTAGGCAGATATAGCCTTTAGGAGAAGACCTCATTCCTACTTTTATCCTAAATCATACTTCACACTCCTGTCGACCTGAGAACTTTTCTACTTGCTGCCAATAGAGAAGTCACTAAGATGGCTGCCATCTACAAATCTGGAATCTTGGAAATCCCATAGTTAGCTGGCAGTATAGAAGCTTCGCCACTTTATGTTGCTTGTTTCTTTATCAGTCACTGTGATGCTGCTAGGCCTCTTCGATACTGGTCCCCCGTCAGCTCTACTTCTAACCCTGTGTGTTGTCTGAGTAACATGTTTTTATTTTTCACTTCACATTGACTGATATAAAATATATAGAGCCAGATTTGTTCCTGTTCAGCACCAGTGTTGATATTGTTATAGAATACATGTTCTAGCTTCATTACCTACATTTCTTTGACCTCAGTCTTGTTTTACTTTTATCACATTATTATGTCAATCCCCCAATCTACCTCCATATCCTGGACATCCTATCGAAGAACCACTGATCTAAATAATTTTGTCTAAAATATGGGCATTAATCTCAACATAATTTTTGACTTGTGGCTAAAATAAATAAGAATGGACTAATCAAGCCTCAGAGGTTAAAATTTTACTAACGTCAAGTTTTAAAACTCTGTTTTCTTTATTGCATTGTGTTTGCATTGTATCACATTGTGTGAATAATTTGCAAATGATAGATTAATAAAGTTCTTAAAGAGCTTCTGCATGGCTTTGTGTATACATATGGAAATTATCTCAAGTACTAAAACAATAGAGATAGAAAGGACTTGGCATATATGTTTCTTTTCAGCTTACCGTACTCCATTACATTCACAACCGAGCTTCTGGAGTTTAGTTCATGAATTATGTCATGGTGACATAATCAGAACCCACATGGTTTCAGAAGGGGATGAGTCACACCCAGATTCCTGATTCTCCCAGGGTGCTGTTGGAGACATTCCATAACAAAAGAACATTGTGATAGCTGGTTTTTTTCCATCAAAAAATTCCATGCAGATTTTAGATGCACACAGTCTATTTAGTCTAATCTATGATAAGGACAGAAATGGACTTTTAGAGGATGTTCTGTTGAGCATGACATAAAACACAAATGACAAAACATTCCTAATGTCTATGTCTTTCCTTAACATCTGAAGTACCTATTCAACATTTGAGACTATTCAAAATACCACTCCATAGTTTAATTGTTTCCAAGTAGTGTAAATTCTACCTTCTCAGTACACAATATAGTAAAAAATAATAAAGCTGTGTTTTTTGGCGTCCTTGCAGCTGAGGTGAAGACATCCTTAGGTTCTACCAATCTGATGTTCCTTTACAAAACTGATTTGTAATTGAATTCTGTGGGGCAAGTGGAAGGGTACAGACAACCTATGTTGCTAGGGTGGATCAAAGTAGAGTTGATGGGGTAGAAAGCAGCATTGATCCAGGCTTCCTGATTCAGTAACTAGCTGCCTATGGCAGAGATAAAGTGCCCATAGTGTGTTTTTGGAAGCACAGTTTAGAGTCTCTTTCTTTCTACGTAAACTAGAGGAAGTGAATTCTGTTGCCTACAACAAGAACCCTGCCCATCACAAGCTTCTACCATGGAACTATCACACATTAATTTATCTGAAAGAATCTTCAATGTGTGCCTGTTTTACGTGCTCTGTAATTTAATTTATTGAGTTCTCTACTAGACATGTCAATATATGACTCTTTTCTTTCCATAATGACATCAGAACTTAATGAGACATACAGAAGAATTTACACATTTAGACCCATAAATATGGACTAAATTAAATAATTTAAAGAAAAATATTTGGAGAGTATTTCAGTATAGGTATACTTTGCTTCTATTATCCTACAAGTACAACCTAATCTTTACATTTAAATTTTTAAATATCATCATTCTCTATAAGAAATAATTATTACATGCACAAGTGGACACAATTATATGAGGTAATTAGACTACACTAAAGCAATCTATAAATTAATCAATAATCATTTATGGAGCACTATTGTGCAGCAATCTTGGCTAGGTACAAATAGTCCAATACATCATTCATTTTACATTCCAACTGGAAGATTCAATATACATAAAACCACATCTGTGGCAACACCACTACTAAAAGGAGAAGCAATTGACCATACTGGAAGAGAAGAAGAAAGTTCTATGCCTGGCTCCATCACTTATAAATTTCATGCTTTGGGGATAGTATTCTGAATTTCAATCTTGACATTTTTTAACCAAGAAGGAAATAAGATAATATGTGGAATACCATGGTATGTTCTAAAATGACTTTTCTCCAACTCGCTCACCTGCAGACACTTCAAACTGCAGTTCTAGCCCAATCCATTTTTTGAGCCAATCTTGGCCCCCCAAATTGAGACTATTATATCGCCATGAAGACACACTGCAGAGTGCGATTATCCTCGTCTGCCAATGGCCGAGGACTTGGTTTGGGTACAGTGAACCTGAGACATCTGTTTGTTTACCAAGCCACAGCTTTCCCCTCAGCACTATTATATTCACTTTGGATTCCTATTCAGCATTTCATTACCATTCCCTGGGGGTTGGACCTCATCACCTCGATTTTCAGCCTGGATGTGACCCTCTGCCAAAGGACCATCTGGAACCATAGTGCTGCCATCCACCTGATTGTCATTATTGCCTCTGCCTGAAGCCTCCTGCCACATGCCCCAGCAGGCAGGGCTGGACACCACAGAAATGTACACTGGCCTAAATTAAGCTTGCTATAATGGCGTATCTTGGAGCATTCCAATGGATGCTGCTAGTTGCACTCCTCAGGGTACAATCCAATAAACCCACTAATATTTATTAAGTATTTCCTATGTGCCAAGCATCATTCTAAATACTTTGTGCACATTATTTCACTTGATCTTTATAATAACCCATGAATTAGGTACTATTATTACTATCATTTTTTTTCTTTTTCTTTTTGTTTTTTTTTTGAGGACGATTAGCCCTGAGCTAACATCCATTGCTGATCCTTCTCTTTTTGCTGAGGAAGATTGTCCCTGGGCTAACATCCGTGCCCATCTTCCTCCACTTTACATGTGAGACGCCTGCCACAGCATGGCTTAATAAGTGGTGACCAGGTCTGCGCCCAGGATCCGAACCTGCGAACCCTGGGCCACTGAAGCAGAGTGCATGAACTTAAGACCACTGGTCCGGCCCCCATTACCATCTTTTATACGTAAGTAAATCTGACCAAACATTCTCAAGTAATTTACCCAAAAATTGGTGAGCCATATTTTGATTCTAAACCCAAGCTCTTAATGACTAGACCACACTAATTAATACCTCCTGTCCTGCCCTGCATGGTCTTGGCTTCAGCCACTTTCTTCTCCATAGGCTGGTGGCTGAGATTTTAGCATTCCATGCTAATGAAAGATATTAATTACTATTATAATAGTATTAAACAAGGCAACAACTTGTATATAATACAATACAAATAATCTTTTTTCATTTTAAACCAATATTTGTTTATATTGCAAGGATTTCAGTCATGTGCATTGTTCAGCTAATTAAGATTTACTTTTATAAGTATCAAAATGTTTTGAACCATTTTGGTTTGAAAAATTTCTAAAATATGCCATCAACTTTTCAAAGTAAAACTGGAATGATGAACATAATACACTATTTTCTGATCTCTGGATAAATGATGTAAACAGGCCTTGAGTGAAGGTATCTTATGAGGGTACAAGATTTCAGATATTTACAGTGTGTTGATTATTCTGAAGTTGTCCTGCTGTTTTCCTTGTTCTTCATTCTGTTCTAGGGATTGAGGTGCCACATTAAGCAAGAGAGACATCAGCGGCCATGTCAGTACCAAATGAGTAGCTTGAGGGGGATGTTTTATGGGTTTGGACGGAGCACAATGTTTCTGTACTCTGTCTCCCCTCCTCCTCCCTCTACTAATCCCTTCCTCCTAACCTACTTACACATGTGTCCTTCTTTTGCAAGAGAAAGATTCTGATATGCATTAACAATTAAATTCATCTTCAAGTGTCTCAAATAACCATGTTCAAGTAAACATTTTAATGGGAAAAATAAGGTGCATATGAACAGAATCAGACAGAAGCAAACTTTTCTTTTCATCTCTTTAATTCTTTGTGCATTGTGTTTTTCTGCTACAATTTTCGTCCTCTTTCTTTTATCTTCATGATATGCGTGTCCTACAATGGATCCTGGGGTCTCTTTCACATTAGGTTACCCTTGCCCTTTTGATGTCAAATGGAACAAAGGGATGCGGGTTTCTTTGGACTAGGCCATTCAGTAAACCCCTAGGCCTACATTTAGTTTAGTTAAGAAGCAAATGATGTCCTCGAGGGCCTACCTGGTGCAAGAGGATAAAAGTTTAACTTGAGTTGGGAGGCTAATATTCCAGCTAGTAATAATATATGATCGCCTTAAGTGTTCTTTTTCACATATCTCTCCTAATATACATGGATTGCAAAAGGATATAGGTAGCTTAGGGTTCGAATTCTGATCATATTTCCACTTTGCAAAATAATAGACATCAAAAAATATTGTATTTAATACAAGCCAATGCCAAGGGATTTCTACAGGCTCTTGTGGCAGTAGGATGACCCTTGGAGTCTTGATGGATTTTAAAAAATTAAAAGACCCAACAGGCATGTGCCATGAAACTGACAGGCACATTGAAACACGAGTGTCAGCCACGCGATCACTCTACTAGGGAAAATTTAAATTAAATACAAGACGGATTAGCTAATAGTCCAAACTAAGTTTATGATCCAAACTGATAAAACAAGATAAAGGTGGAAGAAGCAAAAAAGAGAGGAACAACAGACAGAGGGTTGGTATAGATCTTGACCGTCAGACAAGAAAGCAGGGCGTTTCAAGGGTATCTGATAGCATGAGGACTCAGCTCTGTTAGAGTTCAGCAGAAAAAAATCAATGTTTCCTGAGCAGACTCACTTTCTGATGTGACCCTCCTCTCATACTACCCTGGAAAGTAGACGGTGTCTGCCTTGCTATCTCAGCACCTCCCACATCATTTTAAATCATGCCTTTACTTATCTGTTTGCCCAAATGGAAACCTCTACATGAGAAATGTGTCTATGTATCTTCACTTTCTGTATGCCCAGCTCTATCCTCATGCCTGGAACAGAGTAGATACTCAATGAATTATTGAATGAAAAGGACCTTCAAGTTCTAAGGTCCAAGCAGCATTGATTCCCTGTGAGCCAGTGGAGATTTGCCCCTTTCTAATTTCTCCTGGAGCACAAGTGGCCCCAGAACCAGGGCAGGGTTAAAACTATAGGTGTGGATAACGATCCCTACTGTAAAGTTTCCAGATAACATGCCCTCCCTCCATGGAGCATATTTACCATGGAGACACACAAGAAACAGTTAGAAAATACCTACAGTGTAGAATGGAATGCAGTCTGGATTTGTAAAAGACAGACTTTAATACTAAGCCTTCAATACATATTTGCTAAATGAATAAATCGCCCTGTCCAAAGGGGTTAGTCACTGAAATGCTCAGAGGAGAGCTCAGCAGGCCCTTGAAGGTCAGACAGGGTTCAAAGAGTTGGAAAGGAGAGAGTGGGAGAATGCTAGACAAGATCAAAGCCAAATTTACTGATTCAGCATGGCATAACATTTACTGTAAATGTCCTCTGTGCCAAGAGGCATATTACCATATGGGCAAATTCAGTTCTGATAACTTTTTCCAAAACTTCTCTATCACCTTATATTGAAGCTTATTCTAACTTTGTCCTCTATGTACTGTGGGGATGCTGTAAAAATAAGATGGTCTTATTAAAAGTCTGCTTCAGACTTTGGGACTTTTACATCCTTAGACGGGGACCTAAATAAGACATGAACTGATCATAAAAGAAATATGACTTGTTTTCTTCCATTTTTTTTTTTTTTACTTGAGGAAGATTAGCCCTGAGCTAACATCTGTGCCAGTCTTTCTCTATTTTGTATGTGGGTCACCGCCACAGTATGGCCACTGAGGGTGGTGTAGGTCTGTACCCGTGAACTGAACCCAGGCCACGGAAGCAGAGCGTGCCAGACTTAACCACAATGGCACAGGACTGGCCTCTTTTCTTCCATTTTTTAACCAAGAAAATATTATTGTTATTGTTGCTCTTTGAAAAACAAGGAGATTAAACTTGCTACTGATGAGGATTCTGAAGGTAGATCTTTTGAGACAGGCAATAAAAGAGGGAATTTCTGGACACACCTCCCTCAAACCATTCCTGTCTTTCAGCATTCCACTCAAACAAAGCTTTCTCCATTGAGCCATTAGCTGTCACTCCAGCCAGAAAAGACCATTCTCTCCTCCTGATACTGTGGCATGTTTGTAACACAGAGACTACATTCTTACAATAAGACAGAGGCAGAATTTGAAACAACACGGATTTCGAGAAAACATGCAGCCACAACTTGCATAAGGTTTTGAGCAACAACCACAAAAATCTTTTAATTCACTAGGTGTTGCATTGCATGTTGCTTTTTCACAGTGCCTTGATATGACATGGGGGATGAGGAATTTATTTTTAAAAAGAGAGACACTTCTAATCTCCTGATCTAGGCACCCTTTGCTACACATTTTCTTGACACATTTGCCTCTGAGAAGTTTGCAAACGGAGGCAAAGACAGACAAAGAACATATGCTAAATTGATCATTTTTGTGTCTGAATATTCACTATTTGAGAGACAAGAAACTTCCATCTGATCTGGGGTATGATTATATTGTAGTCTAAATTGAAGTGTCTGTGGAAATGGATTGGGCGAGTTTCTCGGTTGTCAGTCATATCACTTATTCCATGCAGAGGGAGATGAGGGCACTCATGGGAAACAATAGAAGTGGGTCTGCACTACACCTAGATAGATGGGTGTTCCTCTCGTGTGGGGAGGCCCGCACTGCCTCAGCAGCCACTGCAGACGGAGAGCAGGGAGGACCCTCTCCAGTACTGCTAGTGCTACCTTTTGCCTGCTCAGGGAGAGCCCCAGGGCACATCCCAAGAGCTCAGATTCTGGATCAAGTGTTCTCCAATCAAATCAGCAAACACTTGTCTGAAAGAACGAGGCTGGGGTGGGGAAGGTTTTGTACATGAGGCAGCAAGAGGGTTAGAGAGATAGGATGTAAACATGTAAAAATTTAAATAATGAAAGATTCGAGTAGCAGTTTAGGACAACAAAAGAAAAGCAAAGTAAATATTTGCTTTGCAGTGCTGTGCGGAAGACGAGGAATTCCTATGAGAAATGACATTGCTGGAAACGATCCTTGTCACTTACCAAAAACAATTCAAAACATATCTTCAGTTTTAGCAAGGGATGTAAGGACATAATTAGGTTTGCTCTCAGGGCTGTGGATGGAAGATTCCCTCCTTGCTTCTCTCTTCTCACCTGTTTCAGTCCAAGTTCTCCAGAGAAACAAAACCAACAGGAGAGAGTTTAAGAAATTAACTCATGCGACAGTGGAGGCTGGCAAGGTTGAAATCTGTAGGACAGGCCAACAGGCTGGAAACTCAGCAGGATTTCTATTGTACAATCTTGAGGCAGAATTTCTTCTTCTCTGGGAAACCTCAGTTTTTTACTTCTAAAACATTCATTTAACTTCTAAAACATTCAACGGATGGGTTGAGGCTCGCACACATTATTGAGGGTAATTTCCTTTATTTAAAGTCAACTGATTCTAAATGTTAATCACATCTTCGAAAAACCTTCACAGCAACATCTAGACTACCCTTTGATGAAACAATGGGGCATCTTAGCCTAGCCAAGTTGACACAGAGAAGTAACCATCCGAGCACCCTTAGAGGGTTCCTACACACACACACACACACACACACACACACACACACACACACACAGACTCTGAGGCAATGCAAGTCCCTTAAAACATATTTCTGCTCAAAATGACTCCAGTTTTTCCTTCTTCCTACCATTCTTAACATTGCTGTTTTTGCTTTTGTTAGATATTTACAAAATCAATTCCACCTTTTTTTTGCTATTTTTGCTTTTGTTAGATATTTACAAAATCAATTCCACCTTTTTCATGACATTATTTTCCTTCATAAAACTGGTGGGATCCCCAACCCCTTTCTTGATTATGTTCTCAGGTTTCCCAGGGAATCCGAGCCCACCCAGCCTCTCAGTCTTACTGACTGGCATCCCTCCAAACCAAGCTTTGGCTTCTGTCAGCTGGTCCACCTCTTGGTGCCCTCTGACTGAGGCTCTTTCCTACTTTGCTTTTTGGATTTCTCCATTGAGAGAAGCTTCACCTTGTTTTCAGATACTGGCATTTTCACTGTGGATTTTTTCTTGATTTTCTAAGTACAGACTTGTTACTCTCTGAAGTCCTGGTGAATGGTTTTCTAATTATTTTTAAGGTACCTTGGCATCTTCTGACTGATATGTGTGTGTGCCTATTTCCTCATTTTTGCTTTGAGCGGTAAGCACCGTGAAGCTTGAGCAGCTTTCTATCTTTCAGAGTATCTCACTCAGAGGCCAACGTGTGGTAGGCCTTCAGGGTGTACTTTTAGAATACATTAAAAAGGGGAAAGAAGGATGGAAGGGAAAGAAAGAAAAATTAAATTGATAACTGAATAAAGAGCAAATGCAAAATCATGAAATTTCAGAATTTTAAAGATCAAAAGGTCTTTAGGAATCATCTGGGTTTGTTCCATCTTTTAATAAGGAAGAAAAATGAGACCCAGAGATTTTAAACGACGTGTCTAGAAAGAAGAAAAATGACATGGGTAAAGTTAGCAGAAGTAGAATATATCTGACCCAGAGTGCTTTGTGTGACAACATGCTGCAAACAAATATAAGACTACTGTCAATGTACCATAAATTACCTCCTCTAACAACCCTCCAAACCTGCACGTATTTCGCCTTTGCCCTCCCCTTTCATAGGTATGGTAATATAGTCATAGGGATGCTCACAAATACTCCTGTCCTCATCCTTCCTGAAAATGGGTGGACTGCACTCCCTGTCCCCTTTGGAATTGGGCCTGTCTGGGTGACTTGCTTTGGCCAGTGTAGTGGAAGAGAAAGTGGTTTGCCAAAAACCACTTTGGTGCCTTCTCTTTCCTCCACCAGAGGAGGTCTCAGTGTTTCACACAGTAGAGGCTCTGTAAGTCTGGTTTTGAGCAAATATCACATAGAATAGAGCCTCAGGCTGCCCTACAAAGGGACACACACAGGGATCAAGAAATAAACATTTTGTGTTTCAACTATCTATTGAGAGTTTGAATTTACTTGTTATTATAGTGTAACTTAGCCCATGCTGAATGATACATGGGACATGCTGAAGGTGAGTATATTAATTTTCTATGCTGCCATAAAAAAATACCACAGACTAGGAGGCTCAAATAACAGAAATGAACGTTCTCACAGTTCTGAAGTCTAGAAGTCCAAGTTCAAGGCGTTGGTGGGATTGGTTTCTTCTGAGGTCTTTCTCTTTGGTTTGCAGATGGTTACCTTCTTGCTATATCCTCACCTGGTCTTTCTTTTGTGTGTGCACATCCTTAGTTTCTCTTTGTGTGTCCAAATTTTCTCTTCCTAAATGGATACCAGTCAGACTGGGTTATGGCTCACTCCACTCAGTTTAACTTAACCACATCTTTAAAGGCCCTATCTCAAAATATAGTCACACTCTGAGGTACTGGGGTTTAAGGCTTTAACACACAAATTTGGGGCAAATTAGCCCATAATGGTGAGAAATAGTATAATCTGATTAAGATGTTGAGAAACACGTTATCTAGTGAAGGCAATAGAAGCAATAAATTGATTTGCTTACCTGCCCCTGGCCTCCACCAGAAAATATAGCTATAAATGGACAAGTTTTAATTTGATTTATAGGATTAGTTTTAGTGTTAGTGTTATTTCCTGCCCAATTCTGTTTTAGCAGGGGCTTGAGATCAAGGGTGAGGCATAGATAGTTACTTGCTCATTAAGTATTTGCGAATTCTCCCACATTTCCTAGCCTCCTTAGGACTAGATACAGTCATGTGACTAATTCAAGTCAAAGAACTAGTTCTAGTGAATGAAAACAACAAATCTCCCCTTCAGGCCAAAGCATTTAAGAGTTGGTAGGCAACCCTGCAGCCTCTCTTCATGTTTGGTGTGACTGCGGAGCCTGTACATTGGGATGGCAGCAAAAAAGATGGAAGGAGCCTGGGTTGCTAAGTTAACACTTGGATGGCTGCCTTGTGGAGTTGTTGGACTTGTGTCAGATTTGCATGAGCAAGAAATAAATTTTTGTGTATTAGGCCACTGACATCTGGAGTTTTTTGTTACTGCAGCATACACCTATCCTATCCTTACCCCAAAAGAAGCATAGAGTGCATGTACAATAGCTGAGGGATGCATGCAATAGCAACTATGGGCAATAGAAATAAAATGAGGACGTTGATTTCTTAGCAGGATGAACTTTCTTTATTTTTGTTCTTTTCTTTTTCATTTGGGATGGAAAGATACCAAAAAAAATTCTTCATCTGCTTCCCTATTTTACCTAGAGCTGGCCTCGAATACCAACCTAACAGAACCATCTTTTCTCCCTGGACAATTTGCACTTCAGAAAAGCATTTGGAACTAAGTTTTCATAAGGTAGAAAGTAATTTAATATTGAAAAGGTAGAGCCAACCATACATGAATAAATGCATATCCATTGCATATTAATAATGCAATATAATAATCTACCCTTCTCACTTTTAGAAGACTCCTCTGAGCCCTTTCCCAATGTTAAGATGGCTCTGAGCTCCAGGCCAATTCTGACTTTTTTCTCCTTGTTTCTACGAAGTGTTCAGGAGAGTTACATGCAGACTCCAGGAAATCCATTTGAAATGAAACATTGACAAAGTTCTCCGAGACCAGAGAATGATGAACCAAAATGTGTGTAGCTATGTCATACCTGAAATAATTGAACAATGTTTTTTTTATTCTAGATAAGAAAGAATTCAAAAGAGCATGATTACTGTTTTTTAATTATTTCAAAAGGTGTCATGTGTACGATTGTAATGGAGAAATTACAAAATAGTTTGGGTTTATTGTTTGTTTTTGAAGCAGTAGCATCACCAATATTGGCAGGGATACAAATAAAGGAGAAATGACTCTTTCAGGGCTAATGTAGAAGAAATTTCTCTATTTGAAACTATGTATCTTGTTTAATGAAAGAGTTGCCCTCTATGATCTATAGGATCTATTCATTATTCATTTAACAAACACATGACCACTATTAGGTTCAGTGATGAGTACATAAAGATCAAATAAGTTATAGTCCCTAGCCTCAAATAGCTCAAATAGCTCATATTAGTGTAGGGGAGAGAGATGGATGACCAAACATTGTATAATGGAGGGAGAGACAACGTATACTGGCACATAAAGAGAAAGTTATATATTTTCCTGGGGGTTGCTGGCATGTATCTTTGAGAAAGTCCTGCTTAGGCTGGGATTTGTACAAAAGACAAGGTCAAGAACAGATCATTGCAGGAAAAGAAAAGGGAAGATGTAATGGCATGGAACATGAAAGGCGTTAGGATCAAGGAAATGCAAGAAATGCTGTGCTGTAGAGCCTTCTATGGTGCGAGATGAGGCTGGGACAGTAAGGAAGCCAGGGTATGGCAGCCTCAAGTTTTTTGTTTTTTATTTTGTAGGCAATGGGAAGCCATGGAAAGATCTGAAACTTATGAGAAGCTTAATCTTCTTTGTACAATCTCATCCATTCCAAAAGTTCCATGATTCCAAGAAATAGTGGACTATTACTTCCTTTTAACTTCCATAGTCCTTGCTGTATACATCTCGATAGTATTTATCTTTTCCCTGATATCACAGCCTTTATTTTTATCTTTGAAGATATTTTTTGTTCCATTTTTATTATTCCAACAACACATAAGTATCTTTAGGACAAGAATTGTATGCTCCTTGTCTTGATATTTCTTACAATGCCTGGCATATACGCTTGCTATAATAGATGCTCAGCAAAGGGATATTACTAAGGGTCTATGGTTTATGCCTTATAGAGAGCTCCTTACGCCATGGAGAGAATGCCAGAAAAGAAGTATAAGACTCCCATAACAATGTCTGAGGGTATAGCAAGTATTCAATAAGTATGTAATTTAAGTTAGAATACCTGAGCTCAAGAGCAAGCCATGCCCCTTACCAGATGAATTATTAACAAATCTGAGACTTGATTCTCTCATGTGTGAAATCTGTACTATAACTATAATATTTATCTCACAAGGCTTTTGTAAGAATCACAAAAGATAATGTAAGTGAAAGTGGTGCAGGAACTGTAAAACAGTGTGAAATTGCTAGCAATGTTGATGATGACAATGATGTCAATGATGAACATAATGATAATGAATTTGCAAGTAGCCAGACATACAGAAATGTTCTCCACTCATATAATTCAGGTATAAGAAAGAAAGAAATCTTTCTTCATTATGTTAAGCCCAGAGATATTTGCTATCTAAATCAAGGTCTGATTTTGGCCAGTGGTGCTCCCTCCCAATATAACTTCAATTTGGAAAGTCATATTGCATATTGAAGAATACAGAATGGGGAGTTAAAATTGCTAGGTGCTGGTTCTGGCTCCATCACTAACCATCTCTTTAGCTTTCACAGCCATGAAATGGAGAGTAATACAATTGTGGCCTCCTCCACAGGATTAAATTTCCGGTCACATTAAAAGATGTCAAATTGCACCAGCATATTTATGCAAAGTTATGTGCTATTCCTGCAGATGTAATACTGCATGGTGAAACACGAAACTCATTCACTGATTTCTGTGGACATACTTAGGCCAAGAATGGTGAATCTGGGCAACTCAACAGTTATGGCCATCAACTACATCATCTACATCCACTTACTCCAAGCTACACTTGTACATACAGAAACTTTATGCATAGAAATGGTTTTCCCAATCACAAGGATTGTAGGAACAAGGTTATTGCAGCTGTATGGGCACATAAAAAAAGACAGAAAATGAAATGTCAACAGGAAGTGTAATACTTTTTCTAATATATGTCCTTCACTTATTGAGACAGTTACCAGGCTGTTCTCGAAAGAAGAACGATTTGTTTATAAATCAGGTGCATTATTTCAGCTCTTTAGAGGAGGAAAAAATATCTTCATCATATTTTCCTCTCCCCATATCATCCAATAATATATTTTCTACATTTCTTTGACTACACATTCATTTATTCACAACTAATTTCTGGGCACCTACTATGTGCTAGTTACATATGAGAGTATCGGGGTTGATTGAATTGTTCTTGCTCTCAAGCACCTTTCAATCTAGCAGACAAAGCCAGTCAGGTAAACAAATTAGAGCAATAAAACATTATAGTTGTTATGATAGAAGTATATGCAGCACACACAGGGAAACACAAAAGGGAATGTTTAATTCTGCCTGGAGAGCAAGAAAAGACTTTATGAAGGAGGTGGTGTTTGATGTGGTTCTTAAAATATGAGTGATTTTACAGACAGACAACAGGGAGAATAGCTTCCGTAGCTAAAAGTAGCTCAGTGTAGAATGGATCAGAGGAGGGGATGATCAACTTACTAAGTTATAAAGCCAGAGCGTACAAAGGCAGATCATGGAGGCGTACAAAGGCAGATCATGGAGGACTTTGGGAGTCATATGGAGGGATTTAGACTTTATCATATGAGCAATGAGAAAGCTGTTGGAGATTTTAAGACAGGGAGTGACATGAGCAGCTTCCCATTTTAGAAAGGGACTGTGGTGATTGGTGAGATAAGAAATGGGAGTAGGCCCTAGAACACCAGTTAAGAGACCCTTGCCATGGTCCATATAAATAAGGATGGCCTCCTGGGCCAAGGCAGTAGGAATGGGGGAGGAACCACATTCTGCTGAATCATTCCCATTCTCATTCCTGCATCTCCAGCCTCTGCCCTGGTTCTAACCTATCAGCATTTAAAGATGCTTAAGGGCCTCTCGTCTTAAAAACACAACAAATTTTCAGTTACCCATATCATTCTATCTTCTTCTTTTTTTCTAAACTTCTTCAAACTGTTACCTTTTCTCAAAGTCCTCATCTCTGATTAACCTCTCTGGTTAATTGCAAGTCCTCAGAAGTTCTCCGGCTTTGGGAGGTAGGTAATATAACAGTAGTTAAGAGCTCAAGTTCTGTGTCAAAGGCTCATGCATGGTTCCTGGCTCCACCATATCTAACTTTGTAACTTGGGACAATTTATTTATCTCTCTGTGCAATGGTACTTCTTTAGAGGATTATTAGATGCATAGATACATTGAAAATATTTAGAACAGTGCTTGGTACCTAGTAAGTGCTTAATAAATGTTTGCTAATTTGGAGACTGGTCCCCAAGAAGGGCTATCAACAGTATAAATTTGTGTGTATCCAGAAAAAGAGAGACTATGGTGACCTACTGTTGTCTTTAAAGGTTTCCGAGAAGTGGGACTACAGTTGGAACTTAAATAATAAGGAAACTATTTGGAAAGATAGAAAACAAAGGCCTGTGTTCCAGATCTATCTCTAACGTTGATTGAGTAAACATATATAGACTATTACCCACATGTGTAGCATTGTGCTAAGCCCTATGGGAAATGGAAAGACTACTTAGACACAGAGACTGCTGTCCGCAGCGTAAAGCTTATCAAGGAGGGAAAATCACATTAAAAAAAACAGTTTTAAAATCAGTCCAAAAGGCATATGTGAAGGCTTAGCCATAGTCAGATATCCAGATATGGGACACAGCATGCAGGAGTGTGTATCCACTCGGACCCTGGTGTTGAGTGTTGAGTCTCCCAGACTGCAGGCATATTTCCCGGTTGTGTAATCGGAGAATTGTAATTGTGTCTTAGTTAATTCAGTCATTAGACATGGTTCTTGGCCCTCTTCTTTCTGTCATCAGATTTTGCAAACTTAGAGACTAGTTCTGCATTGAAGAAGGATCTATTCTCCTCTAGGGCATGTACTTCTACCTGGCTGGTGTCACAAAGTTTGAATTTAGGTAAATGAAGTCATTATTACCAGAACAGAAATAGGGTCACACACGGCAGTCTTTTCAAATGGTTGAAAGGCAACATCGTATAGTGGTTAAGGTCATGGAGCCAGAAAATAGGTGGCTTGTGTTCAAACTCTAAGTCCACTTCACCTTCCTGTGCCCTAATTTCTTTATCTATAAAATGGAGATAACAATAGTATCTGCCTCATAGAATTACTGTGAGACATCTAGCATGTGGTAAAAATTAGCTTCTGTCATTATTATGATTGTTATTAGGTAAAGATGGTGACATTGTTGCCCTTAGTGCAAGGATAACTGGGTCAAAGCTGTAGTTTATGGAAACCTCATAACTAACTCCCCAAACACTTCAAGCCAAGTATCAACAGGAGTACATATGACAATTTGACTTGGACTTTCCTGAATCATTAGTTTAGGTTTTTATCTAAACATTTTGATTTTCATGCACTTAGAGGTAAAAGGAAATGGTCTATAATAAATGCTGGCCAAAGCATTTTTTTTATGATTCTTTTTTAAAAAATCCACACTCTCTAAGATATTAAATTACTTAAAATCCACATACAAAAGTAGTGACCTCTCTCCCATAAATAAATAAAAAAATCCCAGCATGGAAATGCATTAGCAAAAATAGGTGTTTGATCCTTCCAACCAAAGCCCATTTCCTTCTTCCATCCAGAAGGCCTTGAAGTGTGAGTATTACACTACTTGCAGATTTCTATGTAGGCAGGGGATAAATAGTCCGCTTCTGTAATTAATAACTATTAAAGCTGTTTGACTGATCATATCTTTGGGCTCCTGAAATCTCTTCTGTGCAGGTGTGCATTAATGGAATCCATTAAATTCATATATTTCAACAGATAGTAATTTACGATCTTCTATAAGATCTGTCAGTAGCCGCAGCAGGAGATACAGGACTGTCTCAGGGCATTACAGAACAAACCCGGCTCCCTCCGTTAGAAATGACTTGCCTTTGCGTACTAAATATGAATGTCAATGCACTGGGCAGTCACATTATGTGCGTTCTTTGCCATTCACTGTCTGGGAATATGCAGAGTAAGCTTTTTATCACTGGTGAAGCCCTGAACAGGGGTGAACGATTTTCAGAGATGCTGAAGTAAAAGTGTGTGGGAGTTCTAACTACTTTACATTTGCCATAAAAAGGGAGAAATTGAGAATATAGCAGGGCTCCAGGAAAGTAATGAGTTTTCCTAGGGGTGAGTCACCCTCCCAAAGCCAACTGTATTAGCAAGTTGTCTTAATTGGGCAGCCTCCCCATTCTTACTAAAGTTTCCAAGAGAAGTGAAAGTCAGCCTTAGCTTCTGCCAGGGCCCACCCTCTGGGTCAGTCCAAAGAGAAGCTCTGTCCTCTCAGGGTTGGAATATTCTTTCAACAAGGCCAGGTTTCTGAATAGGTAAAGCAGTCAGCTACTTTACCTATTTAAGAGTGGCAGAGCCACGTTTACAACGTGAAATTCCACTTAAGGTATTTTCATAATTAATTGAAAACTGAAAACAAGTCTGAGAGAACCAGTCATGATATTTGTAATTATCAAGTAACATCTGAGGGGATGGTTAGTGGACGGTCAGCTTACAGCAGAGGTTGGGAGAACAAGGAGCGGTGGGGGTGGGAAGTTGCTCTAAACCACAAGGGGCAGAATGATAAGGACAAGTTGGGAAAGTTAGAAGGCAACAACCTTAAAAAGGTCTCTTTCATATTTTTTATAAATGAAGTGAAACTGATTTCTGGTGATTTTTGAAAGAGGAGAGAGGGTTGAGCTGAGGTCAAAGCCCATACGATTGCAATGAGTTTCTCCTATTTATGGAGGACTCTTACGGTTCAAAGAATTCTCTAAAACAATTAGATGAGGTAGGCAGGTTCTATTTTAAAGCAGATAACCGAGCCCTATTCCTATTCAAAAATTAATTCATGTCTTCCAGAATGCAGTGGTGGTAACTAGAATTACCCTTTTCTGGAGATTCCTAAGGAAACACAGACAGGCATCTGCTTTCAGGGCCCATCTAACGAATCAGCAACATCACAACCACCACCATTCAAGTGAATCCAATGTGTGAGAATGTGAGTGTTGAAGGCCCTTACCATGGAGGGAAGGTGTTAAAATTTTGTCTGTTTCTTTGTTCAAGATTGTATATATTTAAAAAATATATAATTATTTCATAATAGATTATATATAATAATCTCTCAGTATATGATAGGCCCTGTTTTTTGGAAACTCTTACTATTACTATTTGGAAACTGTTAGCTACTACTACTATTAAATTAGTTGATTAGGGGAGTTATTTCCTTTTTTTAATTCTTTGTTTATAAACCAACCTACCATAGAATTATCTGTAGATAATTCACACCCAACACTTTTCCACTCCCAATCATTAAACATGAGGTTGTTCAAAATATAACTCTTACATAAATATGGAATAAAACTATGATGTAAATCTAAGTAAGCTAATATACTCATATTCTGGCTAGGTTATAGTCAGAATTTCTTTAATTAACCTCCTTATTGCATTTAAGTACTTCCAGAGATGTTACAGGCAAGATTAATCAATGTTAGCTATTTATATTAATGATTCAAGTTAAATGTTTCAAACAATAATTTGTCAAACAAATGTTCCAAGATGCTTAAGTGCTAAGTTTACAAGGAAGAGTAAACCATGGTCCTAGCTCTTGAGAAACTTATCATTTAGTGAGAAAGTCCAAGAGTCAGTAATTATAAGACAACATGCTAAACATTAATGAAGATACATAAACTAGTGCTGTGGGCAGATAAGACAGTCACACATCTTAACAAGGGTGGGGCTGGGTCTTCAGAGTCTTGAGGACATTTGATCTGAGGTTTGAGGAGATCTTTCATTCACTCAACATGTATTTATTGTGTCAATTATGTTCAGATTCTAAGCGAATGGAATAGAATTTTGTAAGAAGAGAGAGGGAAGGTCAAAACAGAGAGATTGTATCCAATCTGAAGTCGGCAAATTGACAGTGAAAGGGAAAGGAATTAATATTGCTGCACAGGTATTGTCTACCAGGTGTTTGATCCTCCCAGCAGGTCTATTTCAAGCATTTTTAATCCCACATTACAGATGAGAAACCTGAGTTTCAGAAAGGTGAATTTGCTTCCCCAGGTTCATGAAGTTAGTGTGAAGCAGAGCTGGTGCGTAAATGCAGCTAGTCTCCTTCCAGACCCATGGTCTTCCCTTTCCTATAGCAGCAGCCTTCTTGCACAGGCATAGAAACAAAATAAAATAAGACGAAGAGAGAGTGGAGGATGGCACCAGTCAATGTAATTTTGGTAACTGAGATACTTCATGCTTCAACTGGAGACGGAAGCCTCAGAGGCGGTAGAACATAATGGAAAAAGCATTGGCTTTAGAATCAGAGTCGACTAGGTTCATATTCTGGCTCTACACTGACTAGCTATGTTGTCATTGATTCTGAGCCTAATCAGATGTGAAATGGGGATAATAACATCCATTGCATCAGTGTGTGGTGAAGTCCAGTGTTTAAGTCAATATAATACATAGTAGATGTTTAGCTAATATTATTTCAACTTTCCCCTCTGTTCACCCAAGGAAAAGTTATTTCTTAATGTTTTGTGGCAGGGAATTTCACTAGCAGAGAGAATTGATATGAATCAAGCAAAAAGGAGTTCTTCATATTTATTTAGAAAATGATCATTCATTGATTATATATGTCATTGACCAAATTCCATATGCAAGGGATTAACAACACTGGCTTTGGTTCCTGTGTGGACAGTCTCACTTCTTCTCCCGTATTTTTATGTTGCTTTATTTGGGACATTGTGACAGCATTCTAAGTCCAAAAATCCCATTCATGTCCATCCATCACCCACTTTATATTTATTTACTTTTTTATGTGTCAGTAAGATTGACCATGAGCTGACATGCATTGCCAATCTTCCTCTTTTTGCTGAAGAATCTTGGCCCTCAGCTAATATCTGTGCCCATCTTCCTCCACATTATATGTGGGACGCCTGCCACAGCATGGCTTGATAAGCAGAGCTTAGGTCTGCACCCGAGATCCAAACCCAGGATCCCTGGGCCACCGAAGCAGAGCGTGCAAACTTAGCCACTACACCACTGGGCTGGCCCCCATCACCTACTTTTAGAATGCTTATCAGTTTTGGTTTTGAGATGTCCTACATAGGCTGTACTCATATTACTTTCATGACATTAGTGTTAATTCCCTACTATTGCATTTAGACCACTATTTCTCATTATTTTGGATAAAGTTTAGCTGACTTGAGCCTGCTTTAGAAACTTTCATTTACTCCCCAATTCACTGGCCTCACAGTGCTTGAGATAGGCTGACGCAATGACCTTGGCCGTGGTTGAGAGCATCCACCAATTCCACAGGAGCAATAATCAAGTGGTTTCTGACACTGAGCAATGTCATGCAATGACTACATTGGAGCATTGAAACAATTACCTTAAGACCAGGTCTCTGAACTAAAGAAAGAAAAAAAAAGAATTTTTATATTGCCAGGTGGCTGTGTATACACAGATTAAGTATCCACTTTTTGCGCTATCCATGGATAGACTAAATGGAAACTCTTAAGGACAGTGTCCACACAAACGTGCCTGTTATAGTAAAAAAAAAGTGCCACTTTACAGAGAACTTCTTTAAAATAAGGCTAGAAAGTAGAGTAAAAATGAACTGAGTAGTGTTTATAAGAGACTGACTCAAGTTGAAAAGCTGGTAGAATCAAAACCAAAGGAGTAGAATCATCCAATTGGAGAATTTTTTGAGTGAGATATAATCTCTTAGGTGATGGTTAAATCCAGACTGGACATGGCAGCAGCAAATACACTCGAAGGAACGATTTTGGAGACAGAAACAGGTTGGCCTTATTGCCTTAATGGATCATCCCTTTCTCTATCTGCTGTGATATGAGAGCTGATGAGACCCTGCCTGAGGCAGCAGGACTGTCTCAATACAGATCTCTCTCCATCCACAGGGGTAAACACTTTACTGAGAGATTTAAAGTGAAATTTATAATTACAGGGAAGTACCTAGAAAACGGATATTTTTTTCTTCAGTGAACTCTTAAGAGGGCTTCTCAGTAAAGTTCAAGCAAGCAGGTGTGCTGAAAATTGCTTTAAAACCAAAGAGACAGTAGGAGGCATGCATATGCCAGAAATCACAGCCCCCGTGAGAGAGAAAAGCCCATTTTTCAGCAGGAGCAGCTGTTGGTGCATCTGCAGACAGGTTGTTGTCAGGAGTGTTGAGCAGAGGAATTTCAGGAGAAAGGCGCTCATGAAGAGGAAAGAGGCGCAAGGGCTCTAGTCTATGAGACTTAGCGAGGAAACTTGGGTGATGGGCAGAATCCTGGGCTGACATTGTTAGAATTTAGAATTTCATCTGAGATTGGGAGGCTGGCAGAAAGTGGCACTGAGACTGTGGATTGGAATTTGTTAAATCCTGAGCAATAAAAATTGCAGTTCACTGTAATGAAACTTCCTGGCAAGACTATTAGTATTAAACAGAGTGACTCTCCCCCCAGAAATAATGCTAAATCACAGTCACAAATAATTCCAAGTCCAGTTCTGCACAAGGCAGAACATGATTGCACTTTTTAAATTAAATTCACTCTCATTGCTTTGGTGGTTGCCGTTTTCTGAAATTAATAGGAATTGCACACATGGGCCAAAGGGCCAAGGATGGCCATACTATATAGAGGGCATGAAGGTAGAGATGACTGAGATGGGTGGGCAGGCAGAGGTAGGTACCATAATATCTTTATTAGGCATTTACTTCAAGGGAGTAGATAGATTAAAATGTCTACTAGAGTTCTAGAATCAAAATTTCAGAAAATTACTGTTGATTTTAAGGCTCAAAATAATGCTCTGTGTTATACCAGATGGAAATTTAACTATTCCTTTTAATATCTCTGCGAGCATCAATTGGACCAAAATTGTTTTATATTCTTTATATGGCCCATAGCTGGTAGCAAATTGTTGTCCAGCAGGTAGGCACTCACTCCTTACTTTTTAAATTAAATGGTAATATTAAAAATAAGTCTTATGGGACTCTAATTCATTAATAGTAACCATCTTTATTCCATAAGCCTCAGTGTGAATCATTTATTGAAATTCAATAAGTGAATCATTTATTCATGAGTTTAGCAAATATTTGTTGAGTCTTTTCACTATGTACCAGGTGGTTACTTTTCTGACACAGAGATTAACAGTGCGTGGTTCTTACCCTCAAGGAGTTCACTTTAGAATCAATGAAAGAGACAACAAAATGAACAATTACGATATGGAGAAAGTGTTCAAGTATCTGTACATACCAATATAGGCAAGGAGCCTCGACTTCAGCCTAGGGATTGGGGTTAAGAAACACTGCGAGGAGAAGGAGATGCTACTCCTGCTGGCTTTAGGAGATGAATGAGGACCAGTCAAACGGACAGTGTTGGATAGGATGTTCTAAATGCCAACAACACAGACACAAGCGCAGAAGAGAGAAAGAACACTAATAATTAGGGAACTAAATACAGACCAGGAGAACCAAAAAGAGAGATAAGTGGAAAATCATGGACTGAGAGAAGGCTGAAGAAACAAATTGGGGCCAGAAGCAGAAGTAGGTCATGTTAAGTTACATGAAAGTAATTAGAAGCCACTGGAACAATTTGAATAGTAGTGATGTGAACAGATATACAGTTTAGAAACAAATTTTGGTGGTGTTGTGGAGGATGGATTAGAGTAAAATGAAGCTGGAGACACAGAGGCCATTTAGGAAACTGTTACAATAGTCCAGATGAGTAGTAACCAAAGCCTGAGCTAAGGCAGCAGCAGGGTAGATAGCACGGGGTGACCTGAGATATTGAGGAAATAATGGTAATAAGACTTGGAGAGTGATAGGATGGAAGAGTGTGGGGAGGGGGAGGAGAGCTCCAGGAACATTCTTTTAAGCAAATTGAAAATAACCACCTATTTAATATCATTAAGAGTTTGATTAGTTGGGTACTAATGTTATCTTCACATTACATATGAGAAAACGGAGACAAACCAAGGCAGGTTAATTCATTGCGCTATACTCATCAAAGCACGTTGTTGCTGGATCTTGTTGTGGATCAGAGTATTCTAATGCATCAAATAAAAGAATCAGAATCAAAATCAGTAGGTTTGCAAGTACATCATCTTGAATACAGCAATTGGAAACAGTTGAAATAACGGATGAGGGTCACATAATCATGTAAACCTTGTTGCATTAACCAGCAGATGAGAGAAACAACACTATAGAGAAAAATGTAGACTCCAGTCCAGATGGCAAGTGAGTCCATGCTTATCCATCTTCCTTTAATACTATACATATCACTGTCATGTGTTTATTGCAGGTGGTGGACTTGGAACATAGTTACTTAAATAAGAGTTCTCAAAGATAGGATTAAAGGGAATGAGAACAAGTAATATTTAGAGCATAGTGGCTGAATTTTTTTTCAAGTTGAAGAATTCCTAGTTACAGTCTAAAAATGGAAAGTTCTAAATAAACATTTTTTTAGGGGAGGGGTATTGTCTCCATTTCCTCTTCTGTAATATGGACATAGCATTAGAACCTAAATAACAGGACTCTTACAATATTAAATAGGTTAATATTTTCAACGTGTTTGAAAAAGTGTTTTAGGACCCACCCTCCTGTCCCCACACACCTGTCCTATCACTCTCCAAGTTTTATAAATGGATTATACAAAAAATAATCCAGGGCCAGCCCTGGTGGCCCCGTGGCTAAGTTCAGCGCACTCCACTTCAGCAACACAGGTTCAGTTCCTGGGTGCGGACCAACACTGCTCTGTTAGTGGCCATGCTGTGCTGGCAGCACACATACTAAAAAATAGAGGAAGATTGGCATGGATGTTAGCTCAGGGCAAATTTTCCTCAGGCAAAAAAAAAAAACCACCCCTACAGAGATAATAGTAAAAATGATGACTACTGAAGTTTATGAAGCCTAGGGGGAAAAAAAAGATACATTACAAACAAAGAGACAGCAGACTTATCATCACCCCTGGCAGTTGTCACTAAAGAATGTAGGTAATAATCTCAGATCAATGGGTGAAAATCTCATCAGTCCATAATTTTATACCTAGTATTGTTAGAGTGAGTAAAAGAGCTATATTTTCTCTTATTGTAAATGCTGAGTTAACTATCCACAGGTCTTCAAGGAAAGCTCAAGTAAAGGATGAACTTTATCAAGGGTTGAAGTGGGATCTAAGAAAAATGACAAATATTGAAATAAGTAAGGTATACTGGTAAATTATTTAACTATTAAATGTAAAAAAAAAAAAACTATATTGTGTCTTTTGAAAGGTAGAGCTAAAATTCTAAATAATAAAAATGGGACATTGCTTTCAGTCTGTAATTATAATATAAGATTTTTCTTGTCATATTCTGAAAGAGAAACCAAGGAATAATTTATATTTTTAATAAATATGATACATATGCATATAAATATGTATATAGGTACATATACATGAATATATATGATTAAACATTTGAAAGAATGGAAATATAATGCAGAACTTCCAAACCAGAAGAGAAAGAAAAACAAAGGAAATAAAGAAAATTCTGATGATTAAACAAAAACTGGGAGGGGAATAAAAAGGTGACACAGAAAAATATTGTAAAGAGAAAACACTAAGTATTGTAGAAATCAGATCATTATATCAACATGTGTAATAATCATAAACAGATTAAACTTTCTTATAATATCATAAAAAATGTAATAGATTTTTTAATTCATTATGCTGCTTGTCAATGATGCATTAAAACAAAGTGACACAGAATGATTAACAAATGAAAGAGAGAAAGAAAGCAAGAGAGATAATGTAAAAGGCAAAAATAATCAAAGGAATGCTTCACAATAATAGAGTATTATTAAAGTCATACAACATATGTCACAAAGCAGAGAGTATCTAATGGAAAGAGAGAAGTAATATAGTGATAGAAGGAACAAGCCTAACAATATATAATAGTCATAAGCATGTATATTCCTAAAGTAATTATGGCAAAAGATGTAGAGCAAAATCTAACATAATTAGGAAAATTGAAAGTTGAGTCATATATTATTATAAATCTGTCAGACACTGAAAGATCAAGCAGATAAAAAAAAGGTCAACATCTAAAGGATTGGAATAAATATATTAAGAAATTTGAATATATCTATCTAGGTTTATGTCTATTTCTACATCTTTTGTAACTATTTACAAAACTCTATGCTTAAAAAAATGGACTGTTTTCAAATACACAAGGATCATTTATTTTTTTTTTAATTTGATTATGTTCTAAGGAAAAAAAGAAGTTTGCATACCTTTTAAAGAATCGTTGTCATGTCAGCCATATTTTCTGACAGCATTTCAATAAATTTAGACACCAACAATGTAAAATTAAATAATACAAAGAGTTTGAATTTTTTAAAAATTATATATACCTATATAAGTCCTGAGTGAAAGGAAAAATAGAAATAAAATACTTCAAAGTGAATAGCAAGTAAATCATTAAACATCAAACTTTATAAGGTAAAATGATATTTAAATTAAAATTTAAATAGAAGTAGATGGCTCTAAGTTATCTGTTTAAAAAATAAACAAAGATTGACAAATTATGAGTAAACTGTCAATTGATAAATCAAGCCAGAAAAATAATAGAAATAGACAGTAAAAGGGAGGAAATAATAACAATTAAAGCATGCACTAATGAAATAGAAAACAAAACCAACACAAAAATATAATAATTAATAAAACTAAAAGTTGTTTCCTAAAAAAGATTAACAAGAAAAAAAGATTAAAAATCTCTGGTAAGACTGCTCAAGAAATAAAAATAGCTCAACTAAGCACTACTCTGAACAAAAAGAGAATATAACTGCAAAAATAATATTAATTTTTAAAACATCATAGTTTAACACTGTGAATAATTTTATATCAATAGATTTGGAGACAAAAATGAAAGGGCCAATCTGACAGAAATGAATAAACTGCAAAAATAAATTCAAAGAGAAAGAATTAAAAAAACACTATGTATTACAGAAATTGAAGTAATAGTCAATACTTCCTTCTTCCTCTTCTCCCTCCCCAATTTTATATACATCATACATAGATAGATTTAGAAGCATATATAATCCCTGTCTTCGAGAAAATAAGAAAGATACTCAATTCATAGTACAAGGCAAGGATAACTTTTATTAAACTGAGTGAAAACAATGCAAGAAACAATAATGATGGACCACTATCATTCACAAACAGGAATGTAGCATTAAAGAAAAATCTTGGAAACGATATTCAGCACCACAAAAAAAATGAACTAGTGTTTATACCAGCACTGCAAAGATGGTTTAACATCAGAAAATCTACTGTTCATCATCATCAGATTAAAGGACAATCGTATTATGAACATCTGAATAGATGTAAAATAGAATTGAACAAAATAAAACACTTATGGATGATAAATAAAACATTATAGAAAAATAAGAATGGAAGAGCGTGTCCTTAACCTGATCAAGGATATCCAATGATATGGCACAGCAAACAGACGCCTTAAAACTTAATGGTAAAGCTTTATTTTTTGCGAAGTACAAGAGACACTACAAACAATGTTAGAATTAATGAAAAAGTTCAGCAACATTGATCTACCTTCAAATATCTACCATTTCTTTATAATCTAACATGTCTTCAATAATAAATCTGAAAAGTAATAACGAAAGATGCCATTAAAAATGGCAACAAAACTAAAAAGGTACTTAAGTATAACTCTAGTAAAAGACACGGTAAATGAGATAAGAAATTTAGGGGAAAGTTACAAACAATTTTGAAGAACATAAAAAAGTTTTATGTAACTAATGGCTTGTATGAAAATTGCATAAATATATGGTGACTTTAACTAAAATTTCATATGAAGTCAATACAATTACAAACAAAAATCTAACAGAGCGTTTCAAAGAACTTGACTCACAAACCATTTGGAATGTTAAAGGGCAAGGAATGCTCTGGAAGGAAAGGAAGGGAGGAAGTGGAGTAAGGACTTGTCTCACTATTTATCAAGATTTATTAGAACACTATAATGCTGGAGCAGTGGAGATATATTGCACCAATGGAACAGAATGGAAAATCCAAATTAGACCCATTCATATGTGAAAACTTGATGGGTGACGAAGAGGTATTGAAAAGCAATGGGAGGGCCCAGCCCCATGGCCTAGTGGTTAAAACTGCACCTGCTCTGCTTCGGCAGCCTGTGTTCATGGGTGCGGCTTCCGGGCACAGACCTGCTCCACTCACCAGCCATGCTGTGGCAGTGTCCCACGTATAAAGCAGAGGAAGATTGGCACAGATGTTAGCTCAGGGTGAGTCTTCCTCAGAAAAAAATAAAAAAACACAAAACAACAAAAAAAAACAACGGGAGGCACTGTAACAAAATAGCTCAAAAAATAGCTCTCCGCAGGGAAAATAAAGATAGATCCTTTAGTTATGCAATGGACAGAAATCAATTTTGAAAGAAAAAGAGCCAACATGCCAAAAGCTGAACTTAGGAACTTTCAGAAGAAAATATAGGAGATTATCTTTATTATACTAAAAATTTCAAGAATTCCTTAAACAAGATACCCAAAGACAACTATAAATGTATAAATTAAAGCTTCATATAATAAAAGACATTTCATTTCAATGAAATAAAAAGAAAAGCCACATTATTAGGAAAAACATTGACAGTGAACATATATAAGAGTTTGCTATGCACAATATACAATTTATGGCTGTAAGTCAATCAGAAAAAAATTATTATAATGGTGGGAATATGTCATTATACATTTATCCAAACCCAATACTAGGAGTGAATTCTAATGTAAACTATGGATTTGAGGTAATAATAATGTGTTAAAGTAGGTTCATCGATTGTAACAAATGTACCTCTCTGTTAGGGGATGTTGATAATTGGGGAAGTTATGCATGTGTCGGGGCAGGAGGTATATGGGACTCTCTGTACTTTCTGCTTATTGTGAAACCAAATGTGTTCTAAAAAAAATCATCTATTAATGAAAAAATTAAATTAAAAGCAAATGGGAAATGTTCTGAACAAAGAGTTCCACAAACAGCAAAAACAAATGTCTAACATAAAAACATACCGAACTTCACTACTTATCAGGAAAATGTCATTTAAAACAATGTGATTTTTGGCAGCCATCATATTGATAAAATTTAAAAACCTGGTAATTTCAAGTGTTTGGATGGATGTGGGTAAATGGGAACTCTTACAGTGCCGTTTAGAAGTGTAAATCGGTAAAACTATCTCGGAGAGCCGTTTAGCAATATGCAGGAAGAGTAAAATTATATATCCTCTATGACCTGTTATTCCATTTCTAGACCTATATGATGGGAAAAATTGTGCTCCTTAGACAAGGAGACATGTTAAATTAGGTTAATTTCATTATTGTTAATAATAGTGAAAAATTATAATCCACTCGATTTCCAATGACTCAAGGCAAATGGACAAACTATTGTTTACCCTTACAATGGAATACTTTCCAACAGTAAAAATGAATCAACTTAACACAATGTTGAGTGAAAATGGAATTGCAAAAGAACATGTAAGTGATTTCTGCAATTTACTTTAAGATACGTCTAAAAATTAAGGTGGATTAATGTATGGATAGAAAGATGGATATATGGAGATAAGTGTGATAAAGCAAGCATGGTAAACGTTAATGATAAAATCTAGGTGGTAGGTGTATAGGTACAGACTAAAATTCTTTCCACTCTTCTGTATGTTTGAAATTTTTCATAATAAATTGTTGAAAAAAAATGTTTCATGTGATAACATTTTGTAACTAGTACTCAAAAAACATATTATTGTCTGTGGAGAAACATATAAATAATAAAATTGTAAAAACATTGTGGAAATGTCACACACCAACTTCAGGAGAGTGATTATATCTAAGGAGGTAGGAAGGGAAAGGATTAGAAAGTAAGGATTTAGTGCTATCAGTCATGTTTCCTTGCAGTAAAGAAAGAGAGAGAGAGAAATCTGAAAGAAATACAGCAAAAGATTTCCATGTGTTAATATCAGTTGTTCATTCAGGGATGAAGGTGGTATTATTTTTGGTCATATTTTCATTTGATTGAAATATTGCCTGATTGAAACTCTTATAAATAACAAAACTCAATAAGCAATATCTGGGTCATCAAAATTATCTTAAAAAGGTAATATTAATTTAAAAAGTTAGATAAAAAATCATTTGTATGGTGTAATGCCTATTGTATAAAGTTTTTAAATACCAGACAATCTAAATGTTGCATGTGGATATAAGCATATGTAATAAAAGTATAAAAACACAAATATGAAGATGCTCATCAGATTAAAAAATGTTGACTGTCCTGGGGGAGGGAAATAGCAAATGGGTTAGGGCATGGTAAAGGTCATTTCAATCCAATTTGCAACATTACAGTCCTCCAAACAATTTCACTTTTGATAAATCTGGGTAATAGAACACAGTTCTTCGTGTTTTAAAATTTTCATGATACATAATAAAAAAGAAATCATAAATCTGTAGAGTATAAAAGAATGACCCTACTTCTCAAGTCAGAAACAGCAACCCAGAAGAAAGACTCTCCCATGATGCATGGGAATTTGCTAGCACACATTCCAAGAACTCTTTTCCCTATTAGTCTATGATATTAGCTTAGAGCATCGATTATTGCTTATATTCATTGATTACATATGATAATCCTGCTCTACTTTGTGGCCAATATTTTACATACCTTACATTGCATCCCCAAATCACAAAATTTAGAGAGTTCTTATTTTTTATTAGATCCAGCCACATAAACTAACTGAGAGTCCACCTGCATCATTCTGAACAGTTCTCATTCTGTCTCTGATTAAGGAGCTGCAATCACAAGAAATAGCTGAGAAACTCCCTGGGGAAGTTGCATGTTGGAAACGACTCTTTAATTTAGCCTCTTGTTTAAGAAAAGGGCATCTTTATTATATTGAAAGCAGAAAGTCTAAGGTGGTTATAATTAAACTCTTTCAAGTCCTTACCTGACTTGAGCAGCTAATAAAATCAACCTTAGAGCCCAGGCATCCAGAGTGAGGTGAGCAATGTAGAAGATTCTGGAGCCGTGATAGGGCACCTGCTACCAGAAACTAGAGAAATTCAAAGGAACACTGGACTAGTTATGGGAGACTTTTATCTAAAAGTCAGATTTCTATTTCTTTAAGATAGGGAAACTGAGCTGACTCCCCTTAATGTGGCCAAGTGGTCAGTGGCTGAATTCAGAACAACTGGGTGCAGAGATATGAGAAACAAAGAGTCCTGGAAGGACAATCAAGGCAGATGCCTACTCATTTCCATTCTCCTCCTTTCCCTTCCACAATATATAATTTTTTTTTCCTGCTGAAAGAGTACATTCACAGCCATGACAAAGCCTCCTCTGAAACCATCTATCAATTTGAAGTGGTTTCTACTTTACAGTCTCAATCCACCCCACTTCTATCTCCTTAGAGAGAAAATACAATGAAAATGCAAAATAATAATAACATATACATCCTCAACTCTTTCACAAGGGTGTTGTAAAGACTAATGAGTTATTGTTTGAAAAGACCTTAGTGGCTTTCTGAGGAAAGGTGGAATATACATAGAGTTGTGAAGGTTTATTTTGTTGTCGTTGTTGTTATAATTACAATAGTTGTATAGTCTGTGAGGCATACCGTCAGCCAAGCATCTCCTTCTTTCTCCTTCCTTGTTTATGCTTGAAAAGTAAGCCTGTTGTGCTCTATAGGTCTTGAAAAGTGTTAATCACTTTTTACTCTGCTGTCAGACACCATGAACCAAACTCTGGATTATTTAGTTAGCTGGAAAGCCAAACTCAACATTTTGGAAAATTACCTGACCTCCCTAACATTCCTCTTTCCTCTTTCCCACCTCTAAATATTCTCCCCGCAAGTGTACTAGACCTTCTATTTTGATAATTTGTCTATTCTGCTACATTTGGTTAGGGAGATCTGAGAAGCCATATTAAGTAGCAGAGGAAGGTTTATACTGCCCCCTTACAAAATGGAGGCTAGCCCTCTTCGCAGATCTCTCATAAGGTACACATGAGCTCAAAAGCATCATTCAAGGATAACTGTGCATAGGTCTGTGTTTAGCTACAAGCCAATTTCTCTAGGTCTTCTTTGACCCTGGTTTCTGGGGGGCTGTTTTGCATTTGCTGAACAGTATACCTTTTCTCTGCTTCCCGTCTCTCTCTTGTTATGTATGGGTTGTCTCTGCCTAAAATCCCTTATGCCGATTTTCCAGACACATTTATTTATGTTCACTCACTAATTGAAAATCTCATATTTGAAGTTATTATTCTGATTGATGTCTGTCATTTTGATCAAGCAGTAGCTCACAGATGCTTTGTTAGAACAATTTTACAAGTGAGTTTATCATCATGCCTTTCTCTCCTGACCTTCTCTATGGCTGGTAGCAAAAAGAACTCAGCAGAGGTTCAGACAGGAGATGTCTGGCAAGCCTCCCAAATTCAAGTTTCATTGTGTCTTCACTACTAAAAAGAATTCTTCTTTTTCAGACATTGTTGACAGTAATAGAGGAGAGGCATAGCAGTCAGTTTCAGTGCAGAGGTACAAAAACAAATGGAATGACAACCTCTCCCCACCAATTGGAACTATCTCTCTGTCCCAAAGCAAAGCCCACCTTCTCACTCTCCTACACAAATAATCTTGTGGGGGTGGGGGGGGTGGGGGAGGGCAGTTTCAGTTGTACTTGCTATTATTAAGATGTACTGTATTGCACTCTTATTTGAAGCTTCCTGAGACAGTCCATGCACCTTTAATCAGCAGATGCCACACCATATACTGATGCTACAATGCTTAACGGTGCCCCATTAGAAGTTCATGGTGGTGAACATGAGGGTAAAGATATTTACCTCCAGGTTCTTGTTCTATCTTTAGCAGTTCTGGGAAGAGAACAAGCCATTTTCTCTCTCTGAGTCTTAATTTTCTCCTCTGCAGAGTAAAGATTATCATGTCTGCACTGTCTATCTCTAAGGTTAAAGATTCAATCACTTAGAATCTTATTAAAAAATACAGAAATATGAGTTATTTTTATTACTGTTTCAGTCCTTTTAAAATATTACTGTTATATGGAATAATCTCTAAAATGTATTTTAGACTATATTTAAAAATGAAAACATTGCAACATGTTTGTCAGATTGTTTTCCATGACGTGAAGTTCAGAGAAACTTGAAATTCTGAGTTACTTTAGATGTGAGGGCAGTGAAAGGTGAGAAAACAGAGATGTTGGACAGAGAAAGCAAATTTTCAAGTATTTTGCACATCTGTTAAGTCCTACCAACTTAATTGTTTTGTTAGAAAAAGTGTTTCCCAAAGTATATAAGTTGTTCTATAACCAAATATATTCACATTCAAATAAATCTGGTTAAGGCTGCAAATAATATTCCTGCTCTGAAGATTAACAGTACCCATTCACATCATCAAGTTCGTTCTATCAAGAAGCTTATTTCATTTTATTTAATTCAAATTTCTCAAATATATTTGAATCACAATTTTTTATTTATCACAAAGATTCAGATTCCGAGAAACTATTACATTCTGAAACAGTTTTAAAACCCTGTATTGGACCACAGGCCTCCTGTGATTGGATACTTTTATCTATGGAATAATAAGCCAGTAATGTTGGAAGGACTTTGTGCTCATTTAATCTAACCCTGTGTTTAACGCACGGGTTTTTTCCTACAGGAGGAATTCCTCTTAACACATAAACACTCAGACTCTGCTTGAATATCTTCAAAAATCCTACCTCATGAGACCAGAAAGACTAATGGAGGAAAGCTTCAATTTTTGGAAAGCGATTAAGATTGAGTGAAAATTTTGGTTTCTGATCATTTTGAATCAATGACTACAATTTCTCATACAACTCTTCTCCCCATTCTTCTACTCGTTTAGTAAAAGATATTTATTGAAGGTATTTTTTTGTGACAAGCACTGTCCTAGACACTGGGGATATTCCAATGAACAAGACAGACAAAGTCTCTGCCCTCACTGAGCTTATATTCTATTTGTGAAAACAGGCAGTAAGCAAGGAGATTTATAAATAATATAGCATCGGGAGATGATAAATGAAATGGAAAAAAATAAAGCAATTTTAGAGATAGAGGAAGAAGATGGGATAGAGGAAGGCTGTTTTAAGTAGTCTGGTCAGGGAAGTCCTCTCTGAGCAGGAGATATGTGAAGAAAGTGAGAGGAGAGTGAGCATTGCAGCGGGAATGGAGAGGGAGGTCCCAAGGGTGAGGATAAGCCGGGTAAGATGGATGAGTACCAGAAAGGCCCTTAGTGGAAAAGGGAGAGGGAGATGAGGCTGGGCAGCTGTCAGAGGCCAGATGGCAGGGATGTAGATCCCAGGACAAGGTTTGTGGATTGTGTTCAAGGTGGGATGGAAGCCACTGCAGGATCTGGAGCAGATAGATGGTATTATCAGCATTAAGATTTCAAAGGGATTTCTCTGGATGCTGTGTGGAGAATAGACGGGAGGGGCAAGAGCAGAAGTAGGGAGACAAGTACGGATATCATTGCCATGGGTGAATATGCTCCAGATCCCTTATCCTTTGCAATCTGTCACCCATCCTCTGGGCCCATGTTCCTCTGTACATCCTTCTATAAGCTCAGTAATTTTCAGTGCACTTGGTTGCTTACAGGCCCATCTCCACCACACGTGATAGACTATCAGCTCTGTACAAGCAAAGACGATGATGTACTTTTCTTCCTATCTCTAGTCTCAAGTTCAGTGTTGGGCACATGCATACTTAAATAAAGTCAGGCAGAAATTCTCTACTCCTTCTTACAAGTGTCAGGCTCTAAAGGTCTGCATTTGAAGACAGTCCTGTTAATTTCTTTATCTAAAAAGTCACTTTGAGTTCTGTCTCCCCATTTTCACGTACCAGGCAAAGTGTAGCCTCTCTTATGAGGCCTTCCATAACTTTACCTGCATTACTTGTATTACCAAAGCATTTCCCTACCTTGTTTATAGTTTGTTATATCACTAATTATAATTCTTTTGCTATTCTTTTCCAGAGTTTATAGGCATAGAGAGTACATATATGCATCACTTTATCCCTAGACCATAGTGACTAACCCAAATGAGTGAGTAAGCAGTGTTTAGCAAGGAAAGGAATCTGAGAAATTGAGCACTGTGCACAATTTCAGATTACTAGGTTTCTTTAATTTAATAAAGAATTCTCTTCTATTTTGGCGGATCAAATACTACAGTGTTTTACAGTAGCTAAAAGAACTTGTATTCTGAAAGAAAATGGGGGAGCGTGGTCAATCTACCTACAGGAGAAAACAAACATACAACACAGGTTTCTTAATATAACCATGGTTTTTTGGGGGGTATGAAGAGAGGAAACATATTTTGTAATATTTCATCAATTTGATATAGCTTTGAGAAAAATCCTTCCAAATGTAATCATATAGTCATATTGGACTGACTTAGTGGAGAATAGGAATAGTTCCAGAATCAGAGAATTATTTTACCAAGGTAAATGAGAGTGTGACAAGTGAGGTCCAAAGAGAGATCAGGGGTTACAAATAGTATTTCACATTTGAGAACTCTAAATCAAAATTATTAGAAATTAGTAAAGAAAACCTCGTAAAACATGGGTTAAAAAAATCATGAAGGTTTTTTATTCAATAACTTAACTTTCTGAAATTTTTGAGATTTAGTTCAAAAGCTAGAAGTTTTGGAGGCTGGCCCGGTGGCATAGTGGTTAGTGCGCTCCGCTTCAGTGGCCCAGGGTTCGCAGGTTCGGATCACGGGTGCGGACATACGCACCACTTATCAAGTCATGTTATGGCAGGTGTCCCACGTATAAAGTAGAGAAAGATGGGTGCAGATGTTAGCCCAGGGCTAATCTTCCTCAGCAAAAAGAGGAGGTTGGCAACAGATGTTAGCTCAGGGTTAATCTTCCTCACACACACACACACAAAAAGCTAGAAGTTTTGGACAGGAAAGGGATCATGTAAGAAAAAAAATTATTATGAAATAAAACATTTATCAATAATATTTGTGCCTGCATTTAACTAGATTCCAAATCCACTGGCCAATTAACTCCAACCATTTTTTTGATTTCTCAGGGTAGAAACCAGCTGAGCTTTTAAGCCATTCAAGGGAAAGTATATTATTTCCATTCTCTTTTTAAACACTCTATAAAGAACTCTCTCGTTCATAATAGCTTTGTTTACTGCGTAGTACAGCATGTTCTAATTATCACCCCTGCCTCACTAACCACACGGCTTATGTTCCCACACTCATCAGTTATTTTTATGCCTCCTGCAGAAATGAAGAGAACATTAATAAGAATAAAACTTGGGGATAACATTTTTGATAAAATTAGAAAAAATGTTCCTGATTGTACAGGAAATCATAGCATTTCAGTTAAATTGAAATGATCCATTACCAACAGTATACTTTCTTTTCTGTTTTCATTGGTGATTTGTCATCAGTCCCTAATCTGATTCCTTCCCTATTTTCCCTAATAATTTATTTGGCTATTGTTTGATTTTGCTGTTTATTTTTCCCTGTCACTGAGTTTGCTTCACTCTTTTTCCATCTTTAATTTGAGAATTCCTTCCATCTATCTTGCTCTTTCCATATTTTGAAATTCTCTCTTACTTCTATTTTCTTTTGCTTTATATTCTTCCCATTTTCTTCTTTGCTCTTTTTATCTCCCTCCCTTCCCTCTCCTTCTATCTTCTACTTATAATAACTTCTCTAATGTATGCACAGAAAGTATCTTTTTATACCCCTGACTGGCAAGAATCTATATACATGTATATTGACGTGGGAATTAATACGCTTTCAGCACAAGAAATGGGACCAGTGGGAATGTCAAATGGAACATTAAAACATTTTAAAATCACCAAATAAGCTGAGTAAGGCTTAAATAATATTTGCATGGCAGAGTCTAAATAAAGGAGCAAGAACAAGTAAGTAATGGAAAGGGAAAGTGGCTATAAAAATGATTCTTTCAAAAAATAATATAGTGACGCAGAATCACAAGAATCTTTCCAATTTGTAAAAGGTGGAGTCAATATGCTTTTTTACCCAATCTTTCTTAACATTTAAAATGTATATGTGCACAAGTATTTCTTCTGAGACTGAGGAGGCAACAGGTCTTACCTTATTAAGAACGATGTTAGCTGTGGTGTTGATTTCACCACAAAAAACACACACACAGAAAAAAAAACACACACACGCAAGAGGGGAAGATTGCTAATTAAAAGATAAAGAAATAGCAAGGCGAGATACATCAGTCTGGGGATACAAACATTTTCACTGATGACTCAGGAACACATTTGGATAGATTACGTCAACTTTTCCCTCAATAGTTGAATATAATCATCCCTGTGAATTGATTGAAGTTTGAAAAAATAGCAACTAGACTTTTTTCACATGCTTATAATCAGCTCCTGGAAATGTGCCACTTTAGATAAAATTGTTACCAAGAGAATACTGGCGTGATGCAGAAATATTCCAGTTGAGTACATATGGATTAAATGCATTTAGGGCTGAACTTCCCCAGGAGCCACTTATCCCAGCCCTTAAACAGGGAACCACGTTGGCAGGGTGGAAATTGTAGCCTAGTGATGGCTCTGTCCTCTCCCTCCAATGTTAAGTCTAGCACCAATTCCAGCCCTGCTTCCCAGGGCTCACAGTATCTCTAGCCTCTTCCTCCCTCCATTTTAAGTGAACATCCTTTGATCAAGGTTATTGTGACACAGATAAAAGAAGTGAGCAGCCTTTTCCTTCCTCCTGGAATCTCCCTGACCTAAGAGAGCCATCCTTCTATGCTTCCCTACAGCACATATCACAGAAAAGATCTGCTGTGGAGCCGAAGGAGGTGCAGTGTAGATGAGAGACCACAGACTGACAGCAGCCTCCCACTTCAGTGCAAACAGTAGGCAGTTAGTAGATTTGAGACACAAAACTAAACAAAAGCAATTCTGAGCTTTGTTTTACTTTCTGTGTTCTCTTAGACAGGACAGAAGCAAAATGGTGCCTCGGCCACAACGACGTGAGGAAATAGGAAGGAGCTGAGATCCTCAGAAAGCCTATTTACTAGGCCACCAGCTTGACTTGGCTTCCAGGCAAGGAGAACTGTACCTATATTACCTGTGGCAGGGAAAACTCTCAGACCTTATTTCCAAATGCACACTCCACACACAGCAAAACTGCAACGGCCAGTATTCAGGAAACAGGGAGAGACAGTCACCATCCAGCCATGTTCATGCCTTGCCAGACATCTCTCAGTGAGGGTGGAGAATTATCCAGTGCAGGAGAGGGATATGCTCAGTTGCTGGTTGGGAGGAGTAGTTTGAGAAACTAGGGTGGGGCTAGAAGAGTGTGGACTAGAACTATAACCAATCCTACAGCTGAGGCCAAAATAGAATGAGGCGTTAATGACTGAGGTGATCTACAAGTGTTCAAGGTTCCCATAGATCAGGACTTAAGTCTGGTTGTCACAAAGAGAACTGGGGTATGTTTGTTTGGGAGAGAGGAACATTGCAGAGATGAGAGGCATGAAGGAGTAAGGAGTTGGGCCTAGAAGCTCTATCTGGGACCTTGGCTTTTGTGCCTGGGTCTGGGAGTTTAATTCCAAGTTCTAAGGGATTTAAGTCCGTATAGAAGCAGGAGAGGCCATTGAAACATGACTTAGAATTCTTTTCAAATGTTACTTAGAACTGAATCTGTGGTTGGGAGCACTGTAGATGACAAAGACAAGAAGAGAAACGCAGAAGCTGCCCAAGGTCCACCCCTGTAACATGTGTTATAAAAAGAACAAATTAATTCCAGTAGCCACAGCTTCCCCTTGCCTTCCCAGCTTGAAACAGGAGTTCCTAGCAGGTTCCATGCTATTTCCCCTGCCCTCTCCCAAACTAAGACAATAGAGAAGAAACTTGTTGTTGCCATGGTTACACAAAAGCTAGTGCATCCACACAGTCACATTCCTTTGAAAACATCCTCGACTGTGACCCATCAGGCTGGTTTGCAGAGGAATCTATAGCACTTTAAAGATATTTATGGAGAAGAAAATGTTTGTGTGTTCAGGCCTCTGATGGTGTTGCTTTGCTCTCGTTTGTTTTGGCAAAGAAAACAATTTCCTGGTATACACAGAAATGCAATGTTTCGCTTGCTATAAAATTCAAGCAGTTGTCCAGCAGAGTTCAGCACATGTCCCTTTGGCCAGTGGATGGTATATGGAGGGAAGTATTTGCAACCCAAACCAAATCTGCTAGTTTCTGCCCACTCTCGGTGGTTGAGACCATTAATGCCATCATTGCCTTCTTTCCCTTACCTTCTACCCAATCGAAATCGTTTTTTGACCTATAAGGGAGAATCACCCACTCCTTACAATTGCTAGGACAAGCAATTCTCATGCTAAAAAATCAAAGGATAATGTATTCTGATATCTTAAAGGGCTTATCAGGAAACATTTTCAGGGTTTATTTTCAAAAGGAAATAAATGCATCCTCTGTAATTTCATATACTTTATACAAATATACAGAATAACCTTCAGTTCACTCCATCCCTATGCAAAAACAGTCATTTGTAAAAGAATATTTTTTCTCCTCTATTAAATAGAATTCAGTTGGTTTAGGTTTTTTTCCCCTTTCTCTCCTGAGGTCTTGCTGTCAGCTGTTACTATCAGCAGTGATTAAACGTAAACAAGCGTTGTGATTCATCAAGAACTGATAGACTCATCACTGATGTAAACATTCTTTAGTCCCAAGGTCAGATCAGGTAGGGAGTCAGAACAACTTCATACACAGATCTATGCAGCTGACTTTATGTAAATTCATTTATTGTCATACCATTACTGAACAACACACACACATATATCTATATGAATCTAAACCGTCATTTTACAAAATAGAGAGGCTTGGAAAGGAATTATTCAATTAGATATAAAAATTTTGTATTCTAACTTCTTGGAACTTCAAAGAAAGAGACTCAGAAACTAAGAGTTTACCCTAGTAATTCAGCCTGCTAGCTCACCAACTTCTTGGTGCGCATATGGAAATCTTTCATCAAAAGCACCACTTATTATATGCTGCCTCCAATGGCAGCTTAAAGCCCAATGAGATACATCAAAAAATATTCTCTCTTAAACCTCAAGAACAGAAGAGAGCTGACCTTGGGACTATCTACTGGAAAGCTCAAACTTCTCTTTGGTTCTGAGTAAGGAATCCAAATTAGTTTGAAATTCTTACATCTTACTCCCTTTATCCTTCTGCATCTTCCAGAACTTCCAATCCGAGAGAGATAAAGTTTCTGTCTTTCAATACTGGACCTTCTTTTGAAACTCTCTCCTCTCTTAATTTCTGTGATTCATTGGACACTCTTGATTCGCCTCTTACTCTTTATATTCTCAGTCTCTTCTTTCTTCTCCTCCTACCCTGTATAATATACATACCCTGTGAACTAGGTCTCTACTGCTGCTGTAAAAATTTACCAAAAACTTAATGGTTTAAAGCAACAAGAATTTGTTCCCTTATAGTTCTGGAGACCAGATGTCCAAAATCAGTTTTCACTGGGTTAAATTCAAGGTGTTGGAAGAGCTGATTCTTTCTGGAGGCTCTGGGAGAGAATCTATTCCTTAATTCCTCTATGTTCTGGAGGATGCCGGCATTATCTAGCTTGTAGCTACATCACTCCAATCTTCGCTTTTATCGTCATGCAGCCTTTCCTTCTTCTGCAGTCAAATCTCCTTTTGCCTCTCTCTTATAAGGGCACTTGGGATTACATTTGCAGCGCACATGGATGATGTCCCCTTCACAAGAGCCTTAACTTGATTAAATCTGCAAAGTCCCTTTGCCATAGAAGGTAACAGTCACAGATCCCAAAGACTGGGGCATGGATATCTTTGGAGGCCATTATTCAGTCTATCACACCCTACTTTCAGTGCTCTTTTGTTTTTGCCCTCTTGTGGTAATATCTTCTCTACCTGATTGCTTTCTTTATTCAGGGGACATCTATTCTAAATCTCCAGTGGAGATCCTTTGTTGGAATCTCCAGTGGAGATCTTTGATTTAACACCCAAACTTGACTTTCCAAGTAGCTGTTGTACACTTCCATTCAGAAGGTGTGCTCAAAGCAAACTGAAAATGCCTGGAATTTAGCTTAAAGACTCCTTCCTCCCTTCTCCACAGAGATGAATAAGTATCCATCATTTTCGTTATTACCCGTATTTGGACCTGGAATAATATTGACTTAGACCTTTCATTTCTCCCTGTAACTTCTCTTACTTATAGTCTAGAGAATCTTCTTTTGATAAAATCTTATGCTCTCCCTCTTGTCTTTCCAAAATCTACCACAGTTAAAATCTCTATTGTGCGATGGCTTATATTATTTTAACAACCCCCTAATGAACTTCTCTGCCCTCAGTATCTCCCCATTCCAGTTTATCATGTATTTTCCTTCCAGAAGAATAGTCCTTCCAAATTACTTTGATTAGTGTCATTTTCTTCCTCAAATGCTTCTCAATGCTCTGAGTCCAAATTGTTAAGTCGTCATCCAGCTAAAGTAGCCACAACATTTTTCAGATACACAATTTTCTCCTATGTGATAATCTCTATGTATTAGAATCAACCCTCCTAGTTTCCCCTTTTGTGTATTTACTGATGTGATTCTTTCACCTTGAAATGCCTTCTCACATCCACTCTCTTTAGAATGCACCTCAAATTTCTCCTTATCCATGATCACTCAAGTCAGCTACTTCTTTTCTTAAAGTCAAAATTATTTGACAGATTCTCCTGTCCATTTATTTGAATATTAGGTATTCAGAACATACTTGTTATGTAGATTAACAATTTTTTGCATAGAGGAAGGAAACAACTAAGGTATTATTCACAAAACCTTACTCTTTCAAAACTTTGCAATTTATATCTTTTTGAAGAAGCCAGTTATAATTTTCTCATACAAATATTTAAAAATTCTCTCACATGATTTTTTAAAATTATATTTTAATTTTCTTGAGCATCAGCTTCTCAACTTACCTTGGTCCTGCATTTCAGAAGCAGGAATGAAAACTTAAAAAAAAAAATTAAAGTTCTTTCTTTTCTTTTGCACATCATTTGAGTTTGATGGATACCAAGAGACATATATCAGATCCTGAACAGGATCCCATTGAGAGTTCCCACGGCACTTCAGTCACTTAGTCATGATCTATGCTCTCAACAGTTGAGGATAATGACTTCAGGAACAATCTTTCACGGGTTTCATATTAAATGAGACGAAAGTGCAGGCACGGCATTAAAGCACCTTGTTATTTGCAGAGTACTTAGAGTAACCTTAAATATGGAGATGATCAAATTTCATGACCTTTAGTTTTAATTCTTCCATCATATCTTCTTGTGCAATTCGTATTTTTAATAAAGATATATGTGTGCCTGTGTGTGTGTGTGTGTGTGTGTGTGTGTTTCTACCTAAATTAACCAAGACGCTTAATACATTAACACTTTAGGATTAAATACAGGAGTCAGGAAATGATGACACAAATATGCTTATTTTTATTGTAAGCTTATCTATTTTACCTTCATGACCGTATACTTTTAAGAGACTATTATTTTTAAAGTGTGCTAGGGGCACGTTATAATGTTAAGAACATACATCTTTGATTTTCTTTCTATGGATTTGCATATTTCAATTTATAATAAAAATGCAGAGCTCATTAAGTTCTATCTTTGGCAAGATGTTTTCTTTTTAACATTAGTCACTAGTAGAAAACCCTCCCATGACAACAGTGGAAGAACTTTCTCCAGAGTATAAAGAGTCCCCAAAAGGTGGTGGAAGAAATTGACAAGAATAGTGCCTAGGGGAGTGAATATGTGCATATTTGCCCAGAAAGAACCATAAATCTTTGTTAAAATCCATAAACACGAAGCAGATAAGCACATATTACTTCTAATAAACTAATATAAATAGGCCCACTTAGAATCAACAAGAAAATGTATCATACCGTATACCTGAAAAAAGTCATATTCCTGAAGCCCCATTTCCCGTGACAGCTGAGAAATGTGAACCTCCCCAGGAAAATTCTGGAATAAGTGACATCTTGTATTTGAAGACCTTTCTGACTAAATCTACCTAATTTCACAGAACTCACTGCCTGCTGCCAGTGGGCCCTGCAACAGCACTCTGGTTTGTGAAAGTGTCAGTGAATCAAAAAGAGAGGAGAGAGACACAGAGAGAGAGAGAGAGAGAAGGAGCAGGAGAGAACAGTAAACTTGAGTTGATCTAAATAATAAATATTTTTTTAATCCTCCTGAAGTGGAAACTAGTTTGGCTACCTTCGACTTTTAAATAAGAGTCAAGCAAAGCTCTCAAAGGTCCAATGTCTCAGGTTTCTTTGCGTAATGTGGCTCGTTGTTCTCCCTCTCCATTTTGCTCTGCTATCAGAGATAACTTGATATATTTGTTTTATTACCAGGCTTCTTCTAAGTAAATTAATTGTGGGAGAGTGTAGGCTGTCTGCATTCACTCATGAGGCAGCTGGCTGTTCTGAGAGAGACATTCCAATTTACATTCAGTTGTATATGGGCCCTAACAACGCCGTTATTAATTCCCTGCAGCGGTTTTTGCTCTTGATTTTTTCATACTTATTTATATATTTTTCTCAGTGTTTTTATGTTCTTTTCATATTTGTTTTTTGTGTTGCTATTAAAAATGTAAGTTCCTTGAGGGAAATCATTGTATCCTGCACTCCTTTTGTTATTCGGGGCTTTACCAATAGAGAGTAGAACAAATATATCATTAGCATGCAATGAATGTTGTTGACTGACTGGCAAGCGCTTATTTCCCGAATAAAAATGTCACATTCAGAAACGGGTTTTGAAAGACTCTGAAGATTACTCCTGAAACTTGGCAACTCCTCCAAGCGAATACCGTCACGTCTGTCCGAATACAGGTACACAGCTAATAAACTGCCCAACTCCCATGCTTCAATTTAAAGATCTTCCGAAGATTGGTTCTCTTTGGGTCAGCACACTTGCCAGTTTGGACTTTTGAAACCTACTAATACGGGCTGACATAACAAATTAGCAACAAGAAAAGTTCACGGAAGGACAAGTGTGAGAAAGTGTGCCAAATATATTAGCATTCGTTTTGCAACCTTGTCTCCAGTTTGTGTGAAGATGATGGTTGGAGGTTACTCTTTCATTAAAAATTGACAACATTTTAAATGCTAATCAAAACTGCTTGTCCTTTCTACTTCTGTTTATCTTGGAAGGGGAAAAAAAAGAGAGAGAGAAAGAAAAAAAAAGACAGCTTGCTTTGAACTGCAAACAAACATTCTCTGCATTGCCCCCAGACCCCTTTGTCTCCTCCTGTGTAGGACAGATAAGAGCCATGCAGATTGAGTGTCAGGACCTCTGCCTGAAGTGTGAAGGCGCCACAACATGAGTTAGAGATGTGTGTTCCAGAGGAGGACAGAGGAGATGAGTGAGCGAGTGTGTGTGTGTGTGTGTGTGTGTGTGTGTGTGTGTAGGGGTGGCCTTTTCATGTGAATCTTTTAAATGAATGTTACAAAAGAATTGTGGAAGTATAGTTGGATTTACAGAGGCAAAAAGAGAAAAAAACATATTTTCAGAAATGAAGAGCCAAGGAGTATATGAGAAAATAACACAATAAGAAATTATAAAATTAAAAATAAAAAGTCTGTTTCAAGCACAGATAGCAAAACATGATCAGTGATGAACCTTCAGAGATAGTATACTTCATTTCAGACCATTCTTAGGAAGGGCTGAAGATGGTGAAGGAAAATGCTTGGCTCAAATTCTGGAATAAGTAACATCTTGTATTTGAAGACCTTTCTGACCAAATCTACCTAATTTAGTAGATTTTAACTTCTCTCTCCCTTTAATTTCTTTTTTTTCCCAGCTTTATTGAGATTTAATTGACACATAACATTGTGTGAGTTTACAGTGTACAGTATGTTGATTTGATATATTTATATATTTTGCAAAATGATTACCGTCATATTAGCTAACACTTTCATCCCATCTCCAAGATATGTTCCATCCACAGCATAGTTATCACCTCTATTTTTGTGGTGAGAACATTTAAGATCTATTCTCTTAGTAACATTTAAGTATATGATACAATATTATCAGCTATAATCACCATGTTATACATTACATCCCTAGAACTTGTTAATGTAATAACTAGAAGTTTGTACCCTTTGATCAATATCTCCCCATTTCCCTCAATGCCCAGCACCTGTTAACCATCACCCTACTCTCTGTTTCTGGAGTTCAACTTGTTTTAGATTCCATATATAAGTGATATCATACAGTATTTACCTTTCTCTAAGTTATTTCACTTAGCATAATGTCCGTAAATTTCATCCCAGTTGTCACAAATGGCAATATTTCCTTCCTTCTCATGGCTAAATAATATTCCATTTTGTATAGATAGATATATAGAGAGAGACAGAGATAGATAGACAGACAGATAGATAGATAGATATAGATAGATAAATAGATAGATAGATAGATATAGATATCTATAGATTGACTTATATCTATGTAAACATATATCTAAATATCTACCTTAAATCTTCTTTGTTTGTTCATCCATTGACAGACACTTAGGTTGTTTCCGTATCTTGGCTATTAAGAATAATGCTGTAATGAACATGGGAGTACAGATATAAGTTGTGTGTACACAGAGATGTATTTTCCAATGTTTGATATGGAATTATTTTCTTTCCACTCATTGTTTTCTGGCTTTTCAGGAGAAGGATAAAAACACAATTCAAAGAGGAAAATATCTCAGGGCTTAGTATATACTGAAAGATAGCCTATATTTACAAGCAAAAATTAATCAGTTTAGCTGAGTTTCCTGGTCAAATCAACTTATAAACTTACATATTTAATTTCTTGCTAAATTGAAGACTCATTGAACCAAAGAGTTGAGGTATGTGTGTGTGTGTTCACATGTGTCTGTGTATACAAGCACGCATGTGTTTGTCAACAGAGCTTAGTAACCTATAATTAAGAGGATTATGTATGGAATAATTTTCTTCAATGTAGATCTATAGTCTAAATCTATGATTCTGAAATGGGGCCCTATTTGCATTCTGCACAGTATAGTTCTTTGTTGGGTAGGACTGTCCTGCAAATGTCAGAAATATCCTATTTAAGATTCAGCTGAGAATGGCAAGATGTCCACCTTGAAATATTTTATCATCATTCTTCTTCTTCTTCTTCATCTTCGTCTTTGTCTTCACCTTTTTTATCTCCATCTTCTTCATCATCATCATGTGCTGGCTCATCTCATTTAATCATTCCAACAATCCTAAAATGTAAGTACTATTATTATCTCTACGGCACAATGCAAACCAGAGTTTTGAAGGTTAAGTCATCTCTCCAGTAAAGGCTGTTACAGAACTTAAAACCAGGTATGGATGGCAATAATGCAAAGATTCCCAACCATTAAACTAAACCTGAACCTTCCTTAGCAACCAATTACTGATCTTTGTTCAAAAACGAATCTTAGTCTGGATCTATTTATATTTTTAATGAATAGCAATAGTTGGGATAATGAGTTCCATAAGTTTATCCCCCACTGTGTTAAAAAATACTTCTTTCCATTTATCCTAAATCCTCCTTTTTCAAACTTCAAAGGGGGCTCTTTGTTCTGGAATTTGATGAATAAGTCCATCTCGATCCTCTCTCTATTCTTTTCAATTTCATAGATTTGTAGACTTTGAGTCTATTCAGCTTTGATTTTTACAGACTGAAAAGACTGATTATACGATGCCCCCAAGGAAAATATCTCCATTCACTCTGTCACTTTCATTGCTGTGTTCTCTAAACTTTCTCTAACTATCTTTGAAACAAAAGACAGTTTAAACACAACACAACCAAGCAAAGCAAAGCATGGGTAATTCCTAAAGTGAAGCCTAGCCAAGTGAACTCTAACCTTTCCTATGATGCAATATTATAGCTGACCTAACACACAAGGCTCAATTCATGACTGCACAAGGAGAATGATTTTAAATGAATGAGAATTATCCAGTGCTCCATTCTTCTCTCCCAGATTTTGAAATCTGGTTTAAGAGCTGTTGATCTATTTTAAATAGATATATTGTAAATGACCCATGAGAAGGGCAATGTATCGCTGTTTTGTTTTGTTTTAATCATTAAAACCTCAATGTGATTTCAGATTCCTAAAGCTAGAGCCCTGAGTTATACTGTGGAGAGAGGGCAACACATTAGGAGCTCTTGGCCGTGCCTGGGAAAACTGGATGGGAGAAAAGACTCCCCTGGCTTGTTTGAAGATAAGATGATGGCATAAAGCTATTAAATATAATGGGCAGTGGAAGGTGTACCAGGAGCAGGGTAAGAGCCAGTAAAAGTAAAGGCAAAGGTAGAGTCGCCAGAAGACTAACATTGTCCTTCCTCCCATGCAGCTGAAGGTGCAAATATTCCTTCTAGATTTGCTTCCATCTTTGTATTGCTGCTATTCACTGTGCTAGGCTTAAAGTCATCCATGCTTGAGTTTTCCTAGCTCAAAGACCATCTGATAGCTGGATTTGTGTGAGGAAAACAGCTTGGAAAAATTACTGGGAGGTGCTTTGCATCAATAAATGCAATTTATATGCTAAGTATGAATCACGTCAAATAGATAAAGTCTCCTTCCACTTTCTCAAGTCTATTATAATGTTTAAATTTCAGAACCAAAATATAATGAAATACACTTTTTAGTTTTTGGTAAGGAGGAGGCCTTAGAAACATTATGTGTGTTCTTTTCCTGACATTATAATTGCAACAACAAGCCTGTGCTGTTATAATCACCTTTTACCCTTCTCAATGACATGGTACGTGCTATCATTTCATTAATATAATTTTATAGATAGAGAAACTCAGGATACTGAGAGGCGAAGCCATTTCCCCAAGGTCACACTGTCAGTGCTGGGAGTAGAGCTAAGCAAAGACAACTAATTCTTAATTCAAAGAATACTATTTAAGCTGATGAGATATTTCTGTGATCGATAAAAAGGGGGCCCAGGCTAAATGTGGACAACAAGGGTGCCATGCCAAGATATAAGTGAGAGACACAGCAGAGGAAATATCCTGCTGCTTATGAAAATAATGGAGGGCAACATCAGCATATTCTGTAACTGGAAAATGTTCAATTAAGTATTCATTTCATTTCACAGTCATTTTTGAGAAATAAATCTGTGTTTCTTTATACCTTTAAGCTCAGGAGTTTTATGCATTAGGTTGACATGCATAATAAAATGTGGACTATTTTTTAAATTGCCAGATAAGAGCTAGTATGTCGTTACTATTTATATATTGAAGTTGTAACAATCATGTGCTTTTAATTCATTTCACCTTCAAAGATCCGAATGTTTCCAGTTTGTAATATATTGCAGGATGTATTAGGTACACTGAGTCTGTCTGATTCACAGCTTTCTAATTGGCTATTTAGAGTTTGCACCAAGCAGAAAATCAATGTATTCAAAATGTAGTAGCTCTCTTGTTAACTCTAGCCATTTGCTTAAAGAGTAATGTCAAGTTGATAATTGAAATATGGCTTAAACCATGCATTTTAATTCAAAAGAAAAAATGTTTGCAATATTACTCATTTGATCTTTCCCTACTCCAACTCCAAAGGGCATCTTTTGCTTGCCTAGCTTGACAATTGCACTCAGGGATTGCTAGTCCTTACACAAATGCCTCCTGATGCTAGGGGTTGGACTTTATCCCCCTTCTCAGGGATGATTGGGCCTTGCTGAAAAGCTGTGGGACTTCTAGAAAAACAAGTGGTTTGCCTCTCTGAAAACTCTGGTCTACAGTCTGTACGTGGATGGAGAAGCTGCTGCATGGACTATGGAGTAGGTCCCACCCTCTGCAAGTCCACTTTAGTTGCTTTGCTGTATTACGGAACACAGGGTCATTTGCTGTCAGATGGTATCTGCAGTCTTGTGTTCAAATCTGAACACTCCACATTTAGAGACTTAACATGATCTTTGAAGTATGGCCTATGTGTAGGGCACTGAGTCAGGCCATTTAACAAACAGTTGGGATCAGATAAGATTTTAACCTATAAAAATGTTTAGAGTGGGAATACCACAACAATTATGTTCCAATATGTTTAAAATTATTATTTATATGAAGGATTTGACTTATTCTGTGACATCCAATGTAAATAAGGGTTGAAAATTTTGTGGAGGGAACTGTCATACAAAAAGAAAGAATTTTCTAGCAATTTAAATGGTACGAAATGTAAAATGGGATACTTAATGATAATATTTTCCTTGAGGTAACATTTTCCTTGATAAACTGAATGCCCAGGGATTGTTTTAAAGACTTAATCCAAATACCACATGACGAAGTACAGGGAACAGCTGATATTTGAGGTCTCTTCCAATCTTTAGAGAGGACAGGGCTGCCTGTGCTCTCTACTCTCCTACTGTCTTGTGCTTATTCTGAATCTATCCTTTACCATCTTTCACTGAAATTGTTGGTGCCTAGTGTAGTGCTTTGTACATAATAGGTACACAATAACTGATCTGATGATTGGAATAGAGTGACTGGAAAAGCAGTCGCCATTGACAGCCAGACAAAGAATAAAGTCCTGGAGAGACTATAAACTACTTCATAATTTATCTTTGGGTAAGCCATCGCTGCTCTTGTAGTAGACATATCTAAGCAAAACTGCTTATTACTAGACTCTGACTAGATTTGTGTCAATTCTTTCAAATGTTGAATGCTGGCCATCTCTATAATCAAACAGGAAGAACTTAATGTGTTGAAAACATGTGTCAGGGCTGAGTAGCAAAGGAAAAAAAAATGCATTCTGTTGAATTTTCAGGAAGAAAGCCAAAGATGATAGAACATAGTTATCACATATGGAATATGGTGAAATGTTGCAGTGAAAATTTCCACTCCTGTTCAGAGGGTCACTAGATCTGCACCCTGTAATAAGGATAAAATGCAAAGTAAGCCGCCTTTCTGGCCCTCTCTCAGTTTTAACTATATCCCTTCCCAAACCTTCTTTTCTTTTAGGAGAGAGCGAGGACATAACAAAGAGGCAATGTGAGCCAATCAAGAATAGAGCTCTCCTTGCAGGCCTGATTTACAATGGCTCTCAACAAGGGATGATGTTGCTTGCAGGAGATATTTGGCAATATCTGGACATATTATTGATTGGTAAGGCTGGGGGTGGGTGCGGTACTTGCATCTAGTGCACAGAGGACAGAAATGCTGTTCAACCTCCTACAATGCACAGGACAGCTCCTTTCAACACAAAATCACCCAGCATAAAATGTCAATAGTGCTGAGGTTGAGAAACCCTGGATTATAAACATAAATGTATTTTACATAGTGAGGAAGCAGACAAGAAACTATCTAGATAATGCAAGTCCCCAAATTACTTTTTCTGAAAGAAAAGTACATAGAAGTAAATTAACTAAGGGACTTTTGGCTTACAGCACCTGGTGTATGTCCTATTTTGACTTTCACTTCTTTTTGATGCTGAAAATGAAGAAACTAAAGTGAAATAGAAGAGGATGAGGGAGTAAAGTGTCATAGAAGAGAAGTGAACAATGATATAGAGAATGGGGGAGGAGTATATAAAGGAAGAAAGGAGAAGCAAAAGGAGTAGAAAAAGGAGAATAAAGAGTGAAAGAAAGAAGCAGAGGTGGGCTGACATTGTAAATCAGAATTATAATTTTATTATAATGAATATTATAGATAATCTTTAATTATTAGAAGAGTACCCTGATTATCCTTTTCTCTCACATCTAGGGATCCCTCAGAGGAGCCAATTACCACACCTATCCAGAGGAATGAGAATAGATCTTCCTATACCGAATGTTATGAGAGTCCAGTGTCAATGTATATTAAAAATAGGGCCTCATTCAGTGTAACCTTGTAAGAACAAGTCATCCTCCTGCCCCATATCCACAATGGCAGCCCATCTCCATCACCATCTCAGCCCCAAATTCAACCCCATCTAACATGTTCTTTATATATGTTGGCTTTAAAGACAAAACTGCTTCATTGAGATATAATTCACAAACCATACAATTCATCCATTTAAAGTGTACAATTCATAGTTTTTAGTATATTCACAAATATGTATAACCATTACCACAGTCAATTTTAGAACATTTTCATCGTCTCCAAAAGAAACTCTGTTTCCTTTGGCTACCACCCCCCTATCCCCCCAATCTCCTCTCTCCAGTCCTAAGCAACCACTAGTATACTTTGTCTGGATAGAACTGCCTATTTTAAACATATGTTCTCTTCTGAGAGTTTTGTAGTTTAGCTCTTACATTTAGGTCTTCGATCTGTTTTGAGATAATTTTTGTATATGGTGTGAGGGAAGGGTTCAACTTCATTCTTTCACATGTGGCTCTCCAGTTGTCCCAGCACCATTTATTGAAAAGATTATTTATTCCCCCATTGAATGGTCTTGGCACATCTGTTGAAAATCAGTTGACCATAAACATGTGGATTTATATCTGAACTCAGTTATATTTCATTGATCTATATGTCTACTCTTATGCCAGAGCCAAACTTTCTGGATTACTGTTGCTTTGTTGTAAGTTTTAAAACCAAGAAGTGTGAGTCTTCCAATTCTATTCTTTTTCAAGATTATTCTAACCATTCTAGGAGCCTTGCAATTCCATATGAATTTTAGAATCAGTTTGTAAATTTCTACAAGGAAACCAGGTGGGATTCTGGTAGGAATTATATCGAATCTGTAAATTAATTTGGGGAGTATTGCTACCTTAACAATATTAAGTCTTCTGAACCATGAATATGGGATGTTTTTCCAATTATTTAGATCTCCTCTACATTCTTTCAATGTTCTGTAGTTTGTTGTTGTGGTTTTTTTTTTTTTTTTCGGTGATGGAGATTGGCCCTAAGCTAACATCTGTTGCCAATCTTCCTCATTTTGCTGAGGAAGATTAGCCCTGAGTTAATATCTGTGCCCATCTTCCTCTATGTTGTATGTGGGATGCTGCCACAGCATAACTTGATGAGCAGTGCATAGGTCTGCGCCTGAGATCCAAACCTGCGAACTCCAAGCTCTGCCCAGGATCCAAACCTGTGAACTCCAAGCTGCCGAAGTGGAGTGTGCAAACTTAACAACTAGGCCACTGGACCAGATCCTGTTTTGTAGTTTTAAGAGTATAAGTTTTACACTTCTGTTTTTAACTTTATTCCTATTTTGTTCTTTTTGAAGTTATTATAAATGGAACTATTTTTCTTAATTTGAGTTTTACATATTTGTTGTTACTGTATAAAAATACAACCAATTTTTGTATATCCATTTTGTATCCTGTAACCTTGCTGAACCCATTTAGTAGTTATAATAGTGTTTTAAGTGGATTCATTAGGATTTTTATATATAGGATCATGTTGTCTGCAAATAGAGATAGTTTTACTTTTTCTTTTCCAATCTGGATGGATTTTATTTATATTTCTTGTGCAATGGTCATAACTAGAACTCTAGCATGATATTGAGTAGATGTGATGAGAACAAATGTCCTTGTTATTTTTATGATCTTAGGGAGAAAGCATTTAGTATTTCATCATTGAGCATGATGTTAACTAGATTTTTTTTTTTTATCAGTTTGAGGAAATTCCCTTTTATTCCTAGTTTGTTGCATGTTTTTATTACAAAACGTTGTTTGATTTTTGCCTGTGCTTTTTCCACATCTATTGAGACAATCATGAGTTTTTAAAAAAAAATTTTATTGATATGATGTATTACATCAATGGATTTTATGATGTTAAACCAGCCTTGCATTCCTGGGATAAATCCCACTTGAACGTTTTGTCCAATTCTTTTAATATGTTGCTGATATCAGTTGCCAGCATTTTGTTGAGGATTTTGAGTTCATATTAATAGGTATTGGACTACAGATTTTTTGTGTGTGTGATGTCTTTGTCTGGTTTTGTATCATGGTTCAACTGGCTTCATAGAATGAATTGGGGAATGTTTCCTCTATTCTACTTTTTGGAAGAGTTCTTGAAGAATTATTATTAATTCTTCTTAAATGTTGGGTAGGATTTGTCTGTGAAGTTACCTGGGCCTGGGCTTTCCTTATGGATGGTCTAATTCATCTCTTTACTTGTTATTGGTCTATCCAGATTGTCTATTTCTTCTTGAGTCAGTTTCAGTAGTTTGTGTCTTTCTAGCAATTTGCCCATTTCAACTATGTTATCTAATTTATTGGCATATAATTGTTTATGTTCACTTATAATACTTTTTATTTCTTTAATGTTAGTAATAATGTGTTCTTTTTCATTTCTGATTCTAGTAATTTGTTTTCTCTTTTTTTTCTTTGATCAATCTAGCTAAAGGTTTGTCAATTTTGTTGATCTTTACAAAGAACCAGCTCTTAGTTTTGTTGATTTTTCTGTTGTTTTTCTATTATCTATTTTATTAAATCCATCTAATTGTTACTATTTCCTTCCATCTGCTTCTTTTAGGTTTATTTTGCTCTTCTTTTTCCAGTGCCTTAGGTGAAAAGATTTATTTGAAGACTCTCTTCATTTTTAATATAGGCATTTACAACTATAAATTTTCCTGTGTCCACTGCTTTAACTGCATCCCACAAGTTGTGGTATTTTGTTTCATCATTTTCATTCATTTGAAAATATTTTCAAATGTATTTGGTTTTTTCTTTGACCATTAATTATTTAGGAATGTGTTGTTTAATTTCCACATATTTGTGAATTTCCCAAATTTCTTTCTGTTATTGATTTCTAATTTTATTCCATTGTGGTCAGAGAACATACTTTGTATTATTTCTATCCTTTTAAATATATTGAGGTTTGCTTTTGGCTTAGCATACGGCCTGCCTTGGTGGATGTTCCATGTACACTTGAGAAGAGTATATTCTGCTGTTGCTGGGCAAAGTGTTTGGTAGTAATCTGTTAGGTCTAGTTAGCTATAGTGTTGCTCAAATCTTCTATTTCTTTGTTGATTTTCTACCTACTTGTTCTATCCATTATTAAAACCCATTACTATTGAATTGTCCATTTCTCCATTCCTTTATGTCAGTTTTTGTTTGTTTTGGGCATTTTTGATTGTCTTTTAATTGTCTGTCTTCTCTATGTGGCAAATTGTTTTATTCACTGTTATATTCTTAGCAGATAGAACAATGTATATCACATAATAGGTCATTATTAAATAATTAATGCATCAATAGTCTATTAATTTCATCTTTAAGTCTTTTGCAGACCTTATGAATGAAGGAAGGACTAAAGATAAATTTGAGTTCAGTTTTGAAACTTATACCAACCCTTAACCACGAGCTTATACATTAAACTTTGGCCATCTACCTCCTCAATGAATACTATTGACTATAAAGAGGATAAGCACAAGAGAGTGGAAAGCTCTACACCACTATTTACTGGAGTGACAGGAACAGAAAAACTCATCAGAGTGTATGTGTTGGGGGTGTCTGTGGTAGTTAGGAGAGCATGGATTGCAGTGCCAACCTTGAGTGTTTGAGGTTATTGGAAATGCTGAGAAGAAGATTATCAAGAACCAGGAGTTTGTTTTTGAGACTAGATGATAATGAATGTTCTGCAATAAGGCATAAAACCCCCAAATTTGTTTAATTGTACAATATTATACCAAGAGAGGTGATTGCCTTCTGGCCTCAGATGGTGATTATTTTGTGTCCTGATGTATGCGATTTAATGGTCTGTATCATTTTTATCATGTCACTGCAGATGTTATTCTTACCCATATGAATGCCTAATGCTCTTGTTGGATACTTATCCCTACTACTTATTTACACTGTGTCTGAAGCAAGCCACTCACAGCCAAGGCTTAAGAATGAGAATGCCTCCTCCCTGGAGCCAAAACAGAAAAAAAAAAAAAAAAGAAAAAAAAACGAACCTCAAAGTTTATTGTAAAATATACTTTAGTTTATTGTATAGAAACTCAAGACGACATTTTGGTAAAGATGATGTAGCTTTATTAAAAGAAGGTACTCTCCTTGTTTATATTTATGTCATCTTGTTTATGTCATGCCCAAGAGAGAGATAAACCACAATTTAATTTCTCAACAAACTGAAATCAAGTGGGAAAAACTTTGACCTAGAAAAAAAAAAAAGAGATATCTACGTGTCACTTACCAGGAATGTCAACAAATCTATGAAATGCCCACTCATGCACACACACCCTATGAATCTTCACACATGTGATGCAAAGAATGGAGCACTGAGGACTGGATGAGACCAGGCTAAAACAATAGTAATTTAAATATTTGACATGCGTCTCCCGAGCCAGTAGATAACTCAACATTGTGCTAGCCCTTTACCTATAAACAGGAAGTGCTGATTCCATGTTCTGCCAGTAAGTCGATAGGAACATGGGAGAGTTACTCCACCTCTCCTGGTGTCAGAGGCCTCTCAGTTATAAAAGAGGCAGATATTTTTCAATTTCAGGCCCTGTGTGTCTGGCGTGATTATAGTCATAGGAAATACAAGGTGAATGAGACATTCTTCCAGTCCTCAAAGAGATTTAAGTTATTCAGTCAGAGCAAATTGTATCAAATGTCCTCTCTTACTCTAGATGTGAAAGAAACATTATCGTAGACTCTCAGATATGAGGGGAAGTTAGAACTCATCTAGTTCAAAGTTTTCTCTTATTTATGAGGCTCTATTCTAATATTCTCTGAAGTGGATTGAGGTCATCCTGAGAACCCCCTCAGACGTGGAGAATTTTCTATCTTATTAGACAGCTCTTTCCAATATCCCAAAACACCATCAGCAGAGCTCGATCTTAAGAAATCCATTCAGGAACAAATAATAAACCTGGAACATAATCTCAGGAAAATGAAGAGCAGCAGCTGAGATCCGGTGGCAAGCAGACAGGATCACGAGTTGAAAAACGCAGTTTTTAGGGGAAAGTGAGGGAATTAACACATTTTGAGGTTTCCCAGGTGCTAGACACTTTAGTGGATCTTTTGCTGACAACAAGCCAAGAGACAGATAGGACTTGTCCATTTTACATATAAGAAAACTGAGCCCTAGAAGTGGAATAGCTTGACAATTGTCACAGGACTGTAGGTAGCAGAGGCAAGGCTTAATTCCTTGGCTCTCCGAATCTGCTGAGCACGGTACATAATGCTGCCTCTCTCTGCTTATTTTGTCCTCATCTGCTTATCTAATTTTGCTGTGTAATTTGGGGCCACTCATCTAACCTCATAGGGGCTCATTTTCCTCTAGCTCAGAACTGCTGACATTCTCCCAGCCAAAATTGTAACGTACATAGTAAACCTCAAGTTTATTAGCTATACAGTAGTTACCACCTTAAAAGTCCATTTCTCAGAAGAAGTTCTCGCCCTGTAGAAGCACCCAGATGCCCCGATGCAATTCCCATTGTGGGCAGGGATGATTTACTGTGGCTTAATAACGTGTGGTCAACTACAGACATAACTACAGAAAACACAGATGATATATTGGCACAAGAGGTACAAAATGGACGATGCTTATCATTTATTCAATAGCAGTGGCTGGTTCATCATGCTTTAACAAGACTAATGCTAGATCAAATAAAATAAAAAGTGGTAATTGCAAATTTGAGATCAGTTATCATATAATACACTACACTCCACTCTGGCATGTTTAAACAATCTTCATGCATTGTGAGGTCTGCTTCTGTGGTTTTTAAACCATATGACACACCTAATAAAACTGCTTTACAAAAATAAGCTTTATTAGTGAACTTCTGTAATTAAATACGTTTATTGTAATAGGGATACAATTTACTGGAGCTTTGAATGCTAGTCTGTATAATTAATAATGAAACATGTTTTAATGAACATTTATTAGCAGTATGAAATACAAATATCTTGTAGATCAGCTACCATCTAGGAAAACTTCATTTATTCCCCGAGATTAAAAAGCCCTGCGTTACCACTATCAGTGTTGCAGTCTTGACAGCTCAACAATCTGCTCTGTAAAAACTCATTAATTTGGACCCCCACCAATATGGACACTGTGATAATTCAGAAGGTGGTGGGACTGAAGTTTGCCCTTGTACTATCTATGAAAAAGAGTTTACTAAATAAATTAATCATGTAAACAAGATTATATAAAGGTCTGTTTAACCACTTAAAAGAATTTTTTTTCAAGTATCCTAGCACCATGCATTTGCATACACACAATTAATATACCAATTACAAATGAGTCTTATTTATTCATTCGAAGGGACTCAGTTCCTTGCTTCCCAAAAAATGACTCCATAAATGTTGAGAATCTACTCAGTATAAAGGGATGTATTAAGAACCCGAATAGATACAAAGAAATTTAGGCAATGAAAAACTCTCCCAAGAAGGTTGTATTCTAATCCAGTGGTGCCTAACACTGGCTCCATATCAGAAGCATCTGGGGATATTTTAAAAAATATTAATGCACAGGATCCACCCCTAAGAACTCTGATTTAATGAATCTGGGTTGTGGCCCAGGCAAACATTTGAAAGTGATTACTTGGAGTTAAAGCATTACAATTCTTCATGTAGAGTGCAAATGCAAAATCTCCTATGAGTATTAGTATATTAAATTGTTGTCAGACTACTTGTCTTCCTGAATACCGCTGTCAAGGCTGCTTTCTTCTAGTCTCTTGGTTCTGCACTGGCAAGGAGCTGTAGGTGTGCCCTGTATTATTTTCAGGGTAAGCATGTGTCCTTGGTGGCCCAGGAGAATCCTGGTTTATGCCTATCATTCTGGCATAATTATTATTGGTACACCTTCCATGCATTCTCAAAAGTGTTTTGGTTTGGACACTAAATTATATGTCACCCAAATTCTCCTATGGATCCCTAAATTCCCCTTAATCATCTCTTGAACCCACCTCTTCCTGTCCATCCCCATAAACTCTCTTCTAACCATGACCATTTTATTTCTTGCATCAATCATCATTTCCCAACACCTCACTGTGGAATCCTCTCCTTGCAATTGGTCAAGTTGTTACCATTGTCATTGAAATAAACCTTATACTACTTAGCATAGTAAGCCAGGTCCTCTAATGTCATGTTCCCTGCCTATTTTCAGACCTCATCTCTAGCTCCTCTGCCCTTCCACAGTCCTATGGATCACTCTTTTTGTTCTTCTGTGCCTCCAGGCATGCTATACTCTCCACCCAGATTCACATTCCCCCATTCCTCAATTAGCAATCTCATACTCTCTGGAGCACTAAACACAAGAATCACGTTCTTAATGAAGCGTTCTCTGACTTTCCAGGGAATGGTCACTGTGGGATGATTTCTTTCTTTCCACCTCTCTTATAGTTATAATCACATTGCTCTGTATTTTTTTGTTTGGTTGTTTTCGTATGCTTGTATTGATGATCTATATTGAGGAGTAGAACTCTTATTTTTGTTTCCTCAGCCTCTGTTTCAGGGTCTACACCTAGTAAATATAGTCCTTAATATTGGAGACAAACTCAAAATTCCAATCTAACATGATGGAATGTGCTGAGCTAACCACTGTGCTTTTCCTGGACCCACTGGATCTGACAGTGTGTGAAGTTGTTAACACTTTGCAGTGACTTTGAGTAAATAGCTTGCCCTACATCCAGGTTTAAATAACTATAAAATAGAAACTTTAGTGTGGCTTATGTTCCTCCGTAGTGCGGTGTGGGTATATTTATTACAGACTGTTTTGAAGATATTAGTTCTATAGATATGATACTGTAAATGTTTAAGGAATATAACCATTATTTCTAGTTCCCATAAGATCCTAAATAAAATAGGAATAACAAGATAAAAGATACACCTGTTCACACACATATACAAGTCATAACTCTCATTCCAAAATACACACTGATTACTAATAATGAGATACGTCTTCCAGCCAATATATTTAAACTTTCATTCTGACTCATGGCCTGCCCGAAGACGTGTCAAAAATATCTTTCTTGAAATAGTTATGAGATCAATTCTGTTAAGATCGGAACTAAACTTCGCTTTAAGTCAAGAAATTTTAAGCTTAAAAGTTGAAGTCTGTTGAGGAATTTAAATTTAATTGACTTTATTTGACTGGTATCGTCAGAAGCCTTTTTCATTTAGGTTTCCTGTGTCTACTTAGAGCCAAGTTTTAAAAGAAGAGTGATTTCCAAAACATAAAGAAATAAAGATTTATGGTAATTATTTAAATTTGGGTAAATTTTATATATTACTTTTATAAAATGTGTGTTTGTGTGTGTGCATGAGAGAGAGAGGGAGAGATTTAGAAATAATGAAAATCCGGTTTCCAAGTACAAGATAACCTATGTAACATTGTAGACTGCAAAATTTACAATGAAAAATTAGTTTCATAGTGTCCATTGTGGTTCTGCAAGCATTCGTTTAACTATTTTAAAGATATTAATAACTAAAACCTTTGATAACCACTAATGTTTGAAGCAGATTTTGCTATGAGCCTAGGTAGGCCTATAACAGGAGTCTGAAATTTGACAAGGAGCAGAGAAAGCAGTGAGTTAGCAATTATTGTACTTGGAAAAAACAAAAGCTGAAGGTTGAGTTAACTGTGCATGTCTAAGAGGAGACAAGTAGGTGACTTCACTGTGAATGCAGAATATAGTGAGATAGAATCTCCAGTTTCTGTCTGTAGTTTGGACCCAAAATATACAGATCATCATAAAATTTCAAATTAAAACACTTGGTCTAGGTCTTGAGGAAATTGGCAGGAGGTTGTTAATTCTCACAACAATCATCTTAAGGGCTCATATTTCCCCATCTTCATACTGTGAGGCAAATTTACTTTCTTGGCTGAGCATTAGAATGCATTGATAATGAGACAGGAGGTAAAAGTTATGAACCAAAAGCAGGTAAACACACCCTGAACTGAAGAAGCAAATTTTATACAGTGTTTATTAACCACTCTGGAATGTGATTTCAGGGACATTGACAATATCTCTCCTAAATTACCCTCCTGTTTCCTAAGCCTAAACATCCCCTTCTTTAAAATGTGAACCTTCCAGGACAGATGTGCTGCTTGATCTTTTATCAGCTTCATAAAATTGAGTTGAATAAAGAATTAGAGAAAAGATGGCAAAAGGAGGGCATGGGCTGGAGAGAGTAACATGTTACGCAGCTACCCGAAATTGGGAGGGCAAAGAGCTGTGCATTAGAGAAAGAATGCACATTGGTGAATAGAGTGGAAAGACAACTTTGCCAGCTTCAGAATTTTGATGTATTAATAAACTAGTAGATGGATAGTGCTTTGATCAGAGCTTCGTTTAAAATACGTAAATACCCTCCTTCAAAATCTATCAAGTTGCCAAGCATAACAAATTGGGAGAACTACTTTTTAGCTCTACATTTGACCTTATAATTAGGAACATTCCTTGGCTTATTTGTGTCTGGATGGATAACATTGTGTCTGTGATTGCAAGAGGCAAGCACTCTGTATTTCCTAAACCACCTCCTCTCTCCCCTCAAACCAACCATACACCCAAGGACTTTCAAACAAACCAAACTTTAGCTTTCACACATGGCCCGTTCCATTTCTAGTGAAGTGGGGAGATGAAAGTCCAAAGGGTCAACATCCTTCAAAATGCAGGACTTGTGGAGTTTCCAGGGCTCCATTCCATCAACAGGGAGTTGAATTAGGGAACTTGGCTCTTATCTATCACCAATTAACAACAGGAGAGGATTAACTCCAAAACCTGTCTAGACAATTCACTACTTCAAAGTACAGTCCAAAATTAAAGTTTCTTAAGTTAAACAAAGTAAGCTGTGGACCACACAGCCATAAATATGGTGTCTACTCAGTGCTCATAATGAATTTGCCTGTCTCTGCTTTTTGAGGGATGGGACATGTATTTTAAAGTTAGTAATGCCAATCTGTTTATGCAGAAATTATCTACAGCATAGCCGCACTTGCAAACATCAAAAGCAACATTGCAGAAGGCAATTTAAGTTAACAGAAAGATAATCAACCCACATTACATTTTCGGATTACAGATGGCAACAAAAAGCACCAAGTAACCATGGTCTTGGGCCAGTTACCAACTCTAGAGTGGGAACAGGGAGCTTTTCTCTTCCCATATCTGTGATATCTCAATCATATCCTTGGGCACATGTTCTGCTTCCTGTGTGACTCTATCAATTTTATCTCTTAACAATTCCTTCATTAATGCTCTTTTGAAAGATAACTTAAATCCGTCTTGAAAATACAAATATTCCTTGTACTCAATTCCCTCCTTGAGCTTCTCTAGCAGGTTCACCTCTAGCACTCTGGAACTTGTTTCTCAGTTCCTCTGCCCGGAAAAATGAGGTGGGAGGCTGCAATATCATACTTGCAGACCCAGTAATGGCAGGAAAATTTTATTATTCTTGCACAAAAGCCTATAGAAGAAAGTGAGGGATAAAATCCTTCCTCCTAGAGCAGCTCACCTCACAAATTTAATATTTTCTCTGCTAAAGTATTTACTAATTTGAGAAACATGATATCTTCTAGCTGTCAAGTGATTGTAATTCTGCCACTATGTTCAATAGGTAGTTTTGTACCATTATCATTCAAAAGGCATAAATAGGACCCAATTTAAGGCATAACCAGGCAATCGGTCTGAATTTATACACAGTTTCCAAGTTATTTCTGACCTAGGAGTATCTTTTATTCTTAGATATTTTTCACTGTGGTTCTGAAATGAGTCTTGCTACTGCAAGACCTGGACTTGCCAAAGGCTTATTATTAACATCCATAAAATCCTCTCCAGAATCCCAGAAGTTGATTCCCATGCAGATCTCCTGGGCCGGAATATCATTCCATGTCAGGCTCAAACCAATAAGGTCAGCTTGACTGATCTACCTTCCCTTAGAGGTGAGGGTTACTCTTCCCTCTAAGTAAGGAAGAAGGGAGAGATGGTCTGCTGCGTAGGCATGCAACGGTGCCTGACGCACACACTTGAATGTAAGATGAGGTATGCTTTTGTTTGATTTTTACACTATAAGGATGTCATGTAGATCCTCATTTTATCAAGTAGAGCACTGAATTTATTGCCTTGGAAAGGCACTAAATATCTACCCCAACACTACATTCACTTCCATCCATATCCCAACTTGAGAGGGAGCTCGCATTGAGATTTTCTCAAAAGAAAGACTTTCGGTGAGCCTAAACCAAAAAGAGGTATTCTGCAGAAAATGGGAACTTAAAAGTTATTTCCTCTATTCACCACTGATATCAGTTTTGTCAACTTAATCATATTTCTGATCCAAAGAATTTCAGTTGTGTAAGAAAATAGTTACTGATCCAGTCGGTAACTTATCTCTAACCCATGTACTGCACTCAGGTAGTTAGCAGGTCTCCAGTGCCCTGCTTTTCCTGAGAGCTTTTACAGGAGACCCAGCTGTCTGTTTCTTTGCTGTAAACTAGTCAGTTTAAAAGCAGTCTTAGGAATGGGACCTGTTCAGGAAAGAATGGATTTTATGCCCTGCTTACTGCCTTCCAAATGCCAGAAGCTTTTCAAAGTAATAGCAACTGGTGTAAAAAGAGAATTTGAAATAAAAGAAGCTTTTATTGCCCCAGAAAGAGGCTGCCCATAAACTTTCCACCTGCTTTAACCACTGGGGAATGTGCATGTGTGTGTATACATCAATAATTTCTGGCCAATGAGAATTTACCTTCCTATTAGCCTTATATCCTCTGGAATAATGTACATGGTAAAAACAGAGCAGGAAAACAGGATCAAACCTCTTTAATTGCAGTTGTCAAATGTATTCCAACCTAACACTTTATGCATTCTGTCATCAAGAGGACATTTTACTACTGGAGTCGATGCTTTACCCTATGCAAAACCTTTCATCTTGGAATATCAAAGATTTCTGCAAATACTAATTCATTAATTAAGCCTCTTGATGACTGTTCAGAGAAAGAAAGAAGAAAAATGAATTTCAAAAAAAAAGAGATTTAAATTATGGTTATTTGGGTGGCAGCTTCGATGAACAAAGGATGCCTTTTCACTCCTGTCATTGTGACTCCCACAAATCAGTCACTGAATCCAGAACAGACCTTTCTATGAAGAAGCAAACATTTTTCAGGTGAATGTTTTGTAGGTTTGTCTTTCGTTTCTAATGAACCTTCTTCATGGCACTCGGTCACATCATTTGTCTCTAATTCTGTTGTTCCTTTGTTCTCCTTTTCTAATAGAAAGTGAAACCTTGGGAACTTGCTGAGATTTATCGGTTCACTTCAGAGTCGTGGTAGAAAACTGTAGTGCTAAAATCCCACCCCTAGGGAGAGGGAAACTGGACTTGGATTTAAGCCAGGTTTTCAAGAAACTGTCCTCAAATGCAAAGCCAATAAAAATGTTTGTCTATTTTGGTCTTAATTAGTTGAAATGCTGAAACTCAAAATAAATCAAAATAAAACATTATCACCTCAAATTAATATATAAATAAAAGAGACTGGAGGATATTTTCTATTCTTTCTACCATGCAACAGGTGCAATTGAAATAAAGGCACAGCCAATCTAGAAACAATATGTGGCTGTTTCTTAGGATTTTATGAAGTGTAGCTTCTTTTAATACAGGCCCTTATCTGCTTTGAAAGAAAGGGTGATGAGGTGGTATAAGGAAAGGTATAAGAAATGTGTGCCCAGAATCGCACTGGCACCATCCTAACTGGAATCACACAATCAAGTCTAATGGTTACAATTTCTCAATCCATCCAAATGCATCTGAGGGTCGCTAGTATCATTGCTGGTAATGTCAGGAAAAATTTAATTAATCAGCCATGAATACCCCAAGAAGTATTTTGTAAACCCACTTTTAGAGAGAGCCACCATGACTAAGCCACTCACTCAATATTTAGTAAGATACAGGAGCTGTATTAGTATCTCATTTGATTTTTTTGAGGTTTTTTGAAATTAAAACACATGTCTACAAAACACACAATAAAGTTTAGTTATTTCTATTAACAAATTATTTTTCTAACTCTCTCTCCCTCTCTCTCTGCCTCTCAACTCTCTCCCAACAATGTAGTAGAGGGGTTAGAAGTGGAGTAAGACAGCAAGGATATGAATCTCAGATTCATCCCATATGGTTCGTGTGACCTCGGGGGAATTTACTTAACTTCTCTAAGATTTACTTTCCTAATCTACAAAATGGAAGCAATCCCAGTAAATACTTTGTTGAGTGGCACATGGTACGCACCCAATAAATGTTATATAGGTGGACACACAGAGACTCACATTCACATGTATCTTTGTGCTTCTTAGAGCAGATCATACTTTTCACATTGTGTGAAGATTTGGAACCTTCACAAAAGAGAGGATAATATCTAGAGTCCAGGCAGAAATACATCATGCAAAACATATTTCTATATCAAAACATGTTAAATGGCATGTATATATACAAGGGACAAAATCTAAACATTGCCCAACATGCAATATTATATTTTTGAAAATGAGCAGAATAGATAATCCAGAAACAATGCTTAGAAGCACTCTCTGCCTGTATAACGCCTTTTGAGTCTAGCGCTTAAGGCAAAGATCAAATCATCCTGAAAGAAGAGGAGGCTTCACAAATATATGACAAGATCCCTTCAAGGGGCAGAGCCAAGTCTGGTTTCCTTCAAGCCACAGTAATAAACAAGCCCTTTTCATTTTTGTAACTATTTATCAAGCATCCATTGAGTGGTTTTTGTTTGCTTGATTCTTCATTAAAGTATATTTAGGAAAATATAAATAATAAGATCCCTTCCTTCAAACACTTTATGTTCTAGTTGGGCTGCTAATGTATGTATTTGCGTAGAGGTCTATAACGATGCAGAACTATGTGTGATTAATCTGAAAGGGAATTGGCTATTTTTGCAATGAAAATTCAGAGGAGACAGTGAGAACACTGTGGACTAGCCTGATCAGGAAATATGACATGATAGAAACACATGATGTGAGCTTTAAAAGTCCAGGAAGACTAGGAGAGAGAGAATCTGAAGGACATATTTTGGGTACAGAGACAAGAGTAAGTCACACGAACACAATCAGAGAACCAAATGACCAATAAATGTAAAGTGTGGAAAATGAGAGGAGGCTCTGCAGGCAGGATGGATAAGCAATCATTCTGGTTCCTTTGGACTTTACGTCAAGTAAAATCACCACATTCTGGTGAAGAGGTTTTCAAGATTTATATGATATAATTAGAAAAATAATAAAAGATAGTTTGACTTCAAGGTAATATGAGTCAATGATGAGGTATGCAGCTATTAAAAACTAAAAAAATTTGAGTTACATTAATAGAATTATGGTGCCTTGGTAGCAAAAGGGTAATAGGCCATGTTTAAAGAACTGCACTTAATTCTAGATATCAAATTTTAGTGACAAACCAAATCCATCAAAAATGAAACCAGGCAAGATGTTGAACTAGAAACTAGGTTTATAATTAAGCAACTAGAAACTCTGTCTTACATGGTATGGTTGAGGTGCATACCAGAAAACAGGTGTCTTAAAATTGTTTGAGGGTTGTATGTGGAAGAGGAATATATATCGTGAGTATTCTCAAAGAAAGTAGAAGGAGTGGGCTGCAGGAATCTACTGGATTTCTATTCTCAATACAAAAGAACTTCAATTACTTAGAGCTACATAAAGTGAGTGATGATGATGACACCATCAGTAGAACTACTACAGCTGAATTAAATGACCGTATTTATCTGTGCCATACAAGGACTTCATATTAGCTGGGAAATTGCACTATATGAACCCAGAAGTCTTTCTGAGAACACAATTTTATTAGTATTTTAATTCCATCCATCAAACTAGCTCAGATAAATGATTCTCCTGCATACAATTTTAATCAAGTGCTAAATTGTGTGGCTGATTTCCACAACAGACACTTGCTACAGGAGTATTAGGGATCTCTCCATTAGGAATCTTCTATTTGTATTGGTGGACATTTTTGAATGTTTTCTCCACTTGGAAAAGAAGACAATTTCTGAATTTGAACCTAGATCAACCCAGAGTTTAGTTTTTAAGCATGCTATCTAGTACTTGTTTTCAAAGAAGGTAGAAGTGTGAAAAATATGACTACCTCTCTGTCTTTGAATTTTTGTGAAAATAAGACTACACAATGGAGTTCTACGTCTGCTATGCATATGTAAAATATTTCCTTTTATCCCATTCTTAAGACTCACTAATTGTTGTTGGACATGTTAACTTAACTCCAACATCTTCAAATTCAAATGGTTTTATTATCATTATTAAAAACAGAAATACCTATTTGTGAATTGGATAATCAAATAATGGCTTATGAAGTAATGAAGCTATTGCATTAATATAAAGTCATTAATGCAAATACAAATGACCCAGAGCAGCAAGTCTAAGTTTAATAAAGCAGCAGAATAAACCCATCTAGTCTGGGGATGTTTGAATTTTCACCCATGCACAGACTGGGATTTCCCTTCATCTATCATACATGGTTTTGGTACTCAACTCAGCATCTTTTACATGCCACTCCACAGGTAAAATTTCCCTGCTTCTATTTCCTCCACCTTTATCTTCCTTCTGAATGTGTTCACTTATGTTCCTGTGAATTAAGTTATGCTGGTTTTCTTCCAGCTCATATGGTGACTTAGAGAAAGAAAACAGTTGAGTTATTTGCACGACCTTTTATATTCATTTTGCATGAAATGAAATCATGTGCTTTTCTTGTAAAAGATACTAATGTCACTCAGCAGTGTATAGGGTTAATTGTTATTTTAATGAGAGTGACATGCAGCATTGGGTGAGAATAAAATTTTAAAAGGTACAAGCTATAAAGGTCACGTATCAGTGGAGTGGCAAGTTTTTATAGCATATGGCTAGGAACCTGGTCCCTTCTATGTTCACAATCATGTTATTCTTTGCCCAGTGCAGACCATATGCTTTGACAGCACACTAGAATTTTTTTATTGGAAAACATTGTGTCTTAAAATCTTTCCAAATAACACAATGTTCAACCACGGGATTATGTGATTGGAACAATCTTAGATGTAGACAGTAAATCAAAGATTAAGAGTTAAACCAAAAAAGTTATAATCCAATGATAGAGGTACAGATCAGATTTTATTAAATATCTACAGAGACAATACCACTGGGTAACCATCATTGTCCGTGTGCTCCCAATTCCAAATAGCACTGAGTGCTATAAAGACAGTACACAGGGTTACATCACCGGCAGTGACACTTAAAGGGGTGATCAAAGAAAGCTCCTCTGAAGAAATAGCAAATAGAAATTAAAAGTTCCATGGTACTGACGAGACAGAAAGATTAAGGTCAGGCAGAGGGAATAGCAACTGTGAGGCCCAAGAATGGAACTAAAGTGTTTTGTTGGAAAAAATGCAAACAAGGCCAGGGAGACCAGAATGTAATAGAAAAGGTAGAGAGTTGCTCATCATGAGGCCCAGGAGGCCACCAGTACATGAGATATGGAGTTGGTTTTCATTCTAAAGGAAATAGGAAGTCATTGGTGAGGTTCAGGCATGAAAGTGACATAATTCTAAGTAACTATTGCTATGGAGAAAGGATAGTAGATTGTCAAGAGTAGAAGCAGAGAGACCAGTTGGAAGGGTCTTGACGTTGCCCAGCTGAGAGGTGATGGTAGCCGAAATAAGCATCAGTGGAGGTGAAGAGAAGTAGACAGATCTGCACTAAATTCTGCACATAGAGTAGAAAAGACAGTAGCTGCATTGCCCAAATCAACACAGAATTGTATCCCTTGAAAAATGAAATTCAGTGACTTTGTCACTCTTTCAGCTCCTGTCCCCCTCTTGGACAAACTTCTTGGAGAGGAGAAGACATGGTTAAGAATCAACATTTCCCCTTCTGTCTTCAAACAGAGTACAAGCAGAATCATTCTAGAAAGATAGATATTTTATTGCAAGAAAGAGTTTGCTTTGGGAATCTGTTTTCACAAGAAGCATGGTTTTAAATGTCTCACTTCCATAAATTTTAAATTAACAATTGGTGAGCTTAATCACCACTAGAATTTATACTTGAAGACCTTTGAGGAGATGAGTTTTGCGGAAACTAACCTAAGAATTGACACACATTCTGCTGTAACTGATAGCATATAAAAATAAGAAGTAGTTTAGCCACTGCTGATAGGATGAAAAAGGGGCCTTTAGTGAGGGCACCTTCCTCCATTTGCTACAGGCCAGGGCTTCAGAGGAGTCACCGGGATTTGCTCAGTAACCAAAAGAGGTTTAGATTTGAAATCAAACTAAAAGACACCATAACCATGAGAAAAAACAGATTTGGGCTCAGGCAATTGGTACAGAATTACTGGCTGCTTGTTCTGTAAGGATAATTTCATCCACTTTTAGGCAATAAAGGAGGAAATCAGTCTCTGCTTTCGTGATTTGCCAATCTTCTTCACAGCCTGCTTAGCCATTGTCTGGTTACAGGAGTCAGAAGCACGTGTGAAAAATCAGCCCTTTGCTGGTCCTTTCTGGCTAGTGACGTCATCTTCTCCACACAGGGGCTGTCATGGCTTCTAATAGAGCCTGTGTATGGTGGAGATAGAAGGCTGTTGGACCAAGGACTTTGTTTCTTTTAATTCTTTCCTTTTACAAATGATTAAAGATAAGTCTCCTTTTTCTTTAAGAGACAGAACCAAGAGAATTTCTAATATGTACATCTGACATTTTCCCTTGTTTTTTTTCCATCTTTTCCCTGAATCCATAATATCTTGTGTTATACTTCTCCTGTACTCCTCCTACCATAGTACTATTAGTAATATCACTCTCAAATTATAGATTACCAAACCTTTCTGACAGTTTGCAAATATGAAATTGTGAGACTGGATAGGGGACCATTGGAATCTCCTCAAAGACTATACACAAAGTTTAGGGGGAGGAGGAATTTCTGTGCATCCGCATTGGTCTTTTGCCTTTTACCTAAAATTCGGGGAAAGAAAAAACATCTTTCAGGGCAAAAGTCAGAACTGAACATATCAAGTAGCTCAACCGATGCTGCTTGCAAGATGCTGCTCTCATAAATAGCCTTGCTGGACCAGCTGCTGAGGCTTTCCTGTTGTCACTATTGTCACTCAAACATATGCCTAAATTCTCTAACAATATTTCTTCAGCAGTTGAGTAAGAAGCTGTCATAGGAGCATGAGATGTGGTCAAACACATGGCCTCCACCTCATTAGTAGAGTACTTGAAAATACTAGCCTCATCCACATGGTTAGGGAGTCCATGGGCTGATATATATGATATATATATCATGTATATATCAGACCCATAGGGTCATATATAGGCTTAATCTGAAAAATAAAAGAATGGCACAAGACTAGATAAAATTGATCACCTGCTCAGAGTACATGAAAGAATGGTTATATTTCTCAAGAATGGAGACTGGTTGGCTGCTCAGAACTGGAATTCATGGCTTTAGTCTCTTTAGATGCTGGTGTACTCAACCTCATAGAGGTACTTTCTCCTGCTATTTCTAGAGATCATCCTCCCCACAGAGATGATTTGCACAAACTACTTTATCTGAACTTTGGAAGTGCCAGTGTCTGAACCAGAGAAAGTCCAGTGACTTCTGGAATGAGCTTTGCTCAGACATTGAAGGCACATGTTGGAGTCCATTTGCCATGGGCAAAGAACTGGAGGATATGACTACACTCATATCTACACATATACATACTCACATATACATACATACAAACATACATGTGCATATGCAGATTCATATCCACATAGACATGCAAAAGCCTTTCAGCATTTGGAGCCCTTACTGAGAGCTGGAGGGACACAAACAGGGAATAGAAATAGGAAATGTCATTAATCTCAATACAGTCAAGTTGTCTTCATAGAGTTCAGCTGGATGATTGTGATGATATCCAAACTGAGGTCTGAAATGGCTCCTTAAGCAGTTTATTTTTCCTATGGAAATTTGCCACAAAGTGTGGATTTGTAATGGATGGTTCTAGCCTCTGCAGGCATTGTGACATCACAATGTGTTTTTCTGATTCCTCACCATCAGTGTGACTATCTTTGCCTCAGTTTATGCTCAATCTTTGCTTCAAGTGCCTGTTTCTGCAAATGAAGCTATGTTCAGGGAGTGAGGAGGGGCCTGAGATGGAGGAAGACTTTCCTGACCTCAGAGTTTGAGTAGAGTTCCCTTCTGTTTCCTAGTAGTAACCTATGCCTTCCCTCGTCATAGCACTGACCTCATATTATTGTAATACGTCTCTCCCATTAGTCTAGAGGATCCTGAAGGCAGAGATTTTCTCACATTTGCTCTCTAATGAGGCCTTATCCAGTGCCTGGCATGCAATAGGGTCTCAGTGATGGCTAAATAATCACACTTCATACATGCTATTCGATGCTTTAATTCAATTTGAATTTTTATTCTTAAAGATGGATTCATTTATTCACCAAATGTCAGTAGCACCCACCATTTATTCCTGGTGATTCAGAAGGGAAAGGAAAGGAAAAATAAATAAATACTTGGTCTTGAAAGGTTTATTTACAAAGACTCTGTGTGTGTGCATGTATGTGTGTAACAGTAGGAGAACAAGTTTAGATGAGGCTTAACTAATTGCTAAGATTTTATGCATGTCTTGCTATAATAAAACACAGTATAGAATAATTTAATCTATGTTAATTTGAATAATATGGTATATTTTCTAGACTCTGATTTTGATCATCACCCCCATAAGAGAGAGAGGGTCTTATAACATTTTTGTCTCTAATAACAGAACTTCATTACCTCATTGTGGGGTGGAAGTCAGGTAGAATATATTTAAAACTGACTTGAAACTTTTTAAAAGGAAGCTACATGGTTATAGATGCTGTTTGTTTGCGTTTTCCCATTTTATGCATCTTGCTCATCCCTGGTCCCTGTGGGCAGCTGGAATAAAATGTCGGGTTACTGTCAACTGTGAGAAAGGCTGTTTCAGAAATGTTTCCAGCTAAGATCTCCCGGGAGATGTCACACCTTTCCATGTGGAATAAGGTCTTTGGGAGATTCCTTTAAAATTCGTATGTAAAGATGGCATGTGATTATGTGCATGTGGGTGTCATGTTTGTATGAGTACGTGGAAGTATGCATGTGTTATATATGTGAGAGCATACAAATGTGTGCGCTTTGTGTGTGTGTTTTGTGTATGTTCATATGTATCATGTATAGCGTCCATGTTTGTGCGTGTTGTGTGTATTGTATGTGTGTGCATTGTGCATATATGTGTTGTCCTTCATTGTCTGTGTAGATAAGTGTGTGTGTGCTGTGTATGTGCGTGTGTGGCTGTTTTGTATTTTTTTTTTGGTATATACTCAGGAAGAGAAAAAGAAAATGTTTCATTATCTGTGGAGAATACAGCTTCAAATTAAATAGATTAAAAACAACCTTTCCTAGGCTGTCAGAGAAAATGCTGAAGGGTTTTCAAAAAGGGAAGGAAATCTCTCGGGCAACCATATCTATATTTGCATTGCTTGTTTCAGAATAAAGACAAAAAAACAAACACATCCATGCCACATGCTTCTGACAGTCACATTTTGAAAAGCACTGGTTGGTAGCCCCTCCGTGATGTGCCTGCCTGTGACATTTTAAGATCACAAATTGCAGCTAGGAAATACTCCCTCTTTTCATATTTACAGTTAAAAAACCTTTTCTTCTTAATGGTTAATTAGGTCACTAATCAAAAGAAGCTCTTAGGAGGAAAACGAAATGTTGACATTTTGCAATTATTTGCTACTGTGAATAATACATAAACACACTACTTATGGAGAAAGTGGCTTTCAACCTCTTTTTCTGCCATGAAAGCTTCTGCTGACAGCAGAATCCCCAAGCCTCGGGTCACAGAATGCCGTGCTATCTCTCTCCCTGCTTGCATTCACTTTGGGTCACTTGTGTGTCGTTATACTGTGCTTTTCCAAAATGCAGAATCAGTGATTAAGTATATGTGTGTGTGTGGGTGAAGTATATTGTTCTTGCCTATTTCCAGTTACATTATGAGTGTTAACACACTGGCACAATAATAATTACCTGCAGTAGAAACTCCTTTAGAAATCAGTTTAATTAGAAATAGATCATATTCTAATAATTGTCATAATTCAGTCCTGCAGCAAGCACTTCCTGAGTTCTTCTTTAATACCAGGATTGTGACAAGCACAAGGAACATGAAGGTGACTAGGACACAGTGCCTATCCTTAAGTGGCTGAGGAGGAGATGACATACAGCACGCAACCACATTCAGGGACTATCTTAGAAGCATATATAAAAGATTTGGCTTCTCATTTTTCTTCTCCTCTGCACTTCAAATGATCTCTACTTCCACCTTATCTCAACCATCTAATCTCATTGTCAAAACCACCACCAATAACTGCACTCCTCCAAAATCTCGATTTCAAGCATTCCTCTACACAGACCCAACCTTCTATCCCTGCAGCTTACTCATCCCCAGGACTTGACCCCAGTATATTGTAAAGCCAGCACTCCATCCTTCTTCTCATTATCTCCACCACTGCTCACCTGGATCCATCCACCTCCATCCTTTTCCTGGATTACCGTGTAGTCTCATCTCTAGCTCCCGGGACTCCAACTTTGTTCTCTTGCTGTTTTATGGTCTTTTAAAAAATGTAAATTAGGTCTTGTCAATCACCTCAATAAATGGTTGTAGAATGAAAGAATAAATTCTGTAAGTCCATTCACTTGTGTTGTCTCCTCTGTTCTCATGGTAGTCTAGGCTAATATTGTCAGAGAACATGGTGTGGAGATCTCAGCCTCTAGAGGTTATATTAGTTTTGTAGGGCTGCTATAACAAAATACCACAAACCGAGTGGCTTAAAACAAAGAAACTTATTTTCTCACAGTTCTGGAGGCCAGAAGTCTGAAATCAAGGTGTCGGCAGGGCATGCTGTCTCTGAAGCCTTCTAGGAAAAAAATACTTCCTTGCCTCTTTCTAGCTTCTGGTGGATGCCAGAAATCCTGGGCGTTCCTTGGCTTGCAGCTTCATGACCTCAATCTCTGCCTCTGTCGTCACATAATCTTCTTCCTTCTATCTCTGTGTGTCTGTGTCTCTTTTCCTCTTCTTATAAGGCAGTAGTTATTAGATTTAGTGGACCAACCTTATCCAATGTAACCTCTTAACTAAATTAATGACACCTGCAAAGACTATTTCCAACTAAGTTCACATTATGAACTTCCAAGGGGACATGAATTTGCAGGGATGCTATTCAACCCACTATAGTAATGATTGAGTCCTGAGGAAGACAAAAACATTCACAAACATGAACTCATTCAAACTCTCAAAGACTGGGTATTCTCATCTTTAAAGGGGATATTGCACTTGCCCATCTTCCTCCCTGAGTGGTCATGAACATTCAGATGAAACATTTTGGTGGAGAATAGTTGCACACTACAAGGATATATGCACATGTATAGAAAGCCTATTGAGATATATAATTTTTAGAATATACTCTTATATGCATAAATACAAAGTGAAATGTAATACTCCTACTTGTAAAATTTGAGTGTAATTCATTATCCTAAGTTTCACATTCAATTTATAGTATATTTTCAAATATATATTTATCAATTACCAGTGTTTTATATAATTGGAAGGGTTTTGAAGATTATCTTTTATACTCCCACATTGTAGAGATTGGCCAACTAACCGTGGAGAAATTAGGATACATGTCCAAGTTCATCCACCTCACTGGTTGCAGAATAAGAACCTAGTTCTTCTTACTTCTAAGTGAAATGAGCAGCTAAAATAAGAAGTCAAATGATCTGATTGGCTCATGACCCCCAGTCTCTCCTCCTTCCAGACATTCTGCTGAGAATGATGTCTTTATTATAGGAGGCAGCAGGTAGACACTGGAGTTAAAAAGGCTGATTTGAATTCAGCTGAGATATTGACTTGTCACTTAATACTGCTCATGTTTCTTAATCTCTCTCAGATTTGGTTTCCTCAGCTGTAAAATGAGAGCAACAATATTTATTCATAGCGTTAATGTAAATATTATTTGTTTAAAGTGAGGAATTACATTTATCAATTATACATACATACATTGACTAAAGGAGATTAACTATACATATGTACATACACACACATGGGGTAGTGTGTCAAAAAGGAGATGATGACTCAATAAAGGAGAGGATGATGATTATCTGACCAAAATAAAGGGGAAATGATGTTCTAGAGAAGCAACTGTAGCACATTGTTTCTCAAGGGATTAATAGAAAACACTGTAATTTGACCCTGCTAGATCCTTGCTTATGTCCTCATATAAAGTTTTCTCATCAAATAATAAATAATATATAAATAATAATTAATGATTAATAACTATTATTATTAATAAATAGATAAGAAAGATCACAGTTTTACAGATGAGAAAATTAAGGATCAAAAAATTTAAGTAAGTTGTCCAAAGACATCAACTGAATACTATATGCTAAAGATGGATTTCAAATAGATGTCTGTCTAAGGACAAGGGTTAGGATCTGTCTTAGAGCTGATAGACAAGGCTGTGAAATATTTAGGGATGCAGGACCTAGAATTGGAGTATTGGCCAGAGCAGTTGTTTAGAAGCCCTATTGACACCCAGGCACTGATGGACGAGTCAGTGAACGCATGCTTTTGCACCTGGCAGTTTCTGGACAACTTCCAAGCTCGGATTCTGCCTCCGCTCTGCCTCTTGGGATGACTGCTTGACTAATGAGCTTCCATTCATCAAGCTTTCTGATGAGGAATGTACGCCATGGCGGTGAGTGGTAAGTCCTATCATTGTTTCGATTGGCATTGAGACATGCCGGCAAAATCTCTACCCCTGTGGCTAAGGAAATGGAGGGATAACATAATCAAATCTGTGAATTCATACTCAGCAAGTCTGTAGACTTATTGGAGGGGGTTGCTTTGAGTAGAAGTCAGTTGGATTCCTGGATAGATATTATGTGTTCCAGTTTCCTATGTTTATTAAGTATTTTCAAGATTATATCTTAGCTTAATCCTTTCTGAGTCTTTGGAATTCGTTCTAGTTTCACTCACAGATGAATGAAACACATCAGAAGTTAAAGAAAATGTCAGTGCATTGTTTTTCTCTGAATATTTTTGATTTGGGGCAGACTCTGGTAGGAAGAATAAATTTGAAACATCTTTGAGAGATATAGAGAAAAAGATATAAAAATTTAGGCACAACTTTTTGCGTGTGAGCCTCAGTGAAGAATTTACAAAGGAATGTTGTGTATTCACTAAGCTCCCAGTACCTCAGGGTATAGACCTGAGGACACATCTCTGTTTTTATTTTCCTACGCATCTCTCTGGAATCTCTAAGAGTATGTCTACACAACTGTGTGATAATGAATTGAGTTTTTAAAAAGTTTTAGTCATTGGTTTTTGTTTTTTGCTGGGTGCTAAGTAACTTGTTCGATTTTTTTGAAATAAATTTTCATTTTAAAGTGCAGTAGATGCAGTCCAAATAAAAGTTGGCTTATTGGTCCCTTCCAGGTTTATAAACCTATGCATCAATATTTTTAATTATTCAGGATTTTTTCAATAACTCTCAGACTTGTGCACAACATAGTTTCCAAATAAATAGCTAGAAGTACTTTTGCAAAATATAGTATGCTAGCTGGTAAGGCCAGTCTTACAATTTGCCCATTCATCCATTCATTCATTTGACAAATGTTTATGGAGCAATTATTACATGTGAGATGTGGTGGTAGGACTAGCGGGTCTGCAGGAGGTAAAAATCCACGGAAGACTCAGTCTTGACCATAGGAGCGTCTTTTGAGCTGTATGGCAACATGCAGACATGTTCTCATTTCATTGTTTCACAGGCTGCATATAACAGGTGTCCCATAAATAGGTCTCACAATATATACACTTAAGGAAGCTTAAAAGATTCACTAAACGATGTTGTGGCTTGATATTTTCGTCCTCATGTTTCCTGTGTACCACCTGTCTCAGTGTCTGAAATGCCACCATAAGCGAATTACTATTTCCTTAATCTTAAAGGGGATCTGGCCTGCAAGATAATTGTCAGTTAAAGTGCAAATACCTTCTTGACAAAGTAGAATAAGCAAGGACTAAGCTCCTTTCACCACACCAAACCCTGGAGACACACACAAACACACATATACACACTCTTTGAGAATAAGTGTATAGACTTGTCAAAAATATACAATACTTAGTAAATACAAAGAGAAGAAAAATAATATCACAGTGGAGCAGCCTGTTGGACATCATGTTAATCAAGTGATTGAAGACAGCATCATCAGTAACGGGACAAATCATCAGTAACGGAACAAACCCTCAGCACACGCGGAAGGATGCGATGAGCAACGCCCAGCAGGCGTGTCTATCAGTGAGAGTCCTGCCAAAGATGCATAACCTGAATCTAATCACAAGGAAACACCAGAAAAATCCAAATAGGTTGTCATTCTGCACAATAACTGGCTGGTAATCTTCAAAATGTCAAGGTCATAAAAGTCCAGGAAAGACTTTCATGGAGCCATTTCAGACTGAAAGTGACTAAAGAGACGTGGCACCTAAGTGGAACAGAATATCCTGAACTGAATCCTTAAAGGACGTTTCTGGGGCAATTGCAGATGCCTGATTGGGGTATGAGGATCACATGGTAGTCAGCAATAATAATCAATATGGCAATGATAATTTTCTGGTTTTGATGGTTGTATTATGATTACTTAGGAGAATGGCTGACAAATTTTTACTATAAAGATCAGGAGAGCCCATATTTTAGGCTTTACGGGCCATATGGTCTCTGTCACAACCTCTCAACTCTGCCATCGTAGGACAGAAGCAAACATATACAATATGTAAACAAGTAAGTGTGGTGGTGTTCCAATGAAACTTTGTACACCAAAACAGGCAGTGGGGGGATTTGGCCCATGAGCCATAGTTCACTGACTCCTGATTTCTTCACAGGACATATACAAGAAAGCTTCCAGTGGTGTCGGAGGTGTTGAATCCACAAGTTATTATCAAGTGATTCAGGAAAAGAAAAGATTTTGCACTGTGCTTGCAACAATTTGACATTGTTTCAAAATAAAAATACATTTATACAAAAAAATGCTATATCTCAAACATTTTAGACATTTGTAAAGATGACAAGCCTTGGAAAGTTTAAGTATCCACTGATTTAATATATAGCTTTAGTGGGGATAACACTAATGTCAAAGTTGAGCAGGGGTAGTTTAAATTAAAATGTTTCTCTTAATTTGAGAGTAGAATACTGCAATATTTCCAAATAAACACATTTTAAAATATGTAACTTGAAATATACACACAATACTAAGTTTTAATCAATTGAACAGTTTTAAGTAGACATTTGAATATTTTAGCTACAGTCCTAAATATTACATTTCCTTACTCAAGTTGGGCCAAATGTTTTATTTGGCTTTTTTTTTTCATTGAGAAAACAAGGAATGATGCTCATATTCATGTTTGTCTAATATCAGTGTACATGGCGTCTCTCACTCTGCTTTCTGTAGAGTTCTACCCCTTATACCGAGGTAATCTGGCGGAGCAGAAAAGTCAAGCTTTGTGACTTTGAGCAACTTATCTAATAACTCTGGATTCCAGTTTTCTCCACTATAAAATTAAATTATGACATGTATGTAAACAAAAGGTCACTTTTTTCCTGGAATGAAGTATACGCTCAACTGATATTAGCTTTCTTCTACTTCTTTCTCTTACATTATTTGAACTTAAATTGTATGCTCTGTATTAGCATAAATACCATAAAAATGCTATAGATTTTTGACGGTAGGAATTTTTTATATTTCTTCCTAGCAACCCACATGGTAAAAATTACAGAGAAAACATCAGAGTGGGCAATTGGTAAATATTTGGTTACAGATTGACCCAGTGAATTTCTCTCAAATTTTTCTTTCATTATCCCTTTCCATATGTGTTCCTTTTTTATGTTGTCTTTATTCCATACTGAATATTTGACCACTTCAGAAAAGTACTAGGTAGGCAGAATAGATTTATGTTATTTTAATAAGTTAACTTTATTTTAGTTCTATTATGTCCTAGGTCGTGGGGTATAGCCCAATAATAAAATCACAACCTCTTCTTAGGAATGTGCCTTTGCCAAAATCCATGCCAGCCTTCCCATAGCATCACACATACAATACCTCCTAATATATACCTATTTCAAGTTAAAATAAAACACAATTCAATGTTATAAACCAGAGACACAGATATGGACACACACACAGTAGAAAAAGCCATGCTCATTGAAACACACCATTTTTATAAATTATGTAGCCTACTACCTCTTAGTTAAAGTGTAATTGGGCTCTTAATTCTGTTCCTTACTCCAGAACATTGTCTATTACTTCTATTGAAATAACTGAGCCACTTCTATGTGGAAGATTTTCTTAAAGGAGAACATCTGATCACTCAAATTTATATCATTAAGATACACTAGCAATGGACTTCAATAGCCATAAAGATTAATTGATTGCCATTTTCATTAAAATTATTAGTTTTTAAAGGAGCCATATGAAGTACTGATGGCATTTCCCAGTGTGAGTGCTCCCCAAATAAAGCACCATTTTAAAAATTAATTTAGCATATCCTCAGCTAGTTGTATATCTACTATTGGTCAAATACGGAGATCCAATGAGTTCTGCATAGAAAGTATAGCTACCTTCAAGAAGCACGCAGGCCACCAGGGGAGGTAAGACATATACAAGTGACAAACACAAAAGCAGCTAAAACACAAAGTAATCCATGATCAAGGTCTTAAGAATGGAACAGAGTATTCAAGGACTTCAGAGGATAGAGATAATCTTGTTCGGTGTGGGTGATCAGAAAAGCCTCAGGGAGTAAAAGGGAAGGAAGAGGGCTCTGAGTAGGAATGAGAGGTACAAGTAGGATTTCAAAAAAGCAGTGTCAAGAACAATGGATGGGCTATGTAAATCTGTAGGTCTGTATTTATGTTGGTTTCCTGTCAATAACTTATTTGATTTCTTTTGAACATGGGGATTATACAAGAGATTTTTCCCATATTCCTGAAAGTGTAGACTTGTATTTGGGGAGATGTCTCTTATCAAAGCAAATACATTAACTTTTCACCCTTCAATACAATATTAGAAATAATCCTGTGTAAGTGATTCCAAGAGTCTACATTCAAGTCCACGCAGTTCCGGGCAACAATACTCTGGATAAAATTCTGAAATTCTAAAAAATTTTTTCTAGGTGGCAACACACACACACATAGACACACACAGACACACACAGACACACACACACATATAGATAGATCAATGAATCTATGTATGTATGTATGTGTGTATCTATCTATCTATCTATCTATCTATCTATCTATCTATCTAGATAAATAATTTCCTTTTGCCTTTTCTGGGGAGATTTGGGAGTAATTCAAGTAACACTAATCCTTGCATGTTTTCACAATCCGCTTTCTCTCTCTTCTGTCTTTCTGTCTCTCTTTCCACTTCTGATATGGTAGGTTTTTCCCTCCTACTGTATTCCCACTCCTAGGGAGGAGCACAGCAGACCCTGCTTTACCTGAGTCAGAAACATAAACCTCATCCCAGATTCCTGCCATGACAACACCTCTGACCAATCAGTCAGGAAGTCCTCTCAGTTCTGCCTTTTCAGTATCTCCAAATTCCATTTACTCTTCTCCCTTCCTGGCCGCCACTATTTTGGTCAGACCATCCCCATGTCTTTTGCAGATTATGAATTATTTCCTCCAACTGGCCTCTTTGCTTGTAGGCTTGCCTACTTCTAAATCAGCTCATAATACTTGGGTGAGGACAATATTTATATGCTGGTAAAATGTTTCTGAAGCTTGTCATGGACCACAGCCTTCAGCATAACTTTCAAACTTCCTCATATGATGTAGACAGCTCTTTATTTTCTGATCCTACTTAATCTGCACCACTCTCCTCCTTGCATGCTGTATTCTAGCCTCACTGAAATACCCTTTTTTCCCTCAGAGTCTGTTTCTTTCCTTTGGCCTTTGTCCATGATGGTTCTTCTGCTGGAATGACCAACAGTCCTCTAGACATTTGAACATTGGTCTTCTTTTCCAGAAAAGGCAACTTCTTTTCCTCCTCTATCTTTCCTTTCTTGTTGGATCCTATTCCCCTTCTTTGGGGTCATTTGGAGTCCCCTTTATACTTCTATCAGATCACTAACCACTGTGCACTGTAATTGCTTATTTGTATCCTTGTTTTCTTAAAAAATATTAAGGTCCTTAAAGGGAGTAATTAGGACTTTTTATTTTTTTTAACCTGAATAGATGGGTCTATGCAGAAACTCTCTGAGATGCTCATAGAGTTTGATGCATATGAAGTACTCAAGAAATGTATAGAGGGGAAACTAGTATTTTAATCAATGTTCTCAAACCAGAGGGATTCCAACACTGCACTTGCTCATAACACAAATTCTGATTTTATAAAAGTTAGGAATTTTCAATACCAAATTTCACCTGATCATAGTTTATTGCAATTTTGTACACATGAGTACTTAATGATCCCCAAATATACTGTGAATGGCTCCTCCCAGGATAAAAGTTCTATCAGACTAGGACAATTGTCATTCATTAAATGTATTAAATGAGTAGCAACTCAGTGTGGAATATAAAAACAGAATTCTGTTAATTTTTACCCCATTTTTCTGTTGATTTACATTATTTTTTTTTGGCTCTGACCAGAAAAAACTAGCTAGCTACTTGTACAAACTTAACCTATAGTGTTAAATCCACAGATCAATTTAGGATAAGGTAAACGCTGAGTTAAGGCAAGCTACAGTTTGGAGTGAAGTCGAGAACTGATGCCAACTCACTCAGTCATCTAAATAATTCTAGATGCACAGTCTAAAAGAACACATCCCTACCTCCTGAGGGGAAAGAATGCGGACATAAGCCTTCCACGGATACAAATAAGAGTGAGCAGGCCTCTGTCCACCAGAGGCAACTGGAGAAATCTAAGACTCTGGGCATATCTCCCAGAGAAAGAGGTAAAAAGCTCATAACAAAAAGTGTTGGGTTTGAGTCTCAGATTCACCACTTACTAACCCTTTCACATTTATGAACCTCAGTCTAGGAACAATGAAAAAACATAAATTTCACGGGCTTGTGATAAAAGAGATAGTGTATATAGAAATATATTTTTAAACATTAAAATGGTATAAATATATTACAATTGTATTCTATAATGTAATAATATGCCAGTCGAAAACCACACCAGTGGAATAGCTCTTGGAGCTTCTTGTTTAGTTTTCCAATATATAAGACATTTTTATATTTCCTATTTGCTTGAGGGCAGAACCAGCAGCTATCAATTACTGGAAAATACACTGGACCACAATTTAGGGATTTTGAATTCTGTTATAACCATTGGCACACAACTATGTGACTTTGGACAAGTCACTCAACCTCACTAAGATTATGTCCCTAAGTGTCTAATAAGGATTCCCTCCAGCTCTAATATTCTAAAAATCCTCATATTTATTTTTGAGTGAGTCCACTACCTTTTTTTCTTCTGTTATCTGTTCACTTTTAAAGCAAATCTAATCCAGGAAGTCATTTAGTCGGAGTAAAAGAGTGAGACTTAGGGAGAGGAATGAGGAAAGTGGACTGTTTTTCCTAAATACAAATTATAAAATTATGGGTCACAGAAAATTAGTTTCTACTCCACTTCTCTCAAGCACATGGAAACACTCACCTCCAGAACAGTTGCAACAGCTTGGCAGTAGCAGCGGCCTTGGAAAAGAAAAACTAGAGAAATGAGACATTCTTAACGATTTTTGCCAATAAAGTATTAATTCAAAATATAGCTAGTATTAAAAGTTCAGAAATAGCCAAAGTAAAACCAATGAATCACTGAAGTAGTAATTAGTAAAAGTTTATTGTGCACACACTAAAAAGACAGTTCAAAAACCATGAGGACTCAAAAACTTGGAATGAGGCTCAGGAGTATATTTTTATAAAGCAGCTTATACAATGAGAAAGCAGGGATTGTTTATTCTTCACAGTGATTGGTTATAATATTAGAATTTTCCAGAATGGTAGGAAATTGGTTAGGGGTTACTGCATGACAATTTTGGGAACAAGTTTAAGTTTTGCTTATGATTTCCAGAGGCATAAGCAAGAAATGGACAAGGTCAAGTTAGTCTTACAAAATAAGCTAAATTAAGCTTTGTTTGTATGACTAAACTGATTTTGTCTGCTCAGGGAATTTTCAAGGCTGATCTCTATTTGTTTTTTATTTTAACACTAGACAGGGCAGGATGAAGAAATTTTCCCTTGGTTGGAAAGTTTTCAACAGCTTCGAAAAAGGGACAGTTGGAACTCCACTAATATTAGTTAATTCAAAACAAAACAAAACAAAATTTCTCATCTATTATTAAAAGCTAGTTAGTGAACAACAGAAAAACACACACAAAAAAGCAAAAAATAGTTTGTTGTTCTTGTTATTTGCTGTCAAATTGGCTCCAACTCCTGGTGACCCCATGAATGAGTGACGTCCGTAACGTCCGGGCCTCAACAGCCAGCCCTACACAGCTTCTGTAGACTATGCCTATGGCTTCCTTTATGAAGTCAATCCATCTCATATTTGGTTTTCCTCTTTCTTGCCGCCTTCTACTTTTCCCAGCATTATTGTCTTTTCCAAAGAATCCTGACTACTCAGGATGTGCCCAGAGTAGGACAGCCCCAGTTTTATCATTTTTGCCTCCAGCGATAGTTCAGGATTATTTACTCCAGGACCCATTGTTTGTCTTTGTGGCCATCCAGAGTATCCGTAGAGCTCTCCTCCAAGATTGTATTTCAAATGAATCAATTTTTTTCCTATCAGCTTTCTTCACTGCCCAACTCTTGCACCCATGTACAGTAATTGGCAATATGGGCGTGTGGATAAACTAAACATAAACTCATGTATTGAATGCCCCAGAATTACAAGGTGCTGGTGGTAATATAAAGAGCTCTGAGATAATTTATTTCAACAAGTTTATTGTCTAGGTGAGAAGAGAGAGATACACATACATATTCTGAATCAAATAGAAGGGCCATGCCCTTTTTCTTCCTCACTTGGCTTGATTCTGCCAGTTGCCAGATCTCTGACCAATATGTGGTAGATGCACATCTGGCAGGTCTTGATTTTTCCAGAGTTGTCTCACTCCCTTACCCACTGCATGTGTGTATTCTGCCAAACCGAGCTTACCCAGCCACCAAAGAGCCCCTGTGGAATTCTCTACCTGTTGCAGCTTGGGTCTGCACATGACTTATTTTCATACACTCTTAGGATTCTGCTTTTGGGCAAGAGGCTGGGTTGAGGGACAAAGAGAGAGCTGGAGGAAAGAAGAGAAAATGGGTCCTGATTATCTACTTGTTGCCCTTTTCTTTGACATTGTCTTGTTTCCCTGACCGCAGCCTTGTTCTGCCGGATATGTTTCATTTTCTGCATGACTTCATCTGGATGGGCATTTCAAGCTGTGATTTCCAAGTTTGATCTCCCATTGTAGACCCTGTTATCGCAGAAAAAGAGGCTTTAAAGTTCAAAGTGAGTTAGAATGAGCAATGTCTTAAAAGTTTGTATCTTTCTGATCCTTCTCTGCTGTTGGCTGCTTCAAAGAATGTCAAATTATTGTACATTGTATAGAAAATATCTCCAATGGGCATTCTTTAAAAATGCACTCAGGAAATCAGTCTTCTAGCTCAGAGGTTTGATGGTGAAATCTCTTGTTGTTGATGTGAAAAATGGGTTCTGTGAGCAGAACTTCAGCAGCACACATCTCTCCCAGATGACTCCCAGCACATTGTTCTTGTTCTCAGATGGTGGCTGAGGTGATCTGGTTGTTTCCAGATTATTTGAGGTAACAATTGGATTGTTTTATCCACATGCACTGTATTCCCCACCACCCTTAGGCACCAAAATCCCCCAAAGATGTTTTTGTATTCCCTTCCTATTCAATCCTAGGCATGTCTTCAAAGCAAATGAAACAATTAAATCTTCTTCAACAAAGCATCCGTATTCACCAGCTCCTACTCTTCCAGTATTCTAACCACAAACCATTCTTGAAGGAATAGTCAGTTTCTCTGAATCTGAGCTAAATAGATAAGTGCTAAATTCCTAGATAAATATTTTTATATAGTTTAGTGAACAATGATGTTCTACCTTTTTAGGGCTCTAAAAATCATACTTAAGAGAGTTTTGAAAACATATGCAAAACAGAAAATGCTTGATTAACTCTATAAGATTAAAAAACTGCTTTGTTTTATAACTTGCATTGCATTAAGTATTTAAATAAAGTGGGCTGCACTCGATATAATTTATAACCAACTTAAACATTCAACATCATATTATGATTTGCTTGTAAAGCTAAGTTTCCTAATTGGAAAAAGAAAATATTTCACAAGTGCTGATATTACAAGCTGGTATAAGCAAAGGCAAACAAATAAAAAAGCAAAATAAAAATATGCCTACAGTAGATATGCAGAGAAACCTCATTATTGTGTACCTAACATATCATTACACAGACACTGACTAGGCCAGCTAGTCATTGCACTAGCTAACTGTGAGGCTATTTTTTTTTTTTTTAATGCAGTTAAATAATATTGCTAAGTGGAGGGAAAGTAGGTGCTTCCTCAAAAGTGAATTGTTTCAAGTATTTGAAAAGTCATTAATACCTTTATTTTTGAAAGTTGGTACAAGTAAAGTACTAGTTATAAATATTTCTTGTCTACCTTTAAAGCAGATTCCTCAAGTAGCTCTTGGTAAACATGAAAGCAAACTGACTCATGGGAAAATTAGTGCAATGTTCTACAGTGATCTGAGCTAAATAGTCCCAACTATGTAAGCACATGAAACAATAGTTGAGAATACTAAATGTTCCTTTATTGTTTGGGAGAAATTAATTTGGCTTTTTTTGTTTTTAAAAATGTTTTATTGTTGCATTAATAGTACGTTTTTCAGAATCCCATCTGTTTTTTTTCCCCCGGACTAAACGGCACCCAGGCAATAACTTTTGTAAATCCCAGGTAAACTTTACAACCTCATTTCAATGTTTGCGCTGAGGAAATGCTCTCTCATTTTAATATTTTCTTTAATAAAATATTACTCTTTTTTTTTTCCTTGCTGTGGACTTATTTGCAAGTGAATGAAAAAGTTTCCCTTCTTCCTAGTATGTATAAAAAAGTACAAGATCTCATTTCTATCTCCCAGGTCTAATTATGTTTAGAATTCCTTCATCCCAGGGGAATATTCACAGCCTTTTGTGAATATTCTGAATCATAGGAATAAAAAAAGTCACAAACGCAAGTATGGAGATCCTCAAAATAATATTGACTTATAGGTATGATTGAAATAATACTGTTAGATTATCTGCAGGGCAATGGGCTTGTGCTTCTAATGGAAGATGCTGATTCCAGCCTAGGAGAAAGTTGGGTTCTCAGACACTGAAAGCGCAGAGGGGTAGTGGGTTCTGTGACTGACCATGATGCTCATGCGGAATAAAATAAGTGCCCAATCAAAACAGGGTCCAGGCATAAATGCTTGGGCACTGAGCATTAAGCATCACGGCCTTGGGAGCCACAGTGAAAGAGGTGGATGTCTTTAGTTTCTAAGGGACCATGGCAGCTAGAAGAAAATAAAAAAAAAAAATAAAGCTTATACTCCTAAGAGATGTCTCGGAACTGGATATAATTTCATTCAAAAAGGTAAATGTGACATTTCTTTTATTCTGTGTATAGTGATGAAAAACACAGCTGTTATAAAAATATTGTAAAAGAAGCACCTGAAATATAAAAGTTTTCTTCCTTAGAAAATACACACCAATAACTTGTCAAAGACTCTTAAGTTATTATAACAAGTTTCTATTGATTTATTAAGGATGGGATTAGTACATGGAAAGTATTACAGTTTGGAGATTAGTATATGGAAAGTATTATAGTTTTGCAATACAGTTTTTTAAAAGCTCTCTTGACCTGGTTTTGAGGCTGTGGTTAGAAGCTGGTTAGTTCCCCTTCTTGAGTAGCCCATTAAATCCACACCACCAACCACCTCCCACGTTGGGCTCTCACACTCTGGGACACCATACACCCACCCTAATCACCTCAGGGCCAGGTATCAGACAACCCGGACAGCCCCTATGCCTCAGAGCCTACTAAAAATATTCAAATTGCCAATTCTAAACCTGCTGAACCTGACTCACCCCTTCCTTCCCACGGAAATCACAATGAAGGTGCTTGCCCACAGGCCTCCTTTTCCCTGTGCCTCTCCCTAGTGCTTCTCCTGAGTGTCCCTGGGTGACTGTGGTCTTCCCAGGGAACTCTGCGTAACAAAACTGTAAAACTCTTTCTGCCTCTGTCTCTCTCGATGTGTATCTGGCTTCACCATACCTCACTCAAGGTAATATGGTTAAAACAAGTTTCTCATGCACTTTCACATTCACCACCAGAGTCCATTTCTATGTGCGTCTGAGGTTGCGAAGTTGGAGTCAGTGGTCTTTTTGTTGGGTCTCAGTGTAGCTTCCAAATGATCACTCTTCTTGTAAGAAATCTTTCTTTTTTGAAGCTCTTGCCATTTGAGTTGAACATCCTCCATCATACCTTATTTAATCAAGACATTGAATCCAGTTGTGCTCTTGGTTCTCTTCGTCCCAAGTCCTGCCATTATCCCGAGAGACTTCAACACCCATTTGTCTATTTATTCCACCCACTGGCTTCGTGTTTGTTCTTTCGTCTGCTTGGGTCTATTGATCTTCATCTTTATTCATCTTCAGTCCCTTGGTCCTACAGCCACACTTGCACGTGCTCCACTTCTAAAATCAGTTCTGAAGGCCAAAAATCTAAAATCTGTCTCATTGGACTAAAGTCAAGGTGTCAACAGGGCTAGTTCCTTCTAGAAGTTCTAAAAGAGAATCTGTTTCCTTGCCTGTGCCAGCTTCTAAAGACCACCTGATTCCTTGGCTGTGGTCCTTTCCTCCATCTTCAAAGTCAACAGTATAGCTTTGTCAAATTCTGTCATTGACTCTGCTTCTGTTGTCACATTGCCTTTTCTTTAACTTACTTTTAAAACAATTTAATTTGAAGGTTCCAGTTTTAGGGAAATTGGAGTAAACAGATGCTGTGCTGTCTTTCCTACTGAATGCAACTATCAATCCTAGATTGATTTCATGAAGCAGCTATCTGAAGACTTGCAAAGTAAATGCCATTTGGGGAAGGAAACTAGAATTCCAAGTTCCGCTGAATTGGTAACGAGTGTCTGTTATTACTCCACCTGATCTCAGAACCCAGAAGTGCGCAATAGGTGTGGACAGAAAGAATTTCAAAATAAGTACTTTTGGCAGGAGAAGTTGAAAAACAGTTCCTAAAGGTAAAGAAAGTGAGAAGGGAGGAGCAGGGGAGGAATCATCTGTTTAGCATTATTTTGTTGTTGTTATCGTTAATGTCAGTGTTATTTTTCTTAGTAATGGCAGCAACAGCCAGTCAGGCATCTAAAACTCAGAGAAAAGAGAAATGTCCTTTCTGATGAGAGGAACTGTTGTCCCAGAGCATAGATCAAATTCCCTATTTTCTTCTTCTCCCTCTGTCAACTTACCACTTGGACCTGGATGCAGATATAGTCTCTGGAAATACACAGCAGAACAAAGAAATTAAATCCCCTATTTCTGTCTGGAGAACCAGGAAGGGAATGCTCAGGGAGCAAGAAAATTTCAGGGAGAATGCAATGAAATGGAAGATCCAGAAAATGATCCCATAATGTTGTATATGTACACGTGGAGTAATCTCCGAGTTCACGCAGGAATTTGACTGTAAACAGCATACCACAGTCTTTGAGAGCTGAGGTACAGGGTATATCTCTGCCCTCGTCTCAGGCTGGCCACTGGGTTGTGCAACACATGAGTCTGGTCAGAATAATAATGCAAATGCTTAAAAAAACTGAACTGACATTGGAACCAAGCTTATAAAAGTTGGATCAGAATTTGCATCTTGAGTGTAACATGGCCAAGTGCAGGCTAAAACAAAACAAATCAAATCAAAACAACAAAACATTCATCATAGTATTAAAACAGGACCCAGAGTATAATATAGTTGTCGAAATTTTTAGTAAGCACTCATATTACTCGACGCACAAAGAATGAGGAAAATATTAACTCACAAGAGAAAAGACAAATGAGAGACACCAATTTAGCAATGACACAGATGTAGAAATTATAAAAAAAAAAAAACTTTAAAGCAGCTAGTATAACCATGTTCCAGGAAGTAAGGACAGACAAATAAATAGAAAGACAGTGTCAGCAAAGAAATAGATGATATAAAGAAGAACCAAATGGAAATTCTAGAACTAAAAAATAGAAGAAAGAAAAGAAAATTCCCTAAATGGGCTCAATGAAGTAATGGAGATGACAGAGGAAAGAGTCAATGAACTTGAAGATATATCAATAAAAATTATCTAATCTAACAACAGAGAGAAAAATGAAAAAAGTGAACAGAGTCTCAGTGACCCGTTGGACAATAACAAAAGGTCTAATATTGACGTCAGTGAGGTCCCAGAAGGAGAGGCGAAAGAGCATGAAGAATAGAATATGTTTGAAGAAATAGCAACTGACGACTTCCCCAAATTTGATGAGAGACATAAACAGATTCAAAATGCTCATCAGACTCAAAACAGGGTAATCTCAAAGAAATCCATGCCCAAACATATCAGAATTAAATTTCTGAAAACTAAAGACAAAAAAGAAGTCTGACAGGCAACCAGAGAAGAATAAAATTTCATATAGGGGAGCAAGATTCCAATAACTGTGGGCTTCTCATCAGAAATAATAGATACCATAAGAAATGAAACAAAATTTACAAAGTACTGAAATAAAAGAATTGTCAACTAGTACTCTATATCCAGGAAAAATATTCTTTAGGAATGAAAATGAAATAAAAATTCTTCCAGATGAAAGAAAACTAAGAAAATTAATATTCAGCAGACATGCTCTAAAAGATATGCTAAAGGCTTTTCAAATGGAAGGAAAATGATCCAGAGAAATACTTGGGACATTAGAAAAGAAGGAAAGACACTATAAATTATTAGAGCTATCTGGATAATTATATTGGACTATTCTTCACCTCTTAAGTTCTTTAAATTGATGATTGAAAGAAAAATATATAACATTACCTGAAGATGTTTCAGTGTAAGTAGATGCAATATAAACAAGAATTACAACATGAAGGAGGCAGGATAGAGAGAAATAGAAGACAGTAAGTTTCCTACATTTCATTTGAAGTGGTTAAATATTAATTGTAAGCAGACTCTAAATGTCAAGTATACATATTGTAATCCTGAGCAATCACTAAAACACTATACCAAGAGATGTAGTAAAAAACTCAATAAATTCATTTAAAAAGAGTACTAAAAATATTCAAATTATCCAAATAAGCAAGAAAAGGGAAACAAAATAATAACAAAATAGGGAAAATGAACAGAAAACACATGATAAAATGGTAGTCCTAAATCCAAACAAATCAATAATAATATTAATATAAATAATCCAGCCACATAAATTTTAAAAACTGAAGTTATTGGAATAGATCTTAAAAAAGACCCAGTATATGCTGTCTACACTTAACCACTTTAAATAACATGATATTGGTAGGTTAAAAGTAAAGAGATGGAAATTAATATATCATGCAAACTCTAATCAAAGGAAAATTTGAGTGACCCTATTAACAGAAGACAGACTAGACATCAGAGCAAAGAGAATTACCAGGGATAGAGAGGGATGTTACATAAAGATAAAAGAGTCAGAAGTTTTAGCCATCTAAAATGTGTGTGCACCAAACAATACAGCTTCAAAATGCATGAAGGAAAAACTGATAACTGAAAGGAGAAATAGAATAATCCACAATTATATTTTGGGATTTCAACAACCTTTTCTCAATAATTATTAAAACTACTAGACAAAAAAATCAGCAGAGATGTAGAAGTATTAAACAACACTACCAAAAAACGGGATCCAATTGACGTTTATAGAACATTCTACCCAATAACAGCATAATAATATACCCTTTCCAAATGCCCATGGAACATTAACCAAAATAGTCGATATCCTAGTGTCATAAAATAAACCTCAACAAAATTAAAATAATTAAAGTCATATAGTGTGTTCTCTGATTATAATGGAATTAAATTAGACATTGATAATATAAAGATAGTTGGAAAATCTCCAAACATGTGAAAACTAAACAACATGCTTCAAAATAATCTGTGTTTCAAAAAAAGAAGTCTCAAGGGAAATTAGAAAATATTTTGAATTGATTGAAAATGAAAATGCAAAATATCAAAATTTATAGGATGGAGCCAAACAGTGTTTAGAGGAAAATTTATGGCATTAAATGCTTATATTAGACAAGAAGAAATGTTTCAAATCAACAGTTTAAGCTTCGACCTAAAGAAATAAACAAAAAAAAAAGAGCACAATAAGCCTAAAAAAGTAGAAGGAAGGAAATAATAATGAACAGAAATCAATGAAATTAAAATAAAAAGAACCAAAAGCCAGTTTTACAAGATCAATAAAATGAATAAATCTTTATCTGAACTAAAAATAAAAAAGAGAAAAGACACAAACCATCAATAGGAAAAATTAAAGAGAAGGGCCGCCCCAGTGGCATAGTAATTGAGTTCATGCGCTCTGCTTAGGTGGCCCGGGGTTCGCTGGTTCAGATCCTGGGCGTGGACATGTGCACCACTCATCACGTCATGCTGAGGCAGCATCCCATGTAGAGCAAGTGGAAGGATGTACAACTGTGACATACAACTATATACTGGGGCTTTGGGAGAAAAAAGGGGAAAAAAAGGAGGAATATTGGCAACAGATGTTAGCTCAGGGCCAATCTTCCTCAAAAAAGAAAAAATTAAAGAGCGATATCACTGGAGAATTCATAGACATTAAAATGATAATAATGAAATACTGTAAATAATTCTATGCAAATAAATATGACAACTTAAATCAAGTATATCAGTTCTTTGAAAATCATAAATTACCAAAATTCACTGAAGAAGAAATAGATAGCATGAATAGTCCTATTCTATTAAAGAAATTGAATTTATTATAAAAAGCCTTTGGAAAAAAGAAATCTCTAGACCTCGATAGTTTCACTGGTGAATTCTACCAAACATTTAAAGGAGAAATAACAGCAAGCCTACACAATTTCTTTTAATAGAGGAGGGAACACTTCCCAAATCATTTTATGAGACTAGGATTACCCTAATGTCAAGACCAGACACAAACAGTACAAAAACAAAAAAACCTACAGATTAATTTCTCTCATGAACATAGACCCAAAAATCCTTAGTAAAATACTAGTAAATCAAACCCAGCAATATATAAAAAGAATAATACACCATGGTCAAGTGGGATTTATCCTGGGGATGCAAGGCTAGTTTAAATCTAAGAAATCAATAATTGTAAGCTACTATATTACAGAGAAAAGAAGCAAAACCACAGAATCATATTAATTGTTGTTCAAAAAGTACTTGACAAAATTCAATCTCCATATAAAAACACTCAGAAAATTAGGAATTGAAGGGAACTTCATCCACAAAATAGAGATCATCTATAGGAAAACTATAGTTAACAATATTTCAAATGAGAAAAAACTGAATTACTTCTCCCAAAGATCAGAACTAAGGCAAAGTTGTCCACTCTTACCACTCTTATATCTCATATTGAATTTCCTAGTCAGGGCAATATGTCAAGAAAAATGAATCTATAAGACATAAAGACTAGAAAGGAAAAAATGAAGCTGTTTATCCACAAATTATTCTCTCATCTATATAGGAAATTTCATGAGATCTACTAAAAAGGAATTAGAAAACAATACCATTTACAGTAGCTTCAAAGGAATAAAATGCTTAGGTATAAATGTAAAACAACAGGTGCATGATTTGTATGCAGAAAATTATGAACACCGATTAAAGACATCGAAGAAGCCCTAATTAAATGGAAATACATATCATGTTAATGGATTGGAAGACTTGATGTAATTAATTCTCTCCAAATCAATCCATAGATCTAATGCAATTCTGCATAAAATCCCAGAAATTTTTTTATACATATATAGACAAACTGATTCTAAAATGTACATGGAAAGGCAAAAGACCTGGAATAGCCAAACCAATTTTGAGGAAAAAAACAAAGATGAAGTACTCACACTATTTGATTTTTACAATTATTATAAAATTACAGTAATCAACATAGTATGTTATTGGTAAAGGCATAGTAACTTAAATCAATGGAACAGAATAGAGTCCAGGAACAGATCCCCCAAAATACGGCCAATTTTTTTTTTTTTTGTGAGGAAGATCAGCCCTGAGCTAACATCCATGCTAATCCTCCTCTTTTTGCTGAGGAAGACTGGCTCTGAGCTAATATCTATAGCCAATCCTTCTCCTTTTTTTTTTCCCCCAAAGCCCCAGTAGATAGTTGTGTGTCATAGTTGCACATCCTTCCACCCGCTGTACGTGGGACGCGGCCTCAGCATGGCCGGAGAAGTGGCGCGTCGGCGCGCGCCTGGAATCCAAACCCAGACAGCCAGCAGCAGAGCACGCACACAACCGCTAAGCCACGGGGTCGGCCTGGCCAATTGATTTTTGACAGAGATGAAAGGCAATTCAATTCACAAAGGATTATCTTCTCAAAAAAAAATGTTGGGTTCATTAGACCTCCATATGTAAACAAACAAATAGACAAACAAGACTACATTAATTTAAACCTCACATCTTATATGGATCATGGATCTAAATGCAAAACTATAAAACTTACAGGAGAAAATCTTTGTGACCTGGGGTTAAGTAATGAGTTCTCAGATCAGACACCAAAAACATAGTCTATAAAAGAAAAAGAAATGATAAATTGTACTTTATCAAAATTTTAAAAATTCCCCTCTGTGAGAGACATTGTTAAAAGAATGAAAAGACAAGTTATAGACAGGGAGAAAATATTTGCAAACACCTCTCTGACAAACAACATATATCCAGCACATATACAAAATTATTCCATATACCTGAATTTTGTGTGGTAATATACTGGAGAGAAATACATAAAATTAATAACAAAGACAATGACAAAATGATCAAATCACAATAGTAATGAAACAAACAACCTTGTTAAAAATAGGCAAAATATTTGAAGAGACACTGGCAAAGAAGACATACAGAAGGCAAATAAGCACATGAAAATATGTGCAGTGTCATTAGTCATTAGAGAAATGCAAATTAAAACCATGGTAAGATTGTTACACATCTATTAGGACAGTTATAAACAAACAAAAGCAAAAAGATTGCAATAATACTAGTACCAGCTGGGACGTGAATCAACTAGAACTCTCCCATATTCCTGATGGGATTCATATGTTACAACCATTCTGGAAAACTGGCAGTCTCTCATAAAACTAAACATACATTTATGATATGCCACTGTGATTTCAATCCTAGGTATTTACCCTGGGTAAAACTTCGGTTCATACAAAAACCGGTATGTGAACGCGTGGAGTAGACTTATTCATAGTTGACCCAAACTGGAAATAACAACCCAAATATACTTCAACAAATGAGTGGATAAACAAACTGGTAAATCTATACAATGGAATATTACTAATATTAATATTAGTACTAATGCTAATGAAGAGAAACAAACTACTGATACATGCAACAGCATTGATGCATCTCAAAGGAATTATGCTGAGTAGAGAAGCCAGTCTCCCAAGGTTACATACTGTATGATTCCATTGATAGGACACTCTGGAAAAGGTAAAACTAGAGCGATGGAGAACAGAGGAGTGGTTACCATGCTTTAGGGACAGCAGGTGGGAGGTTTTCGAGGATGCTGAAACTGTTCTGTATCCTGATTGTGGTGATGATTACCTGAATCTGTATATGTGTGAAAACTCAGAACTGTGCATCATAAAAAAAACAATTTTACTGTATATTAATTCAAAAGTAAAACTTTGGGAAATATCTGAGTCCAGAGGGGAGGGGGAAAAAAACATTTTATTTGCTCCCAGCATTTCATTCACACTCCAGGCACATCTGAAATATTTTCAATATTATTTGGTTCGTATCCCATATTGTGTGAGGAGGAGGAGTGTGGGCAACAGTACTCTTAGGATCAAGGCTCAAGTGTTAGGTCAACGCTTGTGTGTCATGATTTCAAGGGCTCTGTGAACAGAGCTTCCAGGTTGCACTCCTCCGGGAGTGCCATTCACATTAAAACCACAGCAATGTTACCCCTTGGAGTGGCCCTGACTATGAATGCCTTGCCATCACAAAACAGTATTCTCTACCTCTACCCTTCATGCACAAGTTGCTTGTGATACTTCAAGTTTGATTCATAGTGGAACTTCATTTATTTAGCTTAAGACTCTATGTTTACTTGAAATGCCAATTTTGGGAGAAGTCACACTCGTTCTAAGTTATTCTATTGGTATGCACATCAACTCTTGGCTGTCCCGTTTAGGAGTTTTTATTTTTTTATTTTTTAATGTGAGAGAGAAGACATTATGCACATGAACAGAGTCAAGTGGGATGTTTTGACTATAATAGCATCTTATAAAAATTAGAAGTTTATAGTAGCTTAGAAGTCTAAGCTACCCTTCATTTTCTTATCTGTAAAATAGCAATAATAGCAGTAGTTACCTTATAGGGATGTTGAGGGTTAAATTAGTAGGAAAAAGTGCCTTTTGTGCTATAAGCGTTCAACAAATAGAAACTATTTTAGTGGGAAAAAAGAGGCAGAGAAACACTGGAGCGATTCACAATTCTTACTATTATATTTTTCCTAGGGCTGGAGCAGCAAATCTAAACTAATCCAATCGTAAGGAAAACTCTATATTCCATGGCCTCAGGTAATGATTATCAGACCTACTCCTTGATCTCTTTAGTGGGCTGGTGGCTATTTGCAAAGCTAGCTAAGTTTTATTGGATCCTAAAAAAAATTAAAAAACAAACAAATTGTCTCTTCCTGTCTTTTAATCCTTCAAGTTGTGAAGTTTTATGTAGTCTAACTCTGAAAGGGATTCCCATGGTGTAGTACACACTAGAGCAATTAACTGGTTACTGCTGTTCAGAAAATGTAGTCTTTGGCACAGTAAAAGCCACCTCCTCCCAGCAAGACACAGTCTTGTTTATCATTATTGGTTTGGACTCTTCTGAGAGTCTTTGACACATACGACAGGACTCATATCCAAGACAGTTTGAATTAATTTCTTCCATAAGATTCCATGAGACACTGGCTTTCTAAAAATCAGAATCCCTTACATTCCCTCTGTTTCCTCACTTCTCCTCTCATTTCCTGGAATTAAGTATCCACATTGACCAGAAAACAGCTCCTTTGTTTTATATGGTTATGGATGGTTTACCTACTGAACATTATTGAGTAGAATAATAGAGTCAAAGTTTTAAAGCTGGAAGTGATGAAGCAAATTATGGTTTTATTCATGGATTGGAAATAACAACCATTACTTAAGTTTATTTTCTAGTAAAGATCACATGTAGTTTCTTCTACCTTTTAGCCAATACACCTTGCTTAACCCACTGAACCTCCTTCTTCTCCCAAATACAAGCTTTTAGCAACAGTATCCAAATCTCTAATCACTTCAGTGTTTCCTCATGCGATTATACACCTGCTTTCTACACCTCCTAATCTTTGAAAAAGGCAAAACCTCTTTTACCCACCCAGATTTAGAGTAGTTTGTCCACCTCTAGTCTTCTGTCAACATCACTCAACTGGCTCACCTTTTCCTCTATATACCTCTCCACTCTTCAGTGAGATGATGAGGTCTTTAAGGCAGGCAGCATGATAGTGTAAGAAGACACTTCTATTGGGACAATATTTATTTTGTGATTGACTCCTTGCTCCGCCACACTGTAAGAATGTAAACTTAGACAAGTTACATAATCTCTTAGACTTTTTAATTACCTATTCATAAAATGAGAGGAAACTACAGATTGTTAAGATGCCTGATAACAGTAGATGTATATAGTCAGGTTTATTTCTTCCTCCTATCTTAGTATCCTCAGAAGCAGGAATTTTATAGAGGTGGCTCAAATCTACCCTTAATATTGGCAGACACCCTGTTTAACATTATGTGTTTGAATGCTTTTAGACCAGAAATGCCTCTCTAGTTTTTTTCCCTGTCCCTACTATATATGTATAGCTACTATGTAGTTATGATATCTGCCTACTCTTTGAAGGCACCTGTATTTGCTAGAATCCTTAGATCAAGTGTTTCATATCCACATATAAAGTTCAATACATAAATGTATAATTGGTAAAGAAGAGCCACTTTCTCCAGTGACGCATGTTTCTGTCGGCGTATAGGGCCACATTCTTTAACCACTGAAGCAATAGCTATTCCAGGACAGTCACTGATTTCATTTGTCACTTTATTGTCAGAGTCAGAGAAGTGAATTAAATCCAGAGCTGTCATTGTCATTTTTTGAGAACATTCCTTTTCCAAGCCAAGTTTACAGTTTGCTGTTTCACTGGATAGGAAAGCATTTCCTAAGAGAAACTGTGATCTTTGCCTTTCCTCATGACCTTCCCTTTTCCTGAAACATCAAAGTACCTTTTTCACAAATGGAGCTTCCCAAAGGTCACGCTTCCAGGACCAAATCAAGTACAGCAGTCAAGGTATAAAATCACCTTCTTTTGTACATGACACTTGTGCTCAGTCAGAGGAGAAAATGGATTAAAGACCAAAGGAGGGGCCGGCCCCGTGGCTTGGCGGTTAAGTGCGTGTGCTCTGCTACTGGAGGCCCTGGTTTGAATCCTGGAAGCTCACAGATGCACCGCTTGTCCGGCCATATAGCAACTAGTAGGTTGTGCAACTACAACATACAACTGTCTACTGGGGCTTTGGGGAGAAAAAGGGAAATAAAGGAGGATTGGCAATATATGTTAGCTCAGTGCTGGTCTTCCTCAGCAAGAAGAGGACGATTGGCATGGATGTTAGCTCAGGGCTGATCTTCCTCACAAAAAAAAAAAAAAAAAAGAAGACCAAAGAAGTCTGCTGTGTGTTGATAAAGCTGCCAGGAATGGAAAGTTCCTCTCAGCTTTGAGAAATTCTTGATAATATGCCTGTATCCTTAGCAAGACCACCGCTAGTCCATGAGGTACCTCATATGAATTAGAAAAAGTCACCCCTTCTTAGTGGATGAAGCATGGCTTGGCAAGCTAAGATCTGGCTAGATTTTATTCCACATTCATCCTCTAGGCCACTGGGCAGTTGACAGTTAACAACCTGCAGAAATATACATGGAGGCCCTAGTGGTGAAATTATATATTTTTTCATTTTCATATCTTTTTTATGCCTTTTTATATTTTCTCTTTTCCCATTCAAGTCTCTGTGTTCAGTGAAGAAAGGAGAAGGAATTGCTGAAATAAAGGAAAATGAATTCCCAATTCAGCAGCCCTGATCTTAAGGCTTGACAAAGGATCTCCCTGTTTGGAGGCGTCATAGGAGAAAGAGATATAGTGGAGCAAGGTGGGGGGAAGAGGCTGAGTAAAGGTGTGATTGGAGTCCAGGGAGAAGGTCTCTGAACTAACTGGGCAGATGCCTAGGAAGACAAAGAAATACATACCAAAGAAAGAATGGCTGTGACTAGAGCAGAAAGGTGATTTGTAGCCTCTCAAATGCTCCATGACCTTGTTGGCACGGTAACAACAGAGACTCCTGCACCCACAGATGAGATCTAGAAACCGCAGAGAGTGGCCATGCAGGCAAGAACAAGGAGCTTCTCAGCAGTGACCTCTGTGGGTCAACATCTGAAAACCAAACTCGGGGGCCGGCCCCGTGGCTTAGCGGTTAAGTGCGCGCGCTCTGCTGCTGGCGGCCTGGGTTCGGATCCCGGGCGTGCACTGACGTGCCGCTTCTCCTGCCATGCTGAGGCCGTGTCTCACATGCAGCAGCTGGAGGGATGTGCAGCTATGACATACAGCTATCTACTGGGGCTTTGGGGGAAAAATAAATAAATAAAAAAATTATTAAAATAAATAAATAAATAAATAAAAATAAAAACCAAACTCGGCCTCAACCAAAAAATATACTTCAGTACATGGGAAGTGGATCCCAGAAGACTATGGCTAAAGTCCCTACCAGTCCATCAGGATGGCACCTAAAATCTAAGGAAATGTGAGTTATTTGAAAATAAAGTGATGTTCAGGCACATCTTAGTCTTTGGGTGACAACTGTTACCATCTAGACAATCTCAATTGGAAGATGATTACCAATGTCAATTGAGGGAGAACAGTGCCTGCCGTATTTCCCACTCACATCATAGCAAGGCCCTTCTCAAACTGTAGGCACCTGGCTCCCAGACAGGATGAACTCCACAAAGATAACGTAATGCTTTCCTGCCTTTCCCCCTGCTTTGTAGTGATACAGTTTTGGAACTACTTTTTAAAATCAAAGGGAAATCTCACAAAATGTAGGCAGTGAGTCCTCAGCCAGCCTGTGGGAGAGATATATTTGGGATCCGGGACATTTCAGATGCCACTGATATGTCACCGCTGTTTTATTTTTTCTTTTTTAGTTTTATTTTATTCTGAGATCTACCCTCAACCAATTTTTAAGTGTCCAATAGAGTATCGTTAACTAAAGGCACAGTGTTGCACAGCAGATCTCTAGAACTTCTTCTTGCGTAATTGAGATTTTATGCCAGTTGACTAGAAACTCTCCATTTTTTCCTGCCCTCGGGCTGTGGTTACTCGTGGCACCTCCTCTTCTGCTCAGAGGAGGGGTCTGCCTCTAACACAAAAGGTAAACCCTATTTCAGTTGTCCTCAGTCCTGTCCTCTGTCACCATGCTCTGGCACAGGAATATTTTCCTGATAGAAAAAGTCTAAAATATCTTGACATGACTGCTTGTCACAACGCTGGCATTGCAGGACTTGGAATTCTGGGAGAGCAAACTACAACATATGTACATATCAAAACTTCTCTTGCAGGGAGAGAAAAGATTTTGTCACCTCTCAAAGTGACAGCCATCTCAGGAAACCCCACTGACCTAGTCATGAAAGACCATGGCCTGGAGGCCAGAGAGAATTCATTAAGTAGTGTATTCTTTGCACAAAGCTTGAGGTACTCTCTGGGTGACAATCATAACTACTGGGCTAAATACTTACCTGGAAAACACATGAAAACAAAGTGAAAATCTTTACCTCTCTCTTTGACTTCTCCCTTCTACCCCTCCACATTCCCTAGCAGGATGGAAAAAAAAAAAGATAGGAAAAAAAAATATGCAGAATGTCACTATCTCAGTCTGTATGTTACCAAGCTAGTTTGAAGAACTGCATACACTTACAGCATGAAAACATATCGTCTGGACCAAAGGAATTTAATTCCAACCAAATTTGAGTAAGGGCCCTGTCTGATGAGATTTCAGCCTCTGTCAAAAGAGGAAGTGACAGCTGGGGGAAGTGACAAGGTATTCAGCTGAATCACCACATTTTTATAAGAATGAATGTGGCTTAGTGAGTTGCAGAACACCAGAACCCTGTCTTGAAGATCCCAGGAATAAATATGCAACAAAAATTGTGCAAACAGGTACAGAAAGAAAGGAAGAGCCCCTCCTCCCTGCACCCCTGCCTGGGTGCGGGGCGATTCTGTTGCCATGCAGGACAGTTTGCACGCTAAGCTACTGTTGCCTACACCAAGAGGCAAGCAAGGCCAAGCTTCTGAGGACAACAACAAATTTTACTAAGTCTGTGAAACCTATCATTGTGCATAATGTCATACCACGGAAAATTGGAAAAGCAGAACAAACGCAGACTTTCCTGGTAAAATGGCTACTCCCCCTGAAAAGCAATTGCGTAGCTCAGGGTGTCTTGTTTCAAAAAAATATGAATATTTACAGAAAAACATAGACCCCCTTGGAGGATACCCAGCAATTCTCAATATTTGCAGGCAAACTGAATAAATGTTTTTTGATTAATTTAGCACTCTCTCCTCCCTCTTTTTTCATCTCTCTTTCTCTCTCTCTCAGTTCTTTTTAAAGTCATATCTTATGATTTGATGGAAAATGTGAAATTTGTGTTCTTCAGAAGCATTATATGCAGCACTTTCATTCTGAAGATAGTAGAGGGGAGGGACGGAGAAACAAATGTTTTGTTGTCATGGACGTCTATGCTTTTGAATAGGACATTCTAGAGTCATAATGCCAAGCTTAATATATATTTTTTCCCACTTGACTCCAAGTCCACTGCTATTTCCAGTATACTATGTAGCAAAAATGTATTTCCTTTATGGTCTAAAAGTTGCAAATACCATAAAGTTCTGTGTCAGAGGAAATGTGTGAAAAAGATAAGGGCCTTTTGAGATCAAATCCTTGTATTGTGTTCCACTATAAACAGATTTTGTTTGTTAAAGTGTTGATTCCTGGCCCATACCACCAGAAGCCTGTCTCTCTGGAGGATACGGAGTCAAATATAGACACCACCAACTGGAAAATATTTGGTAAAAAGTTACATATTCTTGGAAGTCTGGTGAAGTATTTTTCATTTGTGAAAACTTCTGACTTGACTCTATGGGAGTCATACGTGAATTTGGAAGAAAATTTTTAAAAGTGTAGACAGGTGAAGGTGGGAGACAGAACTATTACAGCATGTAATGCTTTACTGAGTTGAGAAACATGGAAAAAATATCTTCCAGAGGAGGATACCACCTTTCTAAGGAAAAGAAAGACGTTAGTCTTGGTATTTAGATCATAAATAATTTCTCTCTAGTTACTTATTTACTCCTTAGTTTCTTGATAATTTTGATGAAGACAGTCATTCAATATCTGTCCTGTAATTATAGACTTCAGATGATAAATAAGTACATTTTATTTTTCCCTTTCATCCTTGTTTTTCTTAAAATTATGTATTTTCTATTAAAAATAAACCTACTTTTGTTCCTGAATATAGTGATATTTATAATAGCATACTTAAAAAAAAAGGCAGTAGCTTTTGGTAGTGAAAAACTGAGGACTCAAAAATCCTGAAATATTTAGAGAAAGAGCTCACACAGCCCCAGCATCTGGCTTGTGGATTGCATAATCCCAAGCAGCACTAGTCACTCTGGTCACAGTGGGAATGGAGTCCCCGTGGAGTTCGGCAATGTGGTGGCCCTGATCATCCTTAAATATGGGTCAGCAAATTATTGTAGGTACCATGACCATGGCTCTGAGTTCCTTGAGTAGCACAGCGGCCGTAAGGATGGAGGGCTATCCAACGACCTGCTGTTTCTTTCTGTGCATTGGTTTCTGCTTCAGGGTTAGTACCCCAAACTACCCAGAGGGAGTAAAGGAGCCCCTCTACCTGCTATTTATGCCTCTAGGTCTCCTGGGCCTCTTAGGTGGAAACTCTCAGAGAGAAGAAAACCCCACTCAGCAAAAGAGACTTGGTGAGTGGCTGAAGCCATTTAGCTTTCCCAAGCCACGTTTGGTTTCCCAGGGATGGTACGTGCCCAGACTCTGTCTCTCGTGGGGGATGGATACAAGAACACTCAGCATGGGGTTCTGCATGTCTGCCAAGTTCTGATTTAGAGAAAGAGGTTGCTACTTATAGAAGTTTCAAATTATTTAAATCAAAGTCATTAACTTCTGGCTTAGTCAGACTTAACAGTCTTATTTGAGGGTTGCATTCTCACTGTGGCTAAGATGTGTTGGTTTCAAGGGAATGCTGAGAACATGGATGGCACTGACTGACTGGTCACCTCCAGTCAAGTTGGTTAAACTCTTCCAGAATTAGCCACCTAGACATAACATGAGCATAGGCTCTTTCCGCGTCTTAAATTTTATGGCTTAGGAAAGAGAAATACCCTTTAGACCTTTATCTCACAGCATTTAATACGTCAAAGTCAGTGAGGAGACAATAACCCATACTTTCTATAATGGTACAGAAACAAGTTTATGCATAACTTTATTAGCATTGTGTATGAAAAATAAACAAACATAAGTACAATCCATTAATTGGATTGTTTTGAAAAACGGAAAAATTTAATGTGGTAGAATAATGGGATAGCTGGTAGTTTTAAATTTTCTCTATTTTCTATTTTTGTAATCTTTTATAACTATTTTTAAGAATTAAAAAAGTAACAATATGAAAGAAGTAATGAGTAACCAATATCTCAGATATCTATTAAACAGCTTTGAAAAGGCAATTCTTTTATGGGGTAGCTATAAGTGATTACATCACAGTGTTAGTTTTCGTGATACATACACATGTTCTTTAGATGTGACTTGGAAAGTGTGGACCCAAGAGATTAGTTGCTTCCGAGGAGCCTCTGGAAATATTACAGTGATTGTTTTGCTAACTATATTTTTTCAGGACGTTGAGCCTTTCTATTGTCAATATAACCCAGAGAATCAAAAGGTAACCACCTATCCTTTTGTATAAAATTATAAGAAATTCAGTGAATTACATTCTGTGTGTCACTCAGGATGACATCTTTAAATTTCAAAATTTGTTGTTGAAAATCTTGCTATGATGTGTGAGTTTACCTCCATGCGACAATATGACCAGTCTTATAAATATCATTGATTTTTTTTTTCCTTTTCTTTCTCTCCTTCCTTCCTTCCTTTCTCCCTTCCTCCCTTTTTTCTTTCTTTCTTATTTTGCTAATATAAGACTTTGTAGGGCCTCCGTGCATAACTCTGAATCTGATTTTATAAGAAGATGAGAAAAAAAGTAAAAGGTGGCTCGGTGGGGCCTTATCCCAAGATGGAGCCTAGAGATTATTCTTCTTCTTATGCCTAAATTGAGCAATCACCACATCCTACTTTGCCTCCTCATCTCTGGTCTTTATTTTTTCTATTCTTTAAGCATCAAAACTCAAATCCAAAACAAAAATAAATCTATCAATTAACGGTTTTGAAAGTTTCAAATGCTTGAGGTTTTATTACAAGATACACATTTGTTAGCCAGAGTTTTTCCTTTTTGCAAACATGATTTTAAGCAGAGAATAAATCAACATATAGGGCAAGTTCTGCAGGCCTGGCCTGTCTGCCCCTGATAGTTGGGAGGTGGCACCTGGGGGGAGGGAAAAAGAAGAGGTCTCTACCTCAGATCTGCACAGCGCTGCCTGAAGCACAGCTGGAGTAACTTGACATTGTGGGTTGATTTGAGGCACCCTCGGAAGACATCCTCACTTTCAAAGCCCTTCTTTTGATAAGTTTCCACAATTAGAAACATATTCCTTTATCTTAGAATTTGCATCCTTTTAGTTACAAATGTGCCCAGAAAGAAATACAGTTTAAGCCATAAATAGTCTACATTCAAATATTAACTACTGTCCTAAGATTTTTTTCATGACAGCAGATTTTTAAAGGTTGGGAAGGAAATATGAAGACATGTTTGCAAAGTCTGAAAGGGAGAAGGAGGATTATTGGTAAGGAGAAAGATATTTATCTCATATATGCATTTATAAAAATTTATAGCATAGGCAGCCCTCAGCATAATCAGTAAAAGGAGTGAAACATGTTCAACACCCTTCTGCTGCTTTTAGCGCCTTTCTCCTACCATGAAATTCCACACAAAAAAGGCCCCAGGGCAATCACACAGTCCCCTGATGCTCTACTCTTTCCCCTCAACCAGCCTGGTCTGGCCACCAGCACAGGTCCCACATTCAGCCTTCCACTCTCATGTTCAATAGCGACCGATGGGCTAAATGGATCTAATAAAAAAATTCTCACCAAATAGAAAACAAAACAAAACAAAAATTTTTTCCCAAGAATATTTCAATTTGTCTTAACACATGAGATCATCTCTCCAGTGATAGGATGGAGCTGTGCTATTTTTAGGCAGGGAGAGCCTCCTCGTCATCTAACAAAGCACCCCTCATTCTTAGGTGGCGATTTCTTTCAACTCTACTCAAAGTCCGTTGTGCCGATACAACCTGAACAATAAAATAGGGCAACGCATGATGTCACTGGAAGTGGTGGCTTGAGTATAAGTAAAGAGTGTTTGCTTTCTCAGATTTATCAATGATTTACTCAGCTCAGGCTGGGTCCAGGTACATCCCTCAAACTTTGCCTGTTAAAAGTTTGATCTAGTTAAAGTCATCCAGTTTTAAAAGTTTGTAAATGTTCAATTAAAAAAGCCCGCTGTGAATTTAGGATCTTCTTGCATGTGTTTTTTTCATTTTCATTAATAGTGGCCTTGAGCATATCAACCAGCTCCTCGGTCAGCAAATTCTGTAGGGGGCTTTAGAAATCTATTTTCCCCACTGCAGTTTCCTTTAAAGCTAAAAATGCCTCTGCTTATTACCATTCCGGGCCCTTCTCATATTCTCTCATCTAGGACCAAATGCAGTATGTTTTCTCATGGAAGCTTCTGTTTTTTATGGATATAAGAGCAATGGTTCATAAGGGGTTACTCTATAGCAACAAGATCTGGACCCTGGTCCACTGCAAGGAGTCAGTATCTTAGAAATGATTTCTGTCATTTGCATGTGCTTCTATTGCTGTCTAGCTTCTACCACCCTCTCTCTTGAACCCAACACTCCAGCTAAAGAGGTGATCCAGTGGGATGGCTTAGATCCCATGCAATATAGAAAGGTCACTTCAATAGTCACTGGCCTCTTTATGGCGGCCAACATATAAGTGTCTGGCTGGAGCCCTGTCTCTGATTGCAGCCAGGGCACTTGGGTCATTTAATAAAAGGCGTAGGAACTTGACAGAAGGCAACATCTCTAGACTTTTTCCTTAAAATGGGCTTGCAGGAATGACAATATGAGATTCTCACCATCACATTCTTTTTCCTCTGTTATTATGGTGTTTATTTAAATTGTTGAATTACTTGCCTTACCTCCCCTACTAGTCAGTAATCCCCTTGGGTAATATTGCAATATTCCAGTGCCTAGTACAGTACCTTTCAGACAGAACAGGCTTGATAAACACTGAGGGAACTAAATTTAAGAAATTGAGAGAGCCATTCATTTGGGTTTCTAATACAAAATGGCCTTGGCTATTCTGTTTTAAAATATTTAGCAGTTCAGTTAAAAACGCCCCTGTGAATCTTTTATGACATCATTTATCTTTCTATTTCTTTTCAGCTTTAAATTGTCCTGCCAGATTTATTTGCTGTGGTATTAGGTTTCCATGTCTACTCAGTTCTAGTCCAGCTCTTCTAATGCAATTCAGTCTTTTTTACTGCAAGACTAAGACTCGAATATTAAATCAACATTTGCCATTAAGACTCCACGTTTGTCTATGAGATGATGATTAGATTCATATTTTGGAAAGGAATCTATATAAATACATCTTCTCTAATAATTTTCAAAGATAATCCACCCCACTTCACATTTCTTAAAAATGTGGACTGCAGGAACTCTGCGATTTGCTTTCCTCTGGGCTACCATAACATCTACTGTCATTTCATTACCTCTTCGTTGTGATTTTTCTGAGGTTTGCTGCCAAATAAATTGTTTCAGAGAGATGCTGCATGGTTTGCCACTTTTATTAAAAGTAGAATCTGATCAACAACACTCCAATTACCAAGGTAAGGAGAGGAAAGATAATCAGACTTCGAATTAAATCGCATCTGGACAGATCCATAGTTTAGGGCACTAATAACATATTGCATATGTATTTGTGCAGAGCATGCCAGAAGTGAATTCCACATCATTAACAAAGTTCTCTATCGATCGCTCACAATCTGGCAGCTGTACCCCGCAAGGTGCAGAATCAAGTCTTCCTTGCTACTAAATATGTATCATCGTGGCCCGGGCAAGTGCCTTCTCTGCCTACGGGGTCTGCCAGCCTCACAGCTGTTTGGAGAGCAGAACGGGGGTTTGCATTAAGGCTCTGAAAGTCATTTCTCTCCCAGACAGGGATCTTGCATTTTAAACACCACTGCACAAAGATCTTGGAACTCCTTCCCAGAGTCAGTCCTCCTGGCTCACTACATGGAACAGAGAAATATGTCACCATTGAAAACAGCCACAACCGGTTTTCAGGAGGTGACGGGCTGAATGAGGCATGTGTGGTTGTCACTGGCTCTTTTCGCTAATGGCAAGGGGAAAATCAGGGATTCTCAGCTAGTGACCACATAGGGTCAGAGGGAGTAGGAGCTTAGTACGGCCCAAGTTGGTGAGCTCCTTCATTTTTTAAAGTACTCTCAAAATTTCTCATACCATTTTTGAAAATAAAATGTATTACAGCAATTCTTCATCTAATACTGGCTTTGATCCTTGCAACAACCAACAAGAGGCAGTGTTGTGTATGGGTTCAGACCCTGGGCACCAGAGCCACACTGTCTCACTGAATTCCAGGTCAGCTGTTTACCAGCTCTGTGATCTGGGGCACATTATTTAACCTCTCATGCTTCAGTTTTCTTATCTGTAAAATGAGAAAACAATAGTGCCCACCACCTAGGGTTGTTGTGAGAAATAAATACATCTATACATGTAAAGCACTCAGGGACATGCCTGGCACAGAATAAGCCTCAAAGGTAGAAGTTATTAGAATTCAGGAGAGCTAGGGTTCCTTTCATCTGATCTAAGTTGTGATTGAAGTTGGACTCATTTTTCCATGATCTCACAGCTAAGTGGGAGAGACGGAATAGGCATTGACATCCGCAGACCGAAAGTTATCCCATATTCCTCTGAAGTGTTGGACAGTGAGCACTCACTGCAGCTGATGCAAAATCTTTAATAGTTCTTTTTGGGGAGTTGAGAGGACTTGAGGTTTGTTAACAAACACGTATTTCAATCTTTGTTAGACTATCTAATCTGAAACGCTTTTTTGATAATCAAAATTATTATCAAAGACTTATTGAGTACCTGCTATGTGAAAAGCTTTGATAAAAACTCTGAAATGAGAAACTGAAGTATTACAGCATGGTTCCTGTCCACCTATCAACAGTTCTGTGTCTGAACAGATGGCTCTGACAACACGCGCTGGAGAGTGCGAAGGTCCGTTGGGGATGGGGAGGGCCTGTGTGAAACCCATGTCTTTTCCTGGATGAAGTGGAAGCAAAAATCCTGCACTTAAACTAACAGAGGACTGGACACTGTGAGGCCGGCACAGTGCTGAAGACTACTGACTTTGATCCATTATGGAAATGAGAATGGGTGGTCACAGAGCATCTATAGGGCTTCTTTTGGGTCAGAAACTGTTCTAGCAAAAAAAAAAATTCAAACTACTTCTGATATATATCCATCGTATGGTCAAAATTGACAAATATTGCTGGAGCATCACGGAATATGCAAACAGTATAAGACTCAGTTCCCTGTACTTGACAAACTTGTGGCTAATTAGAGAACTATATGACTTATGGGTTGAAAGGCTCCAAGTACAACACAGAAAAATGCACCTAAAAACAACATCAATTAAAAAAAAACAGTATATGTTAGCTAAGAAATAAGAGAGACACACACATCCCAAATGAACAGAGATTCTCCCCCATGTCAGACTTGCTTTTTCACACAGGAGGAGAACACTAGGATAAAGGAAATCTTTTTTCAGGATGCAAGAGTTCCCTTAAGTGAAAACACAAAAAAGCCAGGTAAAGCTTAAGAATTCCCTCTGCTTCTCAATAGCCTCTTCTCTGCCCCATTTTCTGCAGTGACAGGTCACTGCTTGTCACTTTAAGCCCCAGCCCTCCACCATTAATTACCCCTCTAGGTTTTTATTTACTTTTCATCTTAGAGAGAAAGGAGTTGGAAATAAGAGATTTCTTGTTCAGCCGATCCTTTCTTGTAGCACATTCTAGAGACTTCCAACCTTGCACCACCTGCTGAGAGACAGAAGAAAGGGGAGGAGGGTAGAAAGGAAAATAAAGGGGAGGAGAAAAGTGGTTAAAAACTTAATTTAATATACTACACTAAAGATGCTGAAAAATGCATTTAGTTCAGAACCTCCACCACTGAGTACTGTGAAGTAGCTGTTAGCTCTAATAGGGTTTCTGCTTCATCAGCTACAATAATTATTTTCTTTAATTTGCCTTGGACATTCTGTATAATGATCTCCATGTTTGGGGGGCTCTTTTTGTAAGCGAAAACAAAAAGCAAGAGTGTGATTTGTTTCACCTCCTACGTTTGGCTTGCCTGCCTTTTCCAGGGCCTAAAATGTGTCTTCAACCTCTCTGTGTCATCAGCATGAATTTCTTGATGTTAAGACCATCCATCTCCACGCCCCCATCCCCATCCCCACTCGCAATCTAATTGGCAATTTGCCACCTCTCTCCTTTTCTTTAAAAAGAGATCAGCTTCCCTGCAACTCGCAAGAATATTCTGTCCTCTGCAAGAGACCCTAGAGAGGCTGATCTTGAAAATGCGCAAATCTATTATTTAAAAAACGATATTGAGATCAAACTGCGATGTGTGTTTATATCTTTTGATCTCTATTTTTGTCCTTTATTAACTCTCCCCTCACCCCGTTTCTTTAAGTGTTAGCTACAGATTTTCAATCACATCCACCAGCAAAGCCAACCCACAGGGAAGCTCTCAGCAGTGCCCTTCCAGAACCAGCCCAGCAGACGAAAGGCAGATGGAAAATTCCAGGGGTTCCGATCTGAACATTTAAATGATCATTTAGCGTAACACAAATCTGCGAGATATGTATTTTTAGTTTCCTTTGCAGAGCAATAGAATTGAGACAATGCAAAGGACCCTGGTGAGGAAGTTGCACAGAAAATGCTTCGGAGGAACTACAGTCAGCAGAGGATGAATTTGGGGAGACCCTGAGAGGGACTCAGGACAGGACAAGTGCTATTTATAACAATCCCTCTTAGTATCTGACACTCTGTCTTTGCAAATTGCACTTACAGCCACTATTTTGTTTCGTTTTTTAATCCTCACCCGAGTACGGGAGCGTTAGTAAGACCACATGGTTTTGCATTCATTTTACAGATCCTAAGCCATTTAGGGCCGTAGAACAAATTGGTGGCAATGCTAGACCCAGATCTGTCACCTCCCGAGAGTGCTCTTTCTGCATTGTTTCACATTCTGAAATATGCTAACATAGTACCTATCAAATAAGACTATGCTTAGGAATAGGTTCAGTACTTCAATATTTAGATGCTAGTCAAAGATAAAATTTCAAAAATATTTTAAGATAGCTGTCAGTAATCTCTATGCTAGACAACAAATGATTTCATATACTATAATATATGATTTATGTGATTTAAAATTCTTCAAGGTGTACTTTCCATAACCTAAGATAAAGGAAAAAGAGGAAATAAGATACACCAAAAGCTATTTAGCTGTTTGTTGGCTAACTAGCAAGTCCAGTCCTAAGTGACTGGTCTCTGCCATACTAACCAACCAATAGTAAGTTGAAACAGCTTTTCCTGGAGCAAGCACTTCCTGCTGGGGGTGAGAACAGCTTTACACATACAGAATACCAGAAGGACATTTAAAACAGAGGAGATGTTACACGTTAAAATCTACCTCCATTTTCACAATGAGAACACTGCGGCTTCCAAAATAAAGCCAGATCCTGCTAATGAGGAATGGTGAGAATTTGAATCAGGTGTCAATTATAGAATATTTGAAGAAGTGCTTGTAAATAGCTTGTTCTCTCATAGTGTGGACTGTGTACCTTCTCCTTGCTGCATACATTTCTTTATTTTTCATTATTTCAGTGGCTGAATTTTGGCTCCTATATTCTGAGAGAGACTCCTCAAAGAGAAGCCATAGAAATATGGAGGTATTAATAAGCAAAAAGTATTTGTTTAAAGAAAGGGACAAGTCCTACCTCCTTATCCCTTCTCTTATATCAAATCTTCCTATCCTTCAGTCTAGCTATTTCCTTTAGACGTTTTAAGGCTACTTTTACTATCATAACGTTCTCTGAATTACACTCTATAATTACACTTGGCAATGCCTCTCAGAAATAGCAAATGAGTAACATATAGTGAGCATGTCTCTGTGGCAGGCATGGGGCATAATACTTTGCATGGAGCAAAGTGTGATCTCATTGAATATACACATGAGATGGGTGCTGTTCTTCCTGTTTTATGATGGTGACAGTACCCACCTTCCCTCTTGACTTCCCCTCATTCATGTCCAAGAAAGAACACATAGTATCACTCTCTAAAATTATTTTTGCCCATCTTCTTTATTTTAATAAATGACATCATCACCAAAAATCTAAGTTTTTCCTTGATCTCTCTCTTTCCCTCATCCCCCATATCCCATCCATCAGCATCCATCCATGACTTTATCTCCAAAATGTATCCTAAATGCTTTCACTTCCCTCCAGCTACTTGTGCACCATCCTGGTTCAATCCACCATCATTCATTGTTTGTCTAGACTTGTGCGGTAGTCTTCTTACTGATATGCCAGCTCCGTTTCTGTCTCATTATAATTGAAAAGAGTGATCTTTTAAAATATAAATCAAATTTAATGTCCTCACTATAAACCCTATAATGACTTCCTATCACATTTAGAATAAAATGCAAACCCCGTAGGCTGGCCTTAATGATCCGGCCCGGGCCAATCTTAAGACTTAATCATTCTCTACCTTGCTCTTTCTTTCCCAAGAACGGTGTTTCTTAGAGCCTCCAATTTCATTCCTGCCTTCGCATCTTCGCACTTGTTGTTTTCTCTACCTGGAATGTTCTTCAGCATTTTCTGTGGTAAGTTTTATCGTTCAAATCTCAGCTTTACATGTAACTTAAAAGGCTCTCCCTGATCACCAAATGTAAAGTTGTCACCTAGGCATTCATAGCCCTGATCACTGATATTTTCCTTTTTCACTTCCTGATTTGCTTGTGTATGCTCCGTGTCATCATAAGAGCAGAGACTGTGTTTATCTTATTCATCATCACAACTGGCTACCTAGTTTCTGGGGCATAGAAAAATAAAAATATGAGCCCGTTGTTAATAAATTATTAAGAATTTCAAGATGACGGCAGCAGGACATTAAACCAAGTGCAGGGTCCTTCTCAGCTCAGAGCCCTGTGTGAATGCATGGGTCCCAGGCCCATGAAGTCTGTTCTTTTTTTGTGTGTGAGGAAGATCAGCCCTGAGCTAACATCCATGCCAATCCTCCTCTTTTTGCTGAGGAAGACCGGCTCTGAGCTAACATCTATTGCCAATGCTCCTCCTCTTTTTTGCCCCCAAAGCCCCAGTAGATAGTTGTATGTCATAGCTGCACATCCTTCTAGTTGCTGTTTGTGGGATGTGGCCTCAGCATGGCTGGAGAAGCGGTGCGTCGGTGCACGGCCGGGATCCGAACCCAGGCCGCCAGTAGCGGAGTGTGCACACTTAACTGCTAAGCCACGGGGCCGGCCCTGAAGTCTGTTCTTAATGCACTCCTGGCACATAGTAGCTCCCTGAATTAATTTTTTGAAATCTTTTGAATAAATAAATTAACGAAGGGAATTCAGGAAACTGAGCTGGATATAACAAACCTGTTAAACACAGAGAATAAAATGCAGAGTTGGAATGGAAACTCAAGCAGTCTGATCTAACATTTCTTCTCAGCCATTTTGCCACACTGCATCCCAAGGCAAATTAAATCCAGTCTCTGGGACAAAAAAAAAATCCATCTCCTGCCTTCAGTGACATTTAATATCATACAGAAATGAAGAATGGCACCAAACAGCTACAATTCAAAGAAGTGTGTGCTAAGTATTCTAAGAGAGGTATGAAAAAAGTTATAGAAGTAGAAATGTGAGTAAGGCAAGTGGTTAGAAGTTGTAGTTGAGGTGGGCTTTGAAGGCTGATAGGAGTTTAGTACATGAGCAGTGAAGAAAGTTCATTGCAGAAGAAGCAAACAGAACACTTGGACAGCAGTGAGAAGTTCAGTGTGAATGAGGAAAGGCTATGTGAAGGGGAGTAAGAGGGAATAAAACAGACACATCTGACATTCATGGTGGATACTTAATGTTTAGGGCCTTCGCTTTTTTCCGTAGGAAATGAGAGTGACGGTTGTGCCATTTTGAAAGCAGAACTTGAGGAAGACGAATCAGGCTCTAGTGGACTGAGTGCGCAAGGGGAGAAACCACAGGCCACTTGCTCAAACCTAACTAGGGTGCTAGCAGTGAAGGTTCCAAGGAAGAAAAAGATAATGGGAATCATAGAGAAAATAAAAACCTAAATGATTAATTGGGGGAGGGTGAAGGATTCCAGGTGATGATTCCAGGTAATGATTCTAAAGTCTTAAATCTCTAGCATACCTGTACACTTTACAGGCATTATTTCTGATCCTTATAACGTTATCTGGAAGAAATAGTCTCTTATTTTTCCACAAAACGTAACAAAAACAAGGCAAGGCTCAGTGAAATGAATTAGCTTACTGGAGTCCACACAGTAAGTGCAAGATGTGGGATATGAACTCACGTCAGTGTGACTCTACAGTATCCTGTCTGGGTAAATGGAGAAACCAAGGATGGAAGCAAGGAATTCAGTACTTGGAGCTGGTGAGGAAAAGTGGGCATTTTATTTATTGCCTTCTAGAGGTCATATTTGTTTCATAGGTGTATAGAAAGTTCCTTTTATTTTGTTTTTTGATCTAGAGCGTGTCTTTATTTTTCTTTGTGCTTTTACAGTAAATAGCACAGGACTAGTCACTTAATAAACATTCTATAAATCCTTTATAAGTATTATGCAATGTTACAACACATAGTTGGGAGTGAAAAGTATGTGGATTTCAACAGAATGAGATCTAATTAATTTGGTAAAATAAAAACCAATGTTGACTAAGAAATGGGAAAAAATGTCCTTTTAGTAGATTTATGATTAAAAATAAAGAATTCTTCTCCTCAACCTATTATTTAGTCCCCAGGGGGTACAGAGGAGTGATGAAGAAATATTCAAATAAACACCAGCAACGTTGACTGCAGTAACACTCTTCTCAGTTGAACATTATATTCAGCTACCTGCCATGGACACACGATGATCTTTGGAATGGGTTTTTAACAATATTGCTCATTAAACCAGTACATCAATTCACTTCCTCCCCCATGTCTCATCAGAGACAGTTTCAATTTATTCAAAAGTTACTTGCTTTGGAATAAGCCATCATCCTATCAGAATCTGAAGTACATCTTCCTTATGACCATTTTATTTAATTTACTTTAGGAAAAAAACTGAATCAAATCTTGTTTTACTCCCCTGAGGGAAAACACGCTTCAGAAATGAAGAATTTCCAGCCAAAGAAGCTCTAAGTCCTACATCCTGTCAAGAACTTCATTTATATGCATCCTCTTTTCATTCTATTGACACGACACTGAGTTTATATTTATCCTCCACCGAACACTTCTCATTAAATATCAACAGTGCAGAGGGAGAGGGGAGAGCCATTTTCTGTTCTGAGTCCTAATGAGGCTACCTTGGAAACTGAGAAAGAAAGAAGTCCACCACAGTGAGTTCAAGCCCTGGTGATACCTATCAGTGCTGGGGGTAGGATCAATGTCAACAAAACTGTTTTGAATACCTTCCATATATAGGGCTATGTGCTGGGTGCTGGGGAAGGGGAGAGGGTCATACAGAGAAACATGCTGGCATTCAGGATGACCACTGTCTATTTGGATAGGTGACATAGCCATTAGAAAAGGTAATTATTCCAAAAAAGAGAAATGAACATTTCATATGCAAAGAAATAACATTTGAATTATTTGTATATTCAGACTACAAAGCTGATTCCATAGTGTGTCATCAAAATGACACACTGTGAGGAAACAGTGCAGAAGGAGTGTAAAATTGTAAAACACCTGTAGAAGGCAATTGAGCAATACCTGTCATAAAATGCATTTACTCTTTGGCTCAGAAATTCCTTCTCAAGATATTTATCCTACAGATATACAGACAAACACCCAAGAGCTATGTATAAACAAGAAGATTCCATGAATTGTTTTTTATATTTGAAAAGATCAGAAACAACCTATATGCTCATCAATTGGGGACTGCTTAAATATATTATGGCACATTATCTTATGGACTTTTGCAGCTATTAAAAAGAATGCGGCAGCTTTTTATGTATGGATATGAAAAGATCTTCAATATACATTGGTTAGTAAATAAAAAACAAAGTTCAAAACAGAGAGGGTAGTGTGATATATAGTGTTTCCACACAAAATATATCACAGATATCATATATAAATACGGGAGTAGTGAACTAACTGTATATATAATGACAGGTATAATAACTATATATACTATGTATATACAACATTTCTCTCTCACACACGCAAACATACACACGCGCACATCACGTAAATGCTTAAGATACTTAATATAAGACATTTGGAAACCATGTTTGCCTCTGGGGAACAAGGATCGGTGGTCAGGGGTGAAAGAGAAATTTAATTTTAACTTTTGCATATTTATAATTTTGTCTTGAGTACATATATATTGCCTATTTAAAAATTAATTTAATACAGTGAATTAGTACTATAAAATAGAATATGACGAAGCTGATTGGTTGAGTATAACAGATTCTCTGTTGTTGGAGCTCAGCAAAGGGAAGGTGCACCCCAAGTTGAGGTACTGAGAACTCAGCGGGGGAAAGGGCCTGCTCTCAGGATTGAAGATGGAATGGTGATTGAGTGTGCTGTGAAAGTAACTGTGTTTACCCCCATCTCCAGAAAAAGAGTGAGCTTCCAGTTCCTACTAAGTCCACTTCCTAGACTGGTGGTCCCTGCTCCAAGGTTACACTGGAGGACCTGTAGGAGGATAGGAGAAAGGGCATCCACATTAGACCATGCAATCCTCCATGTTCAGAACCTTCTCTCATCCCATGTTACTTAGTCACATCCTTCCTGTAGTGATCAGGGTGAGTTAGGACCCAAACTCAGCAGTTCACCTGGCTCTGGGACACTTCTGTCTCTCAAGTTACGTGGAGAAGAAGCTTCCATCAGAAAAGATGGAGATTTTAATGGTTCTAAATTATTCTTACTCCTTTATCCTTCCTCTTTTAAAACTTGAGCATTATCATTTTTCTGGATGGCAATACCAACTGGGGAACAAATTTTTGCAGATTCAACTGGTACTTTTAGAAGAAATGTATATTGTTGTGTGAAAGACAAAATGCACCACACAATTAAGGAGGTAATTTTATTTGGGTTACTAAATAGGGAGAACAATCATTAATGAGAAACATCTCAACAAAAGAAAGGGGACTGGGGTTTTATAGAGACAGGTAGATCTGAGAGTGATCCATGAGTCTTATGGGAGTCATGTGGAAGAACGGAGATGGGTCACATCTCAAAATATGTGAGGCAAGAGCTGTCTTTTGTGGTTAGCTGAAACAAAAGAGTAGAGAGATTTCTTAAGTGTCACTGTTTTCTGGTAGCACAGAGCTCAGGTAACGTTTGACATTGTCATTTTCTTCCATCTTCGAGCAGAGCCATTCTGCACAATTCTCCCAGATCTTCTAGTTCCATCTGTGGACTTTTTACCCGGGTTTTCTCAATTGGCAACTCTAATTCTCTGATTTTTCTCAGTGTGGCCTGTCTACACAGGTAAGGTGTTAGTCTAATTCTTCTTTTCTCCTATCCATTTCATCTAATTGATTCTTAGTTCTGATTGGTTGACATCTTCTCTTAATATCCTTAATGACCCTCCTTGTCACTAAGGAACCATTTTCAGTATTTAAATGACTTGGTAATCTTTCACCTAAATGTTCTTTAATAACATAGGTCACTGAGCCTTGCTTGTCCTTTCTCACGGTGAAAGAGAATTTCCTCAACTCTGCATGAATACTGGCTGGGCCTCTTTGCCACAAAGTCTGCCTTGAGTTAGGAAGAACCATGACAAAAAATGATGAGTTGTAAAGGAGAATAGAGAGCTTAACTGTCCTTTAGTTTTACCAAAAACAGATCAGGAGGAAATGAACCAGAAAGGAAAAAGGAAGGATATAGGTGATCGAGACAGAGCAATAACTGTTGACAGGAGAGAGGTTATTACTAAGTATTAGGATAGGTTATCAAGGATGGTTATGGAAAGTTAAGAAATTTCCAGGCTGCAGGAATCCATCACTTTAAGTAAGCATAATATGTACTGATATTTCTGTAATAACGTATATACAGAAAGGAACATATTTGTTATACAGAACCTCAACCACAATATAGTAGTTTTTCACTTCTCATATCCCAGTGATATGATGTTACTTTCCAATTGCATCAACATGCCTCTGGCTTTGGTCCCTGGACTACTAAGAAGCAGAAGACATTGAATTATGAGTAGAACTCTAACCATAGGTTTAAGATTTTAGTTTCTTTTCTTTTCTTTTAAAAAGATTTCAGAGTATATTTAAATATTGTTACCTTGCTACAGAAGGGGTTCTTTTATTGGATAAATGTTTGCTACTATTATTGCTGTTGTTATTGGATGGGGCAGCTTATCACTTACATTTTATTAATTCAGTGCTAACACATGGTATCCGTAAAATAGTGTGTTAACGTCTAGATATGTCTTTGTGGCCCAAAGGTCTTTTAACATGTCCTAAACCTCTGTGTTTCTGAACTTTCATATTGCTATGCAAATAAAATGCAGCTACGAGGATGCACACATCTACATCCACAGCTAATTACGCTCCTAAGGACTCTTCATTGTCTTCCATTTACGCATAATTAAATCCCCTTGCTCTTTATCTGCTCCTGTAAGCTTTAACATAGAAATACAGAGAGAAGTGAAAAACAATGAACGCCACCCTACCCCCAGCACACACAACCCCCAAACCTGCTGGGTTTAGAGGAAAATCCCTCATTTGCTCCCGTCGTCTATGGCAAGCACTTTGCAGTGAAACACCCCTACAGTGTGTTCCAATGGGTTCTCATTTGGGGAAAAGAATGTTACTGAGGGGCAATGGCACTTCCCATGCCTGTTCCTGAGCCATTTTAAAGGGAGTAAAACATGCAGGAAAATGTTCAATGGATTTTATAGCAAAGCATCATGGTGCTGTTATCAGCTTCCTTGCGGGAAATGGTAATGTGTATTCATATAAACACGATGGGGTTGAACATCACCACATATGCATTCAGATGCCTCCCAGTACCCAGGCAACTTACACACAAATGTCTATTTGCTCCCCCCACAGTGCTCAGAAACCAAGGCTCCCCAGCCCTCACAGGCCCTGCTGCTGCCCAGCAGTTCAAGGAGCAATTGAATCTTTCGTTCCTAAGCACATCCTCACTCCTACCATTGACCAGAAATTTGCTTAATTTTCATTCTTATTTAGATTATCAGCCTAACATGATGGTAAAGATAGATAACCTTCTTCATTTTCTTTTAACCTCATAAACATGTAAGAGTAACAGCCATTTTCTTATTTTTTTTTTTTTGCCAAAATTCCAGAAAAGTAAAGCAAATAGAAAATAAAAACGAAAACCAAAGCAAACCAAAGAATAATGACAAAGAAACAAGCACTATGGCACAAGTGCAATGGTCAAGGAAAGAAAATATTGATTCAGATGCCCAAGTAGAACCTCTATTTGGCAATCTTACAGTGTTACGGAGATTAAAACAAACAAACAAACAAACAAAATACCTTTAACTGCTAAATATCTTAGCATGTTCAGAAAATTGGGCTGAATATTGAGCTGTGGGTATATCAAAGCAGCTGGCTATAATGGGCTGATTTTCAGATCATGATTCCAATTCCTGGGAGGCTAGTCCTGCTTCTCCCACTACCAAGTTAATTGGAACAACAAATAGCAATTGAGTGTAGAGACTAATCTCGACACAATGACTTTTCATTAACAAAATGTCATGGTATGTAAGATGAGTATAGCTATATCTGACCTAACATCCACTAGGAATTTCGGAGAAAATCATATGAAGTCAAATCAACTGTGGAATATATCCCTCTATACTACGTTAAGCCACACTTTAACTAGGATCTTGCAAGTGGAAGGGTTTCGAGATATTGATATTGCAACTCTCACAGTATCCAGGCTGACGTCATGACTAATCAAGGAAGAAGACATATAGTAAGGTGGGCTTGAGCTGGTATTAATACCCATATTCCTATAACAGCTGGTTGCTGTATCATACCTCATGGATCTCTGACTGCCTTGGTGGATCAGTGTTTTATGTGTGTTAATTCCGGGTCATCATATATACCTAAACTCATGAAAACAGACACTGACAGTGTCTTCTATGTTAATTAATTAATCAATCATTTATTGAGCAATTATAATTTTTTCTAGCATTGAATATATAAAGACGAAAAAGTTGCTGCTCTCACTTTTAAGGAGCTCAGATGTCATCAAGGGAGAGAGGAATATATATAAATTGTTTGATTATGGCTGACAGCTGTTTTAATAGACCTGAAGAAAAGATACAGTGATAGCCTAAAGGAAGAGATGAACACTTCTCAGGGCAGAGGGTAGAGAGAGGATCCATAACCAGAGGAGCATTTAGATAGATGTTGGAACATAAGAGTTTGACATGTTGAAGTAGAGGAGGAGAACACATATGGAGAGAAAAAGAGGCAAGAAATATCTTAGCATGTTCAGATAACTATAAACAATTTTTAAGGCAAACATGGAGGGGAAAAAAGGGAGAAGAAAGATGAGAAATAAAGCTATACAGGTTAAGGATATTGAATAGCAAAGAAAAGAAAAGTTTAGATTGTATCTTTGATGAGAATAAACCACTGAATGAAAGTATTTTATTCTTTTCCACCAAGAGTGTTTACTAGGGTGTATCCTTAGCCAGGTCATTTCTAGGAAGAAATGGAATTCTGAGAGGCAGAGTGATGGCTTCAGCATCTCTGACCTTCTCATTTTCTTTATAAATGTGAAATCAAGTTAATCTTTCCATCAAAAAAAGTCATGCAGGTGAAAACCATGTCCAAGACAATCTGAAAATTATATGAGAAGAAGGGAAAAACAATTTCCCTTGGTGTTGGGGTAATGAGGCTGGTTATGGGGCAGGTTGTATAGGTTTCAGATCTTTGGGACTACCCTCGTTTACCAGTTAATGGTCTCTTTTATTGGCACGCAGGGACTTCTTTCTAACTGCCCAACTGAGAGAGCAACTTTACACATAGTTTAGTTCTATTTCTACTCAGAAATAATCAGATTATCAGGTATCAGGTTGATTGTCAGATGTAATCCCATTTCCCTAACAGATAACCCAAGGATCCTCTTGAATTAAAAAAAAAAAAAGGACTCTAAAATGTCATATAAAGTTTTTAAAACTCTTTTTTCCCCAGAATAAAACGAAGACTGGAAACAAGGAAGGTAATTGGGTGCAAAAGGCTGTTTCAATTCTGAATATTTTGGTCTAAGTCACAGAAGCAAGAAATGAAGCATAGGCTAATTCAAAATGGAGTGTCTAAGTGAGGACCACTCAGTAAAGTTAGGAACTCAAAGGGTTAAGAAGTTAAGTTAAGAAGGCCTACCTGTCTTGATCTTGGCACTGTGTCAAGAAATAAAATAAATTATTCCTTGAGAACAAGCCAGCCTTCATATAGGTTTGTCATCTTACTTTACTCTTCTTGCATGGTCTGAAAAATCTCAAATAGAGAAGTTATTTTTAAATGTTCTTGAACTGGTTGGTCCCATCCCCACTCAACATACACCCCCCTTCAATGACTAAAAGTAACTGTAATTCATCTTTAGGAGCACGCTACTTTTACTAAGGACTCAAGAATTCCCATAGGTAACGTTCCAAGGAAAATGAGAAACTTATAGTAAAAATATATATATATATATATCTCATGTGTATATATCATGTGTATACATATATATATATAATTACATATATATGTGATATATATACCAAAGCACTATGAGTTAAAAATAGGAGAAACAACAAATAGTAAAATCAGACTCATTAAGACTTCAGATATTATACTTAGACACAAAATATAAAATAACTATATTTAATATATTTAAACAAAAAACAGATATTTAAAAATAAGATCAATAACTAAGAGATATATTATTAACTAGATTTGGAGTAAATGGAATTTGGAGAAAAATAAATAAAAATTTTAAAATAAAAACTCAGATGCATTAATAGAGGATTAGACACTACTAAGGGAAAATTAGAAACATGGAAAATAGACAAGTCTTTTTTTTTTTTTTTTTTGAATCTATGATATAGCTCATAGAGAGACAAGCAATAGTAAATTTAAGAGTCAAGAGTCATGGAGCATAAAGTTTAAAAAATCCAATGTCATTGCAATCAGAATTTCCAGAAGACATAATAGAATGAGAAAGAGGCTAACTTAGAAGAAAGAATGGCTAAAATATACCAGATTTGTTGAAATCTTTACATCAGGAAGGCCAATGAATTCTGAGCAATATAAGTGTTCAGATGCCTTCTGGGACTCAGACCAATATCTTCACTGTCAGACTTCTTCAGTGGCATACTCAAGCACTCAGAATTCCAAAATATCCAGCTTTTTATAGCTAAAATACATCTTTTGCCTTTAATTTGTTCTTCCAGTGGTAATAAAGTGATCCTTGAAATTATTAACAAGAGAGCTTAAATTTTCGGAGTCCAGAAGGCCAGAAGTTAGATAATGAAGGTCAGAGCTCCATGAGATCCTTAAAATGTTATGAAACAGAAAAATGGAACTATTTGAACAGATTTCCTCTTACCTTTGAGAAGAGCACATTTTCTGTTGCCAGTGGCCTGGTTGTTCTTTCCTTCCTACTGCTTTGCTGGTCAAAATGGAAACAATAAGATATTGTCCTAAGCAGTTTTACAAAATTGACCAGGCAAGACTAATATAGACCTTGATCCCTAATCATTCATCATCACCTAAAACTGAGGCAAGAAAAGAGCAAAGCATGGTGTACACATTTTCTGAGTTCTGAGTGAGCAAGGACTTGATGATGGAAGGCAGGGAGCCTTTTCATTTTCTTGCAGAGGCTAAATCACTCTTCAGAAGAAAATCTTGGGGCTGTCTCGGTGGTGTAGTGGTTAAGTTCGTGTGCTCCGCTTGGGTGGCAAGGGGTTTGCAGGTTCGGATCCCGGGTGCAGACCTACGCACTGCTCATCAAGCCATGCTGTGCTGGCATCCCATATACAAAGTACAGGAAGATTGGCACACATGTTAGCACAAGGTCACTCTTCCTCAAGCAAAAAGAGGAAGATTGGCAACAGATGTAGCTCAGGGCCAGTCTTCCTCACCAAAAAAAAAAAAAAAAGAGAGAGAGAGAAAGAAAAACCTGATATGGTAATCTATTTGTTACTCCAGAAAATCTCAATTTCCTCAAGGTGATTAGATATTTGCTATAGAGAAAAAGTTCACAACCAAATAATTTTTCTTTATTGTAGAGGTGGAGAGCAAGGCAGGAGTAGAATAATTGATTTGAATTTTTGATGGATGATTTTTATAAAGTGATTTCAAAAAATATATATATTGAGGGATGTCCAAGTCTAAAATAAAGTCAAGTCCGCATTCTAATTATTCAACTTCACTCAACACCTTTCACTGTAACACATGCCTGATTTTTAGCAGAGTATAAGTTAAGCCTTGATATGTTCATATGTATCTATCTTCCTTTATACTCTATCTTAAACCTCTCGTCTCTAATCCCATCACACTCTCCTTGACTTTTCCAGCCCACATTTATTTAATGTTCTGAACTTCTGCAATACACATTTTCTATGCTATTTATTTTGTTGCCTACGTTATACCTTATTTTCACACTCTGTTTATTTTGAGTACATTTCACACGTGAAATGTTTCAAGTTCTTTGATGCCAGAAACCATGAATTCTATTTCAGACATCCTTAGTGCCTAGGAAGGAGCTGAACTTCAGGAAGTTCTCCATGCATTCCTGTCTCAGATTGTACTGAAATGGTTTACTAAATCGGTTTTATTTTATTTGTACAATAAATGCAAGATACAAATAACACATTTAGTTTTATAAACATCTCATATCTTCTAAGCAGAAAGTTACTACCGCTAAATGGTCACAAACTCACATGTTTTTCTTAGGAGAATTGTGACTTTCTGTGTAAAAAGTCATTAAAAACCTGGTCTCTGCCATCAAGAAATAGGCAATTTAATTAAGCAATATCATCAGTAACATATATGTAGAACATAAGGGCAGCTACTTTAGAATCACTAGATAATTCAAAAGGAGTACTTTCAAATTAAAATAGGTTTAAAATTTTTTTTTTTTTAGTTTCACATTTGACAAATAAGAACTAGTGTTACCCAATGTTGCCTATAATTAAAGTAAATGAGAGAGCAAAGTAATTATTTGGTTCATCAAATGATGGATTACACCAGTTTGAAGTCACCAAGTACAGGATTAAATTTTCTCTGAAATTATCAGACTTGTATACCGAGGGAGTGGGGAAGTTAGGGGTGGATGAACCAAATCCTCTCTCAAGTTTAATAAACATGTATTAAAACCCAAGCTTTGTTAGTTACTGGTTTCTTAATTTGGGATAAGTTGCTTAATTTATTTGAGTTTCAGTTTCCTCACCACTAAAATGGGAACAACAGTAACTACTTTGCAGAAATGTTTTGGAGATTAAATAAACTAATGAAAGTAAAGGTCTCATCACAGTCTGTAGCATAGTAAACACTCAATAAACTCATTACCACATGAATGAGCCATCTCTCTTGAAATGCGTTACAAAGTAAACATGGTCCCTACCTTTTCTATTAAATGTGTCAATCATCGTGACTTCCTCTACCCTAGCCTCTTCAGAGAAAGCTGACCTGCCCACGGATCTCTTTGAGGGAGGAGCCCCAGCCAGCCATGTTTGTACCACTCTCTGGACGTAACTTTTTGGATGGGAAGTGCTCCAGACTCAAAAGCAACCAATCCTTAGACTATTTAACAATGCGTGAATAGCCTGATATGAACCATCTGTTCAATGGTGAAGGAGTTGGGGCAACTAGATTCTTGCCTTCAAGAAACAGAATGGAGAAATATAGGGGGGAAAGTCAGCCAGTCATGAGAGGGAGCTTACACTGAATGTGGGTCATTAGTTAGAGTAGGGAGTGAGGAGATGTGAACAAGCTTTCATCAAGAGTAAGCCAAAGACAAAGGGAATAGAAAATAAGTAAAGAGACAGAAAAATAAAGAGTGAAAACTAAAAGGTCAAGGTAAAGAAGCAAGGAATAGAGGAAGAAATAAGAAGATTAGACATAGAAAAAGAAGCAAAAATTGAGGGAATAGCCAAAAGGAACACTGGAAAGAAGATCCACCACAAATTCTTGCCATTGTGCTTCCTAGAAATGCTATGACTGGAGTTCACCCATCTGAGAGTCCCAGCCTCAATCACTTTCTCCTGGAGTTCCAGTACAGTAAATTACATATACTCGTCTCTCCCGTCTTCCCCACCCTACCATTGCTTGAGCTAGCATAAATGAGTTTCTTGTAACAAACTAACACATTCAGTCTAACTAAAATGCCTTTGAAACATTTGAGGAGATAGAACATCTACGCAGCAAATAAATGCTTTAAACTACTATGGGAAAGTCACTGTTCCATTAATTTCCTCTGCTCCCATGTGTTACGTGCCTTCCACCTCCCTGCGGTTGGCCTTCTTGTCCCTCCATATGAAAAAGGTCTTGTTCACTTCTCTCCAACTATTTAAATCCTATCTATTTACACAATGCCCAGTTGAAGCTTCTCATCTTCTTGAACACCCTGCCTATACAATATCTCTTCAATTCCTAGATCAATTTTTTTAATACTTAATACTATCATATGTCACCTCTTATCCCTAAATCTTGCATTGGTAGTTAACGCATTGTTATTTTACCTATTCCATGTGTATATCTAATCCATCCTCCAAAAAATAAAAGTTCTTTGAGTGCAGGAACTAAGCAGATGCATTTTTTGAATTCCCTGTATCTTTGTCACATGATATTCCTGAGTACCAGTAGAAAAAAATATGAATGAATAAACAAAAATCAAATGAACGAAAGAATGAATAAATTTAGTATGGTCAAAAAGGCTTACATAAGATTACTCAGAGAAACCATACAGGAAAGTTTCCTATTTTTTAACGAGGAAAGCAGTAGCATTTGTATATGAGTTACTTTGAGATTGGGTTCCTCAAGTCATCCTATGGAGGCTGTTACAATTATGTTTATCATCATCAAAAAAAAAAAAATTAGGTGCAAAAATCTATTTCTGGTGCTACATTGTAATAGTTGCAGCCTATCTGACCAACACAAGAGTCTTTAAAAACTTCCAGTGCATCTGATTGTGTTAAAGAGGATGTCACAAGGAATTGACTTACTCTAGCAGGTCAGCTGACACCATGGGGCCGAGGAGGGCTTGGCACAAACCGAGGTATTCAGTCGGAATTGTTTGTTTTCAGTTCTTGTTAATTTCAGGGGAAAAGAATCTTTCATCTCTTCTCCACACTTGAACAGCAGGTGGGCAGACACTGAAATTTTTCAGGAGAGTGAGTGTGTGGGTAAGTCACTTGGAAGAAGTTCAAACGTCATGTATATTACTGATGTTGACAACTCTAACTGCCGGACACAGGGGAAGCAATCCTAGCTGGGGCAGAGCTGGCATTTTCAGGGTATTTTTAAAAATATAAATGTTCTGACACTGATCTAAAACCCTAGTTCCTGAGGGCTTTGGTGTGTAACCGTGATGTGTGAGGCCAGGCATATACAAAGGCTGGGATGGAAGATTTTGCTAGAATAAAATTGGAAGCAGTTTATATGTTCTGCCACTTCTCAAATCAACTGAGGCTTCTTGAGTCGAAAAACACCAGATTTGCTATTCATTGTTTTTTTGTTTCCACTGCTGCTTTTGCCTTTCTAGGGTCTAGACAAAGTTAAACGTGTTTCAGGAACATAACGAGTAGTTTTGAAAAGCATTCAGTTGAGTTTAATGTTGCTCTCCTACGTTTCTTGTAGCATGCGTCCATGGTACCTATGTGTGAGTGTGTGTATGTATGTGTGACTCCCACTCATTTGCAGATGGCTACATTCATTTTTCAAATAGATATACCAGCCCAGTCCAAAAGTAACTGTTAAGATCATTCAATACGAACATAGGAATTAAACTTCTATAAAAAGAACAGTGAAGATGTGAGGGTAGCTAAATTTGTGGTAAAGGCTTTGGGGTATACAGGAAAGACCACATATAACCACATCTTTGAAGAAATCTGCATTTTTTTTCTTTTTCTTTTTCATCTATGTTTATTTTAATATCTTGGTTTCCTTACAAATGTCTTTAAATAATTAAAGAAGGCATTTTGTACATTTTTCTGATACTAATATAAAGAGATTAAACAAATTATGAAGATGTGGTCATATTCAAATTGTCTTTCCAAGCAAAAGGACGTAAGTTTTTCACTCTGGAAGGTTTTGATAGCCGTGATTAAATCTCCCAATATTTCTAACTGAAGATGGAACCTGATGGCCTCTGCAGGATTGAAACAAAGCTACTGACTAGGATAGAATGGCAGAATTTCCCGTGGCCAGTCAGAGCCATAGTCCTTTTTCTCTTCTTTCTTTCTTTCTTTTTTTTTTTTACTCAAAATTATGACAATCTGTTTTATCTTTTCCACTTCAGAGCTTGTCTTTCACATTTGTTGTTCTGTATTTATTTATACCTCAGATTAACTTTATGCTTGTTCTTTTAAAAAATAAGAGCCCCAGCATATCTGAACTATCTTTCAAAATTCTGACTTTAAGTGTGTGGATAGTGCTACTTAGCTCTTCCCTGTTTTAGAGACATAAGTCGTCTGGAAATGAAGAGTTCTATGTGAAAAACTAGGGGAGGTAATGGTGCAAGAGAAAACAAGAAATGGAGAAAATGAAAATATGTACATTTTAGCAGTGGTTGCAGCATTAAAGTCACTGTTTGGGAAAATAAAAATGTGTATGTGTTCATTAGTTGGCTCTTTAGATGATCTTATTTGTCAGGTATGGGGTGATAAACTGGAGTGTATGATATGATGATGTAGAGACAAAATAATTATGGGGAAAGAAAGGTACGTGTGTGGCTTCTCTTCCCCGTATAAAACTATGTAACTCTTTGGGGAACTGACTTTTCCTACCACTCATTTTCCCAGATGTTCTCCTCCATCTTTCCTCTCCTCTCTCCTGATTTCCTCCCAACCTGCACCCTTCATTCCAGCCTGTTGATTTTCCTGCCAAATTTTATTCTTTGCATGTAAACAGCTCAATGAAATGAATTCACTGTCCTACCAAGGGGGTAAACACAACTTCAAGTTCAGTTGAGGCCACTCATCAGCCAGAGTCACTCACAGGAACTCTGGGGACAGTGCTCAGAAACTTGCAAGTTACAGCTGTTCTAGAACAAGAAGGGTGAAAGGGGCCTGACATTCCATTCAATCTGAATTCAGTTTGAAGGCAGACTACCTTTTGGATAGTGAACCCCCCTCAGTCTCCCAAAGAGACACAAATATGAATAATTTATTTAATGAATTGGAAGTTGTGAGCTGAATGGAGGAGTTTAAAGAGTTTAACTCTTCCCCTTCTTAAGACAACGGACTCAGGCAAACGTGGATATTTCATTTATTCATTCAACAAACCATATGAGTGTCAGGTGCTGTTCTTGTTTCTGGGAACGTTAGAGGTGAGCAATGCTGACAAGGCCCATGGTCTCATGGAGCATATATTTGGTGGAGGAGTATAGAGCTCATACAAATATACAGTGATAAACAAAAGAAAATCTGGAAATGTAAGTGCTAAAAGAAAAACCAAGGAGAGTGATGTGCTAGGTTAGTGAATCTCAGACTTAAACGTGCATACATATCAACCAGGGATCTTGTTACGATGCAGATTTTGATTCAGTAGTTCTGGGGTGGACCTCAAGACTCTGCATTTCTAACAAGCTTCCAGGTGACGCCAGGGCTTCTGCTCCTTGGACCATGCTTTGAATAGCAAGTCATTAGCTATTTATTAGCAGCAATTTTAGATTGTGCGGTCCTGGCAGGTCTTTTTGATGAGACTATGGTTAAGTGGAGAAACCACTCATTGAAGATCTGTTGGGAGAACATTCCAGGCAGAGGAAGGGGTTATTTCACAGGCCTTAAGAGAAAGGGGAGATAGACAGGTCAAAGGAATGGAAAGAGGGCCTTCGTGACTTAATAAGCATGCTGAGCTGAGGGGAGGGAGAGAAAGAGTCAGGGTCATGACATGAAATCCAGGGTAAGGAATTGGATTTTATTTTCAGCATTAAGTGAAACCATTGCAGAGTTTAAGCAATGATCTACTTTACATTCTCTGAGATTATTCTGGATATGGCATGGAGAATAGGATATAAAGTAGAAGCAAAGAGGCCACTTAAAGCCTATTGCAATTGTCCAGATGAGAAATGATGGTGGATAAGATCAGGATGATAGCAGTGGAGATAGAAAAAATAGATAGATTAAGGAAATGTTTTGCTTTTGTTTCTACTTGTTGATGGATTGGCTATGAGAAGTAAGGAAAAGAAAAGAAGTAAAAATTTCTCTCAGTGTGTTAGCTGGAGTTGCCGGGTAGATGATAGTCCCATCTACTGATTACCCAAGGAGATTGCTGGAAGCAGATTTTGGAGGGTAAATCAAGAGTTCCACTTAAGCCATGATAAAAAGAGACGTCCAGGAGGCTTCTTAAGCCCTCAGTAAAGGTGAGAGATAGAGAAATAAATTTGGAAATTACCAGTGTATATATGGAACAGGATAAAAATACTTAGAAAGCATAGACAACCAAAAAAAAGACCTCAGGGCTTAACCTTCATACCCTTTATCATTTAATTTTTGAAACCAGATTGGGAGAACCCATCCACGTACATTGAGATTGTGCAGCCATTGAATTAAGACAAAAGCCGTGAGTGTGCTGTGCAGAAACTAAGAAAAAAATGGATTTCAAAAAGGAGAGTAGTCAATGAAGTTGAATAGTCCTGTGTGACCATGAGACTTGGACGTGTGAAGCTGGATTGCTGATGATTGTGCACATATACGTACATATACTATGTAGGGTTTATGTGAGGATTAGAGTATAAACAAATGAGAAATACAAAGGCGCAGAACTATTGAGTGTCCTGTACAAAGTCACAACAAAACAGCAGTGGAGGCAGGACTTCTGACTAAGTATTTCTAACTCTAGACTGTTCTCGCCACTCTGCCACTCTGTTTCTTGATCACGCAGCAGCTTTTTATATTGGATGGAAGAGTGAGTTTCAGCAAACGTACCCGGGGTGCATATAGACAGTTTTTCCTTAGCTCCATCAAAACGCAGCCTTAAAAAGAAAAAAAAAAAGGAGGGAAAGAGGGAAGGAAGGAAGGAAAGAAGGGAGAGAAAGAAGGAATAATGAATAGAATCCTGGGTCTAATTTGCACATAACGTCTTAATTCTACAAGTTCAGTGAATTATTCTTTTCTAAGTTCTCTCAAATCCATCCCTCTTCAGGTGAAATCCAGGTGCTCATCTCCTCTGTCAGTTTAGCAGCAGTCTCATTTACCTCTGATGGATCCAACTTCCCTGAAGAATGATTCTAAATCCCCCCCTTTCCTTTCATTATATATTTCATTTTTTGTTCTTAGTGCCGTTGAGTCAATTCCGACTCCTAGTGACCCTGTGTACAGCAAAGACAAACCTTGCCCGGTTTTTTTGTACGATCTGCTCATCATCTGATGCTATATCAGACAGTGCTCCATTGCTCTTCATAAGATTTGCTTGACCATGTTTTTTGGAAGTGGGTGGTTAGGTCCTTCTTCCTAGTCTGTCTTAGTCTGGAGGCTCCGCTGAAACCTGTCCACCATGGGTGACCGTGCTGATATTTGAAATACCAGTGGCATAGCTTTCAGCATCAAAGCAACAGGCAGCTGCCACAGTATGACAACGGACAGGGTGGTGTGGTTCCCTGACAGGGAAATGAACCAGGGCCGTGGCAGTGAGAGCATTAAATCTCAACCACTCGACCACCAGGGCTGACTATATATTTCACTATATATGCTCAAAAGCATCAAAAAATTACTCTCTGCATTTTGGAGAAAATCAAAAGATATTTGACTGGAGCTCAGTTATCTTTAGATACTATCCTCATTCGAATATATGTCTTCTCATCACCAACAAACACCCAACTCTAGACGACACTCTTTTCATAATTCCCCTCACTTCCTTACATATTCTCATGTCCAGAATTAGTTTTTCCTTGATATTTTCCCGTCTAGAAATCTTTCCCTATTCCTATCTGGATATTCAAATTCCAGCTTTATTAAAGTCCCCACTCGAATGCACCTATGGCAGGAAGTCTTACCTGACCAAACTTGGACAAAGTTTTATTTTGTTTACTGGAATTCACATAACACACAACACCTCTGCCGTTTTGCAAGCTAACAACTCTAGTTTTCTGTTAATTCCTTCAAAAGATACACTCAGCAAGCAGTCATTTGGCACCCGTTTAATACCCATGGCCATGTTAAGGCCAGAAGTGTCGTGAAGACTCATTTGCATCCTCTGAAATAATATGTAATTTCTGCCACTGATGTTTTAGATAGCAATATGAAAAAGTAGTATCCATTCTAAATATATAAGGACTGATGTGCTAAACTAAATATCACCAATTGTGCTAATGTACAGGATAGAGAGAAAATGCACAGGTCAGCCAGGGAGAGTGAAATCAAAGAACTTTTTTCCCTTGGCTTCCCTGGGCTTCCCTGGATGTCTGGCATTGTTTGCCTGCTGATTAGTGAGGTGTCTCTAGGTACATTAATGTGGAAGGTTGGATGTGTTTGACAATAAGTCAATGATTCTTTTTGACACGACTTTAATAGTACTGAAGAAGTGATTGTAAGATGATGCCTTTTAATAGGATATAGATATAAGCGACCTGCTTTTTATGACAAAGGTCAATGGTATTGATGGGTAGTGTAGAGAAGATAATTTCCTTGGCATGGTAGGAGACAACTTGCATGATTCATGAAGGTATCTCTCTCTTTCCCTTTTTTTTTTTTTGAATCTCTCCCACAAGGAAGAAAGAAGAGCACCCCTGTCAATTCCCTCCAGCTGCCACTTTATTTGAACTAAGGAAAAGGTGATATTCCACAATGAAATGAGTCACTGCTAAACAATTGATGGTAACCTCTAGTGGGCTGAGGCCTCCAGAATTTGACAATCATATATGGAATGAGTTTTCTTTTATTATTAAAGGAAGTGGATATGTGCCATTCCAATGGGACATACAAGCAGTCAAGGAGCAAAGGCTGAATGGCAGAGGCTGGAGGAGGGCAGAAGGCACAGATGAATGTGGGAGCACATCCATATGTGTCTACATGCTACTTGCAGGTTGAGCAATAAAAGACCAGAATCAGCTCTGCAGAATTACACTTTGTTGAAAGGTCACAGGCAAGCAGAATAAAGGCTACCCTGTGGGCAAAGGGCTGCTTCTGTAAGTAGAGCCAGCTGGCCTTGGGCTGGATTGGAACCACTGGTTAATCATGGGTCAGGCAGAGAACACTGTGGATCCTTCTAAACAGTGTCCATAGCAGGGCAAAGAAAGTCTCAGCAGGGATTCCTCAGCCACAGTTTTATATCCCTGCACCTTATTGAATCTTATTTTTTTGTGGTGGGGGAAGAGATAGGAAATAGGGAGAAAAGAGTGTGGTGAAGACAGAACAAAGAACGAGAAGGGAGGGCAGGGTGAGTGGGAAAAAAGAAGGAGGGGAAGGAGGAAGAATCAGATTAAAGGGTATTATGGTGTCCTGGGTACTAAATAGTCCTACAGTCTGCCTTTCCTATCAGAGTAGGACTCTCTCCTAAGCCATCTTAGGGTAGTTTTCACCAATGACCCTTTCCAGAGAGGATGTGTGTCCCACTCTGCCTCCTTGCCCTTGGCCCTCTCTCCATCCATTAAGACATTGCAGGGACTGTTACTCACCATGCTTCCCAGTCCCAAATTTAAGTCCCTACAATCATCTGTCCTTTTCTGGACATTTATTCCAAACTGGACTGTATTTTCTCAGACGATTTGTGCCCCTTTCCACAATTCTACTGCATGCCTGCCTCTCCAAACTTTTCTGCATGGGCTGTGGATGTCCCACCCCACAGTAAACAGTGTGGGGACATGACTAAACAGTGGTAGTTGACAGTGAGAAGAGTGGCGTTGTGTAGGATGGTAAGATGTTATGAGCCTTAACACACAGGTTTTTGCCAGTCACCTAAGTTCATTGGGGAAGGCCAGAGCTTTGCCACTATCCCAAATGACATCAGTGTCACTCATCCAACTCAGTCATTCTTCAGTTCCTTAACATTTTAATCTCAGTAAATAACTGCATTCATTTCAGCTACCCACTCTCAAGTCAAAAATTTAAGCTTTGTCAATAAAACCAAAACGGAACCGCACCAATCTGAAACAAACTGACCTGTTCCACTTCTGAAATTCCAACACACCTCAATCTGTTACATTTCAGATTTCTTACTTGGTTATTATCACAAATATGTCTAAACTCCAATCTTACTGATAGTCCAGTGTGTTCATCCATTTATTTTTTTACTATCATCCCTCTCTTATTCCCTTGTCCCTTATCATTCAATCTGAACTCTGTTGTCCAATATACCAACACTTATCCATCCAAGAGTCCTCCTTCTCCTATAGCTAGTTTCTAAACACCACTGAAAAAAATCACTCAATATCACATTAATATAAATACAGCATATCCAGCCACAACTAAGCCCTCTCTGCTGCTAGATAATGGTGCCATTTCCATTACTGTTTCAAAACATCTCTTTTCAAACATCCTATCTGCTCCACCTCAGTCTTGGTTCCATGTGCTACATCACAGAGATAATAGAAGATATTAGATAGGAACACTATCAACTTCCAACACCTACCTACAAGATAGCCTTCTAACACTTCATCCTTTCTGTTTGTAGGAGTCCTCCTTCCCCAACTGAAGCTAAACCCTCACTGTGTGCATTGGACCCTATAATCTCAATCCTCTTTTGGTCAAATATGGCTTCTCTTAAATTGCTTTCTGCTTGGTACCTAATCCCAATTACTTCCCATTGGTTTTTAAACATGTCATATCATTAAAACAAACAAACAAATAAACAAAAACTCCCATAAACCCTTCCCTCTTTCCACCCTACTACATCTTTTCTCTATATAACCACACTTTTAAAGAGATTTATCACTTTGTTGACCTCAAAGTCACTGGTGAACCCATAGCCTTTTGGATTCTATTCCTATCATTTCATGAATTGATACTAATTCATGCCTTGGATACTAACGGCATTGTTGTTAAATCCATCATCTGCTTTCTGATCATTTTCTTTTTTAACCTCTCTGCAGTCTTCGACTTTGACAGCCATTCTAATCTAGAAATTCCCTACGCCCTTGACTTCTATAAGATCAGGCTTCTTGCATCTTCCATCTCCCCTCTGGATGGTGCTGCTCAGGCTTCCTTACACTTCCCTTCCTCTACATAGCCTGTAAATGCTGGCATGTCTCAGAATCCCAAACTTCTCTCTAACTCCACCTTCCTCCACAGATGGCAATTTTGAAATCATTCCTTAGGGGACCTTCTAAGGCCTCCACAAATTGGATTGAATCCCATCTAAGGTACCCTTTCAAAGTACCTCAAGCTTATTTCCTATTTGTATTTATTACAAAGCTTGTTATTATTGCTAACTTACAGGGTGGCATCCTCATGGTACTATGAACTCCTTGGGAACAAGGATTGGCTTACCTTTGCTCTTGAAACTTCAATGCTTAATTCCATATCTGGCAAACCTTAGTCACATTACAAATACTTGTTGAATGAAAGAAATTGCTTATTTTGACTATACCTGAAGAGACTGATTTTCTGAAAATTTCCAGGCTATCTGGTATAAAATAGAATACTTGAAAACCAGTATATTAGTGGGTTCAATAGGGCTGGTAAGTCTAAATGGCAGTGTAATTGTATGGCTCTAACCTACCAAATTTTATTCTCATCTTGTCATTGTGCTTGCTGTGTAACTCTGAATAAATAACTCAGATCCCCTGTGTTTCTTCTTTTTTTTTCATTTATATATTCAAATAATTAAACTACTTTGACTCAAGTCTTCTTAAAGGGTTTAGGAAAAGGGCCTTGAGATAAAACGACATATGTAATCATTTTAGATTTTTATAGTAATTACAGATTTCTGGCAACACAAAACAAAGTATATGTCTAGATACATGTGTCTATATATCTATATTTAATTAGGTGTAAGTTGATTGACATTTTGATTGATGAAAAGGTAGAAATTATTAATAATGATGAGGCTGAAAACAGCACACATGAAGTTCTATTGCAGAACAGAGAAATGAACAAATTGATAAATTATTTTTTCCATTTCATATAAATACTCTCAAAGTTAAATCTTATTGGCCTAGTTTTACACTGATAAAAAATAATAATGACTAATATTACTTGAATTTTCACCACTATATTTCTACTAAAATATCTTGCCTTTCATTTCAGGGAACTAGTTTCAATTAACATTTTAATTTGCTAAGAAATTTTAAGCACAAGTTGAGAGATCTCACTTGTGAATAAAACATGAATGGAACTGTAAACAACAATAATTATTTGTAATTATCTATTTTTTCTCCTTATACCAACAATAGGTACCATTTTAATAATTAAATGATGTGATTGTGCATGAAACATGTCTAATACCACAGCAAATTTCCAAATATAAATTTTGGATAATGGAAGTGTTTTCTCCTCTGGAAGAGAATGTTGATGCATGTGTTTATGAATACTTTCATGTTTCCTTGCAAGGCACCAAAAATTCATAGAATCACAGAATCTTAAAGCTGGAAAAGGCCTTGGTGATTGTAGAGTCCGAATACCTCGTTTTACACATGAGAAAACTGAAAACTGATTCCCCTGTCTCCACAAAGGAAACTAAGAAAGTGCTTTCTGGTCTCTTCTGCCACAGATAACTCTATTCTATACATCAAAGCCAGCATCTTTCACTTTCTTTAATATCCCATTTTCTGCCTCACCCCCATGCAAATACTGAGCTCCAGGCAGGCCCAACCAAGTGCCATTCTCTGGCGTGGCCTCTCTTTCTTCTCTGTGACTTAAAACACATTCTTCCTTCTATCTGAACTCTCCCTCTTCACTTGTCTAGTTTCTACTTTAAGATACAGCTCAAGGGTTGCCTCCTCCAGGAAGATCTCCCTGATCTCAAAGAATGAGACAAGTGTCGTTTCATTCTGTTTCCAATAGACACCATTCTACCACAGCCTGTATATTATTGCATTGTAGTTGCGGACTTCTTTCTTTGCCTGCCTACTCTCCAAGGCTCATAGTTGGAGCACAAGGAATATACACCTCATAAATAAACAAATTCATGAATAGAAGCCACATACTCTTACATGCCGAAACTAAAGTACAAACACAAAGGGCGTTATACAGGGCAAGAAATGAAAAAATGGATTCAACTGTTCATTCTTCAGATAGTGTCGAAAATTAGCTTATTGGGAAACTTTATTTCACTTAACTACGCACATAAACGCATGCACGCACACACGCATATATATATACACAAGAGGGCTTAAAAGGGAAGAAACACAGGCAACTAAAATTCTACCTAATGACTAATCGTCAAGCCCTGGGGAGTAACTCTTATTGGGTGTCTCAGGGTAAACACAATAAAAGAGGGTCTCCACTGACCGCGTACCCTTCCGAGAATGCTGCAGCTGAGCCAACCAAACACAAAACCACTGTCGAAGCATGTGCAGTGAGGATCGGCGGCCTCTCGAGACTGCCTTTTCTGACCGAGGTTCAGTTTAGGAGATTCTTAAGCCCTGGCCTTGCCTGGGTCTTTGAAAAGCACTTACTGCTCCTTGCCAGCGATCAAACCAAAACTTCCGTCAATTTCTTCGAGAAAAACGCTACATGATCCAACTGACAAAATGATGTATATTATGAATAATAAATTTCTCAAGGGCTTCAGTCCACGTTATTTACTACACAACCATAATTTGTAATGTTTACTTAAACACTGGCTCTCAACAAAACACTTAGAAGCACTTAGAATCTTATCCCTGAGCAGTCTGCGTCTGAAATTTGGACTGCTTAATTTTATTGCATGGAAAAAATTTTAGTATGCTTCTACCATCCACCACCAAGACCACCACCATCAGCCAAATCTGCAGTGATGATTGGACTGGGATGTTAGAAAAACACACCAGTGGAAGCAGCAACATCACTGCTATTGGAGCCAAGCAATATCTGCCCGAAACCACTGTCTGGTGAAAGACACGTCCTCACCATGACTCCAAGAGAAAACACGACACATTTTATATATAAGCAAGGAAGTCCCGGCTGGGATACTTTCTTTAACCTCTAGAGTCTTATTTTTTTCATCATCTGATACACTTTACTGGTTGCTTTAGCATTTAAAATGAATTAAGTGCTATTAAACCCCATTTTTAGGTGGTTTCATCAGTATAGCCTAAGGGGATATAAAGCAAAGAGCTTTCTCTGGCAGAAATCCAGATGCTAATGGTGTTAAAATGCCTTCTTATTGCGTTTAAGTCAGTAGTTAGGTCAAGTAGACAAACATATTTTAGAATATGTTTAAATAAGCACTCCATTTAGTGTTTCTTTTCAACTTACACATTTTCTCTTTCTTATTCTCTTTCCTGGTTGATATGGAAGGTGACATAGTCACAGGCACAGTGGCTTTTGTGGCTGGACAAATTGAATTTTTCAGTTAAACTCAAGATCTGAGTCTAACGGCAACGATGATGATCAGGATGAGGATGTCAGGGATGCCGATAGAATGTTGCAGAGGACACAGAGGATGAGGAGGGCAGCCAGTCCTCACTGTGTAGACGGGCATCAAGGAAACATGTGTCCCTGGACACTTGACTGCATCGTGTTTGCAGAAGTAAGAAACCTGGCCACCAATTGTGCACATAAATTTAGGTTTTGTTTGGTCTGTGACGAAAATGAGTCTCAAATCTCATTTACAGCTACCATGGTTTTGGCAGAGAATAATATCACTAAAGCAACTTAACAAGGACAGTGGCATTTTAATTGTAAGCATCTAACTATAAATGAAATTGGAATACATATTTTTGCAGAGAGTAGAGAGACTCAAAAAATGGCAGGAAGTGGAAGCCATAAGGAGAGATTTTTGTTGCTAAAATGACGTGTGCAAAATGGTGCTCCTAGACAAAAATGAGATATTAGGCAATCCTAAATTATGATGTAAAGGAAGCAAGGTGGCAAGTGGATGGGATAAAAACAAAGGAACTCTTAGAGCAAGCAAATTATGCCCAGAAAAATTAATCATAATCATGTGGTGGAAAATAGAATGAAAAATAATGAAAATGAGAATTTGATGTGATTTTTGTAAAAAGATGATGAATTCTATGAAAGGAAGGACAATTTTGAATACTTCCTTTATGGGTTCCTGTGCACCTAGCACTGTGTTGGGCAGAGTGGGCGCTCAATGAATGATTGTTCAGTATAGATGATGTGTGTATATATGGGTGCTTAGATGGATGGGAAGGACTCTGTCTATGCAATAGTCAGTACAAAATCAGGGATGAATCCTAAGATTTGAGAAGAAGCAGAGGTTAGCACCCTAAGGTGGAAAGTTCTTAGTGCCACACTGTCTCACACAAATGCTTGAATTAAGTTAACATATTCTGCACCATCAAGGGGAAATCGTTACATGGATGTTGCCCCTTGACAGGTCTTGGTCAGTATCTGCTAGAATGTCTTTTGAACATCCATTAAATGATTCACCCCTTTACCATGGAAATGGTTTGAGGGCCAAATACAGAGTTCAGTTGCTTCTCTTAGAAACAAAAATGTTTGGATGAACTTCATTTGCTAGATTACACAGTTATTCAAAATGCCCATTTAGAAAAGGTACTTGTAATCTCTCTTCTCTTCCTTTTCTGAAAATATGCAAAATAACTGTGTGATTCTGAGCATACTAACAGAATTTGATCTTAGATTATTATTCTCTATCTTTGAAATGTGTTGTGTCTCCTCCTTTATATTTATCAAATCTTCCCTTAACATTTCCAGTTCTATTATTCTTCTGGACTTATCTCAAGTCCTACCCTCCCTTCATTTCCCACCTCCTCACTCCTGCCTCTCCCTATCTCATGAAGATGAAGTTTTCCTTTTTATTCACTTTCTGTGTCCTGTACTCCCTGGTACCATACTGGCTGGTGACCATAAGTTTTTTCCTATGCTATGTGCCACCTCAGGATAGATACTCACTTCTTGGTTTACAGCTTCTTGCCAGTGACTTTGAGAATAGTAAATAACATGTATGTGTTTACTTGACCAGAAGGTAAGCATTCAGTATTTTCTCTTCCACATCTTTTCTGCATGTGATTTTTGGAACTAAGATATTTCCATAAAAATATAAGACTTTTAGCATTTCTTACACAGAAAGAAGGTTAACAAATATTTACAGTATATTCTCACTGGCTTAATAAGTTAGCATATGTGTGGACCTCAGTTGTATGTCAGTCAATTGTTGTAAAATTCCATTGAATCCTCGAAACCATAAAGCTAAGTGAAGAAAATAACTTTTGTATTCTAATATAGTCCATTTGTGAAATTAAACTAGTTCTTCAAAACTATACAGATAACACTTCGCTTTGAAGAACAGGGGGGAAATGTGTGGTTCCGGTCTGGAGATCTACTCCAGAAAGCTAGGTCGACAAACTTGACCTTCACGTTCACACAGCAGTCTATGGTGTATTTGAGATGGTTTCCGTGAGGCACACGGGCATTCAGCAGCTTAATTCTCCTGGAGATGCAGAAACTTCAATGGGCACAGAATTCATTTTCCCCCCATTACCGTAATATTCAATTGGACTAAATTATCCTGTAACAGCATTTGATAGCGCGGCTGCTGGATCTGGCTTCATTTACTTTAAGGTTAGTAAAGTCACAGCTTAAATTGCTTAAGAGTTGGCAGCATCAAAGTTCCCTCTCTTTTCTTTATTAACTTTTTTACTTGTAAAGAGTTGGAAACTGGCACAGGAATTGGGAGGTCAGTATGGAAGAAATACCACAGGTCATCACCTCTACTTTGGAAAGGTGAATGAGACAAGGATGTAAAAAGAAAAAAAAAAAAAATAGATGCTCAAGACTTTTCTTGTTTTAAGCCAGTTAATCCTCAAAGGAAAACCTAAACCATATTAAAAAGTATGAAAATGGTAAGAATAGTAAAATGAAAAACATTCATTTGGATAATTATTTTACTAAATGTAGTAGAGAATCAAGCATGGCATTAGTGTTTGTACTTCAGAAAAATATTATCATAGACCTTCCCATTTTCATTCCAAGTGAATTGAAGTGACTGTTCTAAAGGACATGAAGAGAATTATTCTCCCCTCTGTTGCACTTGGACTCTCTGGAACCAGACATAAAACTATGTTTACCTTCAGCAGATAGGAGAACCATGAAACTGAGTTAAATGAGAAAATCCAGGGATAATGAGGAACCTAAAGATGAAGAGAGTGGATGTCACAGAGGAAAGGCCTCAGGGGGATTCTGAGAGCAGAGGAGCTAGGCTATGGCAAGGATGTCCTCAGATTATAAAAGTCAGACCTAAAAGCAGGTTGAGAATATACACAGGAAAGATAAGGAGCTCAGGCAAGTATTAGAAGCCAGAATAGGAAATAGATCTGGAAGGCAGTTCTGAGTGGCAGGAAAGTTTATTTCCTTCACCCAGACTAGATTTAGAATCCAGGAAGGTGATTTTAGTACGTAATTCCTGTTAGAGTCTTAATGAGGTGCTGGGTATGAATGGCCTGAAAGATTAAAGCAAGATAAGTGTGTGTGTGTTTGTGAAAATAGTGAGGATGGGGACGGTGGTGGTGAGGGGTGGAAGGTTGAGGAATGTACTTTCAGGACACAAATCTGGCTAGAAATTGATGCAATCATATGAATTTCCTACTTTGTCTCCTGTGCAATCATAGAGATGTTATATTTTATGCAGCACTTTTAGATATTTAAAAATTAGCAACAAATCCCATTGCCACCAGTCATGAACCACATCTGCAATTCAACCACTCAAAATAGCCCGGCACATAAAACAGAGTGCACCTTCATAAAAGTAGTCCCTTCTCCCCAGAAAGGTGATAAGCAATCATGAATCATGATGTATACAGACAGGGAGAAACCGAAAAGATTTTGTTCAAGAGCCTCAGGCCAAAAGCCTGCTCGTGAAAACTTCTCCAGGACTTTTATTTCCCACATAGAACACTGAGGATGGTAATTTTGAAGGCACCATCAGAACGACCCCTTACTGAGCCATATCGCATTGGTCTATTTTAGGACAATAAAGGGCTGAACTCCCTTTTCTGGGATTTAAAAGTTGGGTTTCATGGAGTGCAGCTATTTCAAACCTGCAGCTGGCAGGCCTCGGAATTGATACGGTATAATAACACTGTGCTTTGGAACTGGGAGTTACTTGGGATGGAAATGGCACCATCGTACTCTTCAAAGAGCAGCTTAAAGAAGATTTTAGTAATACAGAGCTGCAATTGCTCAGTGACAAAGGTACTCCCTAGTTGTACTTTTGACAGGGTTTAAACTCATGAGGGTACAGTTCATAGAACATAATGCTTCCTTCTGAGTTTGGAAAGATATAATAACATGCACAATCACAATCTATTATTAGGAAAGGCTGAATGACAGATGATGTCCAAAGATAGATAGAAATGCTATCAAGTACAAAGCAGCAATCATGGAGCCTCTCTTAAACAAATTGTGTAACTGTGTGTATTTTTATATTTCTTTTACTAAACTTACTTATAACTATATATGGCCTTTGCGGCATGGGGATTAGAGAAGATTTCAAGGAAAAAATAATGATTGCTTTGCTTTGGCTTAACTATCCTTAAATAGAAAACTTCTGAAATTAAATCTACTAGTTAAATAGAAAGACATTTATTTAAGGAAAAATACTGCTCTCAAAATTTTGAAGTGCCCTAGGGCTCATTCCTGGGATCCTTTATCTCCTTCCATAGGTAATCTCATCTACTCCCGTGGCCTCAAATTCATCTATATGATAATGACTCCCCAACTGTATCTCTAGCCTTGACCTCTTCTCCCATCTCCAGGAGAATATCTCTAAGGGATTTCTATTATGCATTTCAAATTTACCATGCTCAAAACAGAACTCTTCAATGCCTTCCCCATCCCTCACCCTCAATCTCCTCTTTCCTCAGTTTGTCTTATCTCCTCTAGTTAACTACTCTATCAACCAACTAAGCCTATGCTCAATCCAAAAAAAAAAAAAAAAAAAAGGAAGCATCCTTGAGTCTTCTCTTTCTTTCCCGTTTGACATAAAATTCACAAGCAGGAACTGACTCTGCTATCAAATCATATCTGAAATCTTCATCCCTGTTTCCGCCAACCTCATCTACTGATGCACTGTCATCTGTCCCCTGGGTGCTGCCGAGCCTCCTGACTCATCTTCCTGCTCCCGCTTTGTCCATTCTCTCACACAGTAGCCCAAGTAATCTGTAAACATTGTGAACAGGATTATGTCTTCTCTGCTTAAATCCTTGAAAATTTCTTAATGCATTTAGAATAAAATGTAAATTTCTGACTCTGGCCTGTGGAGACCCACATAATCTGGCTCCAGTCTCCCTCTAACCTTATCTAATCTCCCTTCCCCTAGACCAGTACACTGAAGCCACAGAGCATTGTTTCTGTTCATGGGACATGCCAATACTGTTCCCACCTTAAGACTCATTATAGCTGAGGTTTTATCTGCCAAGAATGCTTAATCCCCTAATTTTTATGTGGCTGGTTCCTTCCTATAATTTAGGACTTCTCCGTTTTAATTCTCTAGTTGAGCTGATCATTGCCTTTATTATTCACTATTGCACACCCAGTGGCTAGATAAGTGACTGCCACATGGTTGATTCTCAATAAATATTTGGTGAATAAATGTCCTTCAGAGATCTTATGCTGATTCTATAACTACAGGTGTCACTGTGTTCGAGGCAATCAGCTTCTTTGACAGTCACTTTCCTGATTTGTAAATTGATAAATTGGGACTATAACCTGATTATTTAGACACATTTCAGACTTAATGCTATAAGATTTTGTGGTCGATAATAATGCCACAAACTGCCTCTGATACAAATGACCAGATGGGGGGTAGGGAGTAAAAGTAAATCAAAAATATGAATTTGCTCAATTTTTTTTTCTATCTTGTACTTTGATTGCCAATTAGATAATTCTGTTAGTAGGCTATAGGTAATACTTTGGTAATGGTTTGACTGTCCAAATCTCTAATTTTTTAAAAGATTTGTTTAATTCAGAAATAAAAATTAGTTGATTTTTTCTGTAGAAATTGAACTTTATGTTAAAGACTATGCATAGCTGTTAAAAAGTATTGTATTTGAATAACATGCGGGAAGAGTAGGCATGGAGTAGGTTTTTGCTTAAATTCTACCTCTGCTCCTGAGTAGTGGCATGATTTTGGGGAAAAGTTTAACCTCTCTGAACTTCAGTTTCCTCTTACTATAAATGATAGGGTAATACTTAAGTTATAGAATTGTTACGAAGATAAGAGTTCCTAAGCAGTTCCTCACACAAAATAGAAACTCAGTTATTCCGCCTTTTCTTTCTTCTTGTTGATTCCATACCCTTCTACTCAAATATCAAGGTTTTTGTTTTTTTTCCCCTTGCTGTGATCAATGACTTCTTATTCTGACAGTGGTTCTGTAACCAGGCTGGAAGGGAATTATCTCAGTGAGAAGAGCGGTGAGTTAAACTTTTTGGCACTTTGCTAAAGCCTCTCTGGAATCTTCTGGTACAAGAGCCTCCTCTCAGTACCCCTGCAGCACCACCACGTATGTCCAAGCAAGAAAATTTAAAACTAGCTTAAAAGTTAAGGGAGGAAAGGACTCCTATGCTTATATTTAGTTTCTACCAGGACAAGAGAATAGACTAAAATTACACATAACCATAGAACTCCTTATCTGTAAGAAATTCTATTGTCTTTTGTCCAATGAGGAAGAGAGTTTTTCCAAAGTTGATTGCTTCCCTTGTCTTATAATTTCTTGTTCTAAAGGCACTCAACTCTCTCCAAACTAATCTACGTATTGTATTTGCATAAATTTGTTCCCATACCAATCTCCCAGTCCTAGAATTCATTTGCTGGCTCTTTAGATTCCCATTTAAAAAGAATTTAAAGTTTAAAATTTTCAATTCTATCAGAAAATCATCTTTTAAGGAGAAAACAGAACATTGAACCTATAATAGATTACAGAAATAAAATAGACAAAAATAAATAACTCTGATTTTCCATCTACACAAACAATCAGTGATGTTAGGTGGCATGACTAGTTAATGACAAATTGGTGACTAGAATCAAGTTCTACCAATTCCTAGTTAATGTTTTTAATCACTACACCATAGGCCAATTTCTATTTGTGAAATATAATATACAATTCTTGCATGTGCAAGTGTCTGTAACCATGGTGAGTTTGTAGTCCTTTCTCACTGTTGTCTCAGACTCAAGCATGCTACTCTCAGTGATGGAGGGCTGCAGTGGATGGTCCCTCTACTGAGTGAGCACAACCTTTGGGAAAAGAGAAAATTGGGATGAATTTACATGATGTAAGGAATATAATCGTCATTCAATTAAGAGCATCCATTCATTTTATTATGAAACATTAATATCAACAACAATATTTAATGCATTCAACAGATAACTATCTATGGAGCAAAATATGATTAGTACAGTATCTAGTCCAAATAAGTGCTTAGTTATCATTATTTCTTTGTAACCCATACAATATATAACAGTGCTTTATAAGACATTTTTTCCTCATTCAATCCTCTCAGTAATTCATAGGGTTATTATTATTATTTTATTATTATTACTGTTGTTGTTATTATTAGTATCCCTAATTTAAAAGTGAGAAAACTTTACAAGGTATAAATATCATCTCTTTCACTTTGAACTAATAAGAGTTTGATGAGAAGTTAGAGATCATCTATTTGCATGTTGCACTCAGGTCAATGCTACCCTCTAAAACTTTTAGGCAGAATGTCATACAGTCCCCATATAAATGCTTCCAGACTCAGGGATTCCAATATATAACAGAACAATCTGTTTTGTGTTTTACTCACTATAATCTTCAGAGGAGTCTTCAGATAATGAGCCCAATTCTATCTTCCAATAATTTCTACTCATTGATCTTATGTTAAACTCTCTCTGGAGCTTCAAAAAAATAATTTTAATCTCTCTCCTATATGGGTAAAATGGTGGAAAAACTGTTGTCAAGGGTCTCCTTCTCTTCTTCAGACAAAACATCCAATCACTTCAACAATGTCATGTCTGCTATGTTGTGCACTTTACTATCTGGTTGCCTTTCTCACTGTGCACTCCCATATATGGAGTGTCCATTTTTGAAAGTGGCAGTCAGAACTTTATAAAATACTTGAGTCATGAGCAAGATAGTGTGGAGCATAGTGGGACTCTTAGTCCCCTCAATCTTCAGCCTATCAACATCCTATGCTACTTTCAAATTTCAGCCCAGATGCCACCTCTTTGATGCAAACATCATCTTCACTCAGCTGGGGAGTAGACATCATCACTTTTATATTCACTCATATAGCAAATATGTCATCTACCATATACGAGGATCCGGTCCAGTTATTGGACACATTGTGAAGAACAAAACAAGCTTATTTTCTGCCTTCTTTGATCATACAGAAGCCAGACTTTAAGCAAATATATACAAATTCATGCATAATTACAAATTCTACAAAGGTGAAGAGCAGGGTATTAGGATAGTAAATAGTAGAGGTACTTGGATGGTGTATTTTATGTAAGCTCTGGAAAATATCTAGAATATATCCAAAGCATGTACGTGACTGTGTATGTTGGTGTGGCTGGAGTATGTGGCAGGCAGTGAAGGGGTTGGATGGGTAGAATGAGTATTTTGTGGAAAGAAAACATCAGGTCCAAAAGCCCTGAGTCAGGAAAGTGCTTGGCAATTTTGAAGAAAGAAGTGGAATTCAGCAACCTTGTTGTGGTGGGGAAGAGATAGAATGACAGGTGAGGAAGCAAGAGAAAGGAAACTTTCTCATGACATAAAACATTTTGCCTTATATACATATCTTATATCTCTATAAAAATGTATTCTCATCCAGGTTAGTGATCATACCTCATCTTCAGAGCCCTCACAATATCTGACAAGGTACCTCATATACCTGGGAGCCAATACAGATATGTTGACTTGAAATGAATAGATATTTCTAACTATCCATCATAACTGTATACTACTTACAGTTTTGATCAGCAATTCTTGGATAGTTAACATACTGAAAAGAATATTGAACGGAAGTGACCAAGTGTAAAACTCCATAACCCAACCGATGACATCTCTCCAGATTGACAGTGATCTATTGAAGAAGACTTTTTGGATATGGTTGTGCAACTATCTTCACTCAAGCCCCAATTTCTCTATCTTACATATTAAGGAAATCCCAAAGAATTTTTCATTTGCTTTGTTGAAAATGCCGCTAAGGAATTCCTCAAGTTGATAAGGAATATCTTAAAAAAAAACCCTACAGCTAATATCATATTTAATGATGAGAAGCACAAAGCTTTCCCACTAACATCAGATACAAGGCAAAGATGTCCCCTCTTACCACTCCTTTTCAACATCGTACTGGAAGTTCTAGCTAATGAAATAAGGCAAGATAAGGAAATAAAAAGTATACAGATTGGAAAGGAAAAAATAAAACTGTTCATAGAGGACATGATCATCTATGTAAAAAATTCAAAAGAATTGATAAAAAATCTCCCAGAACTAATAAGCAATTATAGCAAGGATGTAGGATACAAGGTTAATAAACAAAAGTTAATCCCTTACCTATATACTAGTAATGAAAAAGTAGAATGCGAAATTAAAAACATAATATCATTTACATTAGTATACCCCCAAAAATACTTACGTATAAATCTAACAAAATATATACAAGATCTATATAAGGAAAACTACAAGACCCTGATGAACAAACACAAAGCACTAAAAATGATAGAGATATTTCACGTTCATGGATAGGAAGATTTAATAGTGTCAAGATATCAGTTCTTTCCAACTTGATCTATAGATTCAGTGCAATCCCAATCAAAATTGCAACAAGTTATCTTTTGGATGTGGAAACACTGATTCTAAAGTTTATATGGAGAAGCAAAAGATTCAGAATAGCCAACACAATATTGAAGGAGCAGAATAAAGTTGGTGGATGGACACTACCTGATTTCAAGACTTAATGTAAAGCTACAGTAATCAAGACAATGTGGTACTGGCAAAAGAATAGACAAATAGATCAATGGAACAAATGGAAGGCCCAAAAATAGACTCACATAATATAGTCAACTGATCTTTGACGAAGGAGCAAAGGCAATAAAATGGAGCAAAGATAGTGTTTTCAACAAACGGTGCTAGAACAATTGCACATGCACGTGCAAAAAAATGAATCAAAAAAGAGACTTTACACTCTTCACAAAAATTGACTTAAAATGGGTCACAGAACTAAACGTAAAACACAAAACTATAAAATTTCTAGAAGATAACATAGGAGAAAAGCTAGATAACCTAGGGTATGGCTATGCCATTTTAGATGCAATATCAAAGGCACAACTTATGAAAGAAATAATGGATAAGCTGGACTTCATTAAAATTAAAAATTTCTTCTCTGAGAAAAACAACATCAAGATAAAGAGAGGACAAGTCACAGTCTGGGAGAAAATATTTGCAAAAGACATATCTGATAAAGGACTCTTATCCAAAATATACAGAGAACTCTTTAAACTCAACAATAAGAAAACAAACAACCCAATTAAAAAATGGGCCAAAGACCTTAACAGAGACCTTACCAAAGGACATATTCAGATGGCAAATAGGCATATGAAAAGATGTTCCACATCATATGTCATCAGGGAAATGTGAATCAAAACAACAATGAGATACCACTATACACTTATTAGAAAGGCCAAAATCTGGAACACTAACAGAAAATGCTGGCTAGGATGTGGAGCAACAAGAACTTTCATTCATTGCTGGTGGGAATGCAAATGGTGTAGCCACTTTGGAAGGCAGTTTGACAGTTTCTTACAAAACTAAACATACTCTTACCATACAATCCAGCAGTCTCACTCCTTGGTATTTATCCAAAGAAGTTAAAAACTTATGTCTACACAAAAGCCTACACAGGGACATTTATAGCAGCTTTATGTATAATTGCCAAAACTTGGAAGGAATTGAGATATCCTCCAATGGGTGAATGGATAAATAAACTGTGATACACCTAGACAACGGAATATTATTCATTGGTAAAAGAAAATGAGCTTAATAGCTTGATAACATGAAAAGACATGGAGGCACCTTAAATGCATATTACTAAGTGAAAAAAGTCCAATCTGAAAATGCTACATATTGTATGATTCCAACCGACATTCTGGAAAAGACAAAACATGGAGATAGTAAAAAGATCAATGGTTGTCAGGGACTTATAGACATGGGGAGAAGAGAAGAATAGACAGAGAACAGAGGACTTTTAGTGAAAAATCCTTAATTTAGTGAAAATGTTCTGTATGATACCATAATGATGGATATATGTCATTATACGTTTATTTGTCCAAATCCCTAGAATGTACAACACCAAGAGTGAACCATAACATAAACTATGGACTTTGAGTGATTATGATATATCAGTGTAGGTTTATCAGTTTTAACAAATATACCACACTGGTGGGGAATGTTGATAATGGAGAGGCTATGTATGTGTGGGGACAGAGAGTATATGGGAAATCTCCGTACTTTCCCCCCAGTGTTGCTGTGGATCTAAAACTGCTGTAAAAAAGCAGTCTTAAAAAAATTGTTTTAAGCCACAAAGACAGCTTTTTTTTTCTATTTTGGTCAGTGGTTATTAAAAATTTTGTTTCCATGAAAACAAAAAGGTTAACATTTTGAATTTATAAGTCAAATGGAGGTAATAATCAATTTTCTAATATATAACTTGTCAAAATCTTTAAAAGAACACACTGCCTTACATTTTTCCCCATAGAACACCCCTAATCCCTTGTGAGTTTCTAGTGATTCTTTGAACAAAATTTGACAAACATTGTACTAGGTACACTTCTCAGAGAACTTTACATTGTCTTGAGAACGTCAGATTCCCTGTGCATGTTTTCAAACAATAGGGTAAAGTGATTTATAGAAAAGTAGTAAGATGAATATTGCAGGTAGTAAATGATAAAGGAGTCAGAGGATGAAAATGCTCCAAGAGCAATGAAATATTAAATTTGGAGTAAGTTTCATGGAGGAAGAATGTTTTAAGATCATTATATTATAGAACACAAAGCTTACCTGTGGGTCCAACAGAGGTTTCTGGGTCAGATGTGATCAACACCATTCCTACATCAGGAACTGTGGCTCCTGAAACTAAAGGCATTTTTCTCAGCCTTTATAAGATTTAACTTTTCCAAGTAGAAAAACAAGTCTTTTTCAAAATGATCATGAGAATAAACACTAAGAAGTACTTAGAGCCTCTAACGACAAGTATCATGGTTCAAAGGCAGTGACTGATATAGGAGTAGGGCTTTGGTAATCACCAGATGAATTGGTCCTCTCTATGGTGTTATTTGAGAATCCCTGTCTACAACTTCTTTTCTTAACACTAGAGACAGCCCTCTGGATACAGAGGATATTTTGGTCATCATGAAATCCTCATAATTTCAATGCAGGATCAATATGACCTGTTCTACAAATTCAGAACAAGTATACAATTCAATTTTTGATTCTTTTCACTTAATCAAACTACCCTCCCCAATCCCCTAAGGGCAAGTATTTTTTGGTAATCACTTCCTCTCCGGAATTTCTTAGACATGAGAATTTATCCAACCAAGAGTTTCAGCTCTCTTCCACATGGCCAAGGGGAAACAGATTAGTGCTTGGGTTTTTTGTTTATTTGTTTGTTTCAAGGCATCACTCTGTAAACTCAGGCCTCCTACTTCAGTGAAATCATTCTCAATATTCAAAGGATGTTCTTGTATCCCAGGTCTTGCCCAGTCTGCAGAAGTACCTTGTATTGACTCCTTCCTTCCTTCCCTCGTTCTTTCCTTCCTTCCTTCCTTCCTTCCTTCCTTCCTTCCTTCTTTTCTTCCTTCCTTTCTTTTTACCATATTATTTCATGTTCAGCCATAGAGTCCCCATAGAAAAATTGGACACTTCCCCAAATCTTTGTCCCTTGTAAGGGGGTTAGGGCACCAACCTAGGCTCCCTTTATTTCCAGTAACTTTATTTTGGGGAACTGCTTGACTTTCTGTGTCACTGGTTGGAGGAAAGGATCAGATTGCTCTTCATCCAAAAGCCACTGGCTCATTATCCAAATTAATCCCCTCCTCCCCCTTCACCAATAGAAAAGCTGATTTGCTAAGTTCTCAATAAACAGAAGCTATTGCTTACTAGCATTATCTTGAACAATCAGTGACTACTGCCTTATGTTTATGGTACTGAGAAGGGACATTCCTGAGATTCTTCTCTGATCACTGTAGGTCAGCTTTCAGGTTCCTGTAATCCTCACTCCTACATGTAAGAGGGAGCGACATGCTTTTACTCTCTTCTCAAGGAGTTTTCTTTTAATTTCAGGTTTAAGAGGCATCTGATGCCAAAATATTACTAGAGCAATAATACCTTTACTGACTAAGGAAAAAAGTGGATAGGCAACTTTGGGGAGTTTAGAAGAATGGATGAGAAGCTACAACTAAAGGAGCCACAGGAGTATTCTAAAGGCAAATTTCTCTCTTTGAAGTGGTGCTGAAGACCCTCACCAGACTGGGAGCTACAGGCTTATTCTCTGATGTAATTTTTTAGATTATTATTATTCTCCTAAGGAAGATTTAAAACATTATTTACACGGGAACAAAAACAATCCTATATGAAGATAATCACTCTCACTCAGTAACAGCCTACTCATTCCTCAATATTCAACTTAAAAGACAGAGGCATAATACAATTTAGAGGATGAGTGCAGACACGGATTTGATGTAAGTCAGGACAGGGTCTTATTAGCTACTAGCACAAAACATTACTCAGCTGATCCCTCAGATTCCTCATCTATAAAATCAGGAAGTACTAACTACTTTTAAAAATTGCTGTGAGTTAAATGATTAAATACATGTGACTCTATCTATCTATCCATCCATATATATATATATCCAGTGGGCTTCCACCTTGACTGTGATTTAATCAATTTACTTAACCCTTGTGCCTCAACTACTTCAAAGGATTATTAGGAAAGATTATTAAGAAGGTGACATGTACCTTATACATGTAAAGCCCTTTGAGCAGTGCCTGGTAAGTGTGCATGATGATGATGATGATGATGATGATGATGACATTCATGATGATGGTATAGTCACTGCCTGGCTTATAGTAAACAACAATTGTGATCTTTAATTTACATCCTCAATGAATGACTCTAACTTAAGAATCCATGTTTGGTGATTTGTAGCTCACTGCCTAATAAATCATTTGACACCTATCTTTGCCATGCCATTAGATGTATACAGGCAGGAGCAAAGCATATAAATTGGATTAGAAAGAGCATTGGTCTTAATATAAAGAGACCTGGTTTCTAGTCCACACTGATAATTTTTATGAGATCTTGGGATAGATTATTACTCTAAATCTGATCAAGTATATGTTCATTACTTCTGCTGTCAAAACTCAGTTCATTGCGGGCCATTATAGCTCCTCTCGTCCCCTACACTCAAGCTGTCTCCTAACCTTAATGTTTCTGCTTCTGCTGCCACTTCTTTCTTCTCTTTACTGCATCCACTTCAAATTTGAAATGGCTCATTGACCACATCATGAGTGTTTCGGAAGGGATTTCTCTACCAGGCTATCTCATAGACCACTGACCAGTTAGATTGGCTGGCCTTGGAGCTAGCACTCTGAACAGTCCAAGCCGCTAAAAGGAGAGAGGTCCATCAATACAGAATGGAATTTAGAGGATTCTCTGTTCGCAGGGGTGATGTGAGCAAACATTTTGCTTAGAAGGCAATATGACTAATACGTCTAAAATGAAGTTTAATCCTATATGCCTGGGTCTACATTTGGCACTATATAAAAAATAAAGGTGAATGAGACATAATTTTTTTGTGTGCTTAAGGAGCTCATGTTCTAGTGTGTTAAACAGAAATTTCACACACAATGAGAAAAAATCGGTGTGTAACTACTGTGATAACAGTATGTGCTCTCTGCTAGGGCAAAATAAAGGAAGACTTAGCTTGTTTGGATGTCAAGCAAAGTTTACTTTATAGGATGTGATGCTTGAGCCTGAATTTTGAAAGATGAGCAAGAATCAGAAAGAGAAAAAATAGTGTAGGTAAAGCCATTCTGCAGCATAGAGACATGTGTGAACTAAGGCAAAGAGGCGTGCAGAGCACTGGGAGTGTGTGTGTGTGTTGCCCTACAAGCAGTTCAGCACTACTGGGCACCCAGAGAGTAGGCAGATGATTGACGAATGTATGAGAAGAGAGTGTGAAGAGAAAGAAAAGGAAATTGTGGGAGTTGGTGGAGGTGGTTAAAGACTCAGAAACTAGAGAGAGTAACTGATGGATCTAGATCCTAGAGGAAGTGAGCCAAGATGGGATTAAGAGAATTCCTGGGTGGGGTGCCTTATAGCAGATAAAGGGCCTCTCTTCTTTGAGACTAGAGGTAAAGAGAGGATCACAGGTACGTAAACATTTAGATTGGGAGCAAGGATTTAAGGTCCATTCTGCCTAATGGCTTTATTCTTCTGTGAAGCAGTTGAGAGGGTTCACGTGCTGTAAGGGAGGATACTGGCCATGAGAACCTTGAGGAGAATGCCAAAGTCTGGGCATAATCACTAAAGATACTTGGAAAGGAAAAAGTAGCTAGGGGGACATCAACAAAATAACCAGTGATTAACAAATAACCAAGAGTAAATAAGGGCCAGCCTGGTGGCGTAGTGGTTAAGATGGTGTGCTCTGCTTCAGTGGCCCGTGGTTTGCAGGTTCAAATGCCGGGCACGGACCTACACACCACTCATCAAGCCAGGCTGTGGCGGCATCCCATATACAAAATAGAGGAAGATAGGCAAGGACATTAGCTCAGGGCTAATGTTCCTCAGCAAAAAGAGGAAGATTGGCAAGGGATGTTAGCTCAGGTCCGATCTTCCTCACCAAAAAAAAGAGTAAATAAAATATCAGGCAAAATAAAGGGTCCACTGAAGATTGTATGCTAAGACCTTAGAGACAACAATAAGAAAGACTGGGTGATTTTTCACCAACAATGTCTTGTTCTCTGGTTCTAGGAGGAGAGATTGCAGATTGCGGTATTGATCTTTCCCTGCATCTCTCCAGAAGTTCTCAGTTAGTGATACTTTTTCCGGAAGAAAATGTGGAGGGTCTTAATAAGAATGATTCAGAGATCAACCTTGGGGAAAAGCTGAATGGGGGGTAGTGGGAAGCCGATTTCCAGGATAGTGTAGGGGATCATTGAAGTGGAGGGCTTTATGAGGTTAGAGAACTGGCCCAATATGAATAACTATTAGAAAGCTCTAAGGATGAGGTTATGTGACAAGTCCATATTGTAGTATGAGATTGCAGGAATTACCGATATGATAATATTGCTGTGACTGATGCTACAGGGGTCTAATAATAACACTAAATAGATCTAATATTCAAACAGAATAGGAGAGAATGCAAATGACAGAAATCCTTCGACTCTGTCTCCCGCCTCATGATCTGTCATGATCTTTTTAAGGAAGGATAACTGTCAATGGCTAGACTTCTGTTTAATATCTTTTTGTTGTCCCCCACCTTCCTGCCACCCCAATATTGCTTTGGAACAGCTTTGCCTTGGGTCTTGTAAAATCCCCAATAAACAAAATTGTAGACTGTGAAGCTGTACTCTATTTGGTATAAATAATCAAGGTTAGTTAAGATTTTTACACATATTACATAATTCCCGTGGGCAGGGGCAGGAGACGCTGTTTCTTGCCCTGGTATATTTGGTGAAATCGTGGATCAGGAGAGAGTAAAGGAAACAGGACCCTAGACAAGATAAAGAGATAAACATCAGCAACCTCTAATGCCTGCCCCTTCTGTGACAAAGGTTGCCATGGTGCTGGAAAGGGATAGAACTGGTGGCAAACAGGAGAATCTACTGCATTATGAGTGATTAAAAAAAAAATCTTTGAATATTTTTTTCTCTCTGAGTCAGGCTTGGTGAGCAAATTTCCTGACTCACAGCGTATTGTATGCTCTGTTAACAGTAATGTTTTCCAAAACACCATACACCAGAGTAGTCTGCTTTTGCTATTTAATCCTGGGACCCTTCGGGGAAGCAGCTATTAGCCTGCTGCGTATAGTTTCTGGTGATAAAGATTTTTGATGTACTATACGATTTCCAGGTGATGACAAGGTCAAAGATGGGCCCTGGGTGTAGATCACCAACACGGTTTAGAGATAAAGGACCCCAGCTTTTAAGCTGTGAAACAACCTTTGCCCTTTGTTTTCAAGTAAGTAATTTCTGGCTGATCACAATACATACTGTAGCAACATTTGGCTGTATCCTCTGAAGGAAAATTCCTGTTCTGGACCAAATGGTGCAGCAGCGAGACTGTTCCTGCCAAAGTGAATTTTTCCCTTCTTTGTTCCTTTTGATAATCCTGACAATCTTTTGTATGTACACAGAGCTGAAAGCTATAATAACCCCAATTTTATAGATGAGGTAACTGTGGCTGAGGGACAGAAAGAGCCTTTCCCCGAAGTGTACAGGATTGCAAGGGAGCTGGGACCAAAGTCTCAATCTTCAGATCCCGCCGCCGTCCTGCACAGCCGGCCTGGTTCCTGGGAGCGAAGACAAGTGTTTTCCCATGTTATGCGCGTGTGTGTTGTGTGTGTGTGTGTGTCCTGTGTGCACTAAGGCCTGGAGGACTTTTGTCACCGTCCAGAATCACTGTTCTTTAACAAGACAGTCTCCAAGAAGCTAAACTCCCCTTGATTTTTTTTTTTTTTAAACATACTAGCACATCTGTGTGCGAAGAGAGGATGTGGTGTGCGGAGTTGCAGCGCCTGACCCTAGAGGCCCCGCCAGCTGCGTCTGTCCGGCTTGCTCTTCTGCTCGACCTGCGCTCCGGGGAGGCGCCGGGCTGTTTAGCCGCCGTATCCCCTGGCAATCTGTTCAGGAAAACAGAGCGGAAGCGCTGCCGAGGGCTGCGCCAGCTTCAGAATCCTGCTGCCATCTAGGGATGAGATGGAGCGTGTTCCCGCGCGCGCACGCGGAGACGGAGCGCCGGCCTCGGGCGGGGAGCATCGCGGTCCCTACCCCGCCGGCCTGGGCGGCTCTGCCCCGCGAAGCGCGGGGCACCCCCAGCGCAGCGCCCTCGCGCCCCGCCCCTGCCGCGGGGGACCCCGCCGACTCCACAGGGCCTGAGACTCTGCGTGGTGGAAGCCGGGGAACAAGTGGAAACGCAGACAAAAACAGTGAGAAGGAAGAAAGAGAGCGAGAGAAAACAGCTGGGGAGCGCGGGGCAGACACCCTGCAAGGAGAGGAACAGAAAGGGGAAAGGCAGCGGATTGACAAGGTCCATCAGCCAAGCCAGACTGTGCCTTAATAAGGTGCAACGCGTGTGTTTACGGAACTGGGCACTGTCAACACGCGGGGCTCACCACGCAGCTTAACCAGGTCCAAAGCGTCGAGCTACTTTATTTTCCATATATAATTTTCAAGGTTTCCTCTTGCAAAGGAGATAGAGGCAGACACCGCCTTTAGTAAAGATTGTATAGCAAATCTGGGCAGAGGAGATTTATGGAGTTAACTTGACGACACGGATTGCGCTGTGGTGTAAGCATCGCTCTTTTCTACAAACAGAACAATGGGGCTTTCAAAGAAGCGAAGGGGAGAGGGTTGACTAGAGCAGAGAGGAGGAGCGGGATGAGGATTGGGGAAGGGGCCCCGCTGTTGACTGGGAGGCCCTGCTGGGAAACTTCAAATCAAATTCTTTCTGAAAGGAAGTGTTATTAAAAGTAACTTTAATCCTTCCAGCCAGACTGCTCATAAAAGCATACAATTAAGTCAAACAGATGACAGGAGCATTTTCTCCCCTACCTGTTTCCCCCTTCTGAGAGTAATTACTACAGGCTAGTCTTGTCTCATTTTGTGCAAGCAGAAGCAGAGTGCCTCGGTAGGTGCCAGGTTCTTTCTTACTCCTCTGCCTCTTCCTTCCCCACTACCCCACCCCAAACCCGTTCAGCTCTCGGTACCAACCAGCCTGTCTTGCAGATCCAGCCAAGAACAAAGGGGCGAATTTCAATATTTCCTCTTTGTGCAAGGTTAATTGAAAATCAAAAAGTCACTTTTCAAATGTCATATTAAACCCGCCACTGCATCAATTTCTTTTTGGTTCCCATCTCCATAGGCGAGGGAAAAGTGTTTTGGGGGATGATGGGGAGGCGGGGAAAGTAGGGACACAATGAAGAAAAAGAAGAAGAAAGAAGTGAAAGGATTTAAAAAAAATCACAGACACACACAGACTTTGATTGCAGATACGCTAACGTGCAGTGGAAAATTGTTTCTCAGAGTGTCCTCAGTCAAAGGCAGACTTTACATTCGACACTGTTACTTGATATTCCAGAGACAGAATTGCATCCTAAAGCTAGGGAGATTAGGCCTCCATGTTTTTATGTTTTAGTAGATGGATCACAATATGATTGTCATAAATGCCGTGTTTTAAAATCTTAAAGGGTAATGTAATAATCTGACCATTTTCATTCCCCCTTCCCACTTTTTATTCCCCTCTGAAACAGGCATGCACATGCGCGCGCACACACACACATACATGCTGTGTGCACAAACACATCCTCAGAGCAGAGACACAGCCACGTGGACTTCAGATTGTTCAGTTTTGTCAGAGTATTTTGGAAGCTTTGGGCTGGAGTTTAGTGACTCAGCATTGTCAGCTTTGTTGTTGCTCCGTTAACTGTTCTCTCTCGCTAGCTTTCCTGAGACTCAGTTTCCTCATCTGTAAAATGGATAATCATATCTGCCTCCTAAAATCACTGCACATACTACGTGAGGTATCACATAACCAGAGCAAGCATGTATTAATTCTTTACCCAATTCTCAGGTCCCTTGAGCCTTGTCCCTGATTGAGTGATTGGACCAGTTCAATTTTTTGGAGCTGGAAGCTGGTCTTGTTCTTACTAGTGTTCCTGAGGTCTGTGGAATGGCCAGGGATAGGACTCTGCTGCCAGGCTTCATCGTGCCTACTGTCTGTGTGTCCCCCACGCTCCTTGCTGCTCTGCTCCCCTCACTCGCCAGTCCTCCCTGAAGCCAGTCACTTCACAGCCCAGTTGCTCTAGTCTCTCTGTCTAATGCCTGCTACCTTATTTTCCAGATACTGGGTTGTAACCATCCTATGATGCATCAATGAATCTTCTCCCTAAGGATCATACTAATCATAATAGGCTTGTCTAGGGGGAATCATTTGATTTGCCACAGATTGAACTTTTTAATATACCTACAAATAACTTTTTAGCCAGACAGGCCGGGTAGAGAGGCAGAATTATGGAATAAATTCATTCAAAGATAATCCACTTGCATAGGATGGGCCCATAAATCTTCTTTCCTTTTCAATAATATTGTATTGTTGAGGGGATACCAGATGTGTCCACTAACCCTAAAGGAAAGGTAGGTGAGAGGAAGATGGTAACTGTCTAATCTTATTAGAATGTATTTACAGAGAGAAGTGCTCTAGAACGTTGGCCATCTAGCTTGTGTCAAAATTGTAATGCATTTTCCTCACTGGTAAGATTAAATAGATACACACTGTGTTTTATCTCTTGAATTTCTACCACCTCAAACCTGTATAAATATGCCCTGTGTCCTGTTGGATCCCTTCTTAGTTAAAGGTCTTAGTTGAAATATTCCATTTACTATGCAAGTTTTCTTAGCATGCCCAGATACCACTGAACAATTTTTCTTTCAGCAACATTCATTCCCATGTAAACTTCTATTAGAATATCTGTAACAGTTTATTGCACATATTTGTTAAAATATATATGTCCCCTCTCCACTCTCGAAATATCTTGAAAACAAGGACCAAATCTTCTATCTTTCTCATCCAAGAATTTAGGGATAGATCCTTAATAACTGTTGGAAGTTGAAGAATTATGAACAAGAAAATGGATCTTGGGCTGTATCAGCATAATATCTAGACAATTTCCAAAGCACTTTAGTGATAAAAACCAAGCTGATGTTTGTGTTGGGCCAGCAAAAATGTAGTCAGATGACTGGATGAATTAATACCTTCAAACAATTGTTAGAATTTGTAGATGTAATCTAAGTTGACAAATATGCATGTGAATCTCAAAATATTCTTTTATCTGATGAGACTGTTTACTTAACACAGGGTTACATTGAAAATGTGCTGGCATGACAGACTATTTTCTCAATCCACTCAGGTTTCTTAATCTTACCCAGCACTCCCCTCTCCTAACACCACTCCCAAAAAGAAAGATAGAGAGAGAGAGAGAGGGAGAGAGGAAGAGAGGGAGGGAGGGAGGAAAGAAAAGGAGAGAAGGAGGGAGAGAAAAAAAAGAAATCAGCTATATTTAACTGATAAATCTAGTCTGGAGTTGGAGTGGAATTCTGGCAAACTAGTTGGACAGCTCTAAAGAACATCTTTTAAATCCCTACCTTTAGAACACTGGCATGCTTAGACTAGTATATTATAGTTCCTTATTACTATTGTGTTATATTTCCAGAAAGAGATTCTTTAGAATCTTTATAAGGCTCTTATGAATATGAATTGAAAAATAAACCCACGAGTACAATTGATTTACAATGTTAGAACTAGGTATTGAAATCTATGGTTATGCACAGTGAGGAAAAAGTCTGAGAACCTGGTTTTAGTAAAAATGAAATCTTGCCCTGACACTTCCTATAATCTATATAACCTTAAGCAAGGAACTAAATCCTTCAGATACTCATTTTTTTTTTTTTCTGGGCAATGGTATGATAATCCTGATCTAACACATGGATTATGGTAAGAATCAAATGAGTCAATATCTGTGAAATTGTTGTGAAAAAGTTATGTGCACAACAGAACTAGAAAATGGCATTTATTATGCACTATATTTTAGTAACCTATGAGAATATACTGAATGCTTACTGAATGGTGACATTTTTTGCTATTCTGGGGACAGGACCTGGCCTGCAGTTAGCTCGAATCTCTTATACAATAAAAGAGGCTAGATCAGAGTTTGCTGTATTACAAAAAATTTTTTTATTATGTTCCAGTGGTGCACACACAGGCTAAAATCTCAAAGAGCCATTCCCGTTGAGAAGATGGATATAAATGCTGCACGGTGAGAGAGAGAAGGAAGGGAGCTGTGTTGAAGGTGGGACAGCCAAGATTTGCCAGACCGACATCTTCTCGGTCTCTTCTTACGTATGTTGCAAGCGTTTTATTTCCTCCTCTCACTTTCTCTTTTCAAAAATCTCTGTATCCCCCTTATTGCTAGTATTTTGTGAGATATTCAAAATGTGTATTTAATCCATCCAAGTTTGTAGTCTCCGGTGTCAAAGCTTCTGCTTAATGCTGAGTTAATGCTCAGTCGTGCCAAAGCTTGAAGCTTTCAACGCAGCCCTGAAACCAGCTGCGACACATCACTAATGCGGAGGCTTCGGCTCCAGAGACTGCTGCCTGCATGGAGTAAATGCATCATTTTTTAAAGCTTTGTCAGTGCAATCTAAAAGCTGTGTAGAGTGTAATTGGGGATCTTTGAAAAAAAATTATATCTGAAACCATTTTACAAGAATCATCTGGGGAGGCTTGCTGGAAACTTTGTCTTCTAAACATCTCACTGCCCCAGAAACAGGTCCATCACTTTGGGCTGGTTCTGCTTTTGATCAGGTTGTGTTTCTTTCCTTCCCTCAGCTGTCTTTCCCTTTTTGTGAGCTGAGGTGAATAAATTTGATGAGGCAGACATTTTTTTCTGTCTGTAGTCTTAGAATTACCAATCTTGGGAGGAAGAAGAGCCTGGGATATCCCAACCTCTGCCATTGCTGCTCCAAGTGTGGTCCATGGACCAACAGCATTGATATCTCATAAAAGCTTATTAGAAATGCAAATTATAATGAATCAGAGTCTCTGGAGGTGTGTCCAGGAATCTGTGTATTAACAAGACCTCTGGATGATTTTACTTAATACTTTGAGAATCGTAGTTCTAGGCTATGTGGGATTCAGAAATTCCTGATACTGCGTCCTTGGGAGATGGTTATATAGTCTCACACAGAGCATTTTAAGGATGGGAGACTTACTACATTAAAAACAACCTGTTCTGTTACTAAAAAGGTTATAAAGTTCTTTTTAAAATTTATTGAGCAGATATCTGCTTCTAGAGCATTTATTTGTTTTATTCTTCAGTGCTTGGCATATAATAGGTAGTCAATATACTGTATTAAAAGGAAGAAAATATTGATCTTAGTTTTGCCTTCTAGATGTACCTATCTAGTCCAATAACTCCCTTTAATTCTTGTCCTATGAGGCAGCCCATCACGTATGTGAAAAATGCGAAAATGCTCAAGTCCTCTCTTCTTTAGGTTGATGATGTCTATAGCCCACATGTCCTCCTAAGAAGTCACAGCACCCAGGCTCGGGCATTCCCTGCTGCCTCTTCTACACTCTTTCTACACTCAGAACAGTGAAAATCTCAGGACCTTTACATATCATCTGAAAATAAACCAGATTTCCCTGTCTTGTAAAAGTGCAAATAATTTTTAAGTAAACTTAGAATTTTAAATTTAAATCTGTTAAAATTGATAATATTAGTTCTAGCCTCTTGAGATTTTGTTCTTTAATTATTTCTTTGTGGACAGTATTTTATAGATTTTTTTAAACATTGGTGAAAAATAATAAATACTTGTTAAAGGAAAATTTTAAACTAGGAAGGCATAAAAGAGAAAACTAAATACCCACAATTATACAATTTAGAAGAAATAGCAGTCAGTATTTTCTTTCTCTCTCTCTCCCCCTCCTTCTCCTCCCCATATATATATATATATATGTATATAATAGATATACATATATGTAATAAGTTAAGTTACTTAGAACAAATGATGATGCAAGTATACATATTTAACATATTTGATAAACCTCATGAGATCTCTGGAACCTCTTGGAAAGCTGAAAGATCCAAGTGTCATTGTGTGTATTAGTTAGAAATCCTTCAGAAATGCCTCTCTCTTGGGTTGTCTCCCAATTGAATCCCCATTTGACTCATGTCTATGAGCTGTAGGGATCACAGGAGATGTAATTAGAATCAGAAAGTACTATTTCACCTACAAGTATTGATTTTATTAGAACCCAAGCAACACAATTGTCAGCACAATGGAAATGGGACACCCTTCCTCACTTCACCAGAGAATAACACTCATCCTTGGCCCTTAGAGACCTAGTTGGTGCCACACTGTCCCAGGAGGGTACCCAGAAAGCACTGGGCCTAAGCAGTGCCTGGGAGGCTGAATCTGGATACAGAGAGAGGAAACAGGGCAGGGTGCGCTGCTGTGCCTGGAGTAGAATTACAGCTTCACCATCATGCCAGGAGGAGTGGTAGCTTCTGATGGGAAGTTGCTCTGCCTGATGGAATAGCAGGAGGGACTGTGTGGCCAGTGGGGCGGACTAGAGCACTGTCTGACCAGGTTTGCAGAATAACTTGGATGTTGACTTTTAACTGAGCGTCCACAAAATACTCCCAAGCAACCTGCAGAAACTTTGGCAGTGATATTTGATAAAAGTGTTAGGTTTATGTGAGCAGAAGTGGAAAGAATTAGGTTAATTTAAAATATATAGTATAGATCTGTTTTTTAATATATGTATACTTTTATAAAATTAGGATTATAAGTAATTTTATAACCCACTTTTAAATTAACTCTTTACCATTAACATTTTCTTGTACCCATGAATATTCACAAAACATCATAATTCTTATTGGCTGCAGAGTGCAAAGTACATGTACCATAAAGATTTTAATGGATTTCCTATTATGTGACTGGTATGGGATGAATTGTTTCCCCTCTAAATTCATATGTTGAAGTCCTAAATCCCAGTATTGTTTTGAGATAGAATCTTTAAAGAGGTAATTCAGTTACAATGAGGTCGTTAGGGTAAGCCCTAATCCAATATGAGTGGTATCTTTATAAGAAGAGGAGATTAGGACACAGAGGCTTACAGAAAAAAGACCATATGAAGACACAGGGAGAAAATGACCATCCACAAGCCAAAGAGAGAGGACTCAGAAGAAACAAACTCTGCCAACACCTTGATCTTAGACTTCCAGCCTCCAGAAATGTGAGAAAATAAATGTCTGTTGCATAAGCCACCCTGTCTGTGGGACTTTGTTATGGTAGCCCTAGCAAACTACTAATGCCGTGACTATTAGTTTCCTCACAATATTTGCTTTAATAAATAGTGCTTGTACATCCTGGCACACACATGACCATTTACTTCACTGATTATTTCCTCAGAGTCAATGCCTAGAAGTGGACTTATTGGGTCCCAAAATGATTAGTAAGTTTGAAATGTCGATCCAACATAGAGGATACTGATTATTCGTTACAACTTCCTTATTCTACACATGTAATACATTTTATTCTTTACCTTAATGTTGAACCACACAAGACCAAATATAGTGTCCTAAGCCCAAAGTTATAGACCTCCCTTCTGATTAACAGTCATACAAACACCCACACATTGCACTGCGGTTATCACCAGGCAATAGGTTCACTCTCATTCAGACCAGGTTTTATCCATCTTAATAATGTATAGATGCTTCCCAGAATCAGAAGATTCCTCTTGAGGAAATAAAGACTAGAAAACTGTCTCTAGAGAGCACTCTCAACATCTACGTGTCAGCTGGAAAGGGAAATATTATACTTACAAGGATCCTTCAGCTTATTAGCACCTTAGCACGTGTGTGTTATTGTTTGCTGGTTTGATTTTTCAAAGCAGTTAATCAAGTCATTACTCGCCAGGAAGGAACAAGCTGTTTCTCTACTTTACCTCAGGATAGCGGCACTGCTATCTTTTAGATGGCTTCACTAGTGGACCCTTCCAGAAACAACAGATCTAGAGCCATAGGTGGTGGCTGCCAACCACAGAAGCCCCCTGGAGGTGGCAGTCCTATAGGAGAGTGTTATCTGGTATCTACCAAGACCGTTGAAACTCTTCATAACTGGCATAGATAATCAGCAGAAGGTAGATGGAATGCTTTGAGGATTTCCTTAGGAAACTGACCTAACTCATTTGGGAGCACATGTGAGAAATATTCCAAAGACTGTAAGGAAAAAAGAGAAGAGGGAGATTTTTTTCATGGGACTAAGGCTCTCTAAGAGCAGACAGTGGTGAGAGAGCAACATAAGAACTAACACCAGCTTAAACCCCAGGTAAGAGAGGCCTGGGAGAGCAGAGAGTGCTTGAGAAATGCTTTCTAAAACCAAAGAGAGAAATTACAGGGTCTACTATGCAATTCCTGACACTTCCTGTACCCAGAACTGGGCCTGGGAGTGACATGGGATTGGAATGGGCTTTCCAAAACCACATGGACCTCAGAGTTTAATGCTGTGGCCTAGTTTCTATGGAGGGCAGCTGTAGCAGAATGTGAAGAATAAACCCTCCTGGCTTTACACATTTACAAAGTAAAATACCTGAACTCCTGCCAGTAAAATCCACTATCTGTTTCTACTTTGACTTCCTTCCGAGAACACTCATCCTCCGTTTAGGGACAGCATTAGAGTGGCTGCAGGCAGTTTTGGGATCCAACTAAGGAGAAATTGAGTCGAGGTCCATTTGGTTTGTATTTAGTGGGATGTAGTTTGTGGTTTGCAGCCCTTCCATGTATGATTAAGTTCTTGCTAGCTATCCCTGAGTAGTCATGACTCCTCCTATTGCCCGTTGTGCTGACTTACATGGAGGTAACAGGAAGGTGCGATCTCAGAGGCTGCATCTCATAGGAATGTGCCGTGTGGTACCCAACATCCAAAGGATGATGGGACTGGAGGAAAATCAAAGCTTTAAATGTATAGAACCGGAGCTAGGCTGCAGAAAATTCTTCCAAACCTTGCTACTCAAATATAAATATTGGACCTTTGATAGAGTTTGATAACAATCTGAAAATTTTGCCTGAATTTGCCAAAACAAATTGATAAAACCAAAAGACATTTAAAAAATATATCAGCAGTAAAAATCAAATTACAATCATATTAGGGAAAAGATTGAATTTTCTATTATCTTACAGAGAATATTATAAAATCTTGGTCTTACAAACAGAGCGCTGTCACAAAATGTAGGAAAACATTATGAAGAGATAAACCCTGGGTACCTTCACTCAACAGAATACCACTCAAACAATAGAGAGGACTGAGCTGTAGATACAAGCAACGACTTGGATGAATCACAAAGGCATTTTGTTAAGTAGAAAAAATCCAAAAAGTTTACAATAGTATATCATCCATTTGTCTGACATTCTGGAAAAGGTAAAACTATATGGAAGGCGAACAAATCAGTGTTTGCCAGGGGTTAGGGTTTGGGAGGGTGGGTTAAACTACAAAAGGGAAGTATATGGAAATTTGGGGATGTGATTAACTGTTCCATATTTTCATTGTGTTAGTAATTGCATGAGTCTATACGTGTTAAAATTCATAAACTGTACATTTAAACAAAGCTAATTTTATAGTATGTCCATTAAAAATTTTAAAATATTGTAAATATTAAAAATATTCAAAAAATCAATTTTTTTATATCTGCATATAGTAATATCTGTGGGATTTTTAAGCTTTTAAAAATTACAATTTGTCTTGATTTCTTTTATTATACTATGTAAACATTAATTTTTGTGCCCAATTGTTTTGTTCATAATATTGTATTGTTTTACTTATTTATTTATTTATGTTTGTTTTTTTTTGTATTGGTTTTCTTAAAGAGACTGTTCAATTAAACAGACCTCAAGCCCTAGGTTTGCTCCTGAAGTGCTTGAACAAACATCGAGTTGGAGAGACACTGTGTAGTAAGAGGTCAACTATTATCCCATATTTCTCTTTTTGCCAAGGACCTCACTCTAAAATCTTAGCGTCAGTCAATGGTTATCTACAAGTTCACTATCAGCTACTGTGGGTACAGAAGGTGGATGCAGGGGATACTCTTAGACACTATAACCCTATGGGCAGAGCCCTGCAGGGAAATGTGCAATGAGAGCCATAGACGAGAAGGCAAGGTTTAGTGAGGACAGAATGGCAGTGATGCCTTGGGGCACCATACCGTGTCTAATTCTAGGAGGAGCTTTCTCTGGGCATGCCACAGAAAGTGCCTCTCAAGGGCTTCAACCATGAAGCATGGTCTGGAGGACATTCAAAGCCATGGTGGCAAACGTGATGGAAGAATTGCTATGATGGGACTAGGATGGAATAGATTTCCAGTTGCTAAGTCAGTTTTCATATTTACTATAGAAAGTGGTTTTTACTTTGAATGAAAATGAAATACTTGAGCAAAGGTCCACTGGGACAGAAAGATAACCCAGACATCAATGAAGCAGAGATGTGCTACAGCATTTTGTTTGAATTCTTGGCATGGCCACCGGATTAATGGGCGATGTATAAACCACAGGGACGCCAAAGAAGGAATCCCTGGAGTCAGACAGATTCTGAGGTCCTTGGGCTTTGATTAAGTTTGACTAGGAGGCTTTGGCATCTGATGATTTCTCTCAAACAGAAGCTAGCAGCACTAGATAGGGAATATGGGTCATCTTCATGAACATGTAAAGGAGAGAGATGTCATGTGGATTCTCAGAGTGACAGCTACTGTCATCATGCCCTATAGTGGCTCAAAGCTGGCAATGGGACAAAGACACCTTGCAAACAAATGAGCCCACACTACGGAATTATATCTAGGGATCTCCAGGATACTTTAGAAGTAGATAAATTTAGACAGAATCTGTGGTCCCACTCTCAGAATGATGATATGATCGTATTGTGAAATTGGAGCATCTGGATGTCACTTCACTAAACAGAATGAGGTACGTTACCTGTGGTGAGGTACGGAAAGAGAGGAAGGTAGAGTGGTTAACAGCTTGGTCTTTGCAGTAAGACTGCCTGGGTCTGAATTTCACCCTACAACTGATTACCTATATAACTATGATTTAATCTTGTTAAGCCTCAATTTCCTCATCTGTAACAAGAATGTAGTAATATGAACTATCCCATTGATGTGTTGTGGAGATCAAGCGCAATAATGCATACAGAGTACTATATACAACCCCGGCCGTATAGTAAGCACACAATTGCTATTATTGTTATTCTTAAGCATCAGATTTGTCACCTGTAATGGAATGTGTCTTATTCATACTTGTGTTACTATAATGTTCAGCTTATAAGTGTCTAATGAATGTTTGTCAACTGGAAATTGTCTGAAATTTAGATAGCTTGGATATAAAGTCTGGTGGTTCCACTGGGGGATCCTGGGTGATGGCCCCAGAACATGCATTTTGCAAGCACAAGCATTGACAATGGGGGGTCTTGGAAGTCAGAGTCCATAAAGTTCACTGGGTTGAGTGGCTCTTTACTTCAGCAGATAGTGGTGTGATCACCACCATAATGGGAGTTGAGGGAGAATATGTCAGAACGTCAGAGAAGAGAATCATCATGGTTACCCAGTAGAATTTCTAGGGCTCAGATGTCTCCAGCCGTTGGGTCAGATGTGACACCTAAAGACAACCATTTCTGCAGGATAAAAATGAAAAGAAAGAGGGAGAGGAGAAGGAGAAAGAGAGAGGGAGAGAGGGAAAAGCAGGGGAGAGAGGGAGGAAGGAAGGAAGGATGGGAGGGAGGGAGGGAGGGAGGAAGGAAGGAACGAAGGAAGGAACGAAGGAAGGAACTTCCTTCTAGATTTGGGGCCCATTAGACAATCTTGAGATTCTAGGCTTCATTAGGTTTAGTGAACAATTATGTTACCACTTTTTGGATATGTTCTGGTTAAACTCATCCTTACAAGCCTTTTCATCAGTTTTTCTTTCTTGGGCATGATAGTTAAGGTGCCAACAGCCTGTATCCAGCTGCCACAAGGTGAATTCCTTGTTACAGCTTCCCAAGATGTTGACAAATAAGAGCTCAGACAATTCTCTTTTTCAGTAATAATCTTTGCATCCATTTTATGATGCTAAATTTAAAAAAGAAGAAGAAACAACAAACCTCTGAGATTAAATAATGATTTTCTCATTTTTATATCCCATACTTCTTATTTTATGTTATCAATATAGGTACTAGATGAAATAACTCCCGAGCAGCTTTCTCTAGGGGAATAAAATTTTCCTAACCATACCAGGAACCTAATTACCAGGAACACTACTACTAATCAACAGTTATACAGAATATTGATTGTGCTCTTCTCTTCTTTCATCTTGGCCAAAATATGTAACTCATTGTGTAGAAATCACACTTTTCCTGGTCTCTTTCTTTGACATAAACCTCTGCAGTCAAGATTATCACTCTAGTCCTGCCAACAGAGATGGCCATGTTTTAATCCTAACCAGTTGAATAACAAAGCAGGAAACAATTGAAGGCCAGAAGACATTGCCCACAGAGGCAAGGCTGCCCCCAGGAAAATGTCAGACATCCAGATTTAGATCTTCTCCTCTAAGTCCACTGCCTCCTTTAATTATTCCTTCAAACAGACCAAGGAGAGAAAGCAGCACCCTGTGTGAATGCAAATGGAAACTGAGGCCCAGTGAAATTTAAAATTTATCTCAGATTGAGGGAGCAAAGTTCAGAGGGAAGTTAGAAATGAGTTATTTGTTGTAATAGCCTGTGTCATGTCAGAATTATCAGGGAACAAGTGTGTCCATTCAGTTACACTTTAGAACCATAGAGGCCCTGGCTATTTGGGGCTTGTATTAATATTAGGTGGAGACTTCATAGGAGACTTGAACTATTTTCATCACTACCATCAGTGGTGTAGTCATCACACTTCTTTCACAGAATTTACTGAATTACAGCTGTTTGTCCATCTGTTTGACTTCTGCACTGAACTGTGAACACTTTGATAGCAAAGATCGCATTCCTCACATCTATTCAACCAAAAAGCACAGTCATTTCATAATAAGTGATTATTGAACAAATAACATTGCCATATTTGGCCCAGAGTACTTTAAGCAAATTTTAAAATTTAACAGGGATTTACAAATGATATAAACAAAATCAAAGTCAACATTTTGATCTAACCATATGAGGCATTCCTTTTTATTAAGCAACATTAAAATTTGGGATAAGTAAGAAACTAAGTGCTTAATACTGAGTCGAAATGAAGACGGATACTTTTGGAAACCTGATGTGACACACAAGGCCACGCAAGTTTGAGGATGTTGGTTCTACCTGGCCACAGGTCTGTCAGTAAGTTAAACATATTGATGGTTACAGTCATTGCATGAAATTGTCTCAGAGATTATATCTGACTTTTAACTGCCCTTAGAAAAATCAACAGGAACTAAGTAACTCAATGGAGAAAATCTGTGGGAGCATAAGTCAGACTCCATCTGGAGATCTTTTGGAGGAAAAATGTACACAAAGTTATTTCTGGTACTCAACAAAAGTGGGCATAGTTCCATTTGGAGCATTTGGGAAATAACTGGAGTTAGTAAAGTTAGGGGCTGGAGTCCTATTGAAAGAGTGCTACTTACATAAGGCCACAAGGAGTTCTACGTAAGCAACTTGCTTCTTCGTCCTTGGTGTAAATAATGCTTGTCCCAGCTGGTGTCATCTGGAAATTTCAGAGGGGTTTAGCAGCTTCATCCTCTGCATTCTCTAAAGCCTATCTTCCTTTTCTTTTCCTCAGTTTCCTTATAATGCATAACTTACATTGCAAAATTTAACAATTACTCCCTGTGCTTGTCACTAGTGCAATACTTTAAATGATCCCTCTTTTCCTTCCTTCGGGCACATGGTAGGATTGCACTTCCACACTCCCTTTGAGGTTGGACATGTCCATTTGACTTTGGCCAATGAAACTCTCAGAGCCAGTACATATTCACCTTGCTCCTTTCTCCTCCTTTGGGAACTGTGATAGTACAGCAATGGGGCCTCTGTCAGGCTGATCCTCTAGTTGGTTACGTTAAGAGTGGAGCCACCCAACTGACTCATGATGGACAAATAACGTGAGTAAGAAATAAACTTTAATGTGTCTAGTTTCTGAGATTTCTGGGTGACTTGTTACCTTCGATAACCAAGTCCAACCTGGCTGATATATTCTCTAAAGCCTTGGTGTCCTATGTTACATTTTCAACAGGGTTGTAGCACTTAGAACGAATCTCCCTCTGTTTCTTTTATATCATTTATGTATTTGAAAGAGAGCTGGAGATATATAGGCAATAATTCATTTGTTCAATATAAAATGAGGAACACACATCCATATTTTATCTCTTGTGATAGTAATGTTTTCTTTAAGGAAGAGAATTGGGTGATGGGAGTGCTTACTGAATGTAGTCAAGATCATCTGGCATAGAAAAATTGGTCAAAATGACATTCTAAGGAGAAAGTGAGGAGTCTCAAGAAGGTAGAAACTAACTTCAAAGTATAGCTAACACATGGCTAGTGAGAACTTCAGAGATCAGTCTGAGACAAAATCTCAAGGTAACATTTCATCTGTGTGTGTGTATATATTTATGTGTGTGTGTGTGTGTTTCTTCTGCACTATACATTATTTGTCTTAGGACCACCTAAGAAAGTACTGAGGGAAGCTTAGATAGGAAATAAAAAGGACACCATAACATCCCAATGGGAGAAAATATGCATAACTATGATGCAATTAAGTAATGGTGCAAAATATACAATGCAAATGACTTGAGAAGAGCAAAATCATTCTGGACAGAAAGACCATGCAAAACTTTATGGAATTGTTAAGACTGAAGATAAACCTTAATAATTGTGTAGGTAGGAAACAGGAAAGTCTATTTTGTCATGATAAGACCATGAGCAAAATATATTAGAAGGAGCATGGGGAGATCACGAAGCACCTAGGATATTAAGTGGTCAGTCATTCATTCATTCATCCAACAAATATTGATTAATAGCTTTCTACATATTGACCATGGTGGGATCACAGTGGCAAACAAGATGTCTAGAACCCCCAAGCTCATTGAACTCTATAGTCTAGTTCAGGAAAAATAGTAAACAAATAATTATTTAGCTTAGAGTTGTGCTGAGTACTGTGGAGAAGCACAGTATGATTTAAGGGTATACATCAAAATGGTCAAGCTTGGTCTGGGATAGCAGGGTAGGGAAGGTTCTTCAAGGAGTAGCTTGGGAGTATTAGTAAGAATAGTCTAGAACACAGGGCACCAAGCTGAGTGGGCTTGAAATGAGGTTAGGCAGGAAGGCAAGGGTTTTATAAGAAGCTTTGTTCTTCATCACAGAAAGTAGGTTCTTGAGGAAAGTAAAGACATGGCTGAATTTACATTGCTTTGCTACCCCAGTCAACATTCGTTAGCATAAATTACTCTATCTGACTGAGCTTGGTTCATTTAGGGGATGATCATGGGACTATTTAAGGCCATGTCTTTTTTTGTTTGTTTGTTTTCTTGTGAGGAAGATCAGCCCTGAGCTGACATCTACCAATCCTCCTCTTTTTGCAGAGGAAGACTGGCCCTGGGCTAGCATCCGTGCCCATCTTCCTCCACTTTATATGGGATGCCGCCACAGCATGGCTTGACAAGCAGTGCGTGGGTGCACGCCAGGGATCAGAACCGGTGAACCCCAGGCGGCCGCAGCAGAGAGCGCGCACTTAACTGCTTGCACCACCAGGCAGGCCCCTAAGGCCATGTCTTGAGAAAGAGGAGTTAAAATAGCAGTTTTTGGGGCCGGCCCGGTGGCACAAGCGGTTACGTGCGTGCACTCCGCTGCGGCAGCCCGGGGTTCGCAGGCCGAGATCCAGGGCGTGCACCAACGCTCTGCTTGGCAAGTCGTGCTGTGGCGGTGTCCCATATAAAGTGGAGGAAGATGGGCATGGATGTTAGCCCAGGGCCAGTTTTCCTCAGCGAAAAAAAAAAAGAGGAGGATTGGCAGATGTTAGCACAGGGCTGATCTCCTCACATACACACACACAAAAAATAGCAGTTTCTAAATTCTTCAATTTGCCTGTTAACATGGTCTCAAAATCTTTAAACCATGGTAGTGTCTAAATTAAGTCTTTTATATATGCTGAATTTTCAATGTATATGAAAGTCAGCAGGGGAGACTTCCTTGAAGATTAACGGTTGGGAACGTATTTTTCTTTCTACAATGTTTACATCTCATGAGTTGTGTGTATATGCGTGTGTGTTTATGTATGTCTGTATCATATAAATTATATATGTGCGTGAAAATGTCAACAGTACCTCTTCTGAAACTTTCATACTAAACAAAAGGGAATTATTGGTATTTACTCATTTGGAAATAAATCTATAGAGAATGTATTTGGGTAGTTTTTCTTAATAATTGTTTTCAAAATGTCATTGGAGCTATTTTTTTTCCATTCAGCCCCCAGAACAGCATATACCAGCTTTCTTTTCTGGAGATCAGCCAATCTTACCTTCTCCTTAGAGGCTGTCACTCAAGGTAAGTGGAGCGATGCGTAGCTAGGGGACCATTGTTGCAAGCCTGGCATCATTGCCTCACCTCGCTGGAATTTCTGTAAAGGAGGGATTTGGTGTTATTGAAATCTTTCTGAAATGAAAAGACAATCTCCCTGGGAAGCATTGGAGTAGCCTGAAAAATGTTTCAAAGTCATCCTGAGGCAAGATTGGCATGATAGAAACCATGTCACTGAACACCAGTACTGTGGGGCCAGACTTGTGATGCCCTCAAATGACAGCAGAGGTGGGCTCTGGCAGCAGTGTTGAGGGAAGGAAGAGGAAGCAGGAAGACTACACAATGAGAAGGAAGGAGAAATACTCCAAGGAAATGCTGAAGCAAAGATTCAAATAGTGTGACTCAACCAGATGGTTGGTCAAACCCACTGGCAGATGGGCCAGTAGAATACACAAGAATCAGGAATCAGGTGGGGCCTTGGGAGCGTGGTTTAAAGCCAACTTTTCTTTGATGAAGCCTGAGAAAAAATGAAGTTCTGGCTTTTGATTGCCTGTAGTGGATGGAATAAATACAAGGAGGAAAATGTCCTGGGCTGGGTAGTCTATGTAGCCTTTTCTCTGTGAACATATAGGAAAGTACTGTGTGGTTTAGGAAGATTGCCAGCTTTAAGATACACTGTGGGATGCATTGCTTTTACTCATTTAGACCAGAAAGATTTATTGAGCACTTACTATATGTCAAATATTAGGCTAGGAACTGGGAAATCAAGGGTAAACAAGATAGCCTCTGGATTCTGATTTAGAGAACTTATGATTTTATGGCAAAAACAGATATAACAATAGGCAATCATAATGCAATGTCAGAAATGGGAGGGAAACTATAGGGTACATTGGAAGCACAGAGAGATATTTCGGTGGATAGGAGAGGATCAAGGAGAGAATGTTTCAAGAGAATGCAGGTACTAAGCTGAACCTTGATATCTGAAAAGTCAGCTAAATAAAGAGTGAGTAGTGGGTAGATGAGGGGAAGAGGGTAAATTTTAGGGAATGGCTTCCAATCAGAACAGAAACAGTATTTGCAAAAGTCTGATGATGAGAGAGTTGCAATTCAGAGAGACGTGGAGGTTTATCAATATCCCTGGTGTATAGTGCTTAGTTAATTATTTGGAGATATAAATTGTAATGTAGTCCTTAAAATGGATTTTTCTTGTTGAACTGTAAGCCACCTTGAGCTGGGACATATGTACATTAGTAGAATATACAAGTCTAAGAAAACCCTCTGAGTAGAATTCTCTCATAATTTCATTCTTTTGCCTCTGTGTTGCCTCATATTTTGGCCTCTGTTACCAAAGTTTTGGAAGAATAGAACCAATTCTTACCATCTGGGAACACACACACACACACACACACACACACACACACACAGAGTAATCTAATTTTATTCTTCACAATTCATTTTATGTCACTCCCTGATAATTTCTCCATATGAAAGAATAAATCCAGTGAAATTATGTATATATATATTTTGGTCACAATTCAAACAATGTTTAGATTATCTAAATATCCATTTTATAGTGCTTTGATCCAATTCACAATGTTTTAAAATGTAATTTTAAAAAAGGTAAAAAATTAAATGGACTGAGAAATGTAAGTATGGTTTAAAAAAAGCATCCAAATATACTCATAAGATCCTATAATTAGTCTTATGTATGAATACACACTTTAAATAATACAACAAGGCTCAGATACCCACAAATTATCAAGGATGAATGAATGTTCATATATGAATATTCTTTAATGGAAATCCACTTCCAACCTTTTTGTTCATTCTGACAGTCTTTTGCCCCACTTCGTTTATTCTGAAAGTATTTTTCCCTCTTCTCATTGGCGGGAGGGAGTAGGTGGGGCTCTGCCAAAGAGGGTCTTGGATGGAAATCACCTAAGAACTCCAAACTGAGTGCCAGGGTGGACTGGTGTCCATTTGGGTGGGTTCCCAAGTTCAGAATATTGAGATCTGAATACAGATGGAGGCCACTATGGACGTGAGTCAATAGGACTTGAAGTAAGACTGGCTGTGAGCTGGTCTACACTCAGGTCACACACAGATCTCTTTGTGGTGGTGGAGAAGTTAGGGTCAGCTCATAGGGGAGTCCTGTTGTGGAAGACCCAGCAGTGCAGTAGGTTTTGCTTTTTAAGCAGTAACTCATTAAAAATGAAAACGAAAGAGGCCTTTGATCTGTGCTTGAAGCCCTAGAGAATAAAAACCAAAAATGGAATTAGAATTTCCATAGTTTGAAGGTTTGTGACCAAACTCATAACCCACAACAGTACTTTTCTTTTCCTTATTCAACCCAGCACTTTTACAATCTGATGTCAGTTTCCTTTATGTCATGACAAGTTTTACATTAAGCTACTCAAGTCTCCAAAATTACCACCTCCAAAATTAAATCAGATACATAAAAACAAAAACTAATTCTTTGACATTAACTCTCGTTGTAACTTATGAAAAGAGGAAAGAACCAAGGCTTGAATAACCCTCCAGTTTACACCTAAGTTAAAGAGAGTTAAACTGTCTTTTCCCTTCACTGTTTTTCTCTTCTAATTTAAGAATTAAAATGGACTGTGCAATATTTCCACATGTATAAACTCCAGAAACTGCCTATAAAAGAAAAAGAATTTTTCATCATTTGGGAAGATATTTCCTTGATGGCTTGTTCATCAATAAACTATATCTTGCTTCAAAACATGCAGACATGTAGGGCTGCTTCTTAGTATCTCAGCAAGCTCTTAGAGTGTATTCCATAGCAGTTGCTAAGAAATGGAGGAGTAGGGGAGGAAATACATACCGTGGTATGCTATAAGCTGAATGACCTCAGATGAGTTACGTAAACTCACCTCTCTTTCTCTTGGGTGACTTAACTGCAAAATGGGAGTGAAAACAGTGCCCACTTCGTTAGGTTTTTCTTATGAGTAAATGAGACAATGCATACCACACATTTAAAACCCAGCCTGGCATTTAATCAATAATCAACAAATGTGGTACTGCTGTTGTTTATGTTATTGTTGTTGATATTACGCAGCAACTTCTTCCAGTAAAATTGACAAAGTGCAACTTTTAGAGTAATTGGGAAAGTATAATATCTCAACTAGACCTGAGACACTGGATATTTGCAGTAGGCAAGAGTGGAAGAGAGGGAGAAATGTCATGTCAAAGAGCATAAGTTGAAGACATGAATGAAAAAATGCCTACCAAGATATGGAAAGGGAGGAAGAGAATATTTGCTTTGATTTATGAAGATCAGCATGGATAGAGCTAGTGTGGCCTGTATGGCCTCCCTACAACAAAATGTTCTGTCCTTATGTAGAGAGAAAGTTGTGTCATCTAGCCTAGGATTCTAGCCAGTGGCCTCATCTTAAGAAGTAAAATAAAAACAAACAACAAAAACAAACAAAAATTAAACCACATAGCCATAGGAATAGGATGATATTTATAATTCAACCAAAAATGACTTGTTACAGAATGCATTTATTCTAAAGTTACCACACCATGTCTGTTTTCATCCATCATCCTGGGGATGGCTCAAGTCTTGAAGAGGCAGCACCAAAATCAGGCTAGTTCTGTTCCTGAGAATATTCTGGGTTTTGTTCTCTGACTAAAAATCACAACTGCTTTTTGGTGGTCGAAACTGTATCTCAAATCCACCAGTGAGCAGGGTTTGCATTTGTGTTCATTTTTTAAAATAATTAAAAAAAAAAAAAACCCTGAGCAAACCTTTCTCTGTGCATTAAGCCTTCTGACCTTTATTGAAATAACAAAACAGTTATTCAAAGGACACGAGGATGAATTAAAGGTAACTTTGTATTTGCCAACATTGAAGGGGGGAGACCTTGCCTGCCTTTCTCAGAGTGCTGTTCTGAGAGAATGTTTGCAAAGCACTCAGCCCTCTCAAGAGGGTGTTGAATGATGATTTTTAAAAATTTCAGTGTCTGGATAGAAAAAAGTTAGATATGTTAACAATGAAAAACTGTTAGCAGACTTGAGACTGCCTTGAGGAAACAATATCAAAAAGTGCATGGAGAAAACAGTTGAGAATCTTGAGTTTTAGGCCTGAGTGCCTCTAAGCAGCAATGTGGACTTAGGCAAGCCAGCTACAGGAATCAAAGTATTTTGTTGGTGATGTGGGTAGTGGTGGCTTGTTTTGTTTTCACTCCAGAATTCTATGAAAAATATACAAGGTTCTAGGAGAAAGGGTCTTGGCAAATCCTATGAAGTCCTTGAAATAGCTCTCTTATTTATTGCTCTATATACTATTCCTATTGCTATTACCTAGGTCAGGTGTCACAACTGTGATAGTCTCTGAACTCACCTGCCTGCTCTAGCCAACCCCCTATCCAATCTATCTAATATATTTATGCCAGATGTATCTTCATCATTTCCTTATTCATAAACCATGAATGATTCACTATTGCTACAAAATTAACTACAGAAGTTTGTGAAGAGTCACATAAAGTCAAGGGTCATAAGATATGGTGCCATCCTTGCTTTCTATATGACCTTTTATTTTCCTTCTACATATAATGTATTTTCCAGAAAAAGATGTCTCATTTCCATCCCTTAAATACTTCTCACATTTTCTTGCCTTTGCACCTTTGATAACATGAGTCATTCCTCTTTGGAGCTCTTATCATGCTGCCCTGCACAAAATACTGGCAACATACACACACAAAACACACACACACACAATCCAATTGAATCAACTTTGGAAGTGTGTCCAGGTTGGGCACTCACTGATTTTGTTGTTTGAGGGGCATTTTTTCTTCTTAGTACTGAGAATTGTTCTGGAAGCTGTGCCAAGAGGTAACTCCATTTCTACTGACTTAATATTCCCTTAGGAATCTGTTAAATAACATGATTTTGACATGAGCCATTTTAACTTAACATCATCTTATTTTCCATCCTTAGAGTTATAATCAGTAAATCACATAGTGAATGAACATTGTATTTGTAAGACTGTTCATTGTCACAAACCTGGGGAGAAAAATCCTCTGGAGGTTTAGGACTGAGTGCGAGATAAAGACTTCACTATGCTACTTCTAGAGAAATGCTGACATTATCCACATAAGTATCCAGTGATCCATTATTTTAGCAAGATAGCACGGAGCAGAGGAGAAGCCCTGAGACTTGGCTTCTCATTTCTAAAAGAACAGATTTAAACTATCCTCTTAAGCTTCCTCCTAACAGGACCACTCTTTGATTCTAGAAACCCGAAGGTCAGATATTAGCTGCCAATTATAAGAAATATGATTCATTTCTAAGATTGCATACTAGAATATCACATACTTCTTCCTCTTATTTTACTATTATTATTTAATTTTTCTAAGAATTCAAGGAAGAATTAAGTAAGGCTTGGTGGAAGTGATAAATTTGTATCAATAACTCTAAATTCTAGTGTTATATCTGCCACTGGTTTGTTTATAAGCTTAGAGCAGACTTTTATTCTATGTGTATGTGTTTTTCCATTTGTAAAATGGGATAATAAAAATATCATACAAGGTTATTGTAAAGCTAAATTGAGATATTTGGCTAAATATATAGATATACGTACAGATATAGATATACAGATGTGTTATCATTGGCTACATCATTCTCAGACTTTCTCCCCCTTACTAAAAATAAGGTGTCGTGAAAATCTGTTAACATTTCTCTTCAGTAATTGTAAGATGTATTATACTATAGATCTATAAAGAAAACCAAAATAAACATCTGTGTTTCTATATGATACAAATAAATAAATCATTGACATATTTTTCTCTGTTCTTTTTGACTTGCTTGAATATAGGATAACTCTCCACTTTTCAGTAATGGAATAAATGTAGGAAAGTGTCCCTCAGATGTTCATACTGATACATTGCTGGTCTATGCAGACTCAATATCTTGGTGAATTTATGGAGTTATCACAATTGCTAAAGTATATTGTGTCTCTGTTTTACAGAGAAGATTCAAGAGTGGTCTGGGAATATGTCATTTTAACCATAATGATACATATCTGCCAACCAATCTTTATAGATCAAGGTATTCTTAATGAGAATAAGGTACCAGGCCTAAAATAATAAACCAAATTCATTTTTGTTTTAGTACTCTTTGTGAAAAATTAAGGAATCTCCACTTAATCTAAGTGAAAAAGAAAGAAGCATTTCATAAAGATATGGAGAGTCACATGGAACCCAAGAAGAGGAATTTGACTTAGCATTAAGAACAACTAGGAAGGATTCAAAATCCGAACAGATTCCCTCTCAACCTTTCTGCTGTATTTCATTCTTTTCTGCAGACTGACACTTACATTTCTCTAACCTAAAGAATGGAAGCAAATCCCCCCAAAACTCTCAAAGCATAAAGTAGAGCTTCCATCTCTGTTCACAGACTTTCTGAAACTTTCTTGAGCCAAAGCTCAAACATTTGCGTCAGGGAATGCCCAGCATGAATAGAAGACACTTCCCTCAATCAGTTCACTGTTTCCAGAAAGCTGAGTTAAGTAAGCATGTGGCAGTTCCTGATGAAACTACATGGATGGATTGGACAAAGGAATAATTCCAAGAAAGAAAAAGTAAAGATGTTTGCTACAAAGTCCCAATGGAAGCCTTCCCTGATTTCTTTGTCCAAATATAATTTCCCTTTCGATACCTCATAGTTTTTATTTCTGTGACCCAGACATATTAGTATTTGATTACACATTGTCTTATATTGTTCTTTTTTTTATCTTTTTTTTTGGTGAGGAAGATCAGCCCTGAGCTAACATCCATGCCAATCCTCCTCTTTTTGCTGAGGAAGACTTGCCCTGAGCTAACATCTATTTCCAATCCTCCTCCTTGTTTTTTTTTTTCCGCTTTTTCCCCCAAAGCCCCAGTAGATAGTTGTATGTCATAGTTGCACATCCTTCTAGTTGCTGTATGTGGGATGCCGTCTCAGCGTGGCTGGAGAAGCAGTGTGTCAGTGCGCGCCCGTGATCCAAACCCTGGCCGCCAGTAGCGGAGCACGCGCACTTAACCGCTAAGCCACAGGGCCAGCTCCTGTATTGTTCTTTATTACACAGACATATACCTTGTTTCCAAACCAACCAACAAATATTTTGGTGTAGAACCATGTCATATTTCTATTGTATGTTGCAGAAGGCCTAGCATGGTGCTGCATATGCAGTAGCCACTTTAATAATAATTCTTTAATTTAAGTAGATTGTTTTGTTTGGGTGACTACAAGCATGTGTTTAGTTCAACCAAAAATGGTTTCACTGAGTTTGTTTTCCTGCATCTGTTTTTTTGAACTCACAGATAGGTCAGTTTAGTCAGATCAATAGAAGCAATCATTCATGTTGAAGCAAGTTCTAACCTTTTTCAATGATATTTATCTTTTCAGTTACTCTTCCATATGTGTATGAAGGGTGAGAGGGAGGGCAGGGGTTTAAGATAGCTGCAGGGAAAAGATTGATAGCAGGAAGGAATTGATTGAAGCAGTTAGCCAAATGATTTGACGTCCCAAATCTCAAAGAGGAGGAGTCCAAATACAGGCAAGTAAACCAACGCTCATCATGAACTATCACATTCAAATTTTTTAAATACTGATTTACAACCTTGATAGGTTTTTAAAAAATTGACCCAAATTTTCCTTTAATTAGAACTGTCAGGCCAAAAGTTTCTAAATAAAATATTAGGTGATAAGTATTTTTTAAATTTGTATCTCAATCTATACATATGTTGATTAATACTGTGGCTAAAATATATGCACATTTTTAGTTACCATATTTTAGAAGTGGATGCAAAGTAACATTTTATAAGACTTTGTCCAACAATCAGAATACTTTGTTTTCCTCAAAATCATTTTCAGACATTTCCTCTTGCTACTTTTAGCAAACACATTTCTCTAGTGGAGAGAAATATGGAAGTTATTAATTTTGCTATTAGCATTAGGCACTGTATTATTGCTGATTATAATCATTTTGGCATCATGATTTCTAGGAAATCCTTGAATGCCAAGCTGATACTAGCCACTTCATAAAATGTTATCTTCTATAAAATGTTCTGTGTCTGTTTTTGTGAGTTACCAGCTATTGCTATGTATTTGGTGTTTAAAGAAAGATGTGCTTTTGATTTATTTACCTACTTCTAACATGCTAATTTTAAAATTAAATTTCTCTTTGTTCCCCAGGAATACTTTTTGGTATGGCTAATACAGTGATGGTGATAAATATATGCTTTCTAAAGGATCAGATTCTGTTTCAGGAACCGTTAAAATAATTCTTTTATTATAACAATACAGTAAGTTGAGAGGGCCTTGAGTCTTTCACAAAGTTTTAAAAATGTTTCTCCTCCCAACTTTAATTTTTGCTTTTTAAAATAAATCCTGGCTAATTTCCTCTTATGTGATGGGTTTTGTTGGCAAACAGATGAGTGGGAGTTGGGAACTCAGACCTAACCTACTTAAATCAGAGGGAGCATTAGCGCAAATATTCTTAAGTAAGCATTCATTGTCTAATCAAACGAAACTGGCTTACTCAATGTTCGGTAGCATGTCTTTTCAAATCCTGGCTCAGGCTCTTGACTAATGTGGGCTGCTCACTCTGATCCCATTGGGGCTGCAGAAATCTCCTATTTCCTTTTATTTTCAGATATGCAGCTGCATTTCTAAGCCATGACTACATAGCTAAATGAATCATTGATTTGGAAAATCTGAAGTGACCTTCAGGTTGTTCTCAAGCTCTTCCTCAACAGAAAAGAGAGGCAAAATCAGCAAAATATTGGAAAGAGGTAGTTTTTCTAAAGATATTTGTGGCAGGTAGAAGGTTGGAGACTACTCTGTATGCTTGTAAGTGTGCATGTGGTGAGGGAGAGATTATATTCTATATTCATAAGTGATATTCTACATAATTAATGGTTTTGGGTATGGCTCAAAAGATAAAGCTTTTTTCATATAGTACACAGGCAAACACTGCCCTTGGCTTCTCAACTGCCCTGTTAAACTACATGCTACTCAGACAGCCTGAAATTCTTCATTGAAGTGGCGTGGGCCAGTTTTGGGTGCTTATCTAGTCAGCACAATGATAGTCTTTCTGAACAGCCAATACAAATGAAAAGTTATATGATTAGAAGCTCTACTTTCATTACTTTTCTATCACTTCACCTTTCATTTTCAGTTATGCTTATAAGGGATGTTTTGTTAACAATTCTAGCCATATGCCCAGCCTTGTGGAGCAGTACAGCATTTCTCCAACACTGACTTGCTCTTCTTCATGATGGGTAATCTAGTTAGACATATCAATATTCAATGAAACGTATAGATTAGCCTGATGGAACTGCTCAATGAAGTTCATGTAAGGTCAACAGAAGATGCAGGTATCACATCCACTGAGTCACTAATTGGTCTCATGCCAGAAGTGTCCCTGATCAATATAGTCCAGTTAACCTCACTCTCCTCTCCCTTGAGTCCCTTTCCCCTTAGGTGCTGAGTGTTTCCAAAGGTTTCTCCAGCTGAACCAGGTATTGGAAAAGGAACTGATAAAAAACATCAACCTTTAGGTACAAATGACTGACAAGTCTCAACTCCTTTAAAACTGAAAGAATCTGCCATTTACTATGCTTGAAGGCTTAACTATATTATAGGAACCACAATTCAAGTTTCCTATAAGTTGACCTAAAATGAGAGAATAAGTTACCTAGATGACTCTGAGGTCCTCTCTTGTTCTAATAATACATGGATTTTTTATGAATTTCCTAAGAAATGTAGTTCATTTATTATTAACTCCATTTTAGAAATAAAGGAAGCAGAGGCTCAGAAAGGTCTAGTAGCAGAGCAGAGTGCAACCTTCTGACTTGTGGGTTTAGTCACCTTTGTGATCTAGAAGCTTCCCAGTCGTTCTTATCTGTTGTGAGGCTCGTCATAAACTTCCCAAATCAAACCATATTGACAAACTTTGCTCCTATCTCTGATATCTCCTAACCATCTTCTCATGATGAGTCATTTTTGCTGTCTCTCATCCCATTCTTAATGTTCAAGGGGGTGAACATGATGACTGTAAAAGGCAAGCAATAAATATCTGGGGTTGGACAAAGCTCTGTAAGCCAATCTGCAAGCCTGATCACAGCTTCTGGTGTCCTTAACTGTAACCTTGGCACATGCAAAGTGACTTCTAGTCCATTTTACCAACGTTTCGGTCAAAGATCAATTGCCGTTGTAATTATATCATATATCACAGGGCGAGGAATCAGTGAGAGGGCAGGCCCTCTAAACTAATACATATCATTAGCATTTAAAGAACACGAAAAACAAATTGAGCATTTGTCCTCATGTAACTCTTTTTTCTAGAGCAAATAATTTTCCAAATTAACGTGAATAAATTAATGAAATTGCCACGTTCCTGAGAATAACCACGTTGGTGATGTCGTCAAGCCCCTCAGCAAAGTTTGGCTCATTGTACTTCTCTGTCTGATCATTATAACATCTAATCAAGAAGAGCTTAAATACTTCAGTGAGCTCTCAAAATAAATTTGATCTGAGCAGCTCAGGTCTCATGGATTCCTAGGGTTACTGACTAGGTGAAACATGTTTTTGTTTTAATCCCTGTCTCAGCTCAACGAGGATTAATGCCCATAATTCTCCTATCCCCATTTAATTGAGAAATGAAGTTTGAAGAGGCACCTCCTGGAACACTCCACTTTGAAGTATGACCTACCCACTGTCTACACAATAAATCTTCCTCTGCTGACATGTACTTACACACACCCTTCCTATCCCAAAGAAGGAGAGAAGAAAGGCATTGTGTCTATGTATTTGCATGTCTATATTCCAAAACATACAACGTTGATGTTTTCTCTTTTCCATTTTAGAATTATCCTAATGATGCCCTTCTCTGGGAAGCTCAAATGTGTCTCAAACAGCTGTGACCTTTACTTTCTCTGACACTCTAACATCCCCATTGGTACAAATAGCACTTTTATTAAAAACAACACAATTCTTGCATTCATGTTATACGATTGAGAGTTTTACTTTTGCTTTTTCCACACCAGTAGAGGTAAAATGTCTGGAGGAGAGAAAGAGGCAAGAAACTACATCCTGAAACTACATCTTCAGCAGCTGGTTAGGCATTAGTAGAAAAGGGTCAAAATTCTGAATATAGACCCCTCCCTGTGTCCTCAAATAGACCCAATGCTAAGATCTAATGCAGAGGGGGCACAGAGAAGCACAGGGAGATTTAATGTCAGTCTCACTTTTTCTGTTGGTATGAGGATTTAATGAGGCAATACCTGTAAAGTGCTTAGCACAGGGCTAGGGACACAGTGAGGCATCAGCAAGTGCTGGCTGTTATCATTTATATAAAGAACTTTCTGATCTTACATCTAAGCTCTAAGGCTTCAGAATGACTATATCTGACATTCAATGTCTTTTCTAACCTAGTCTTGGAATCTAACATACCATCACTCCAACTATAACTTCTTGGTCATACAGACCAACCCTAGCCCAGTGTGGGATGGCACTACATAAGGGTCTGGATACTAGGAAGCAGGGACCATTGAAGGTCATCTTGGAGGCTTGCTACCACAACTGCCTAAGGGCTGCTGAAACCTTTATCAGACTTCTCTCTCTTATATGTTAACTTTCAAGGACCAGGTCTGTGTGACATTGTTGTGAGTGAGATTTCAGCAAATGATGATATACTCAGAAATAACAATATTTAAAGACTGAATATCTGTTATCAATTTATGGATGTTTTCATGTGATATTTCACTTGAGTTTCAAAATAACTTTTTAAAATAGACTACAGAGTAGATTCTCCTGTAATGATTTCATAGATAAGGAAACTTCAGATTGGAGAGATTTAATGATTGACCCAAGATCTCAACTAGATATCTTCCTAGCATTCTCAAGGCATTTCTTCTGCCGGCTAAACTGCCTTGTATATTTGTTAAATGCCTATCTGTTTATGTGCTGGGCAGATGGTTTGCAGCAAATCACAAGTGATTTTTATCTTAGAAATATTTTCTCTACTTTCTAAAAATCACTAGATTTTAGCAAGTGATATCTGCTTTTTATCTCCTACTTGCCACACACATATATGCATATATACTTACAGACACACATGCACACACAATCCTCGTTCTGGTCTCTTTTATTAAGAGCAAACTAAATTTCTTTCAGAAAATACTAGTGGTCATTGTGTCACAGAGAAATCTCTCTTCCATGCAAGTTAATATATATAGAAACTTTGTGAATTTCCTCCCTTTATTTTAAAATAAATTATGAAAGGTTGTATGTTCAGGCTTCAGGCAGAATTTTTGCTGTTTAGGGGGACTTTTTCAACTACTTCTCTTTGAATTGGTAGCCATCTGTACGAGAAGAAAATGAATACTAATGGAAAAGCCCAGAGTGGATTTGGAAAATCATTATAACTGTTCTGCCATAGGTTTGGGCCTTTGACAAAACATCTATTCAAGGATGGAAAATCCACTATTTCTCTTCTGCATTTCTTTTTCTAAATAGAGCTGGATTGAATAACCAGGGCTGATAAAGGATTCAGAGCAATTGCTTTGCTAAGTAATAGTGAGCCCATGTTCTAACCAATGGGACAGAAACTGGCCTTCTGTCTATTTAACTAGGCTGCCTTCCACAGACAGGTTTATAGTGAAGGAGTTAGAGGAGCAGACTTTAAAAAAAAAGCAAGATCCTCAGTGATTTTCACTCTTCTTGCAATATCCACCACTTCAGCACCAATTAGGACACCCCCCTCCTAAATTCTTCATACCTGCAGATTTATTTGCACCTCCAGACATTTTTTCCAGGTATTTCCCTTGTCCTTACAATACCCATCTGCCTTCTTTCTGCCTGTTCAAACCCTATGGACTCTCTTTGAATCCTTCTCAACTAGTAATAATCATGTACATTCTTGCTAGTGTTTATGATTTCAAAGTGCTTTAACATAAGCTAACTCAGTGATCCTCACACAACCTTAGAAGTTTAGCCCAGCAAGTATTATCTTATTTTTTTTCGTGGATGAAAAAAAGGAGATTGGAGCCGTCCAAATTGCAAACAAGGTCATAGAGCTAAAAAAGAAGCAGCACTGGAGTTGATCCCTCCTTTAGTGAAACCTACTTCTTCACCTGCATCTACAACCTGTATGAGATTTCCGTTTTCTGAGTGCTTAGAGCTCCTGGAGTCTGTCACATTCTAACATAGCCTTTAGGTGTTAACTGCCTGGTGGTTTCCCGTGTGCAAACAACTCATTGATGACCTAGAAATAGATTGATCCTCCACAATTTTGCATGCAGCTTTCCTGGTGCTTGCCTTCTCCCTGTGCTTACTCTAAGACAGCTCAATGGGAACAATGAGAACAATGGGACTAACAGGGAAGAATGAGTTAGACATTGTAGACACTTCTTTTTTTCTCCTCCCAACAATCCTTGAAGTAGATAACAGTCAAATGGATCTACAGTTATATACTCCATTCATTCATTCATTCATTCATTCAGTTAACATAGGCCATGCCTACTATATGACATTCTCTGTCTTAGGCCCTGAAAATACAAGTTAAGTGTGACATAATCTTGATCTCCAGGAGCTTAAAATTGAAGCTTCCACTTTCTTGGAAATGAAAACAAATGTAAGCACTATGTGCAAGACAGCTATATCCTATTCATTTCTTCACCTACACTGAAACAGAAGTAAGCACTTGACTCTCTGACTGAGCCAAATATAGTATAGATCCCTCCTATAGGACTCTCTGAAATGGAGTATCCAAGTTTAATGGCTAAATTATATTTACCTTAAACTGAGCATTATCTATCAGGACTTGCATTTGCAGCTTGGGGGTTCTGAATGTTAGACTTTTTATTTTTTTTTCTCTTTTGGAGTCTAACATGACAGGAAAAGACAATATGAAGGTGATCAAATACTCCAGGCAGTTTGTCTTGGGTAAAGATGAGAGAAAGCCATGCATTCTACTTATGTCTAAAGTGTTTCACAGATGATATCAAATAATCTTGAATGGCTCAGCTCTTTTACTATTTTTTTGATAAATTAGGAGTCAGGACTTAGGAATACACATCAGCTTTTTGCCTAGAGGACCATGGCACAGGTGGAAATGCATCCTCTGTGAGTGTGTTCGGTGATCACTCAACACCATTTGACCAGCATTTTGCTTTTAAAAATGCATGATCCTATGGTCATAATTCCCGCTCCCATTCTCAGAGCTTCATATCCTCATCACCTACTGGACTTGAACTCTGTACTGTCTCTGGCCGATTTTTCATTAAATGAAGAGTCATTGAACAATCACTATGCATAAAGCACTTTGGGAAATTTAGTAGTGAGCCTCCAACAGAAGTAATAGGAAAGCAACAGCAATCATGCAAAGCTTGATCGTGCTCAAAGGAAGTAATAGGAATGGGGATGGGGCACTAGGGCTGAGAGGACAATTACCATTTGTTGGGAGCTGCATCTCAGCAGAGGCTACAGTTGAACTGAACCCCAAAGAATGAATAGGATTTGCACTACAGAAATTGGAATGGGCATATATAACAGGCTAACAGAACAGCCTGAGCAGGTAAGAACGCTGATCATGATTTTCTACAATTATGTATTGTTTGGAACAATATTAATATTGATTCTCTGTTCTATATATTAAGAATATTAATCAGATCGTTTATTTGGTCCTAAATGTATTTTGTCATACCGCAACCTTCTTCACAACTTGAGAGCCTTTTGAAAAATAGTTGATATAGTTCACAAAACTATATTCTAAACTCAAAATCCAGAGTTAAAATTGAGGCCAAGTTCTTTTACCGTGGCATAATACAATGTGGTTTTATTGGTAAATTCTCATATTTACTGAAAAGCTCATCGTCTCATGGAGACATTTCAAAACTGCCTTCATAAAATGAGGATGATTCCAGACATCTTGAAAACAGAGAGCAGTTATTCCCATGATATATGATCTTCTTGGACCTCTACCTCATAAACTCCTAACTTCTTTCAAATCATATAGAGAGGCCGATTTTTACTGCTTTGTCCACAATGTTCATTTTTTCCTCTCTCTGGGCTATTATTTATTATTTAACTAGGTTACTGTATTATTTAAAGAAAAAAGTAGTTTGCAATATTGCCTGCATGGGAGATAAAGGTAAAGCAATATTGATTGCATTGTAGCTATTAACTACTGTTCGGAAAACAAGGAAGGAGTAGGAGACAGTAAATCAGGGGAAGAATTATCTTCACCCTTCTACAAGCTAAAAACGAAAATAAAAACATTAGCAAACTACATTCCAAATAATTCCAAAGCTTTAGAACTTTTTCTTTAAGGTCCATAAAGCCACCTTGAAAGCTTAAGATATTAGGTGAACTCACAGGAATGGAAATGGCCCTCAAGGAACAAAGAATTTATCATATTTTTAGAGAGTATACCAAGAATGAACAAGCTTTTGTAATTTAGCTGCAATCTACATTTTCAACAGTAACTACTAAGTTCTTCACGCAAATATATTGTCTAGTTAATACTGCTTGTCCCGGAATTCTCCATATATCTTGTTCTGATTCTTGCTGATGATATTTTCCTTCCTAAAAAGTTCAGATTTAATAAAAATATGAATTTACAAATGCTTCCATTCCTTGTTCTTCCTCCATTAATATATCTGGATCTCTCTGCTCTGGTTGTGAATGTAGAAATTGGTGGAATAATATTATCAGTGAAAGTTAACCAAGCAAATGGGGAGTCTATAGACTAGGTTTCACAAAGGGAAATATCCATAAATGAATCTGTAAGAAGACTTGGGAAGCATAAAGAACCCAGTGGAGAAAATGCAGTCAGTAAAGCAAGAAAAGGAATACATTTTTTATCAAACCGAGAGAGAAAAGAAGCAGATGTCAAAAGCTCAGTATGAAGTCAAGGCATAGGAACAGTGGAATCCAGAGTAGAGAACAGAGGTCAAGAGATTAAGTGGGAGGTTATTTCTGGAAAAAGATCAAGAAGAGGTGTAATTTATCACTGACATTTAATTGGCCTCCATGGTGAGATGCAAAGAAATACCACCAGTATTTACAAGACTATAGACAGGTCAGACAGAATTAATCAATCAGATTTCTGACTGGACTCATCCCTCTGTTAGGCATTGTGGCAATAGAAAAGATACGCTTCTTTCAAGTTAGAGGTTAGCAGACCAATGTAGCACATAAATCAATTAGAAAATACTGTTTCACAGCACAGAATATTGGTTTCTATAGTCCCTCTAAAATACCTTGGTCATCGTGGTTGATCAGTAAATACTTGTTAAATGAACATAAAAGTTGTTTGTGTTTTCCAGATTCTATGTACTATAAAATTGGAGAAGAGGAGAAATTTAATGAGGGATAGATAATTAGGAAAATCTAAGAGGAGGTGGAGCTTGAACTATGCTTTTTATAGTAAAAGAAGCAATATGAAGAAAAACCACATTTGAGAAAAATGAAAAGGGATTAGTAAAATAATTTGTCCATTAATTAAATCATTGCTCAAGCACTGAAAATTCCAGTCAAAACCCCAACTGTCTTATCTCATTTATTATTATTTCATCCAGAAAAATACCTGATTTCTTTCACTAAGTAATACCACACTAACATATGTTTCTGGTGTTCATTAATGAATATCACGTAAATATCCTTTCCTACTTGCCCATGTGAGTACATCCATATGTAAGGACAAGGCATCATCCTCTTTAAGCCACATTAGAGCTCAAGAATGACCTTGAACAAGCTGTTCTTTGGACTTTAGTCTCCTCACCCAGTGAAAGGAGAGAACTGTAGTCCTAAACTCTATGGTTTCTAAATCAGAAGCAAAACCTAACCCCATCGTACCATTGTTTTTGTTTAAATGGCATCAATCTGAAGATATGCACACATTATGGTCAAAATGAATATATTGATTTCTGTACAAATTAAAGTTTCTGCTAATTTGCACTGAAACAATTGAAACAATAAACTCAATGATAACAACAAAGTAGCTTTTAAGTTGATCATTTAATTTTACTTTTGATAATGCATATGTTTTTATTTAGACTAATACAATGTACATTATAACCAACACATTTTAAATATCCTCTCATTTGAAGCGTCTGCTCAATGAAGGAGAACTATTGAAATATAAACTCTTCATGCTGCTGCTGGTTGTGGAAAGAGGCAGACTTAAGGCCCCACAGTTGTCTGTGGCCTGATCATTGCACAGATGATCAACTTGTGAAGTGAAGAACTGGTATTTATTTATGATTGGCTACACAGAGACACACTAATGGTGCATTCTGTAAATTTAAGAGAAAAAAACAAATACACTAAACCTATTGCATTCATTCATTTATACATTCATTCATTTATATGTTAATCCTTCCATTTATTCGTATGCATGATCCTTGTAACACAAAATTGGAAAAAAAAATCATATAACTTATCACAAATCTCACATCCTAGAAGCACAAATAAGTACCTCTACAAAAAGACAAGGGAACTAAATTTTATCAAGTGTTAGGAGCAAGCACTATGCTAAGCATTTTGCATATAGCATTGTATTTAATCTAAACATGCTAAAGAAGCAGGAAAACCAGGGAACTGGATGTGACTTTTGAGATAAAGTTCAGTAGTAAAGAATGAGGTGCAGATCATTAGAACAAGAGCCAAAAGGTATGATTTGAATGCTATTCCTACTGTATTGGAGGGACACAAGAAATTCCTACATATCTAGAGAATAAAGCACATTTGGCACTACGATGGGAGAAAGGATGATAAAGTAAGCTGGATCAAGTAACTTAAAGGTTTTGAAATTCATCCTAAAATAGAAACTTCTGCTGTAAGCAAAAGAAAACAGTAATTAAAACCAAAATGCCAAGTAAGTTGCATATTTTAGAAAGAAAAGTATGATGTTATTGAAAATGAGAAATTAGAGATGAAGGAGACTGGGGGTGGGAAGTGGTTGAAATACCTCACAACATGAAGGTCTGTGAGCTAAGGCATCAGAACAGAATTGTAGAGGAGGGGGTGAATTGAGAGACATTTCAGAGAGAAAAAAACTACTGTGCTTTGCACTCCATCTGTGCTAGAAGTTACTATTGTTCCTTATCAGTCAGACATATAGAATAAAACTATCAACTTTATTTCACAAAGCTGATTGGAGCACTTTGATTGGAGGTGTGGCCACATTGGTTTCCTAATAAGTTACCTTAGTACTTTACTTACCCCATCCAGTGCAGACAGAGATAATTAATTACTGATCTCTTCAGCAGGAGTCTGCCTCAAGAAGTTGCCATCATGGTGAAATGTAGCTCAGAAAGTACCCTTTCCAGAGGCAGGGGAACAAAAAGGACAATCCAGAGGTGTTGAGGCAAGCACTTGCAGATTCTTCTTCTGCACTCGCAAATCAAACCACTTCCACGTCCCACGGAGAAGAGTAAGTGATGATTGTGAAGTGTAATCATGAGTGTGTAAATCACCTGGGGTTCTTGTTAAATTATAGATATTGATGAAGTAGGTCTTGACCAAGACCTTAGATTTTACATTTCTAACAAGCTCCCAGGAAATTCTTAGGCTGCTGGTCCATTGAGTAGTTAGCGGATAGAGAGCCCAGGTTGGTTACCGTAGCAAAGCTTTCCAATGTTAAAGCAGGGTCCGTGATTCTAACTATAACATCTTGGTTGAATAGGGTGCTCTAGTTCTCCGATTGCCTGAAAAGTTCAGGACCAAGGACAGTTATTTTTTGCACATTATAACTGGCTATGCTCACAATAACCAGTAATTGCTGAAATCTTGATAAATGTGCCCCAATATAACCATAAGAGGATAATTCAATTAAACACTCATAAAACATCCAGACTTAGAAATGTTGATTCCAACTCTTTCATGCTTTTTATAAAATCTCCCTTCGGGCTCTAGAGGGTTTAAATATTTTTAAATTAGTTCATTCTGCCCCCATAGGTCTTCATTTCTTCATTTGTTTTATTTGATCACATTAGCTTATAAGCTGCCTCATATATTTTTGGGATGTGTTTGGGGACAGAAACACAATAATGAAATTAACATTTCCTCCTCCAAAAGTTGGGCCTCAAGGTGGACTGTGCTTCTCTGTCATCTTTACTTTCTTCATCACAATGCTTTGCACATAATAGACCCTTAATAAGTATTTCTTGATTGATGTATACATTTGAAATTTTTCATTACTTGTGTGGATCTGAAATATTAGGTTTCCCAAATCTAGTTTTTCTTTCTCTCTTTAGAACTTTACTCAATTCTTTCTTCTTCAAAGTGCTAGTAAGTATATCAAGTTTATCCTTTCAGCTTGGAGGTGATAATTTCCCATTCTGGGGGAGATGGATGCTATGCCCCAACATTTGTGCACTTAATTAAAGCAGAAAAAATTCTTAATTAGTGTAATAAATGCAATTAAAAATGTCTCTAATGGAGAAACTGCTGCTCAATTTTTAGAACAACAGAGAGGTAATGGCCAGATGGGTTAATTAATCAGAGTTAACTCTCATTTGATGAATACTTTGAGGTTCTCTGATACAATGAGATTATACAAATACCATACATTGTTGTTATTATATCCTCATAGAATATCATCTGGACCCTACTTCCTTAGGCCTCTCCACTTAACAAAGTTTTTATTTTCAAAGCTGACCTTTGCTGTCTCCAGGTATAATTCCCTTCTATCTATATCTCAAAAATAACTTAAGCATGCCACAATGAAAGAAGGTAAATGTCAATTTTCAAAATTTTAAGAGATTTTTTACACATTGAGCAATGCATTACTTTACTTCTTTTGAGAGAGAAACATCTTTTTCTGTCACTGTTGTTAAACTCTGTGAGTGACAACATTGTTTTGCGAGTAGAAAAGACTACCATTCTCCACGTTGTGCCAAGTCTCAAATTTCCATCAGCCAATGATTTTTGAGCATCTACCGTATATCTTCTGTGAAAGAAGTTTTGGTTACTTTTGATGACTTTTATCTATACACTTTGTAAAAATGATTGAGCCTCTTTCTCATTCCTGTGTACCATATTTCTTGTTGGATCAAATTTCTGGTTGGAAAAAGAATCAACTAGTGCCTGAGATTTAAATAATTAGAGAAACTAACTCTGGCTCCAAAAGCACAATCAATGACCTCCTCTCCTGTGTGTGCACACTGATAATATCCTAGTGGTGCTGAGTTGTGGGAGAAAACAAAGGTCTGTGGCCGCCATTGCTCTTTGTCAAGGCTTTACACAAAAGTACTGACTGTGCTATAATAGAGAATCAGCTTGCCAAAACATTACAAGAGGCTGAAGCTTCTAACTCACTGAAACTCTACTTAAGTTATTATATGCTTGGATGGCTGCAAGAACAACAGATAGCTGTGTAATTAATGCAAAGCATGTCAGCCTCCCTCACTTCCTTCTCCTCTCCATGCAGACCAGTAACGAGGCGCCTCCTGACACACAATCACAACGCACTGACAAACCATCTTGGTGTGTGAAAGAGACACAGAAAAATCCAAGAACCGTGACAATGCTAGCAAGCACGGTTCCTCTTTGCCAGAAATTTCCCATCATAGCTGTTCATGAGGCAGAGACTCCTGGCTAGAGGAGTCATTATCTGCTGGGCTACAGACCAACTTCCAGGTCTGAAGGACTCTTATGTTATCACATTGAAAGCAAAAGTTATCTTTTGAAGAAAGAAGAAAAAGAAGGATTTAACTCTTTCTCCTTATGTTAGCATTCCTGAGAAAGTATTAAAAATAAATGATTCTCTGAAACTATTACACGTTTTACTGCTTATTTTCGCCACTGTATGATGAACATGTACCCACCAAGAAATTAGATAGTTTCTTTCATGTAGCTTCATCCAACAGATTAAAAAAGATAATAATGTTAAATTTTATTATTAATAAAAATTGTGGAATTTCACCTGATATACCATGAAATGTAATCCTCACCACTGTGCTTTATTAGGTCTGTCCATCAGCATCATCATTGATTGACATGCCCAGTGCACTGTTCCCTTACATAATTGTGCTAGTTGCTACAGGTAATGTTTGAAAGCATGAAACACAATCTTTGACCCTGTACTTTATCTTAATATAATTAGTGAAATAAAATTTCTATGTAAAAAGATGCAGAATAATTGAATGCAATAAAATGTAATTCCAAATGAAAAATACAGACCAAGATATATAATGGGAGATCAATGATTTAGAAAGGATTACCATTGGAGAGGGCAAAACAGGTACAAATCCTCCAGGAATGGTATACTGCAGAGTAAGGAAATTCTAGACCAGAGTATATGTGAGAGAGCAAGAAAACTCAACAGTTAAAAAAAAATAACCACTAAGTATGTCCTCACAGGTAGTAATGTGATAGCAATAATACTCTGCACTGGGAACAGAATTGGTTATCAAAGGAGGGAAGACATAACAAATAAAAGTTATAGTTAAAGACTTTTGAAACTTGTGTTCTAGATTTTTAGAGAAGCTTAACATGAGAAACAATAGTGAATGATTTAGCAAAAAAGATAGTAGGGCTAATTCCTACATTACATGGTATAAATGCTAGCCTTCATAAGAATTCACATTAAAGAAGTATCATTGGAAACTGGAACAATCCAGTAGAGTTTCATGAAGGTGATAGCTCTTGACTTGCATTTTGACTATTAGTTAATATTTGAATTTTTAGAGAGAGGAGAATAAATACCAGATGGAAGTAAAGCGTAATATAAGCCATGAAGTTGGGATTAGATATTGCATGTTTATGGGACAGTAAGGAACTTAATTCAATTAAAGACACAATGCAATAGGGAATAGCGATCTACTGAGGTTTATAAAATAATTGATGAAAAGTGTTATTTTAGGTAGATTAATCAAGAGCAGTGGTTCCATGCTTTGATTTTTAGACTCCAGATAGGCTCTGAAAATAAAGCTGCATGTTCATGTGGCTCTATGTACACAGTGAAACATGTATCTACTAAATAATGAATATATTTGCAATGTATATTTCCTTTAAATATGTATAAGTATGACTAATACAATGAAAATAAATTTAATAAATAAAATCTCCTCTAATCTAATGCCGTTCTGTATTTTCTCAACTAACAGATATAGTTATTATCTTTACTGGGAGATGCATTACTTTCTTAAACATACTGCCAACTTATATTGCCATTTGTTTTTCAGTTATCAAACATAAAATGCATAACAGATGCTTAATATATTTTAATTTATTGATTCTTTGTTTACTGAGTTATACTAACCTAAATACCACCATTAAAATGGCAATATTTAATTGTTTTCTCTTCTTAAAGTCTTAATAATTAATTCAGAATCCATTTCTAATATGTGGAGTTATAAAATATGTATGTTCTCTATCGACACTAGGACTTTTTTACTCTATTTCTCCCTAAGGAATTAGACTATCTTTTTTTTTGGTCACATAGCAGTTGTGGTGTATTTTTGAAGACCAGAAAATAAAGATAAGCTTAGGATTTAGCTGAGAGTGGCACATTTTGAAGCCAAATGAGCTTGTTTCATGTACCCCACACTTTGGATTTTCATCACTTACAACATGTCAACTTGCTAAGCACAAATATTCCATCCTCCAAAAAGCACTAAATATTGAAAACAAGATTTGATGAGATAGAGTAAGTAGGGTAGAGGTGATATAATAAAACAGCTCAAATTTACAAAGAAGTTTTAGCACATACAAATGAAAAGAACACCAACTCCTTTCCAAACCTTGCTTCCCACTGCAAACACACAGCTATTTACCCTCATAACTTATTTCTGCAATAATAATACATTTTTCTTTCTCAAGAAATGTAGAGTGCTGGTGGAGACGCACTTGGTAGTAGAATATGCAGTAACTTAGATGTTGATCTCAATGTTTTAAATTGAAATTGCACTGATTTGTGAGCTTTTTTTTCCAATCTACTTTGTCAAGGAACGGTTAACTCAGCAGGCCTAGGTTGCTCAAACTCTGGACATTCCAAAGAAATGCCTGTCTTTAGGACTGCCCTTGGCCAGCTCCTGGGAGATAACCCCTGAGCCTGTGGAATATTCTTCCTGATAATAAGATTGTTTTGTAGCCTGAGGCCTTGAGCCATGCAGACCAGTTTAACCATATAAATTTATTCTGACAATGTGATTTCTGGTAAATGCTTGTTTTTCCTCTGGAAGGAGGAGGAATAGAGTCTGAGCAGCTGAGTTCAGACACTAGGGAAATGCATGCCTATGTGACTAACCCTGCCCTAAAATCCCTGGACACTAGGCATGGATTAGTTTTCCTGTTTGGCAACATTTCTCATGTGTCCTCACACATTTTTGCTGGGAAAGCTACGCTCACTCCCACGGGCAGTGCACACCTGGAATCTTGCATCTGGTTTCTCCTGGACTTTGCCCTGGTGCCCTTCCCTTCACTGATCTTCATCTGTATCATTTGCTATAATAAACCATAACCATGAAAATAACAGCTTTTTTGAATTATGTGAGTCCTTCTAGAGAATCATCAAGACCTGAGGGCAGTCTTGGGGATCTTCAACACACCACCATTTTCTAATTATCAATAAAAATTTCCCTAATTTGGCCTTCACTGCTTTTCTTCTACTCTGAGCTCTCTTCAATAGCAAAGAATTTAAGGGATTTGCAGAACCATCATTTGGGTTGTTTATTATTATTTCATATATTTACAATTTCTCAGTTAAATTAATTGCTTATTTTAGCACAAACGCTGTGATTGCCTTTTTCTTCCAAAAACATGCAATGTTTTCATAATACTCAGCACTACCTAGGCACTCAATCAATGCTTTGACATTAATGACCAGCCAAGAAACTGATGGAATCAATAAAGAACCAGGAACATCTATTAGTAATCGAGCTAATCATGTTTGACAGCCTATAGCAGTTGTCCAGAAATACTCTGGATAACTATTACTGGGCTGCCTAAGCACTGACGGAGCCTATTTCGGCCAACTTGTATCTGTGCTTTGCACATGGTAAGCACTAAATGTTTATGGAATGAACGTTTAGTACAAAATGTACAAAAAGACATTTAGTGCAAAATTGTACAAGAAAGAAATCTTCTATTAGATTCTGTAAGAACCATGGTTGAATTTTCTAGGAAGACTTAAGAAAGGTAGACTTAATGGAAATTCTGAGTTTGAATTAAATATTTGAGGTTGAAGGATTGTTTCACGTATCTGAAATAATCTTGAGGGTTACCTCAATCATTTACTTTCGTTTTGTGTGCTGCTTTAACACATAATTTAGTGGATATTTTATATGGTATAACAAAATTTCTGTGCTATACTGAGAGTAATTCTTGAGAATTTTTGAGTAACGAGTAATAGCTGTTTAACACTACATTCAAAAACAAAAGCTTACATTTTTCTGTACAAGCTTATACAGATCATAAAATTCAACTCAATACACCAATAGAGAAAGGACGTAAAGGAGGTGACACTAGGTATTATCAGGCTAACATAGCTGATAGTGACAGATGATGGAGCTGAGGGGAGTAAACTTTTGTAAGTTCAAAAAAGTATGTAGTTCTTTGCTTCATTATCTTAAGTCATATTACTCAGAAACCTGAGATAGGTGCGAAGTGGTCGCTTAGGGAATGTGTTCCAGGAAAAATAGGTAAGAAAGTGAGGGATGCCAGCAGAAAAGGAAAGGAAGCCAAGGAAGAGTCTGGTTTTAGGCAAAGTCCTGCAGAACATGAATCAGGCCGAAGCCACAGGGGGATCAGGGTGTGTAAGGTACACCTCAGAGTTGTTGCTTCTACATAAAGGAGGCGAGCCTTCATGCCATCGAGTTACTTGCTAAGGGTTGCCCTGTAGATCTAAACTCCCGGGCATTCCCCACTCTTTGTGAGCACAGAAAAAGCTCTTCCTTTTTCTAGAGGACATCCTCTGAGAAGAGTCAGAGGTGCAGGCCATTAAAAGCAAAATCAAACAAAACTCTAAAAGAGATCCAAGGGGCTTCAAGTGGAGCCCTGACGATATCTACTAGATTAATAAAAATATGTAGTTGTGCTATAAAATATGATCAGTGGATTATTTGTGCCTCAAAGAATGATATTCGAGAAAATGTTGAACAAGAATTTGAAAATTCTTTGCAATAAACATACCAGCCTTTAAACAAGTTGTCTCATTAGTTGTTAGGAGGTAGAGATTAGTGTGGATTATGGAGTGAACCCAACGGACAAGAGTAAATGGTACAATGAAAGAGGAGCATCCAGCCAGAACCAAGATGAAAGATGTTTAAATCAACTGTGACTTGGAAGGTCTTTGGCCAGGAATATATTTTCTTACAGGAAAAATATACCATAGACCCAGAGTTTGACTCTGGTAAATGTGAATCCTTTGGTTGAAGAAGGGAATTTGGGCCTACAATACGTTTGATCGCTGTTGTTAAAATAAATAGAATTTAATTAAAAGCTTATATCATGTAAGTACTAAATTTGGATAGTTCAGAGAGTATATTAGGGTGCAAGAGATTTCCACATATTGAGGTATATGGGGTAACTATTCGGGTTCAAAAAATTTATTCCGCTTGAACTAAAGAAGCTTGACTTATGGCCTATCAAACATACATTGTACATATGCTTTAACCATTAAAGTGAAGAATGCACTCTCTTTTATTTTTATTTATTTCTTTTTTCTTTTATTGTGGCAATATTGATTTATAACATTATATATATTTCCGGTGTACAACATTATACTTCTTTTTCTGCATAGATTACATCATGTTCACCACCCAAATACTAATTACAATCTATCACCACACATATGTACCTAATCATCCCTTTTGCCCTCTTCCCTCCCCCCTTCCCCTCTGGTAACCACCAATCCAATCTCTGTCCCTATGTGTTTGTTTGTTGTTGTTTTTACCTTCTACTTATGAGTGAGATCATATGATATTTGACCTTCTCCCTCTGACTTATTTCGCTTAGCATAATACCCTCGGTGTCCATCCATGTCATCACAAATGGCTGATTTTCATCATTTCTTATGGCTGAGTAGTATTCCATTGTGTATATATACCACATCTTCTTTACCCATTCATCCCTTGATGGGCACTTAGGTTACTTCCAGCTCTTGGCTATTGTGAATAATGCTGCAATGAACACAGGGGTGTGTGTATCTTTAGGCATTGGTGTTTTCATTTTCTTTGAATAAATATCCAGCACTGGAAAAGCTGGATTTATGGTAGTTCTACCCTTAATTTTTTGAGATAGCTCCATATCTTCCATAGTGGCTGCACCAGTTTGCACTCCCACCAGCAGTGTATAAGTGTTCCCTTCTCTCTACATCCTCTCCAACACTTGTTGTTTCCTGTCTTGTTAATTATAGCCATTCTGAGGGACATGAGGTGATATCTCATTGTAGTTTTAATTTGCATTTCCCTGATAGCTAATGATGTTGAACATCTTTTCATGTGCCTGTTGGACATCTGTGTATCTTTTTTGGAGAAATGTCTGTTTAGATCTTTTGCCCATTTTTTAATTGGGTTGTTAGTTTTTTTGTTGTTGAGATGTATGAGTTCTTTATATATTTTGGAGATCAACCCCTTATCAGATGTATGGTTTGCAAATATCTTCTCCCAATTGTTAGGTTCTCCTTTCATTTTGTTGATGGTTTCCTTTGCTATGCAGAAGCTTTTTAGTTTGACATAGTCCCAATTTTTTTTATTTTTTCTTGCCCAGTCAGACATGGTACTTGAAAATGTTGCTAAGACAGATGTCAGAGAGCATACTTCCTATGTTTTCTTCTAGAAATTTCATGGCTTCAGGTCTTACATTCAAGTCTTTAATCCATTTTGAGTTAATTTTTGGGTATGGTGTAAGATAATGGTCTACTTTCATTCTTTTGCACATGGTGGTCCAGTTTTCCCACCACCATTTGTTGAAGAGACTTTCCTTTCTCCATTGTATGTCCTTTGTTGAAAATTAGTTGTCCATAAATGTGTGGGTTTATTTCTGGGCTCTCGATTCTATTCCATTGATCTGTGTGTCTGTATTTGTGCCAGTACCATGCTGTTTTGGTTACTATAGCTTTGTAATATATTTTGAAATCAGGGAGTATGATATGTCCAACTTTGTTCTTTTTTCTCAAGATTCCTTTGGCTATTCAGGGTCTTTTGTTTTTCCATACAAATTTTAGGATTCTTCGTTCTATTTCTGTGAAAAATGTTATTGGAACTTTGCTAGGGATCACATCGAATCTATAGATTGCTTTAGGAAATACGGACCTCTTAACTATGTTATTTCTTCCAATCCAAGAGCACAGAATATCTTTCCATTTATTTGTGCCTTCTTCAATTTCTTTCAGCAATGTTTTATAGTTTTCAGTGTACAGATCTTTCACCTCTTTGGTTGAGTTTATTCCTAAATATTTTATTCTTTTTGTTGCAATTGTAAATGAGATTGTATTCTTTTCATTTCTTTGTTTTTTGTGAGGAAGATCAGCCCTGAGCTAACATCCATGTTAATCCTCTTCTTTTTGCTGAGGAAGACTGGCTCTGGGCTAACATCTATTGCCAATCCTCCTCCTTTTTTTTTCCCCAAAGCCCAAGCAGATAGTTGTATGTCATAGTTGCACTTCCTTCTAGTTGCTGTATGTGGGATGCAGCCTCAGCATGGCTGGAGAAGTGGTGCGTTGGTGTGCGCCCAGGATCCAAACCAGGTCTGCCAGTAGCGGAGCGCACGCGCTTAACCTCTAAGCCACGGGGCCGGCCGGTTGTATTCTTAATTTCTCTTCCGGCTGCTTCGTCCTTAGTGTATAGAAACACTACTGATTTTTGTATGTTGATTTTGAAATGAGTACGGTAAAGTTGCAGGATACAAAATCAAGAATGCATTCTCTTAAAAGAAGAATTCGTACTTCCCCTCCTACACTCTATTGGTAACACTGGTATTAATTCCTCCTCCCACCCCATACCAGGGTCATGTTGACCTGCTAATTTGCAACTGAATACCTCTTTGAAACTTTGGTGAAGACATATCCTGGGCATATTTAATGTATGTTCTTTGTTCTAAAAAGATATAAGACTAGATTGTACTAAAAACCATGTTTCTTTGGAATGCTTTATTCCTTTCTGGAAAAGCCCTTCCCAGATTATAATCCCCATCTTAGCTCAAATAAAACTCATCTTATCTCTCTTATCTATAGAATGATTACTGGTTATTTTGTGCTAACAAGGGAATATTTTGTTTGTGTTTTTAACCTCTGTTTGTTTTGCATGTTTTCCTGCTGGCAGACTTTTCTCTTCTATTCAGTTCTATGAGAACTTAGGAGGAATTTTTCTGCGAAGATCCCAGAGTGGCCAAGGTTGTGAAAAATGAGAATTTATGTGTGTAGTAAATTGCAAAGATGAATTGAAAAATTCCGTTCATGTACACATGGCCCTTTGTAATGTGACTCTGCTCTTTTCCTGAAATGGTGTGTGTTCCTCCACTCTTTAGGTCGGGGATGAATTTGTGACTTGCTTAAACAAATACAATTCAGTGAAAGTAATGTACAATTCCCAAGTTCAGGCCACAGAAGCTTTGTAGCTTCTCTGTCCTCCTCTTGAAACCTGGTGCTATCATATGAAAAAGTTAGGGCTAGCCTGCTAGAAGATGTGACCATGTAGAACTGAGTCTCTCAAGCCTGCCAACCTGAAATTGAGCTTCCAGTAGACTGCAGCCACGTAAGTGACACCAGGAAATACCAGCAGAAGAACTCAGCTGAACCCAGACCAAATTGCTGACCCACAGAATTGCGATAAAATAAAATGGCTGCTGTTTAAGTCATTTAGTTTTAGGGTCATTTTTAAGGTAGCAAATCCTAACTGATACACTGTGGCACACATAAGTGCCAGGACACACAAGTGTCGAGCTTGGTGTTTGGGTTTGCACCAAGTCTACTATAGACATCATGCAGAGAGACCCCACTGGTGCTTTTACATGAGAGTCTCTTGAGAAGTTGCTTAAAAATCTGTTTGAAAAGTATGCAATCAAAATCAGGGTATATTTTACTCTACCTGTTCACCCCCTTAATTACACAGACAACCACATACTTACATATACCTTAATCAAACCCAGGAGTCTCTCTGGAATATCTCCTTGAGTAAGTGATTGGGAAAAGCCTTCGTGAGAAGGAATTGAGAGAAGAAAGAGCTTATCGTTATATGTGTTGATTACTTGTCTTTCTAGTAATAATAACTTTCTATATATTATCTATCAAACTATCTCTCTATCTATCCATTCAATTTATCTATCTGTCGTCTATCTATCTCTGGTCAAAGAAAAGTAGTCTAGTAATTGGCTGGTGCTTCTATTTATTGCAAAGGGAACATCAACCCATTTAGTATGATAAATACATTTAATGTGTCTTGATCAGACATAAGAGGTTAGCTATTATCTATGGAACTGATGGAAAAAATGGGGCACAGCTACACCTGCACTTTCCCAAAGTGCCTATAAATGCCCTGCTCAGCAACAGAATTCTGAAATCTGTAGAACAACTTGTCTCCATTGGGTTTAAAGCCCTCCTCATCAGTCATGTTACAATATTCGTGGTAGCAAATGCTCTAATTAAGATTATGAACAGAATTCACAAACATTTTCTGATTGCCTTCTCATTAAAAACAAAATTTTTTTAAGTTGTCCTCTTGCCTGACATGTTTTATATTTGTTCCTCTCTTATGGTTTCCACACATCAAGGCAAGAACTTCTAAATAGATGGAAAGACTTAGGGAGAAAAATAGCAGATGCAGACAAGTAATGGCAGTTTGTTCTGAACTATGTGACTGTCCTTTATTGTCTACTCTTTGAAAGATGCTGTAATATTTGTCCACCTGGTCAATAAATTCCAAATAACTCTTGAGCCCCATAGTGCTGTGTGCAAAGAAAAACTCAAGGAAAAAATACTGGTCAGTTTAGATTGATAAAATATATCCCCTAAATGGGAGCTACACTAAGTGAAAAAAATAAAATAATATGTCCTCAGCAAGCCAATGATCATAAGGAAAACATATCTGCTCTATTGACCAGCTATTTTGTGTATTTGATATACTTAATGTAACAATCTTCTTCCAATATGGGGAAATAATCCAATGATTGACATAGATGAATTAACCTTTATATCTATATATATTTTGCTTTCCTTTCACTCATTTCACTCCCAAGCTCTTTTATTTTCTTTTCCATTTATGTTGTAATTTGTTTTATCAATTCTTTATTTTGTAAAACTTTCCCCTACTCCAATATTTTACCATAATTTCCATTCTTTTAAATGCAAATTTATCTGTCTCATTTATGGACATATGGCTATTCTAAGTAAATATACTGTGTATACTTGAAAAGAATGCATGTACTGTAGTTGTTGGGTGTGGTGTTCTGTAAATATCAATTAGGCCAAGGTGTTTCCTATTGTTCAGATCATTTTTGTATTTACTTATTATTTTTACCTAATGTTTCTATAATTGTTGGAATAAAGGTGTTAAAATCTTCTACTATAATTGTTCAATTGTCTAATTTTCTTTTAATTCTGTCCATTTTTCCCCATGTATTTTGAAGTGCTGTTATTTAGTGCACATACATTTATGATTGTTATGTCTTCCTGATGGATTGACTCTTTATTATTATGAAAAGCCTTTTTATCTCTGATACTTGTCTTTGTCTTGAAGTCTATTTTATCTCATATTAATATAGCCACTCTAAACTGCTCAGGCTTTCTGCTGCCTGGTATATGCAAGGCAATTACTGGCATGGCTGAATTTTGATCTACAGTTTTATTATTGATTTTCCTATTGTCCCCTGAATTTTTTTGTTATTGTTTATCTGAAACCATTTTTTAGATATAACTCATTGCATTAATTTTAATGATTACTTCAGATATTACAGTATTCACCTTTAACCTTTCACATTATGATTTGAGTTAATATTTTACCACTTCAACTGAAATATTGAAACAATGAAACTATTTAGCTCCTTCTCTATATTTCTGTTATAGTTCTCATATGTGTTGTATCTATATTCATTATAAACTCCATAAAAAGTGTTATATATATTTAACAGTCATGTGAATTTTAAATAAAGAGAAAAAATTGTTTTTAAAATGTATTTATCCAGTTACATGACTGCTTAAAAATGCTTTTATTATTCCTGGAGATTTGAGTTTTCTTCTTTCAACTAAAGATCTTCTGATAGCATTTCTTGTAGTGTAGGTCTACTGGCAATGAATCCTTTGAGTTTTGTTTTATCAGAAAGTGTCTTATTTCAACTTCTTTCTTAAATGGTATTTTCACTAGACATAAAATTCTGGATTGGAAAGCTTTCCTTATTCTTTTTATCAGCACTTTAAATATGCTGTCTCACCCCATTCTGGTGCCCATTGTTTCTGACAGAATATGTACAGTCATTTGAGTTGAGTTGTTGTTTAACCATCCGTGATGTGTTGTTTTCTTCTAGTTGCTTTTAAGATTTTCTTTTCATTTTTTTTTTATTTCCATCAATCTTACTATGATATGCCCAAGTGTGATTTTCTTCATATTTATTATTCTTGGATTTATCTAACCTTCAAACATCTGAAAATTTCTGCTTTTTCCCTAAATTGAGAAGATTTTGGTCATGATTTATTTAACTATTTTTCTTCCTTTTTCTCTCTCTCCTTATATCAGGGATACATGTGTAGAACTTTTGAAATTTTTCCACAGTGCCTTAAACTCTTTAAAATTTTTTTCTTTTTTTCTCATTTCTTCAGATTGAATAATTTCTACTAGTCTGTCTTCTAGTTTATTGCTCTTTGTTCTGTCATATCTTTTCCACAATTAAGCCCATCTAGTCAAGTTTAATTTTTATTTCATATATTATACTTGGAAGTTCTAAAATTTTCACTTTTTTAATATATATTTTTTATTTCTCCCTTCTGGTTTCCTACTTTTTCATTCATTGCAAACATATTTTCTTATACTTCAGTGAGTATAATTATAATAGTTTCTATGAAGTCCTGGTTTGATATTTCCAAGGTCAGTGTCATCTAGGAATTGGCTTTTGTTGATTGTCTCTTCTTCTTCTACTCAACATCATTGTATGTCGAGTAATTTTGAATTGTATACTGGACATTGTAAATGTTATGTTGTTGAGAAGACAGATTCTGTTACATCCCTCTGATAGATGTGGATGTCTTAACTTTTGTTTTAGAAGGTAATTAACTTGATTAGTCTCAAACTGCAAACTCTGTCTTGTTTTCGGTGGATGGCTGTTCAAATTGCAGTTCAGTTACTTTAGCCTCAGCTGAGAGCCAATTATATTCTGCCCCCACATGTGTAGTTCAAGATTCAGTTAGAGATTTGGCTAGAGTTTATACACAGACTTTGAGCTATCCTTTTCTAATTCTCTTTTTCCTAGGATTTTCTCCTCATTTTCTGGTGGCTGTTGTTGCCCTGGGTTTTGTCCTCTGGGTCTTGCCAACACAAAGATGTCAGGGTTTTAAAAGGAATTTCAGTTATCCTGTGCCTTTCTGCAAAGTAGGCTTCCATAATGCTAAAGCTGTATTCGGAGAAAATAACTGGTGCTGGTTTCTTTTTTTTTTTTTTTTTTTTTTGTGAGGAGATCAGCCCTGAGCTAACATCCGCCAATCCTCCTCTTTTTTTGCTGAGGAAGACGGCCCTGGGCTAACATCGGTGCCTATCTTCCTCCACTTTATATGGGACGCCGCCACAGCATGGCTTACCAAGCAGTACTTCGGTGCGCGCCCAGGATCCGAACCAGTGAACCCCGGGCCGCCGCAGCGGAGCGCGCGCACTTAACCGCTTGCGCCACCGGGCCGGCCCCTGGTGCTGGTTTCTTCTTCTAAAGTTTTACTCCCTTCCCAAACCTGTTAAATCTCAGGGATTGTGTATGTGTATATGGGTGTCCAGACTTTATAGTTGTTACCTACATGACCTTCAGTCTAGTAGGGATTTATTCCACTATACTTGTAGAGGAGCTTCATATATCAATTTGGCAGAAAAATGATCAAAACTATATAGTGAGTTTCTCAAAAAGGCTGAGTGAACTTTGGAAAAGTTGTTAGAGTGTATATAGCCATTTAGTTTTTAAGCAAGTGTTTGTTAAGCATACTTGCCAGGCAGTATAAGAGTAGAAAGAAAAATTTTAATATTATCCCTTATCTCAGAAATATGACACTCAAGAAATAATAGTCAACATAGATACTTTAACTTGAAACGTATTTTAAACGCAATGCTATATCTAATGCTTTCATTGAGCATAGTAACAATTATGTTAATAATATAATAATGTGCTCATTGTTGTAAGTAGTCCCTCTTTGCTAATCTATAAGGTGATTCTACAGGAAAAAAAAGTTTAAGGCTGTAAAATCAACTATATTTCAATATCTGCAATGATATGTACCTTACTTTAGACTTTTGCTGCAACTAACTTTGGCAGACAAAATTGAGTAAATAAATTATAGTCTTCCTTCCCTTTCTTTTTCCTGCTAGGTCTCCTTCTCTTCCTCATTCTATTCTTGCCTACAACAAATATTGAGTCCCTGTTTTGTGCATGGCACGTTATAAAGCTGTGAAAATTAAACCGTAAGTAGATCAGGTAAGGTACCAGCCAACTGAGCTTCTATTGTATCAGAGAGAAAAACAGAATAAAGAAAAAAAAAATCAGATATTAATGAGTGTAATGCAGAAAATAAACAGCAGGAGTTCGTAGAGAGTAATGAGATAGCTTCCTTATACTGGGTGGTTGAACAGAAAGTGAATTGTAAGATAGAGCCCATAGTGGTCAAAACTATGTACAACAATGTATATACAAAAATATATACATAGAGAGAGAGAGAGAGAACTTAACACAGGATACAGGGTCCAAAATAATGATCTTGAAACTGGTTACATCCTATATTAGCTTTGAACATGGAAAAATTACTTAGCTTTCTTGAATCTAAGTTTATTCCCTTGTAAAATGGCTTAAATGAGGTAATTTAGAGGAAACATTAATACAGGGTCCTGCACATAGAAAATATTCAATAAATATAAGCTAATAATATTATTAGTAATTTCTATGCCAAAATAGGAATAGTGGCTGTAAAAATAGAATATTGTAAGAATTAAATGAGTTAAGTATATTGTTTCACATTTGATGAACTAAAATATTGTCAGATCTTTATTCTCTGGTGATATTATTAAAAGATTAGTCTTATTTACATTATGGCCATACTTTGTATCATCTCAGTATTTACTTAAACACACTTCTTATTCTCTCACCACAAAAAAAATTATTCAACATTTTTAACTGTACATAAAGTATAGTACTGTCAAACATATTAATTTAATCTCAGACTGACTGGGAGTTTGTGATAATTCAGACACTGGTATATTGGAATATACTTCTTTACCATGAAACAAAAATGTTTACTGATAAAATAAGTAGTACCAAAGGAAAAAATTTAAAGTGCTTAAGAGAACAAACACTTAACAGCTCTTTAACTATTCCTGCCAATAGAAATAACATTGAGGGCCTGGCCCCATGGCTTAGCAGTTAAGTGCGCGCGCTCCACTACTGGCGGCCCGGGTTCGGATCCTGGGGGAGCACCGATGCACCACTTCTGCGGCCATGCTGAGACTGCATCCCACATACAACAACTAGAAAGATGTGCAACTATGACATACAACTATCTACTGGGGCTTTGGGGAAAAAAAAAAAAGGAGGATTGGCAATAGATGTTAGCTCGGAGTGGGTCTTCCTCAGCAAAAAGAGGAAGATTAACATGGATGTTAGCTCAGGGCTGATCTTCCTCACAAAAAAGAAAAAAAAAAGAAATAACTTTGAGAGTTTACAATGTGTAGGCACTATGCTAAATTTTTTAATTCAGTTTTTATTTTATCAAAGTTATACGTGCTTCTAGTTTTTATTTTTTAAATCATAATAAACATACAAAAATTTTTATAGAATTCATCACGAAAAGAAGTTGTTTCCTGACCCCACTTCCACCCCCACATTTCCTGTTACTCAGAGAAAACCATTTTTTGGTCTTTTAATAGATCTATTTGTTATTTTCGCCTACATCTCTAAATAATATACTTACATAGTTACTTCATAACTGTTTAGTAAAATGAGATCTTAGCAATCTTTCTCACCCCATTTTGTCCTCAAATATATACACTCTTCCTATTTCTCCATCATCCAAAAATGATTGTCATAATTTGGATTAAATCTATATTTAATAATTTACACATTGAATAACATTTTTGTTTTCTCTGAAGTTAATAATTGCCCAGTTTCTTTTTTGTTTACTGAAGTTTTCTATTAATTTTCACTAGTTTATTTCATACTTTCCTCCTTTTGTTGAAATTTTATTTCAATATATTAAGATATTTTAGGTATTCGCTCTCTGTCATCTTCTTGAAGCAGTCTTTCCAGGTGTCTTCTGACTTGCTTCCATCTGGATAGACTGAGCTCCAGAACTGTTGTCTCCCTGTCTTTTGAAAGTTCCCTTCATCATCATTCAGGGGACACCCTGTACTTTTCTATTGTGTCAGAAGCTCTGTTTCCATTTTACCATATCTCTTTTTTTGGTTTATTTCCTTGCTTTTGGCAAAACATGTTATACTGTCACTTTATAAGAAAGGGTGCATGGGAGGGAAACTTTTGCAACCTCCCCTGTCTAAGATGTCTTTATTCTCCCTTCACTCTTGATTGATGGTGACTAGCTACAGTATCCTAAGTGGGAAATAATTTTATTTCAGAATTTTGCAAGCATTTCTCCATTGTTTTTTAATTTTCAGTTTTGTTTTAAGAAATTTAATGCCATTTTGATTCTCAATCCTTGGTATGCAAACTTCTTACTCTCTGTAAGCTTAAAAATAATCTACTTGCCCATATCGTTCTGAAATTCAAGATGCTATATATTTGTATAGTTGTATTTTCATTCATTTTCTTGGGCCCTTCATGGGCTCATTCAGCCTGGCAACTGAATTTCTTTGGTTCTAAGAATTGTTCTTGAGCTATTTCCTATTGAAATCCTTTCTCCATTTCATCTCCCCATTGTCTCTTGAACTCTGTCATGCAGATATTGGATTTCCTGTACTGGCCTTGTAATTTTCATGTTGTTTCTCTATTATTTTTTATCTCAGTGTTTTGCTCTTCTTTCTGAGAGATCTTTTTCAAATTTATCTTTCAATCTTTTTGTTACGTTTTTCATTTCTTTTATTATAATCTTCAGTCCCCAAAGCTCATATTTGATCTATTAATGTTCTTTTTATATTATCCTCTTCTTATTTCATAGATTGTCTATCTCTCTGAGCTTACCTGGACACCGATCTTCATTTTCCTGTCTTAGGATATTAAGGAAATATTTTTTTGAAATTTATTTTTCCTGCATAGTCTCTTTTTCCACATATTCTTGTTAGTTTATTTGTTCTGGCTTCTCTCTTGGTTATCATTTGCTGTCTACTTACATGTATGAATGTAAACTAAGACCCTTACTGGAAGCTCTGAATTCATGGCTGGGAATCATCAATCATAATGTTCACTCAGGGTAGTCTAGTTTGACTTTTCACTGAGCGATCATCCATATCAGCACATTTAGAACTTTTCCCATGAGCTGGTCGTATTTTCCAGAGAAGACTTGATTTCTTTTGCCTGCAAGGCAGCATCTTGGCTGAAATTCTGGTGGTTAGGTTGGAAAAGAAGACTAAGAGTCTTAACAGTCACCAAATCATGGTCTGCAGTATGATGCACCCTCCCACAACTGAGCTGGACATGGTCCTGTCTAGAGACCACTGCTTACCCTCTTCAAAGCAGAAAATTCCAGTCTTCTGATAGAGTAAGAGGTGAAAATTACTTGCTTATGTAAAGTAGGAGAAGGAATCTGAAAAGAGTCTAAATCAGTGTTTTTCAGTGGGAGAAATTTGTTAACATTTTGGGCAGGATAATTCTTTGTTGTATGGGATTGTCACATATAGTGTAGAAATATATCATTGCTGATCCCAGCCCACTTAATGCCAGAAGCACCCCTTAGTCATTGTGATACCCAACAATGTACTCCCATATTTCCAACACTCCCTGAACATGAAACTGACTAGATTGAGAAGTGATTTCTAAATACAGCTTTGTCCACTTTTCTTACTTTAAGCCCTGTATAAATCCCTGATAGCAATAATTCTTGAGATTTTTAACATTTCTTCCAGAATGCCACCAATTCTTGAGGTTTTTTTGGGTTTCTCCAGTGTAAATTGAATTGTTTCTTTGATTTATCCACTGTCAGTCTTGAATTCAGCTTATGGGGATCCAGTGAATTATTTAATATCCATTGACTTTCTAGCTTCCAAAATGTTATTGCTATTGTTTCCTTTTCTTTTTTCTCTTTGTGGGTTTGTATATCTTTAAAAAGATTCCCTTATTGTCATTTTAGTGAGGGTTTACCAGGGAATGGAAGCTAATGAGTACATTCTACCTGTTGTCTTTAACTGCTACGATAAATTCCTTCTGTGTACTATTTCATTTACGTCCACAACAACCATCTGCGGAAAGAACTCAAATTATCTCCATTTTTTATACAAGGAAAACGAGGCTTACAGAGCCTGTATGCCTTGCCTAAGTGGCCCAGCTATTAAGAAACAGAGCAATACATTTTAAGCCAATTCTCTGACCCTCAGCTGCCTGCTCTCAGAGGATTTTTGAGGGATTCCTTCTGGTTGCATTTGGGTGCAGGCTGAGCATAGTGTGGAGAGGAGGGTGTGGGCAAGAGGTAGTTTCAAGAACTGGAGTATGGGTTTCCTCCCAAGGCCTCATAGGTCACAAATAGTTAGAGGCTCCATTTTGCTTTGGTCCTCAAAACCCTGCTGACCTATGTGAGCAGAGCCCCAGATGGCCTCGAAAGTCAAGTTTTGAGGTTTTAGAAAGAAATTGTGCCATATTTGAGTTACTCACCACCTTGCTTCCCCCTGTTCAGACTCCATACCTTATTTCTATTCCTCATCATTGAGTGGAAAATTTTAAATATCATTTTTAGAGGGAGCCACATACTCCTTAGAAAATCTGACTAGGGGCCAACTCAGTGGCATAGTGGTCAAGTTCTCTCACTCTGCTTTGGCAGCCCAGGGTTCACAGGTTTGGATCCCGGGCACAGACCAATGCACCGCTTATCAAGCCATACTGTGGCAGGCGTCCCACATACAAAGTAGAGGAAGAAAGGCCTGGATGTTAGCCCAGGTGCAATCTTCCTCAGCAAAAAGAGGAAGATTAGCAACAGATGTTAGCTCAGGGCTAATTTTCCTCACAAACAAAAACAATCTGACTAAAGTAATAAACTATCTCCTAAAAATAATTCCCTTACACAAACATTTCCTCATGCATTTTTAGGTAATTTACAGACCCTCTGAATCCAATCTAAGAGCTCCAGAAGTTTATAGATTCTTTTAATAATCATAGAACTGTATTCTGAAAGGCACCCATCTCAAATTTTACTTTTTTGTATATAGGAACTAGAAAGACTAAGTTTTTTTTCCCAAGGACTTCTAAAATATGCTTTTGAAAAAGATCCTTTGAAGCTACTGTAGGTAAAAGTTATTTTAAGTCACCGTTAGCATGTTTCTTCCTTTCTGTTCTAATGAACAAGTTAACTTCTAAAAATTTCATCTCATAATGGTGACTATGAGAAGGAAGATAGAAATATAGCTGTGTGGAGGCTTACCCTGTTTCTTTGGACTTTCTAGAATGTTCTCTATTGACAGAGTAGAATAATGTCAACACCCAATTTTCTTTCTGACATGTTATAGCTCAGGCAATCCATAGTAGTCTTCCCTCACTAAGTATATTGTCATGGTTAATTTTGTGTGTCAACTTGACCAGACAATGGAGTGCCCTGATATCTGGTCAAACATTATTCAGGATGTTTCTTTGAGGGTGTTTTTGGATGAGATTAACATTTAAATTGGTAAACTGAGTAAAGCAGATCGCTTTCCCCTTGGTGGACGGGCCTCATCCAATCAGTTGAAGGTCTGCATAGAAGAAAAAGGCTGATTCTCCACTGAGTAAGAGAGAATTCTTCCTGCCTGACTGCCTTTGAACTGGGACATCAGCTTTTTCCTTGCCTTTAGACTTGAACGGAAACAGTGGCTCTTCCTGGGTTTCAAGCCTGATGGCCTTCAGACTGGAACTACACCATTGGCTCTCCGGCTTCTCAGATCTTCGGACTTGAACTGATACTACACAGTTGCTTCTCCTGGGGCTCCAAACTGCCCACTCACCATGGAGATTGTGGGATTTATCAGCCTGCATAATTGCATGAGCTAATTCCTTATTAAAAAATATGTTTATATATATATGTATCCTATTGGTTCTGTTTCTCTGGAGAACGCTGACTAACACAAATGTGTTAGAGAGGAGGAGATTTAATTGGAAGAGAAGAAGAAATAGTTTAAAATATAAAGATAGTGTACATTTTTCTTTTTAGAGTAAAAAATGCCCGGTGCCACGCTGCAAGCTCCACAGGTAGTCCCAGCATGCTCAGCAGAGCAGAGTTCTGTGGAGCCTCATGATGAGTTCATTGCCCACAGAGCAACCACTTCACTGGACTTGAACAAGCAAAATATTTAATTTATCCGCATGTCAAATCAGCATTTCAGCTTTTTTGTTTTTTGAAGGATTTTTTTCTCTTAAATTGGGGAAGAAAGCAAGAATTATTTTCCTCCCGTCATATCAAAGTGATTTTGTAAGTTTATGGAACCAGAGAGGATGCACTTTAAATATATAATTGTTTAAATGTTCTGTTTTACTTTCTGCAACATGACATATCAGTAAGTATAAGGAACCATACATCAGAGAGGGGTGAGCTCAAATTCCAGTTCTTCCTCTTAGTAGTTGTGTGAGAACAGCTAAATCACTTATTCTATCTGGGTTTCAGTGTCTTCTTTGGTTAAATATAGAAAATAATACCGTACATTATTTTCCCTATGGAGCCCTTACCAAAAATAAATAGGATAATGTATATGAAAGCATATGTACTACATGTCTGATAATTAGTATGAGTACATTTTAATACCAAAAAAGAAAAGAAAAAAAAAAGAATGGAAAATAATTTCGCTAGAGGGAAAAAAACAGTTTTATCAGCACAAAAGAAGATGAATATCATTCATCTCAAATCTCTATGCTATGATATTTTCTTTCATATATGAGTCCATGCATGCTTATAGTTAGACCTAATATTTGTGCCTACAAGCATGTAGATATCTATGTTATAGATTTACACAATCAGCGTGGAACTGCTTGCTTCCTTTCTCTGAGCTTAACTGGAATGGTTCCAGAATGAAAGGGATACTGATTAATCCTTCATATCCCCTACAGGCCTAAACATCAATGGGATTATCTCAAAAAGCATAAAAAAGAGACAGAAAGATCACAGAATGTTAGCACTAGAAGTGATCATAAAATCCAACTTTCCCCTACCCCAGTTTTGCAAACTCCTCAGATACAGAGAGAAGTTTTGAATGATCTGTCCAAGTTTATTTTGGTAATTAGTGGGAGAGCAGATACTCCGAATAGGCCTCTTAACTGTCCACCTCACGGTCTCGTGTTTTTCCCCTCACATCACACTGCTCTGACTTCGGTGTTCGTGTTTCTGAGGGGCCTGTGGTCTCCTTGACTCTCTCTCAGCATAGCTGGATTTGTGCATGAAGGATTTTTCTGGCCTGGAGTTTGTTTATCAACTGTTTGGAGAGACAAAAGCTGTGTTTTGGTCCCTGGAGACAGGTGACGATTGAAAGTAGTAGAGGATATGTAAAGATGTAAATTTCTTTTGTTTCCTGAGAAATTTTTCTTGGGAAGGGTGCTATCCAGGACCCTTGTTGGGGCACTAAGAAGTGTTTTCCACAAATGGGTACCTGGATCCTCTCTTTCCACAGTATTAAGGGTCTAGTCTTTCTCTTATGGTTAAACCATTTCATTGTACATAAAGCTATTCTGGGTGGTCCTAAGTATGGATGTCTCCAAGTGTCACCGAATCACACACTGACATTAAGAAAAAGAATGGAAATCTTCCTCCTCTTAACCCCTAGACCCCCTCATGAAGCTTAGGAAAGAGCAATAACAGAAGAAAAATACATGGGCTTCCTTTGTTTGTTTTTCTTTTGAAGACTATTTTTTTAGAGGAGTTTTAGGTTCACAGCAAAATTGAGAAGAAGGTACAGAGATATCCCATATACACATGCATAATCCCCACTTAGCAACATCTGTCACCAAGGTGGTACATTAGTTACAATTGGTGAACCCACATTGACATATTACCACCCAAAGATCGTAGCTTACATTAGGGTTCACTCTTGGTGTTATACATGCTATGGGTTTTGACAAACGTATAATGGCATGTATCCACCGTTATGATATCATACGAAGTAGTTTCACGGCCCTAAATATCCTCTGTGCTCTGCCTATTCATCTCTCCCTCTCCATAACCTCTGGCCACCATTGATCTTTTCATTGTCTCCATAGTTTTGCCTCTTCCAGAATGTCATATACTTGGAATCACACAGTATGTAGCCTTTTTAGATTTGCTTCTTTCACTTAGTAATACACATTTAAGACAATCCATGTCTTTTCTTGGATTGATAGCTCATTCTTTTTAGTGCTGAATAGTATTCCGTTGTCTGGATGTATCAGTTTATTTATCCATTCACCAACTGAAGGAAATCTTGGTTGCATCCAAGTTTTGGCAAATATGAATAGAGCTGCTATAAACATCCATGTGTAGGTTTTTGTGAGGACACAAGTTTTCAACTCCTCTGGGTAAATACCAAGGAACATGGTTGCTGGATCATATGGTAAGAGTATGTTTATTTTTGTAAGAAAATGCAAAATTGTCTTCCAAATAGGCTGTACCATTTTGCATTTCCACCAGCAAGGAATGAGAGTTCCTGTTGCTCCACATCCTCACCAGCCTTTGGTGTTGTCAGTGTTCTGGATTTTGGCCATTCTAATAGGTATGTAGCAGTATCTCCTTGTTGTTATAATTTGCATTTTCTTGATGTCATTTGATGTGGAGCATCTTTTCATATGCTGATTTGCCATCTGTAAATCTTCTTTGATGAGATATCTGTTAAGGCCTTTGGTTTATTTTCCGATAGTTTGTTTACTTTCTTATTATTGATTTTTAAGAATTTTCTGTATATTTTGGATACTAGTCCTTTATCTTTCATGCATCTTGCAAATGTTTTTTCCCAGTCTGTGGCTTGTCTTCTCATTCTCTTGACAGAGTCATTTATGGAAGTTTTTAATTTTAAAGAAGTCAAGCTTATCAATTCTTTCTTTCATAGACTGTGCCTTTGGCACTGTATCTAAAAGTCATCATATACCCAAAGTCATCTAGATCTTCTCCTATGTTATCTTCTAGAATTTTATTAGTTTTACATTTTCCATTTAGGTCTGTGATCCATTTTGAGTTTTGTGTTTAGATTTCTCTTTTTGTATGTGGATATCCAGTTGTTTCAGCACCATTTCTTAAATAAGATTTTTTAACCAAACATTTTTGAGAGAAAAAACACTGGAATTAGTCCTGGCTAACAATGTGAAGTTCATTTCCAGTGTCCTATCACTTTCTTTTTCTATGCTATTTCCCCTAATTTTACTATTCGTCTGAATTCTCAGATTCTTGTGCTTCCTCAAGCCTTCTTTACAGGGCGGGAAAAGGCTATTTAAACTCTCAAGGTGTTTAGGAATTCACATTATTGCTCTTTTAGGATTGTTTTCACTTTAAGAGTGCTTGAGGAATATGGCATTGTTTCCTTAAGAGGGATGAGTCCCTACTGATTACATTTCCAGTGGTGTCCTCAGGCTCCATGTTTGTTTGGCTGTGGTAGGTGATGACAGCTTGAGTTCTGATAAGGGAGCAAGAAAATATTTTTTTAACTTTGGTTTCTGTATCAGTGTTTTTGCCGTATATTCTCATTTAAAGACTCATAGCCCAGAGGAAAGTTGTATATTCCTTGAATATCCTGCAATTTTCTAAAACTCCCTTGTTGAGCCTCACTAGTGTCTTTGAATAACTCTGCATTCAGACTGCAATACCTACTATTATCACCACTATTAATAAACACACACATACACAAAATTAGCCAAATATGTTAAAGAAAATGCAAAAAAATAGCCTATTTGTTTTTTTTCCTGGCATTTATTAGACTAGTACCCACAAAACTGTGAGTCCAGATACCCCTACTTCGTGACTCTCCCCAGTTATTATCTTTCTCTTGACTTTGGCTCCTGTGGCCTGTGCTGTTTCTTGGCTCATTCTTTTAATGAGAAATAGCTAAGATCTGAGTTCCTATTCCTCAATTATGCTCTATCATTTATTTTTAAGGTGTATACCAAATAGCACAACATCTGTGTGCTGCTCTTGATTGTCTGCAATAACTACTCTTAGAAGTTATTTTAGCCAGTCAAATAGTCTGGTGCCCTGAGTTTAATCTTGACTTGCCTAGTGGAAGATATTAAATCACACTTACATATCATACTTAAAGCAGAATATTTTCCCATTGCCTTCTTCACCCCTTCTATCCACTTTTACATTTCTGCCATCACAATTGCCATGTTTCTCCATTGATTGTTGTTCTCCTCGTAGCATTTCCTATATAAAACTTTTAATAGATATTTGGCAGGAATTATGTATTCATTTCCAACTTTGCAGTCATCTTTGAACAGTTCCTCCTAAATTTTCATGCACTATAGGACTGAGATAAAGACTCTGGTTCAAGATTAGAAGAAAAACCGCAAATAGGAACCACCCTAATTCCCTGTGCAGAATGCAAACCCTTCCCATAAAGAGAAACACTGAGCTGTATTCTACCAGAGCCAAATTTGTTTCCTACTTACATCATGAAGGGAGATTAGATAACCAGAGCAATGTCTATAATGTTGGCTTCTTGTTCTAAAAGTCCTGATGTTTGTTTTTCCTTGACACTCTCACTTTCAACAATTTCATTCCATTTCCTTTGAAGCTAACTGAGTTTAACACTGCATGACCTCAGACCCCATCAACACCCTGAAGACTTGTTTTTCTGCTTCTAATCCCTCTAACCTTAACTACAGGCTTTCCTTTCACTGTGTTTACTGTCCTAAACCACAGATTTTTTATCTAAGTTCCCAGTTCAGGACCCTGAAATGGCTTCCAATTGCCTTGTAAAGGATCTATGCAGTCTTGAGTTCAGCTCTGCTTTTTCTCATACTGTCCCTCCATGTGAATCCTCTGTACCAGGCAGGTTGGTCAGTACACTGTCCCTCCACAAAATTCCTGGTGGGTTTCAGCTTCAGTATGTAACTCATATCCACATCAATTCTGTCAACCTGAAAAGTTCTACTTTTTGAGTTTTTTTTTTTTTCTACTTAGATCTAATGCATCATCCAAGTCTTAATTTGTGATTTTTATTGCTCTATGAAGCTTTCCCTAGCAATTTAAAAGAATTTCCCTCCTCTTATCTTCAGCCACATTTATTACTCGCATTAATCATGTTGGCACAACTTAATCATTAGTGATCCTAGTTATTTTTTTATATGCATCTCTTTTGTTTACCCAGCTGTACGGTAAGTCCCACAAAGCAGTCAGAGTAAGCTCCCGATAAGACATATCTGATTATATCTTTCCCTTGTCTAAAACTCTCCAACAGCTCCCCGTTGCAGCTGGGATAAAGCCCAAATGCTTGTAAGGCCCTTCTCTACGTGACTCATACCCACCTCTCTAACTTCATCTGTAACTGTATTTACCGATTCCTCTCTTTCAAACATTAAAGAAGCAGATTTACTTTACTGATTTTAGATTCTTTCCTCCAGTCCTACGTACAATCAGCCATCAAACCCTTGTACTTCTACCTGCTAAATATCTTTAGAATCTACCCATTAGTCCCCATCCTTATCGCAACTAATTTAGAACATAGCTACATTCACTCTTTCCTGGAATAGTGACTTACCTTCTTCGTGTCCTGAGGTTTTCTAAAATAGAGTGCTGAGTTTAAAGTGATTCTGAGTTATTAAAATAGGTATTTAGAATACAAATTTGGATAAGCATATTCTGGGGTAAAAAATAAAATGAGAGTCATTGTCAAATTGTTAATCATAGGAATAGATGTCAGAAACAAGGAACAGAGTTCAGAGTGTGTCACGAAGAGGCTATAGGGCAGAACACCAAAGATATCTAACATTTAATAAACTGAATCTGAGAAGGAGCAACCAGAGAAAGAGAGAAAAACCAATCTAGTGGGTATCAGGAGAGGTAAGAGAAAAGAGTCATATAAAACGGGATTTCCAGTACCCAATCCTGAAAGCATATCCAGTGCAGATAAGGACTGAGATGAAACGTATTACAACATTTGTGAAGAGGAACAGGTTAAACTTATTGTGCACTTATTATATGCCAAACACTTGACCCGTGAGAATTTATTTAAATTTTCTAATCCACTGAGATATATTGTTGCCTGGGAAGGAATATGGGAGTGAAGTGAGAAGCTTAATGAGATATAGGGTAAAAGGAGCTATCTTTCTGTTTTGTTTTGTGGAGTTTTTTTTTTTTTCCAAGTTGGGAGAGACTTGGGCAAACTTTAATGCTGATTAGTAGGACCTGCAGAGAATCAGGAGTTGCAGAGGAGAGAAGAAATGATAGAGAGTGATTCAGCCAAGAAGGCAGGAGGCAATGGATGCAGAGTCCAGGTGGAGGGGTGAGTATTAGCTAGTAGCAGGAAGACCACAATACCCTCCATGTTCACCTGAGCAGTGGCTGAATGAATGCATGGGGCTGCCTGGAAGTGCACGGGTAGAAAAAGATGCCGTTTCTTTCTAACGGCTTCATTTGTGGGAGAACATGAACTATGGCCAGGTGAGGATAGGGCTGGTAGTCAGGGGAGAAGCAGACGCAGTGGGCTCAGACTGTACATCCTTCTGTTGAGTGGTCAGAGAAAAGTCTTGTGAGTCAAGGCAGAGCAGCCCGGCTATAGGGGGTGAGCTTATTGCTGATACTCAGATGTTAGAGGTAGTAAAGTGATCAATGCATTTGGAATCTGAAGATCTGGGTTCAAATTCCCCAGGTTTGATGATTTTCTTACAGCATCTGAGCTGGCCTCTTTTAGCTACTAAACCAGGTTCCTATCTAGCAACTTAGAGGGTCGTCATGGCAACACCTAACCCAGGGCCTGCCACATAGTAAGCATTGCAAAAAATTACAGTTAAATCTGTATCTACATTGCCCTCCACCTCACCCTTTTAGCTATTGAATTAGAAATCAGTAATGAGCTGTTTCAAAGCTTTCTGCCAACAGCCATTGTAAAGATGAAAAGAAAAAAAAAAGAAAGAGCTTCAGCAAGTAGACAGTGTGCTGTTCTCTGTAGAGAGGAAGGGCGCTCTGACTTAGTGCCCACCATGCCCGGGGCCATTAATGAAGCCTGGCTCCTTTTTCTCATCATTGCAGCCATTCAAAAGGAGAAAGTTCTTCTTGGCAAGGAAGTGCTATTTTCAGAGACAAGATTAGGCTCATTTTGGGCAGGAGCCGTGCTTTTTCTGTTCCCGGCACCTCTGAAGATTAGGTTGAAAGGTAAGAAGGAATGACTCAGAATAATTGCATTGCTTTACTGTGAACTTGAAGATCTGTTAGTGGAGGAGTTTTACAAGCAGTGATGGATAGTCATGGAGAGAGGAAAAGTACAAACCCAAGCGACAGGAACGGTGACGCCTGACTGAATTTCTACCCAAAAAGAAACGTGGCCAGTCTGGTTATTTTTTCTACCTCCCCCAATTTCACAGAAATACTGTTAGTATACCTTCATCTTTCCAGGTTCTGAAAACAGATTTTTTTTTTCTATCCACCTTCACTATTTAACTGCATGTCTTCCATGAAGCAGATTTTAGAAATCCCATTCTGAGACCAGGTATATGAAAGTAAAGCACTGTATACACACAGAAAGTTTCACTGTTATTTTATAATTGGAGAAAATACATCCCATAATGATATCTCTGAGCCAGAACTCAATGTCTTACCTCTGAGCACTAATCAAGTAAACTATTGAAAAGTGTTTATTGATCCCCTATTGAATTTTTAGCTTAATGCTGAGCTATTTGGGAGAAACAGAAGAAATAAAACTAGACAATTCCTAGACTTATGAGCTTACGTTCTACTTTGACGGAAAAGGCATGGTTCAACTGTACATCTGGCGATAAGGAATAATACATTATCATAGATATTTAAGCACTATTTGTACTTATATTGTCACTGCCTGACTTGTTCCTCTCTTGTATTCATCCAGCCAGGTCCCATAGTCAGAGACTAGGAATCAAGGATTCCTCCCTTTTTCTGGTCTCCCATGTCTGATCAATTGTCAAGTCCTATCGTTTCTACCTCTAAATATCTCAGGAATATGTCCACTTATCTCTGGTCATATTTCCATCATCCTGTTGAAGCCACCATCTACACTTACCTGGAATACAGCAGTAGTTTGACAACTGGTTCCCTGGCTTCCAGCCACACCTGTACCAATCCATGCCACACAGTGAGCCAGAGTGTTCTTTCCAAGTGCCAAATATAACAGTATCCTGAAGTTCACACACAACTCCAGTCGCTCACATCTCTTTTTCCACATGCCTATTTAAACCACCCTGTTTATGGTCATTCACCCTGGCTATTAAGACAGAGCCTGGGCTCCTTGTTGTGGCTTTAAGGTACTTGTTGCTCTGACCTTGGCTTGACTAACAGACCTTTTCCCGAACCACTCTAAAAAAGATTGTACAATCTGAGCCCACTTCTTCTCCCCTGCCTACCAGCCCCGCCTGCACTCTGGCCATGGTTCGCTCGTTATCTCCATCTTTGGAAAGCCTGGCGCCATTACTCTGTACTTCAGTTGTGTTCTGCCCTCAGTTATAACAATCATCAGTTTGTTATAATTGTTAGTCTAGTCATTGTCGTCATCTCTATATTTCAACAAGAGCAGGGCTCAGTTTGACTTATTCCTTAACTTGCCATCTGAGGCTAGATCAGTTCCTGACAATAAGTAAATGGCCAATAATTAGTAGTTGAGTGAATAAATGTGGGACTGGGTAAAGGCAAAGATAAAATTCCATAACAGAAGGGTAACTCTGATCTATAAACCAGAAGGAAAGAATTGAGGTTAGCTGGAGATGGAGAGAGCCACAGAGAGCATTCCATTGTGGAAAACAATGTGAGGAAAAGCATTAGGAAAGAGATAACAGCATGATAATGGAGAGACTGTTTGTCTGATAGAAGCAGTAGGTGGATATTAGAAATACTGGGAAACTGGAAATCGACCTGGATTTGCAGGGGTGGGAGGGATGGGCACAGTTAAGAACATAGAAGACCTTGACAACAGGAAAGAAATTTATATCTGATGAGGTAATAAACATGGAAAATTTAAAACATTTGACCTAGCATATGGAACTCATCAGAAATGGAAGAAGGAAACCTTGTGTGAAGGACACTGAAGCTCTATTTTTCCCTCATTCAGATACTAGAGTAGCAAGAGATTCTCTTCCTACAATCCTTGAATTGGAAGAGGAAATTTTTTAAAATCTGTCATTGGCAGACAGGATGCTGCAAAACGTAAGTTTGTAAGCCCTGTAGTCTGATGGATAAGTCTAAAGCCAATGTGCTTCTATGACCCAGCTGTATAATATTAGGAAAGTTATCTAAACTCCCTAAATCTCAGTTTTCTTCTCTAAAAATGGGGATACAAATAATTAAACCTACCTCAGAAGGTTGTCATGAGAAAGAATTAACACAATTCAGGTAAAGTGCTTGACTCATAGCAAACATTCCACGGAAATATCTGTTATTTTCATGACATATTATACTGGTTTTTATTATTTTGTGTTCACAGTTTCCATTCTAAGGTAAAAAGGTTCAGCGTGAGTTATGAACTCTTGTTAAATTAGTTTTCTGATTGTGGTTTTTGATTAAATGTCATGTAAGATTCAAAGTAGAAATAAATAATCATGCAGACAAGATGTTACACCACAAAAGAACCGCAGAACACAAATGAGAAAAATTTTACCATTTGTGTCGCTGTCTAACGCACCTGAAGGACTGTGAGACATTCAGAAGAACTTGATATTCTGTGAATTAGTAAGTGAGTTAACTCATTTGATCAACTATTCAAAGATGATAAATCAACAAATGTTCTCTATTCATTTATGACAAATGTGATTCACACAGCACACAACAGCATCAACGAAGGCAGACACACATGCCTGTTTAGCCCTCAAAGCAGACCCACATATGGGACCTCATAGAGATGAATTAACAGAAGTGTGTTCTGGGATAGGACATTGTGAAACTGGAGTTTCCATGGTGAGGATGAGAAGGCTGGAACCTAGAAGAGCAAGGGAGACGGAGTTGACAGAAGAGATTGGCTCTGACAAAGATGTTTTTTGCAAGTCAAAGTTCCCAAAGGAAGTAACAAGCTCAACCACAGGTCACCATGCACCAGCATAAGAAAATCCCATGGTTGTGCAGAGCAGAGTCCTTGATAACAATGTTTACTGTAATTAGGCAGAATACCATCTTGTTGTGGGAGAGCGATTAATTCATGGCAGATTCCCACTCAATGCCTGGGGCTATGAGGAGAGAAATTCAGGCTCTTGGGAATAGATCTAGTAGGAACTAGATAGGGAAATAGGATGCCATCCAGGTTGACTGAAATCTAGAGCCACAGACTAAGAAAGAGCTTATTTGTGTGTGTGTGTGTGTGTGAGAAAGATTGGCCCTGAGCTAACATCTGTGCCAATCTTCCCCTACTTTGTATGTGGGATGATGCCACAACATAGCTTGATGAGCAGTCTGTAGGACTGCACCTGGGATCCGAACCCTCAAACCCCCGGCCATCGAGGTGGAGTGCGTGAACTTAACCACTAAGCCACTGGGCCAGCCCCAAGAGTCTATTTTTTTAATAGGCAGGATAAAAGAGAAGAGAAAAGTGCCAGAGTTAAATGTGGCTTAGCGGAAGGACGAACTGTATATTTCAATGGAATACCCTCACAGAGTCTAAAGCTCATCCTTATTCCATCAGGTATTGCAAATATTTGGTGGCACAACTACCAAGGTCCATCAGTATGTTAGGACTTCACAATTCTTAACTCATAAACTTCCCATCCCTGTCAATATTGGCTCAGAAAATAGGGCAACAGACCTGTGGTTCTATCCATAAGACAGCTCAACTTTGGGGACCTGAAAAATGGCATAAGTAAGAGAATCGAAACTGGCTAGAAGCCTCCATTGCACAAATCAGCGTGGTCAGACCTATGCACCAGGAGACAAGAGCACAGTATTCACTGAGGACAGTGATAGAAACAGCTGTATCTACCCTCTAGAGTTCTGAGTACTGGGAATCTGTTTGGTAAATTGTATGTTGGCTTGAAAATGAGATGAGAATTTCAAATGTTTCGTACTGAACTATAGTACTTACGCAAGGCAGTTCTTGGAAACATTATTCTGGTCATTTTATAATTATATACAAAGTTTTAGAAAAATAAGAACCACTAGAGAAAACCAAAGAACTGTTTTTTTCTTATTTATTTGTTTCATACAAATAAATGTCTGTGTTCTTAAGATGGTAAAACACATTTAACAATCTAAACATTACCTTTTCCTCATTTGTTTAAAAACTCTTTTAGAGTACCAATATAGCTTTTTATTTCTTCTCCATTGTTATTGTATTTCTTATAACATTTTGCATGTGCAGAATATCCAAATATGTTCCTGAATAGTTGATAATTGCTATGTACTTTCACCATTTATGAGAAGATGCATAACTAGAATACTCCTTGAACTCAATGGCTTAATGTAGCACTGAAAATTAAAATAAAATGCTATTGAACACTTGAGAGAAGGTAATAGGTGAAGCATGATGGTTCAATATCAATAAAAATAAATTTTGATTTGATCATTGGAAATGATGTTTAAAGGTCATCTGTCTTCATTAAAGGCCAAGACAATGGACTAAAAGACAACTTTTAATAATTTTTTTCCTATCTTTAACTTATTTGAACTTTTCTTAGGTGATGATGTACAAAATAAGATCACACTTCTTTAGCTATTTAAATATCTAGCTTTGTAAAAGAGAAAAAGAAAAACTCTAAGCAAATTACTTAAGTGCCATGTTCTTTGGGCCAAATGTTTCCTTGTAAGTCTATGTGAAGAGCTTTTTCTCTACTAACAAGAGACTCTGCGCTCCAGAAAATAAAATCGGCAACTGAAAACTATTTTCAGTTGTTTTAAAGAACAAACACAGTTTCAAAGTCATTTTTTTAAACTGCTTTCAGTAATCTCCACTTTCAAAGCACAGGAGCTGAGACTGGCTGAGAGGAGGGAAAAAGGGATTATAAAAGCTCCACAAAACTTGACTCATTTGGCGCATCTACAGTTGAATGCTTTAGCTTTCCTGCCAGGATGGTTAAGTTAACACTTAATTAGTATGTGTACCAAACAAAACGTGCTTCTGGGCAGCACATTTTTTTTTTTTTAATTTCCCCCCACTGTCCCACAAATAAATAGCCTGGTTTCTGCCCATAACATTCAAGGAAAAGGCTGTGCTTGCCTGGGGCAGAGGCCAGATGCCTTGACTTCCAGCTTCCTTCCATCAAAGCTGTGCGGTTTGGAAATTAAAATCTACAGCAATAATGAAACATATTAAAATGCATGCAAAGTCTTGAGGGCTTATAATATGCTAAAAACTGGCAATGCATGTTTACATCCATATATCAACTTGGATGTGCTGAAAAGATTTAAAGTGTAAAATATGCAAATATGTGTCATATTGTCACACTTGGTCTCTCTAATGGAACTCCCTTTCATCTCAAGTCGTCTTAATTTCATGAATATTACATGGCCCTCACACCTTTTACTCCTGCTGTTGCTAGGCTGAGAAGATTATGAAAATATGTTAATAGTAACTTTCATCAAATAAAAGTTGCAATATTCCAAATAAAGCATTTTTCCCCTCCTCTTAAAATACAAATGGTGAAGTGTTTCACGCTATTTTGTTTCCCTGTGGGAGACTAGATAACTATAGGCCAATTAAATTAATGAGAAAAGACCATGTGAATGGCAATATTTGTACATAATTCTGGCTGCCTGCATATATAGACAGGTATGTAGTGGTATTTAAAATATTCTTGAGAAATGAAAATAGTCCCAGCTCTGGGATATTGATAGTATATAGAAATGATTTTTAAACTGTTCTACACAAAAGCCCATGCTTTTATATTTAATTGTTGAAACACTATGGGAAGTAAAAGGAAGAGGGAAAGTTTGAGGAGTCTGTCTTCATTTATGATGGAGAAGAACAATGATAATATTGGGATCTCAGATAACCAAAAGAGAAAAGGATATATTCCATCCATCTTGGTCACATTGTCCTGAAACTTTCAGAATGACAGCCTTGTTCTTTATCGTGACATCTGCTGAAAGGCTCATTTTGACTTGCCTCACTGACAACTTTAATGCTTGGTGGATGACCAAAGCAATGAGAAGCATTATTTTCTGGACCTAATTCTCACCAATGGAGAAGAACTGGTGGCTATGTAGAAATGATAAGAATCTTAGACTGAGTGCCACCTTGGATTCCATCATAGGAAAAAAAGAAAAACAGCAACAAAACCTGGAACTTGGGGTTTAGCTAAAATTTTATTTTAGAGTAGCATTGGATTTAACAAATTTGGAGAAAAGATCATTTTTAACACGTGAACAGATATTCTATAAATGATTGAAGGATGGGAAACTAAAAAAGCTATATCTTGACAAGATCTTTATCAAAAATTGAAATGAGAAAGTTACATAACATTTGAAAGGAGCCAGCTCTGTGGCCCAGGAAACTTTCACGTGGGCTCTGATCCTTAAAAGCGTTTGCACAAGCAATGAAAGGAAAGACACTCAACCAAGAGAGATACAGACAAGAAGCCTGTGCCCGAGAGGCTCAAGTTGGGAAGGCTGCAGCGCAAAGTGTGCTGGGCTCCCGAGATGCTAAGGGTAGCAGGAAGGATTTTGGATACTATGTTTCTAGAGAAGAGTGCAGGGAGAATAAGCTATGGTTGAAGACAGATGGCGTAGTGCTGACAGAAGACAATGACAAGATAAAACTCGATAACTGTTTTTTTTCTGATTGTCGCTATCATTATTGTTATTTGTGTTTGTTTTCTTTTGCATTGCTGCTGTTCCCTAAAAGACGAGTTTTCAGATTAAAATTGCTAGACAAAGGATAAAAAAGGAAAATGCAGCCTTTGCTATGTGAAGCCAGAGGAAATAAGCACACGGATACTTTCATTTGGTTTTACTTTATTTATCAGAGAGTCTTTTTTCTTAAGTCGTACATAATCTTAGTGGAAAATTTGGAAATTTCCCCAATTTGTAGAGAAAACAACATTCTATATCTTTCCTCACCACTCACAGGCATACTTTCTAAACAATTTTCTATGCTACATTGTAAAGCTAAATATCATCACATGAATAGTTCTCTACATCAAGAATGCTTCCTAAATCCCAATCAATTGCTACATAATGTTTTATATTATACGTTTTTTCATCAACATTGGATACTAGTTTGTTTTAAAACTTTGTCAAATAATATAAATGAAATACAAAATATTATTTATATGTCTTTGCCCATATTTAAATATAGTTTTAGATAAATCTCTTTTAAGAGGATCAACACAGTTTACAAAATAGCCATGTTTACTAAGCTTAAAGAAATATAATAAAAAGGAGATGTTATCCTCTAAAATACAGTATTTCCTCCTTCTTACTTCTTTTTCCTTGTTGGCTGAAAGTTATCAAGTGAATTTTAAAGGGAACACGGATAAGACTTCCCTGATGGGTAATGGTGAGCTAGGTTATTCAAAATAAAGTCCTTTTGAAAAACAAAGAAATGGAATGGAAAAAAATATTTTTTTAAGTGACATCAAAACTCATTGAAGAAGGTGTCCAGCGTGCAGTTAAAAATAACACATCATGCAAAAGAACAAAGCAATACGAGTAAGGAGTAAAAAATACAGACAATAGAAAGATACCTAGTCACACTTCAAATATGAAAATGACTAACACAGGTTACAAAATGACCAAGCTTACAGTGTTTAAAGAAATAAACAGCAAGCTGATCTGCAGAACAAAAGAAAGTATATGAGAGCAGATTTGAAGAAAACAAAATAGGACTGTAGAAATATAAAATACAATAAATCAAATTAAAAACTCAGTGGAAATGTTTAACAGTAGAAGTGATACATCCCAGTTGAGAATTAATATACTAGAAGGTAGATAAGAAGATATTGTTTATCCTAAAGCACAGGGAGAAACCAGGCATAAAATTCAAGACAGAGAATATGATTTTAGGGAATAGAATGAGGAATGAGTCCAAGAAAAACAGTGGGGAAAGGATTGGGGAGAGGTAATATGCAGAAATATCATGGCTGAGAGGTTTTTGTTTTTTTTTTTTTTTTTTGCTGAGGAAGATTCACCCTGCACTACATCCATTGCCAATCTTCCTCTTTTTTCCTTGAGGAAGATTAACCCTGAGCTAACATCTGTGCCAATCTTCCTCTACTTTGTATGTGGGATACCACCACAGCATGGCTAGTGAGTGATGTAGGTCCATACCAGGTATCCGAATCTGTGAACCCAAGCTGCGGAAGCGGAACACACAGAACTTTAACCAGTTGGCCACGGGGCTGGATCCTGGCTGAGAATTCTTTAGACCTGATAATAAACCATTCCACAGATTTAGCCCCAGCAACATAAATTAAATTGAAATCCAGACCAAGAAACATCATAGAGAAATTGTTGAAAATGAAAGTCAGAGGAAAACCAAAGTCAGTCAGCAAATAAAACACAGATTTCTTTTAAAGAGTGGTGGATAGACTGACAACTGTCTTCACAAATGCAACAATTAAAGCCAAAAAACCGTGGAATTGTATCTGCAAAATACCAAAAGGAATCAATTGCACATTGATTCTATGAGCAGTGAAAATATCTGTAATGATAGAAGTGAAAATCAGAGCATTTTAAAACAAAAGCTGAGAAAATTAATAACCAGAGATCCTTATTAAAGGACTGTTAAAGTATTCTAGACAAGAAGATGGTGATTCCTGATAAAAATTTCAGTGCTATGTTATCTGTGATGCAAAAAAGTAATGAAAGTAGTACACATGTGGATAAATGTAAACAGATATTGCTACATAAAACATTAATAATAAAGTCTGGTGTATATTTTTAGATAGAATTAAAATGCCAGACATAATGTCATGATACAAATTTCATGGATGTAAATAGGATTAATGATAATCTAAGAAGAAGATATAAGATTTTATTAATTTTACTTTGGTTAATTGTGTATGTTGTTATTTTTTTTTCCAGACTTAGCCATAAAAGAAAGAGAGTGCGTAACTATAGGTGGAATAGATAAAAGTCTCAAAATAGGATAGTAGATGTAAACCTACATTTTATTAAATATGAAATATGAAATATTAATATGAAACATGAAAGACAGTCCAGGTAAAAGACAATCATTTAAATAGCAAATGCTATTTAAAAGAGATACATATAAAGCATAAGAAACAGAAAGGTTGAGATTCAAATACTACGTCAGACAAAATATCTTTTATAGAATAAAACACTCTGGCAGTCAAGATAATTACTCTATAATATTAAAAGTTTCAAATGGCCAAGAAAGTATAAATGTGATATGTACGCCTTTAAAAATATAACCTCAATTTATAGACCAAAGTTTACTGACTTAAAGAAAATAGAAAATTTACAGTCATTGTGAAATACGTATCCTAGTAATTGATATAGCAAGTCAAAAAATTGGTAAGGAAATAGAATCATCTAATGAACATATACAGTAAATTACTCCAACTAATGTGAAGCAGAAATTTTTTCCAAACATAAAAAGTATATTTACAAAAATTGTCCAGAAACTTTATTAGAAAACAAGCCTTAACAAATTTCAAGGGATTTATATCATATAGAATGTTTTCTCTAACTACTATGTAAATATAATAGATGACAGATGATAGATAGAGTATCTGCACATATTTGGAAATTAAGAAATATTTCTTCCAGCCCATGGATTAAAAAAATGGAAATTGAAGTTAGAAAATATTTTAAGCTAAATGATAATGAAAATACCACGATTCAAAAATGGTGGACCACAGCCAATGTAGCCCTCAGATTGACATTTATATAGTCCTGTGTGTGTATATATGTATATATATGTATATATGTGCATATATATGTTTATTTCGGAAGAAGCATATAAATGCTTCACTTGACGGGTATAAGTTCTGAGAAATGGATCGTTAGGCGATTTTGTCATTGTGCAAACATCATAGGGTGTAATTACACAAACCTAGATGATATAGCCTACTACACCACCTATGCTATATGGTACTAATCTTATGGGACCACCATCGTATATGTGGTCCATCGTTGAAAGAACCATTGTTATGTAGTGCATGACTGTATATGTATGTATACTTCAGAGAAATGAAGGCTGAAAATTAATGGACTTTCTAACTTCGAAGGATCTAGAAAAATAACAGTAAAAATATCCTAAAGATTATATAAAAGAGGTAATAACAAAATAATAGTAATAAATTTCAAAGTAAGAATTTTATGTAGAAAACAAACATATAATACACGGACTCAATAATGCTACTAGTTAGTTATTTGAAAAAATCTGATTAAGTTGACAAACTTCTGGTAGGATCATTCAAGGACAAAAAGAAAAGAGAGAGAGCTAGAAAGTGCAGATAAACAATAATAGAATGAAAAACCACATCACTGTAGATTCTTCAGACATTAATTCATTTGCCAAAATAAGTTACATGCCACAGGGAAATACAGTAGTTCCATGAGGAAGGAAAACACATATATGCTAACTATAATACAATCTACCACATCTCATACAACTACATTTTTGTTAATTAATTCAGACCAATTTTACTCTTCTCTTGTACAACTCCCTCCCTCTAGCCTTTGTTTAAAGAAAAAGAAGCAAATAGACCATTATTGTTTCTCTTTCCTGAGCAAGGCCTTAGAGCAACTGTTTATTTTCCTCCTAGTTATAAGCGGATGACGTATGCATTTCTTAAAATGCATAGCCTTGGATGAACTTGGAATTTTCTCCATCCGTGATTATGGATGACATCTATATTTATGATCTAAATCTAGTTGTGTTGCTTTACACTAGTGGACGAACTCTTCCAATTACAACAGTGACTGCTGAGGAGGAGCCAAAGGCTGCTAATATTGAGCTCTCTGCTTCTTCAACATTTAAAGCCAGTAAAAAAAATAAACATGGACAATCCTGCCCTTTAACATGACCAAAGTACCTGCTTGAACCAACTAGCCCACCAGGCCTGAGCATTAAGAAGACATGGTCAGTGATGGCATGGCAGACCTTTCACTTATAATCATGTACTTTTTCAAAGTGTTCCTTTTATTATCTGTCCTAAAGCTCATCTATTTTTAACTGCCCAGATTTATTATAAATGGAGTAGCAAAGCTTATAAGGTCATGCAACCCTTGATTACAACTGCAATAAATCAACCCAGATTCATTTTAATGAGATCCATAATTTCTTGGTTAATTTCTTTCTCTTTCTTTCTTTTTCTTTTTTTTTTCCTTTGGTGAGGGTTCATCTCAGTGCAAGTTTTGCAAAGCCCAGTGTTTGGTAATTGGTTGGAAGATTCTTCATTTTATGTCTCCTGACCCCGCTCCCTCTAATTTCTTCACGCAGTGAAGTGAGAGCCATTCTAAGAAACCAGAAGAGACAGATTCATAGTGAATACCCAGAATTAAAAATGAACCCAGAAAAAAGCAGGTCATAAGGTGTCAGGTTTATTTTCCTTCTGCATAATCTGTTGCCACAATGTGCACACAAGTGTGATACCCCCAGTCAAGAGATTTACCACTGAGAATGGGAAAAGAGCAAATAACTGTTTCATTATGTAAGCAAAATAGAGAAAATTTTGTCAATTAATTGTGAATTTTGTTTGAGTTATACCAAACAAACTGTAGGAAGTCTTCTTTTCCCTTGTAGTGATTTAGCTGAACAATTCACTTGGCCATTTGTTGACATAGGCAATGTGAAAGAGAAAATAAAGATTTATGCTCATGGCTATTTATAATTTTACATCCTCAGAATACCAGGTAGACGATTGGGTGAATGTACATATAGTCATTAAAGCAAGTCATATTGTTGGGCTTCTAAAACTCTTTTTTCCACAATTGTGGCTGCATATAATTCCAAAGAAAATTTGAACAAATAAGTATGTGGTAATATATATAAATTATTCCCTTGATAAAGGATTAGATTGTCCCAAACTTTCTAACCACCATATCACATGAAAAAATATCAAGACAAACAGAGCTTTACTTTTAATGGGAGCTTGTCAAGCATAGCTTTGCTAACAAGCTCTCGTTTTAACACCAGGCCATTTGTCATATAGCCCCAATGTAAAGAATTATTCCTATAAAAACAGTAATAATAATAATTAATATGTGTTATTATTCTTAAAGCAACTTAGAATTTTAAAAAGTACCTAGTCTTTCTTTTAAATATGGTATGATGGATTTTACTGAACCAAAATAAGTTTAAGATTGGTGTTTTAGCATCTAAATAGGTATCACCTTTTATGGTGTGTCTATTATCAACAGCGGCAAGACAATCCTATATTCAATTTTCCATTGATCATCTCATTTGTTATAATTGTCTTTACATATTATTCATATATCTTTAGTCAGAAAATTATAGTGTTGGGAAAAATAGAGACTAAGTGCAAACAATTCAACATACAGATGAAGAATCTAAAGCCCCAAGAATTGACGCTGGTGGTAAAATAAAAAATTGGATCCAACACTTCTGATTTCTAGTTTAGTATACTTTCTATCAAACGTTAGTCTTGGTCATCAACCTAGAAGACAGTCATACAAATAGAAGAAAGATCAAGAATAAGAAATGTCAATCACATGAAAAATTAGAATATGAGGGTGAGTTTCACCTACTAAGAGATACTTTTTTAAATATACCAAAATTATGTATATGAAGACAAAGACTATCAGGGCCAGATCAAAAACTATGAAAACAGAGAGGAAGCAGAGAAAGGGATTTTTATTTTTCTACTCCATTCTAGAATAATACAAATAAGAGCACTTTTCAAACATGAAATAACTTAATTGGAGGCAAGCATTACTTTACCTAGAGGCTAGTACACCTATTACTTTAATGGTAAAGGATATCCAAGTATAAGAATCCATCAATCAGCAGTGATTTGAGAATAAGACGTACTTAGCACTATATTTAGTGGTGACATGAGTGTATGTTCATAGGCTTACAGTAGATTGTTGGACCCAAACTAAAAATATAAAAATAAAAAAATTGTGAAAGAGTTCTAACTAACTGTCAATTCACGTGACGTTATTTTACTAGAGCCACTGTGATTCTAAATAAACTTATCCAAACAGCTAAAATCAGCCTCACCAAAGGATGCAACCAGTGCAGTTTTCAACGGGGACTGGTAAAAAGATAAATGAAGGGAGAGAGAAGAATATTCCAAGGAGAGAAAGAGAATGGGCAAGATTGAAGAGGCAGAAATGACTAGGGCGACAGAAAGGCACAATGAAGACAGCCTAGTTTGCAGAAAATATGTACTGAAGCCATTCAGAGTGAGCAATAGAAAGGCAGTTAGCTGGGCAGCCCGTGGAACCTAATTGGACGTGTTTGTATTTAATATATGATAAATGGCTAATAGATTATTAAGAGAGGGTAGGATTTTTGCGGGATATTGGTAAGTTAGCGTTCTCAAACTGTTCCTTGGTGACTCTCTCAGAATCCTGGGCTACACTGATTTTGATATGAAATTTAACTTTAAACAATATTTGAGCACAATTTATACCATGATACTAATTGATAGAATGTAATTAGCTAGCCACCTAAAGTTTTCCTTGATTGGAGTATTTAAATGTCTTAGAAGTACTTGCTTTAAATCAGTGATTATTGTTATTTAGTTATATATCAATATTTAAATACATATATTTAAAATATGCTGGAAGAGACAACATCAGTGCAGACATTACACTAAAGTGAGATAAATAACCACAGTGACTGTCCAAACCTCAGAAAACACAGGCATATTTTCTCATTTGCTGTTTTCTAGGGTACACAAGATATATCTTTTAAATTAATATTCATAATTTATGTATTTGTCCAGATATTCTATTTCTAGATATTTATCCAATAGACATTAAAACATACATTCACAGTATACTTATATAAGAATGTTCCTAGCAGCTTCATTCATACTAACCTGAAATGGGAAAGAACACAAATGTGTATAAATAGAAGAATGAATGAAAAATCCCTGGTATATTAGTACTACGGAATGCTACTCAACAGTAAAAAAGAACAGACTACTGATATATTCAATAACATACACACAAAAATATTACTCTGAGTCAAAAAGCTGGACACGAAAGAGTAAACAATGTACGGTTCCACTTATATGACATTCTAGAATAAGTGAAACTAACCTATGGTGATAGAAATCATGTCACCGACTGCTTCCGTGGTGAGGTGTTTGACTAGAAAGAAACACAAGAGAGCATTCTGGGGTATTAGAAATGTCCTGTGTCTTGATATACATTTGTTAGTACACTTAAGATCTGACAGTTTGCCTTATGTAAATTTTACCCTAATGAAAATTAACATCCATAGTTGTTTTTCTATTTGTACTTGGCTCACATTGAAACCTATGTAGTACTAGTTATTAAAGGGTTTGCCATTTTATCTTCTCTTTATTCTTTGGTTAATGAATTGCTTGAAAGATTTTTTCCCTTAATTTTATAGAATGTGTCTTTCTTTATTGTTTCAAGATATTTTGGGTAATTGTTGTGGGCTTCTCTATGTAAGAGAATATTAATTTTTATCAGATACATATCACAAATTTTGAACAAAAGTTTCAATGTTTCAGTGGGGTTTGGTCTAAAGCATGATATTAATATTTCAATTATAAAGTGGGTGATGAACAATGAAACCTCTTGATCATCTTTGAACTATTCAAATGTATCCAAGTTTCTCTTATCTATTAAATATAGGTTGACATGCCTTTTCTTTATTTCTCCTCTTCCTCTTTACTACATGATGCTTTGCAGCTCTGGATTATTACACCTTGTAATTACAGTTCCCCTTCTTAACATCTCCACCAAGCTCTTCAATGTTTTGGTCTATTCTTCCTTCAAATTGCTGTCAGTTCAGCCCAGAAGGCATAACACTACCATCCTGTACTCAAGCAGCTACATTTGGGGAATGAGTCCTGATAGTACGTTTTTTAAATTTAAGAAATTCTAGGTGTCCACCATATACTCTATGGAAGATTTCTCACTCATTTAAATGGTTCTGGTTATTAGTGATAATCAAATTGAATGGCTTTTAATGTACTCTCTAGAAATTCAGTGAGCATAATGCCCTAGAAATTAGGCCACCCAGTTTCTCTTCCCAGTTACATCACAAATTCCTTGCCCAGCAGCTTATTTCATCCCTGGAACATGGTTTGCTCATAGAGAAATGGTGGTATTAAAAATAAAACCAGGGTCCCTTCAGGCTCTAATACAAGGCTGTGCTTAGCACTGTTAGAATTTAAAAGTGAGATAAAGCAGTCCAAACTTAAAGCCTCTAAATGTGCACACTGTGTATAAACACTTTATGATTATAGGTAAAACATGTATTGAATAATGTTTAGAGAATTAGATTTTCCCCAGTGACCATGTCACTGTCCTATATAAAGCTTGTTGATCATCAAACATAAGGGTCTAAACAGTAGACACAAACATCACTTTTTTCAAGGAATCTTATCACCTGAAAAATCATTGATCAAAGATACAAACACAAAACTGCTGACAAATATTTTTAGTTATCAATAAATCAATAGGTTAAAGTAACACTGAGCAAGAGCAGAAACAAAAGTGAATTGTTAGTCATGATATTAAAAATAATTAAAAATAACAAACAAATAAAAAATAGTGTCCTGGTTTGTGTTCTCCAGGATCAGATCTTAAAACAAAGATTTAAGTGAAAGTAGTTCATTTTGGAGGTGATCACAGGAGGGACCGGGGAGCAGAGAAAGAACGGAAGTTAATCACACAGGTAACATTGGACCAGTTACCACTGTGGCAAATGGAGCTCCATTCCACTGGGGAACTCTAGGAGCCCGTGTAGAACATGCCTCCGAATTATTCCAACCCAGGTGCAAGGAGCAGGATATTTATCCCTCCACTCTCCTAGTCATTGTTTGAGGGCAATTTCCATGGCACTCACTCTTCAGCAGTCCCAGCTTGCCCTGGGCTTGATCTGAGCATGCTCTTGTGGCCAGAAAGCGTCCCACAGGTGGATTGTCACAGCTTCACAGCCATCTGCCTTCTGTGGGAATAGGTGACTGCAGAGAGGATATGGCTGAGCACAGACAGCTCGCTACATCAGACTAAGCTGAGTCCACTGCAACAATCTTCTTGGATCAGGTGAGATTTCAAGCATATGAATTGATAAAAAGGCATGAGTTAATTTTCAGAAAAGAGTTTAAAACTAGTCATAGACTAAGTTTATCTCAATACCCTACTTACTAGAAAACTCCAACCCCAGTATATTAGACCGAATCAATTTAAATTGCCCCCCTCACAGCTGAAAAATCCAATTTGTTTTCTTGAAATCACATGGCTGGATATTTTCTGAGCCAGAAATAAAATCCAAATTCTTGGGTTAGAATTTTACATCATAAATACCAGTGGTTCTCAAAGTGTGATACCCAAAAAAAAAAATGACTAGCATCAAGATCACCTGGAAATGTGTTAGATGTGAAAATTCTTGGATACCACTCCAGACCTACCAAATCAGGAACACAGTGGATTGGTGCCAGCTATCTGTTTTAATAAGGTGACTCTGCTGCATGCTAAAGATTTAGAACCATTGATACCTACTATTAAGATTTTATCTATACATAAATAAGAAATGACATTTCCCTCACTCTCCGTCACAAAAATACTGTGCTATGTAAGTTAAAAAAAATACATTGTATGCAGTATTTTTCCTTTCTGGCTGATTTTTAAAATATGTACATTAACAATATATATTTTATCCAAGTATTTTCATTTATAGGTCAAAATACTAAACTATTTCCAATGTAAAATAATCTAATTTGGAAACAATTTAGTAAACTAGATTAAAAGATAGAAAAACTGTGTTAAAATTTATGTGACTTTCTGGAAGACAATTTTTTTCTTTAGGCTTAAATTTCCTCAACTGAAAAAAAAGAGTCTTGAACTTGGAACTAGGTGATTTTTAAAATTCTGTCCAGCTCCATATTTTTCTGCTAGTTATAATTGAAGGATAATTCTAGCAGAATGATGAAGCAGTCTTGTGTATATATGACCCTCCGTAATTCTGGCTCCATTACTGGGCAATTGATTTAAGGAAGAGAAAAGCCCAGAAATTTATATAATCTGGGGTTTAAATGATAGAAATCTTCTTTCTTTATGCATCAGCTGGAATGCCCAAGTCTTTAACTGAAGCTGATGTATTAGCTTGTCTTGCTGACCTCTTGGTCTAAGAAGGCACAATCTGTGACACCGGCGATCCCCAAGACTCTTCAAAACTGAGTCATTTTCTCAGGGCCGGGGTGTTCTGGTAGACTAGATTTAAGCATCAGTCAGCTGCAAAGAGAGCAGCTTCTCTCCATTCACGGCTGACTCTCTGCACTGCTTGCCTTGGCAACTCTTCTGGCCAATCAGAGCTTAGCCTTGCAGAGCTGTTTCTAATATTAACTAACACTTTCCCTGATGTAGCTTCAGTACATTACGCTATGTTCTCTTCTTAATAATGTGAGTCACCCACACCAGCTCAAGGAGGTGCATTGCTTGTAAATAAGCCACAATCAGCGTAGTTTCCAACTGATGCACTGCAGCTCATTCCTCCCCCACAGGGAAGAAAGTAACTTTGAAAAGGACGGAATCACTCTGCTTCCCCCGCAGTGTCATCACTGCAGAGCTGCAGGGTAAGCTAGTGGTCAGTTCTGAGGCTTTGTGCTTACAATCCGACTCATTTGGTGATTCATATGATTCATTTTAAAGTATCATTGGGACCGTCTGAGATAAGAACGTACGAGCAAAGAAAAGAGAGTATGCATCATGGCAAGCTATAAATGTGACTAACTCTTTATTTTGAGGCAATTGAAAAGAATGTTTCTTAACTAATCACTAAGTGTTCTCTGGTCAAAAACTACCTAGAAGACTACAAGAATCTAATAAAAGCTACTGTCATAAAAGATCAAAATGATCAAAGCTTCAGCCCACACTAGAGTCCTGCTGAGTGTCTGAGACACTTTCCAGAGTAGGGTCAGGGTTTATTGGCAGAAGAGACAAGAAGGGTGGAGATTCTCTATCTCAGGAGGCAGAGTCATCTCAGGCCACTCAGATCTTCTCTGATATATTTTGTGTCATGCATACAAGTAGAGTTGATAGGCAAAATATTTAATTTTATTTTTATTTGCTAAATCTGGCAACGCTAATACAAGCCATAGTCTTATTACTTAAACTGAGAGAAGAGAGATGAGGTAAGAAAACAATTACATCTTAATCAGAATAAATATTTTGCATAGAGACAGACACTTTCCAAAAAAGTTTTCAAATTATTTCTTCCCTCTCCATATGTGGTAAATATTTACCTCCATTTGACAGGTAAGGAAACAGAGAGATTGAATGATTTTACATAGGCTCCTGAGCAATAACAACAGAACTAGTGCTCATGGCTTCTGATGTCAAGAAAGTGAGTATTCTACTCCGCCACAGCTCTCTGAAAACAAATTAGAGGATGTGGGTGGTACTTATTTGGCCAGCATCCAATGTTTCTCCACCCAGAAAATAGGACCAATATTTTCTGTGGAAAGTCATCCTTATCTCATTTTTGTACTAGAAGTTTGGATGGGATGTACCCACCTACCAACTCCAGAGTTGATCGTTATTAGCTTAATCCATCAAGATATCCCATCACAACGGCCATGGTGAATGGGGCAGAAGGGTGCTCATGATCTAAGCTGCTTCAGAGTGGACTTCACAATCTTTTCTGAACTAGAAACAAACAAGCATATAGCCCCAGGAGCTATTGACAGCTATGTTGAAACCATAAAGAAAAAATCTGTATGAGATGGAGGAAGACAAAAGAATTAAAGATGGAAAATGTAAAGAGAGAGATCAAGTATTGTTCTCAATGTATGAGAGCTTAGTTGATCTTGGACATGTTTGCCTTAATTTTTGCTGGACCACCTTCTCACTCACTCCCATCACAGCTTACATTAAGTGCATTCTCTTTACTCTGAGCCTTCTTAAAATGTACTTTGCAATTCACTCAATTTACTTTCCTACTTTGTGATAATAACCCCTGAATACCTGAATACACAAATCTAAAGTAAGCATGGAAAATAATCTTGCTTATAGCACAGAGAAACATAGATTTCATTTTTACAGGGAGAAAGCTAGAGGCAGGTCATCTCACTGACAATTCAAGTTGACCTTACTATCTAGCACAATCCCTGTTTCTTCTTCTTCAGGGATTGTTCATGGTGGATGCCAGTTTCATTGACCTCTGGGTCAAACGGTCCCTATTATTGTGTGACCTAGTATAGGAGGAACCAACTGAAGGGCAAACTGAAGATGTTTCAGACATAGGAGACAGACACATGGAAATAACTGTATATGCATCCATATTTCTAAGTGGTTGTGGTCAAATGATCCTCTTATTTGAGTAGATAAATGTTAGAGCCAAAAACAAAAAGTAATCTAATGTTGAAAGTAAGATGATATATATATGAACACATTGTGTTAGTTTTCTATTTCTATTATGAAGGTAAATGCATTAAATAAGTTGAAGACTGTATTCTGAATTACAGTGCTTAGATAAAAGGTGTATTTGGATTTTAAGTGTTGACATCTTTATCTGAGCCCTCTAACACTATCATTTGACATTTGTTTATATTATATTTTCTCTTGCAAGTTTGTATGACTTGCATTATTTAAACTTGCAAAGTTCATCAATCCAGAGTTTCCACTTCTCTTATATTCTCCACAGTGCTTAGTACAGATTTATGTCTAGTACAGAGGGACAAAAATGATCAATCATTGTGTTTGAGGACCTGAATGTAAATTGTTTTCCTAATACTTATGAGCTCTTACTTTATTTACTCTCTTCTTTTTTTTTTTTAATTTTTTGTTTATTGCAGTAACATTGGTTTATAACATTGTATAAATTTCAGGTGTACATCATTATACTTCTATTTCTGCATAGATTACATCATGTTCACCACCCAACTACTAATTACAACCCATCACCACACACATGTGCCGAATTATCCCTTTTGCCCTCCTCCCTCCCCCCTTCCCCTCTGGTAACCACCAATCCAATCTCTGTCTCTATGTGTTTGTTTACTGTTGTTATTATCTACTACTTAATGAAGGAACTCTCTCTTCTATCATCTATAAAATGGGGATAACAGTGACTGTCCCTCAGACCTCACTGAGGAGCTGAAGATCTCATAAAATAAAACACGTGAGCTTGTACTTCAATGCAAAACTGTGCATTGGCTATAGCACGCCCTTCTGATCTCTCAGATTCTAGCCTTGTTCATTATTTTTGAGCCATTTTACACCTCTTTGTAAATTGCATGTAACTGATAAATAGGCAAACTATCTTTTCCAGTAGAGTTTCCGTTGAAACTTCTTCTCCTGCTGTAGAAAAAACAGTTTTGGGTCTATTTGCTATTCAATGTAAATTTGTGGTTTTTTGATTTTCCCTTTGAACAGGTTATAACATCTGCCTGATTCTCTAATATGAGAAATATCAAATCTTTAACACATGTTCATTTTTTATATCTGTGAGAGAGTCATAATTTTACCTTTTTATGAGAATTATCTTTTAACAGTTTCAGAGATCTTTCACTGAGATACTTCATGTATTCACCTATCAGAGCCAGGTAACCTTCCCCACCAGAGGAGGGAATCTTGAGGGGTGGTTTACACCCAGACACATCTTTTCTTACCTCCCAGAGGTGATTCCAAAGTGTTAATGGAACTTAAATGACTTTCTGTTTCTTTAATGTTAATTTTACTCTCTAATAATTTTGTTTTACTTTTTTTTTTTTTTTGGCCATTTTTATTCTCTATTGCTGGAAGCAATGTTTGGGAATTTAGTTTTATAGTCTGATTATTTGATGATCACTGTACAAGTATTAATTGTTTATAGAAATCTAGCCTCTATTGGGTGAGAGACAACAGAGACTGTGGTTTATAAATTTTTTTGATTAGTAGTTGAATTTCCTGATCTGACCATTTGGTGATTTCTAGTCTCTGTTAGATGAGGAATGACAGAGAATCTAGTTTGTAAATCTTTTCTATTTGTCTGTTTTGAACTCCAAACAACTACGAATTTTTTGTACCCAGAAGGAGATCGGTGCTATGGTAGACTGGTAAGATTTTGTGGTTCTTTATTTATTCTTGATCCTTAGGTGAATTTTAGAGTTGAAGCTCTCTATTTTTGTCTGTATGTCCTTGTGTCTAACTCAGACAGGCCTTTACCACTGATGGATAAATGCATAATGTTTTCCTACCTCCGGATGATATTGATAAATTAGACTATAAAATCTCTTAAAGAAACTTGTTTTGGTTGGCTTATAGAGATAAATAAGCACTTACATAAACTGAATGGTCCTAAAACTTCCAAAAAATAAGGAAATTGAACTTTAATACTTTAAATGGGCAAAAAAATGTATTTTTACAAGAAATAATTTAGAAATATTTTAAGAATTCAAGGGAACATAATTTAGATAAGCCCAGCAAATGAGACTACTTAAATATTTTTGGTTTAATGAAAACAGCTATGTATTCTTTGATTTATCCATGTTAAATATAATACAAGCATACATTTTTCTTCTTTGCGTGTATGTTTTTCCTAAACTAACACAAGTTACTGATCAAATAAGCTACCATTCCTTCTACTTAATGTTCAAGATTATGAAAAATGTAAATCTATGTTTTGAATCTCTATGCAGGTTCATTTTATTCTAATAGTAATTGCGCTTTGTAGCTGTCAGCTTGAGGAAAATTTCCAAGATCTTCAGGTGACTTAAATTCTTGGACTGATATTAAATTGAGTTAATTAGTACACAGTCATTGGATACTTAGATCATTTCTAAGTAAAACAGAACACTGAGACATTGATTACTAAGCATGATTTTCAGTTTATATGCTTTTGCTTCTTATTTTTATATGCTACCTAGAGGCTCAATCTTTGGGTCTGTTAATGACTTGTTCATTATTGCCACTTTGAGAAGTTGCACTATAAGGGATGTTTGTGGCTGTAGAAAGCTAGGTTACGCGTATGCGTGATCTCTGCTGATCTGCTACAAATTGCTGGTGTCTGACAGTTTGCAATCATCCACCTCCATTTTTCTCAGTGAAATAAGTGTTCCTTTAGTTAAAAGTTAGAGTTACTGTAAGTAAATGAGAGTATACCAGGAGTAACGGTGGCAGAAACATACAACTCTGCACGTGAAGCGACAAGAAGTTCTTGTTTAGTAAGAGAAAGAGTGAATAGTTTTGTTCTAAAGTGACTACTCCAGAAAAGAAAGAGGGTGGTGAAGGACAAACCTGAATGAATATAGAAAGTTGTAGAAGGTTCATAGAAAGGAAATTTTATTTGCTTTAGATTATAGTGTGTGCAAATAATGAGTCTGAAGAAGCTATGAAATATGATAAAATCTTAGCAAAGTTTGCTCACTTTCGATGGGGTGTTTTCTTCATTTACTCTGTATTGCTTTGGCCTATGGTATGTAATTCTGTGTAATCTGCACAGATTTTGTGTTTTACCAGGATAATTTTCTGTGCTATGTGTTCACTTTATTATGGCCTTGACTATTTAAAAAAAACAAGAGACTCCTCACTAGTGAGTAAGCTAAAGTTCTTTACAATCATGTTACATTTTACGTTTGTTCTTAAATATTTTGTTGCCACTTTTAAATGAGTAGACAAGTATTATTTTTTTTTTTAAAGAAAGCTCAGATATGGTTACTTTTATTTATTTATTTATTTATTATTTTTGTGAGGAAGATCAGCCCTGAGCTAACATCCTTGCTAATCCTCCTCTTTTTGCTGAGGAAGACCAGCTCTGAGCTAACAACTATTGCCAATCCTCCTCGTTTTTTTTTCCGCCCCCCAAAACCCCAGTAGATAGTCGTATGTCACAGTTGCACATCCTTCTAGTTGCTGCACGTGGGATGCGGCCTCAGCATGGCCGGAGAAGCGGTGTGTCGGTGCGCTCCCGGGATCCAAACCTGGGCCGCCAGTAGCAGAGTGCGCGCACTTAACCACTAAATCACGGGGCACGCCCGGCAAGTATTATTTCTATCTTAAGTGTTCAGATCTCATGACAACAATTTTTTAAAATTTTTTTATGGAGGGCCTTCCCCAAATTGAATCTTAAGTGTAGAATGAAATAAAATATATTGAAACTCTCCTGATATTTTTGCACCAAAAATTATCTTTGAGATTTCCCAGAGGGATCTTGAAAAACCACAAAGATTTGTTCCACCTTATAAAAAAGAGTTGCCATAAAAATTAGATTTATTTGTTATGCTAATATTAATGAGTTTTATGGATGGAGTTGTCAAATCTGAAGAGATGCTTCTCTTTTCCTAGGCTAAATTTTCACGGGTATATTGTTGTTAATATATGGAAATTGTATGCTGTATGGAAAGTTCCTAGAGATGTGTCAATGCCCTAGCTCTCCCAGACCTGTTTCTGTTTATCAGAGTTCTGGTGCTGCTCTGCCTTATGATATTAGTCAGCAATGTTTTCTTATTCTTTGTCTCCATGCCTGATTGGAATCTCTTACTGAGTATTCTTACTTCATGGTGGTATAATTATTTGCATAGATTCAATAAGAATGTACCGTCCTTTTCGAGGACATAGTTGGAAACATTGGCTATATAGCCAAGTCTCTCTCTGGAATGTCATATTTGAGAATGATGCTCATTTAATCAGCTATGACCAGCCCCTTTTAAGTAACAAAGTTTGACTTTGTAGAGTCAATGTTTACAAAGCCCTCTTGAAAACTTGCCTGGTACCTGGCTTTTAAGGTTCCTAGCCTTAAAAGTGAGTAAGGAACATTACTTTTAGGCCAGTCCAGGAAGCTTAGAATATCATGGAGCCTTGCAAAGCGAGGCATTTACCCAATTAATAGGTACCAAAGGTGAAATCTGGTAAAGAAAGTTTCTTTGCTTGGTTTTCTAGCCCAAAAAACCTGTTAAAAATCAATGTGAGATTTCTCATGAAAATTTCCACCAAAGCAAATATAAGAAGGTCTATGTGGTAAATTAACACTCTTGATGCACCTGTGTCAATAATCAGGCTAAATCTAATGAAACCAGTCTTATTTTGTAACCAAGAAAAAAATTTGAGATTATTTTTGATCAAAAGAGAAGAAACTATAGAAAAAAAATCAACTTGTACTATAGTGGAAAAGTGTGCATTGTTTATATCACACTCGTCTTAGCTGTCTGAATCTAGCCCTGTTCATTATATTGAACTATTATGCACCTTTTTGTTAATTATAAGGGACTTATAGGCAACTCTGCCTTTTCCATAGTTTCCATTGATCTTCTCTTCCTTCTGTGGAAAAACCAGTTTATTTGCAATTCAATTCCTTTATTCCATATAAATGTGTGTTATTTTGAGTTTTCTTTTGAACTGGTTATATCTCCCTGGTTTCCTCTTACGAGAAAAGTCGACACTTTAACATATGTTTATTTTTATATCTGTAGGACAGCCCTGATTTTATCTTTTTCTGAAAATTATGTTTTAATAGTACTATACAAATGTCAGATTGCAACTGATCATTATCAACGTTCTGGATCTGCCCTTAGTCATTTCCTAAAGGCTGTTAACAAACAATATTAACAATAATGAAAAAAATTAAATGCAAAAAAACTTTATCATTGTGATTATGTAATGAAGTGTGGATGACTATTTTATATTAAATTAAATATGTTTTATTTCTTTTTAGGTGATTAAAAAATCTCTTTATTAATTGGAGGAGTGATTTGTTAAGTAGGAACACAGCATTTTGTCAGTTGCATCTTGCATTCACCATTGTCCCTCTGGCCAGGCCCTCAACAGAATGAACCCAGTGTCCTGTTTGCCTTACCTCACCTGTCCTGCATGAGTTCTCCAAAATAATTGCTAACAGTTCTGGTATTTCTTCTGCCAGCTTTTTCTGTACTCTGGGATGATTTTCATTGGGCCTTGCTGATTTAAGTATGTTTACATTATCTTGGTATCCTTACCTAGTGTCCTCTTTCTATTATTATTGTTATTTTCTCTTGGTAATCCTTGTTTTTGTAACTTTAGCAGCTTATCTTTTTCTCACTGTTAACACCAATTATATTTTTGTTTCTATATTGTTGCTGTTGATAACACTTTAGTATTGTTCTTGGAAAAGTAAGTACCCCTAAAATATAGAGGGGGATACTGAGATTATTTCAACAAAAAGAAACATAGTTTGTGGGACATTTTGTTGTTATTTAATATATAAATCAAGTTTTGGAAAGAAGATGAAATGTGCATTTAGATTATCTATGAGTCGTCCCACATCACGTGCAAGATGAACACAGTAGTTTATAGTCTTGATGGTGAGATAGATTATAGTACCCAAAGCGAGCAATGAACAATTTTAGACAGTTAATAAATATTGATATAGATAGATATGGATATATCAATATCTGTCTATCTGTTTATCTATCTATCTATCAGGAGAACGAGAGTTGCTGCCTTATAGGTTTGAGATGAGAGTACTATAGGGTGTTTGGACAGGGGTCAGATGCTAAGGTAGTCTGAAATAATTTTATGGTCTTTGAAGTATTTGAATGGCTGCTTATTAGTATGAGTGGATCTGTAAATCACAGACAATGAAAGTAAAAGGATGGCTCAGTGTGATAGTGTCAAATGGGATGCAGATCAGACTGAGCAGGAGCTGCCCAAGTAGGCATCTGGCTCAGCCAAGTGTCAGAATTACGGCCTGGGCAGGCTCTTTGAGATTTTTTGTCACACTCATGTAATAAAGACAATAGCACTTTCCTAAAAGATTGTTTTAAGAATTGGAGATAAAATACATAAATGTCTCATATCTAATTAGAACTAACAAAATTGTAGTGGTTATTATTATTTTTGGAAACAACCATCCCCAGGCTTCATTTATTGAAGGTGTGGCTGTGTATCTGTCTATGTGTGTGTGTCTGGGAGAGTCCTTTTCTGTAAAATACAGTGTTTCATTACATTGAGTACTTTTTGTTATCTATAGAGAAAAGTTTATGTTAGCCTTATCCCAGTTACTTCATTCCTCTTATCTGTGCTTTTCAGCCTTTCCTCATCGTGAGATCTCTCTGGCCAGTTGGACAGAAATCAGGTCCAGAGGTTGGTATCATCTACTTCAGGAGTAAAAGCTTGATTGAATGTGTACTGTATCAGAGCAAATGTTTTTCTTTTATTTACTAAGGTGGATTTGAGCCGTGGACATCAGAGCCAAGGAGGAGAGAGAGTTCTCTGAAGTTGGTTCCACTGTCTCGTCTAGGGCTGAGACCAGGGCTGAGTGTTCCTCTAGCTTTCGTGGGATATACTACTTAAAATCAGGGAATCTTCATGGAAATTTCATGTGGACTCTGGCCTTTCAAAAAGTGACTATCATGTTTTTTGTTCTGTTCAGAGGAAAAATGTTTTAAGATGTCAAGAAGTGCTGTCACATTGCAGTGTTTCTGTGGATGTACTCTCATAGATGTGAATAAAGCAGATGACTCTCATGCTGGTGTACTTATTAGTAGGCGAATATGTGGAAATTATGAGATACTTATCTTAACATAAAAATTTGTGGTCAGGGCCAAATTTGAGCTATTTTATCTTCTCTTTCAAATAGGGCATAGCTAGAATGAATTGGAGAGGGCAGTTGTCTCAGATGCACAGAATATAACTTCAAATGAGGGAATTCAGATGGAGGTATACTCAGCCTTGGCCTAATTTAGTCTCCAAATCAATCAGTATGTCTCTGAGCTACAATTCCAAAAATTATTCCCCTATTTATTCATTTATAATTTACCCTCTACCTTAGAGAAACAAGATCATCATTGCTAAGCCTTATTGGGTAATGATTGCTTAGTGTCTTCTCTGTGCCAGGTGCTCTCCTGGGTGCTGGAAGGGATGTCCAGAAGTATGACTATGGAAACTAATTTTAAGGAGTTTACAGTCAAATTATGTAAAAGGACATACACCTTAGGATATTATTAGGTGTCAAATAAAGATAGCTAACATTATTAGAAGTTTCATGTTTACTATGTGCTAAGTTCTATTCAGTGTGAGTTACAAGTATTACTCATTTAATTTTTACCAAAACCCTTAAAGTAGATAATACTATTATTCCATTTTACAGGTGGAGAAACTGAGGCATAGTCAGTTTCAGCAACATATCCAAAGTCACACAGCTACTGAACTGTCTTGCTAACATATGAGTTCAGGATGTTTGATTGAAGAGTGCTCATAGCCACTTTACATGTGGGAGAGACAATGCCTGCTTTAGGAGCAGGAGTATTAGGTCCCAGTGAACTGGGTCTTGCACAAATGGCTTTGAAAAGGAAGAATTTATATTGGACTTTTAAGGATAGATAGATATGTTGGCATTCAAATGCTACAGTAGGAGGGGGACAAAGCCATTGACCTACATAGAGGATAAAATTGCCATTTTGTAGGAGTTCATTGTTCTGAAATCTGACCGTCCATCCTCCTCCATCCATTCACACCATTCCATATCTTCTTCTCACTTTAATTTTGAGTATAGGTCTAGTCCCAGTGGCAGAACCAAGGTCTGAGTCATGAGGGATGATGTAAACTGCTGTAGGCTGAGGATGAGAGGTGCGTACGAGAGCTTATACCCTTTTTTAGTTTTATAGTCTGATTATTTGATGATCACTGTACAAGTATTAATTGTTTATAGAAATCTAGCCTCTATTGGGTGAGAGACAACAGAGACTAAAAATTCTCATGAAGAATTATGTTTATGTACTTGATCAACTCTGGAAAGAGGGAGAGGAAAAGTGACTCTATTAGAATGTGCTTTCTAAATTAAAAGTTAACCTCCCTCCCTTCAACCTCTTTACTGAGAGTGTGGCCATATTGCCATAAGAATTATTGAGTCCACTTCATCCCCAGGATACCTGGTATCAAATAATCATAGAATCATAAACTTTTAAACCAGAAAGAAACCACAGGAATAATGTTATTTATTGTATTAACGAGGAAAAAGATTTCCTTAAATTGAAGCTCTGGGTCCCTAAATCTGGCAGGGACGTGATCAGAAGAATTTCCTCTGAAAGTCTATTTCTTACTGTCTGTTGAGTTCATATGTCATTTAATCATGCATGCCTTGCATGGTGACCCTGACACCCAGTTCTAGCCAGCACTATTATTGATAACGTATAGTTTTCAGTGGTCCTGTAACTCCTAGAAAGACTCTACCCTCCTGTTTTCATACCCCATAGCGTCTAGCTGAGTCTCTTGCACCCAGTCAGTGCATTTGATGAACTGACTGATGTCAGGAATCAGGAGAGGAGACCCAAATGACTTGCTTTTGCATGAAGATGTGAGAATCAGCAGATTCTTAATCTTGAGGCCTTCAATGGCTACTCCAAACCTGGAGATTTTTGTGTGGAGGGGTGTGAATTTGAAAATTTGCTTTAATCCTGACATCAAAAGGAAATCTGTGGAATGAACTCTCCTGTTAAATGAAACTGAAACTAAAAATAAATAGAGTTGGTGTGCATATCCTTGCTAACAGAAGCTGCTGAATCTCGCACACCTCTTACAGAGATTAATCCCTTCCTACAGGCCAGAATCTAATTATAAACCATTCTAATTAGTCAAGAAGTAGGACTGCTGTTCCTTTTTGAGGAAAGAGTCTAGCAAGCGATGCCACTGCTGCGCGAGAACTCCAGAACGAGGCGGAAAGAATTTAGGTGTTAACACAAGTCAGTCGTCTCATACCATGGAGCTGATCTGCTTGCTTCGGTTGGCTCCTGCCTATATATTTTTATGGGGCATCTGAAGTTTATTTTGTAGTTTTAAGTTCGCTATAGTGTCAGTTTCATCATAGCAAGCCTTTAAACCTAAATAAACGTTATGTAAAATATTATTTTGACATTACATTAAATGGATCTTCAGAACTTTCAAGTGCTCTAGGGCAAAAAGAAGAAAATCTTCTAAGGAAAAGCCTTAATATTCCAGATATAATGAGTTTGTTTTACATTATCTTGCTTATTATTTTTTTCCTCCGGACTGTTTTCACTTGGGTTCCTTTCATATCCCAGTTAGCAAAGGAATTGACCAGAGCTAAGAACAGCCCTAGAGCAATAGCTAAAATTCCGCTGTGCTTGTCAGATACTGTCTGACCACTGATTACTGCCCGAGGGGAATTTGTTTCTTTTGTAAACTTTTTGGTGGGTTCCTATCACCAGGGAAACAGGCTTTGTCTCTCTCATGAGAAACTGCAAGAGGATATTGAGGAATGAAGGAGCTTCTTAATTTTCTAATTATTTTAAATCTTGGGTTTGTGTGCTATTTTAAAGGGTGAGGTGAAAAAAAGTTTTCTCCATAATACTGAAATCAGGAAAACATTATAATAATTGACGATACAAATGTGATCTACCTGGAAACTAGCCTCAGGCAAAGGTCTACATGAATCATGCTGGATAAGTACACCAGCAAACTGTCTTTTTCCTTACCTTTCACCTATGGAAAATATGCAAATTCAATTATATCCTATAGGAAAGCTTGGGATTAAATATGTCACGTTAGTCATAATCTTATCAGGAAACAAAATTCACCCCAGGTTCAAATGAAATTAATCAGGGGACTTTTTGTAGAGGTGTGGGCAAGTTTACGGGAACAAAAAGAAGATTGCAATGCGCTCTGAAACTAGCAACCCCTCCTTAGGGCCAAAGGACTTCAGGAAGGCAATAGTGCTAGTGGTGCCCATCAGGAACTAGAAATATGAAAGAAGAGACACACTGTAGGAGCACAGGGTGGGGCAGACAAATACAGAGAAGTATGTGTGCCTGTGTGAGGGGAATGCAAATGGAGAACCACCAGCACTCAAGAAATGGATCCATGAATTAACGGGAGTTCCAGATAGATTTCTTTTTGTCTATATGGAGAAGAAACTCAGAATAATCAATTTCTAGTTTATGCTTTTAACCTTTTAAATTTTTTTTTTAATTTGCACACCGGCCTGAATGCTTAACCTCGAAGGAGGCACTTATTCTCTCGTTTGTGCAGGTGCAAGACCAGCATTTGAGAGGGAGTGCCTCTTTACATTTTGCATCCTGGGTGCCTCACTTGCTTCATCTTAGTTACCACCCTGTGGAATGAAGTAGTGATATAGGTGGGGTCAAGCTGGAGTGGGTCTGATGGAGATATTCCACGCAAGAAATCAGAATCACAGTCACATAGGGACTGGGATAAGGAACTGTGTGCAAAAATGCAAACCTAAGAATCTGAGAACAGAAGTAATTATTGTAACTGTCCCAGTATTCCTGGTGCTGATATATCTAGTGAGGTCAAACTACCTATTTCTTCCTCCCTGGCCCCAAACATTTCAGGTGCTTCCATGGCTCTGGACTTGGACCTCTACTTTTTCTGTTCAATCCACCCAGAACATTCTCATCCCAGTCTCTGTCTTGAGACTCCCACCTCCCCTTTAGTGGGTCAGCTAAAATGCTTGCCCATATCTGTGACTCCTCCTTCAAAGAGAATTAATAATTTTCTTAGATGGAATATAAATTCCTTTAAGACCAGGAGGAGGCCTTAGCTGAGTACCTATTCTGCTGTATACAAAGTCAAACAACAAATAATCTGAAATGTGGCTGGGAATGCTGCTCATCATTTATGGTGAGTACCAATATTTACAGTTCTCTTCCTTCTGAAGACATGGTAGGATTTCACTTCCATGCCTTTTTAGGTATGGACATGAAGTTAGGTATAGACATGTTGCTTGCTCTGGCCAATGAAATGTGATGGTAAGTGATACCTGTCATGTCAAAGTAGAAGCCTTTAGAACTAGTGCACAATTCCCTACATTACCTTCCAACTTCCAGGATGTTCTCAATGTTGGCGGTCCATTGGTCTGCCTTCTTGAATAAGTAGGATATAGAGTAGAGCCTCCCGTTGACCTAAGATGACATGTCAGGTAAGTGAGAGGGGAAAACGTTTGTTTAACTCATCGTAATTTTCGGTTGTTTATTACTGTAACCTACATCATTATGACTAAAACAGAAGTTGTAAGAAATATCACTGTTATGGACTGAATGTTTGTGTCCTCGTAAAATTCATATGTTGAAATCCTAACCCCTGATGTGGTGGTATTAGGGGATGAGGCCTTCTGGAGGTAAATAGGTCATGAGGTTGGAAACTTCATGAGTGGGATTAGTGCCCTCAAAAGAAGAGACATGAGAGCTTGCATCCACTCTCTCTGTTCTCTGCCATTTCGGGATATAACAAGAAGACAGCCATCTACAAAACAGAAAGCTTGTTCTCATCGTGACCCAACCACGCTGGGACCCTGATCTCAGAATTCCAATTTCCAGAACTGTGAGAAATAAATTTCTCTTGTTGATAAGCCACCCAGTCTATGGTAATTTGTTATAGCTGACAAAGGGTATAACCGACAGATTGACAAAGACTGCCACTGTCTAGTCTGATGGAACACTTTAAATCCCACTGACTGAAAAGAAAAAGAAACAAACAAATAAACAAAAATCTTATCAAACATTGTCACCTAAAATAGTGAACAAAAACAGCATAGAGGAACTTCAATAGGAGCATCCTTCAAAGGATATTAGTAAGAACAAATATATCAGTGCGAACAAAGATATGGCATGCTTTAGTGTATATGTGTAGAAAGAGGAGGTGGGGGCCGTGAAGAAATCTGTTTGCCGCTAGTAGAAGTTTTGAGATGGAGAACTGTTCTGGAAATATAAACGCATAAGTAAAGCTGGCCCAGATTATCAAGTGAGCAGAGTTCATAAAATCCTAGCATCAAAGGATTGAGGAAGATCTTGAAAGGTCACTTGGTTCATTCACCTCCTTTCAAGTAGGATCACATCAAAACTATCTTAGAAAAATGAGAAGCTATTCTATTTTTAAAGCTTCCTATAGAAGGAGATTTTCCCTGACAGAACTGTTTTTCAGCTAGTGTTAAAATCTCTATTCTGAATTATATGCCTCACTCGCATTCAGGACATTTAATATAAGAGTCAGCATCTGTATGAGTTTCCTAGGGCTGCCATAACAAATTACCACAAACTGGATAGCTTTAAACACAGAAATTTATTCTCTTACAGTTCTGGAGGCCAGAAGTCTGAAATCAAGATGTCAGCAGGGCCATGCTCCCTCTGAAGGCTTTAGCAAAGAGTCATTCCTTGCCTCTTCCTAGCTTCTGGTGACCCTCAGCAATCCTTGGCTTCCTTGTCTTGTAGCTATATCACTTCAACTTCTGCCTCCATGGTCATGTTGCTTTCTTTCCTGCACACCTCTCAGTGTGTCTTCTTCCTTTCTTATAAGAACACCAGTCATTGGATTTGCGGCCTACTGTAAGGCAGTATGAACTCATTCTAACTTAACTAATTACAACTGCAAAAACCCTATTTACAAATAAAGTTATATTCTGAGGTTCCAAGTAGACACAAATTTTTGGAGGATACTATTCAAGGCATTACATCATCCTTTGTGCTACTTGTCCTGAAGCTGAAAACATCAATGATTTTTTTTAATTGCACCCATAATTGATTTTTCTTGCACTCAATGTGAATTTTTATAGTGCGTTGATTGGAGATGATTTTCATTTAATTATTTTTCTTGATGGTTTCAATTAATGTGAAATCGTTTTCAAATGCCAGTATGAACATTGCCATTGCTCTGGTGTTTAATGCGAGGAGAGAAATTTGGTGGGAGTCTAAGACCCAGGAATTGAACTTGGGAAGGTAATAATTTGGTCACACTTAGTTCATTAAATGAATGAAACGAACATACTTTATACACACAATAAGTCTAGATGTATTGTGACATAGTATATAGTGTAGGGTTCTCTTGGCCATAAATAATGCAAAAGATGTGGAGAGAGGCAAAGTGGGACATGCTAAAGTAATCAGGAAGATTTTACTTCCTGAAGTAATTCAGAAAGATAAAGAGTAGGTGGGATTTTACTAAAGAACATATATTATATTCAATTGGAGGAACTATTTGGTAAATCTGTAGGATTGGCAAATCAGTGGCGGTCAACAGAATCGACTGACCACAGAGGCCTAGCTGTAGAAGCATTTGTGAAAATATTAGCTAGGCTTTGGTTTATAAAGGTGAACCAGGGCCTGCATGTGGAAGACTTTCAATGTCAAATTAACTTCAAGCATCGTCCAACAGATGCTGGAGAGGCCTGGAAGTGGTTGAACCCTAGAGAGACGTGATATAGATGATGTTGGGAGAAGATGAACTTGGGGATAGAGTGAAGGTTATGTTTTAGGTATGAGAGTCTAAAGATTGTTGCAATGGTCCAAGAGAGTGATGAGAGCTTGTTCCATGATGAATAATGGGCAGTAATAACGCCGCTGCTATCACATGGAAATTATTTACTCCATAGAAGATATTGCACTGAGGGATTTGCATTGTTTTCTGGTAATGGTCTACAAGAAAATGTGCTTTTCTTTCCCTTGTATCCCTTCCTTCCTCAGGATATAAGAGCGTAGCTATCACCCCCAATATGTGAAATCTGCTGCTTTGGCTGCTCTCCACTTAACCTGAGTTTCATTATAAAGAAAAGTACATTCTCAGCCTTCACTGTTGGAAAAAATCTCCTTATTCAGCAAAAGATAATGTAAGGTTGCCCTGTTAACTCAGCCTTGCAGAAAACATTCCTGTCAGTTGGCATGAGCTTTATTCCTTTCACCTCAGGCAGGTGGTAAAGGCATTTTGCAAAGGAGGATTCCAAATTAGGTTAAGCACCAAAATAGGGAAATGGCTTGGCTCACCCTTGTGGGGAGAGATCGGACTGCTGAAGCATATCCAAGTTCACCTCTTAAAGCCGTGTTTCAGTGCAGCTCTTGGGAGAATAAAAATGGAGAGAATCGTTGACTATGATGCCTTTCCAACTTTGTTCTCACTGGCCTTGCCCTAATGTTCTGGGGCCTGGACACCCCGATAAATGATTATCTGCCTTATTCCAGCCTGACATTGCTTTCTCTGGGCTGTCTTAATGCCACTTCCTTCAAAAAGCATTGGATGCTCTTCATTCCAGGGGCATATGCATATTAACGAGGTCTTCTAAGAGATTGAAACTTTTATAAGACACACAAAGATGGTATTTGCATAGCGAAATACCAGTTCCCAGAGTATGTGTGTGTGTACATTTTACATATGTATGTATAAATATATACAAAATGTCTGTACATATTGATATATACATATATAAATATGTATAAAATGTCTGTATATATACACACAAACAGCTAAGATTAAACATACCTAAATAATAAAAAGTTTAGTATTTGCTATTTTCTTAACTTTTTAATATATAATTATGAGGAATTTACTTTCTCAGTCAATATCCTCATTAAGTAGATTCATTCAAATTGTGACATGTGACTGTAGTTCATTTTCACAGGTGTATACTATTCCACAGTGTTACTATATGACAAATTATATTGCTATTTTCTTGCAGATGAAAATTTGTGGGTGTGTTTTTTACCCCCAGACTTTTGCTCTTATAAATGGTGCTGCTATGAACATTCTGTCATATATCTTCTGGTGAATATGTGCAAGTGTTTTCTCCCAGCATGTACGAAGAAGTCAAATTGCTGGCTTATAGGTTATATGAATGTTCAACTTTACATGATAATATCAAACTGTGTTCCAAAGTGGTTGTACCAGTTTATACTCCCACTAGCAGTGTTTAAAAGGTCCTATTGATCTTTCAACCTTTGGTAATACAGACATTAATTTTGCCAATCACATGGCATGAAACATAACCCTGCTTTGGGTTGTATTTGCATTACCTTCATTACTAAAGTGTTTGAGCACCTCTTCATATATTTAATGACCATAAGTGTTTCCTCTTATGTACTTATATTTTAAAGGGTATGTCAAATTGTCTTCAAGTCTAGTGCTCTTTCTTAGTACATTCAGTCTGGCTTACAAAAGGCTGGAAACTCATTTTCATTTCTTTGGAGTTTCCCAAATAGTGTCCACACAAGACTTGCCAGCAGCAGTATCCTCTATAAGATGAATGGCTTCTGTGACTTCCTGTGTGTCCCCAGCTGGAAAGCCGATAGGAAAATTTAGAGTTTATATGATGCGGTGCTGGGCACAAAGCGAGAATAAATACACGTTATCTAATTCTTGCTATTTAAGAACTTGAAATCTCGAACAGTCACATTGATTTAAACCCTCACCATTTCTCCTACCACTTGTCAGTTTATTTTTTACTTCCAGGTTTTGTTTTATTCTGGCCAAAGTGGAAGCGTAGTGTAATTTTCATTTATACCTCTCAAAAAAATGAGACCACATTAATACATATTTTTGAACATATTAGTAATAATTTTATTTTTAATAGTAAAGAAAATGAGGAAATATTAATATGACGTACTAAAAGTGGTCATCTCCACAGGCAAACTTTTCAACTGCCCATTTGACTTTGTGCTTCTCAGATGCAGGCTCTGTCTGACCACTTTTCATATCACAGTGACTGAAGATGTATACCACCTTTGAGATTCCTGAATTATACTTCAATTTGAGGCTTTTCAGAATCTAACTTCAAAGCCATTCAGAAGAAGAGCTTTGTGGGTTACCCAACTTCAAAGTCTACTTGAGATTATTTAACATCATTAAACAGAGCAATCTAAGACACAAAGACACAGGCTAAAGTCAAAGCAATTTTAAAGACATCATATATCATTGTCTTTGCTATTACTTTTCCTCTCAGCTTACCAAAGCCTGTCATCCATTCAAACATGTGTCCAAAGAGCATGCTATGGGGTACATTGCGTGTGTGTGAGGGCGAGAGGGTGTTTTGCACTCACAACTTGGCTTTATCATTTCCTTAGATTTCTTTACTCTATCTTAAATGTTCCCTGATATATCTACCTCCAATATATTGACTAAGCATATGAACTCATCTTTAAACAAATACAGTAGCCTATTTCCAAAAGTCATACTATGAGGCACAGCTGTCACAACATCTGACAAACATCTATAGCCAAGGATATGACCTAGCAAATCTGAAGGCACTCTCTCATTTTTCTCATATTTTAACATTTCTCTCTCCTTCATTCAGTAGCATTTGTCAACCTGCCTCTCTCCATTGCAGCTCTTCTTATTTTAACGCTCTCACTCTTATCCACAAACTAAATTTACATTTCTTGCTGTTATAAATTTCATTTTGTTGGGAAATATTGCTTCAAGAAGATTGAAGCCCATTGAACTCCCAAAGACAAGACTCTCAGAAGGAAAAGCGCTACCTTTCTTCATAGACTAGAAATGATGAGAATAAACAAAAAGAAAAAAAAATTAAGATAGGGTTTTACATCAGTTTTGAAGTTGCTCTGTCTACTCTCATCTATCGATCAAAGACCATTGGCAGAGGATTGGGGATATCAGTGAGCTTTCTGCGTTGAGTCTAACTCTGCAAAGTTGTTCGAGGTGTGAATTATTGCCTATGGAATATAAAAATTTTGTACAGTATGACATTCAAATATATATATTTAATTGCATCTCATTTTAGATGTTTTCTTCAACTAGTTAAAATTATAGAAATCTACAGGAACAAAAGACTTTATAGATCATTTGCCCACAATCCTTATTTGATAAATAGGGTGACTATATAATTTATTGTCCAAACATGGACACTTCTGAGAATGAAAAAGGATGTTATTAATAATAAGGCTGTGACAACATGCATAAACAGGGACTATGAGAGGCAATGAGGGGCAAATCGTCACCCTAGTCTTGAGGAGTAAGGGAGTTAAGTGACTTGGTCACATGCCTTGTAAGTGCCACACCACACCAGAAAACAGGTTTCCTAGTGTCTCATTAGGAATGCACTGGAACAAATGAGTTAGCCACAATCTTAAAATCTGCTTTGATTACTTTGCCCAAGGTCTGAAGATGACTCACATCAAGCCACTGACCTAAGATAAATGGAATTAATGTTGCAGCTGCATTCTCCCAACCTCTCACTGGACTTGAGATGGTAAAGGATTCTGACAGCATGACTTCCCTTGGGCAAACCAAACCAGGCTGACATGATCCACTCTGATTTAGCCAACTCATCAATGAGCGGCATGATGACCTTCTGTACATATGTACTCATCTCTCCAAGCCCCTGGATGTGCGATGGGTGTGCCCTTGGTCTGATACAGGGAGGAGTAATCAATTGAGGTGGTTTTTCATTCATCATTATTCCTGTTGCCCTATTTAACACTATGGAATATGAAAGGCATGTTTGCTATTCTTGCTTCTTTGTCTTTAGTTTAGCATATACTGAACACCTATTAGGTACCAGAAATATGCTAGGGGATTTCACATACATCACTGTTATTTGTTGTGCTTTGATATTTGAATAATTGGTCTTACCAAGTGAGTCGGATGAATTTCTGTTTGCATTTCATAGGCTGCCCACTTCACTATGGGTCCAAAGGTTACACAGGAAGCCCTCTCCAGAACTCTGCCAGTTTTCTCATGGTCAGTGAAAGACTTACTAGGATTTCTGTTTCAGAAATAACTCCTGTTATATTCCCATCTTCACTCTAAAAAAGAAAGCAAAAAATGAAATTCCTGCTATACTTCAGTACTCCTATTTCAGAACAGTGAAGACACACTCAGATTTTCTTAGACATATTTTATCAAAGGAAATTTGTAGAGAAAGAGTCTAGAATGAGTCTTTAGTTCGTAATGACAAAATCTATTAAAGAGTTATACGTGCTGAAGTCTTCCCTACACCTCATAGATATCTCACCCCAAAGAAGATTAAAATCTGTGAGAAGGAATAATTCAAGGGCATAAATGACTGTATTGTAAGGTGGAGGCAGGTTGTGGCATAACAAAATACAAAGATTGTATTTTCAAAGTTTAAAGTAGCAAGAAGGAGACAGAAATTTTTCATGGAGCAAATGATATTTAAGATGAGATTTGAAGAGATGGGTGAAGTCCTGACTTAGTCAAACAGAAAGCAAGAAATTTTCCAGGCAGAAAAAAATAACATGAGTTGCAGCATGGAAACAGGAAAATATACAAAAGATTACAATTGAGGAATAGGCAAAACCAAACCTTAGCTGGATTTTGGAGGCAAGTAAGTAAATGGTGCAAAATTAACAGTAACTCAGATTATTTCTAAATCCCTTCTCAGGAGAAATAAAAAAGACACATTCTAGTATATTCAAAACCAATACTATTTTTTAATAAAAAATAACTTCTAAGAGATGCAGCTTTATTCTTTTTAAAGCTGTGCCATGAACGTTATTTCATTTAATTTTCATAACATACCTGCGATATAGGTAAGGCCGTTATTTCCATTTTGCGGGTTGGATAGCTGAGCTAAACAGAGGCTTATTGCTAACCTGATGGAGCAGTTAGTGCCCTTTCCTTCCTTCTCTCTCCCATTAGAAGCAAGGTGCTTGGTCAAAGAGCATTACCTTTCCACATGCAGGAGGCTTGCTTTCCTGTTGAGATTTTATCTGAGTTTTGAAAGTGGGACAATGTTTTTTTTTTGGTCAGGAAACTTCAGTGGATTAAGCCACCGCTTCAACCATGCTAATAAGGCTGCTGCATTCAAACTGTGAGCAGAACCTTGCCAGCGCCAAACTGCTGCTGCCCGGCAGTCTCATTGGTCCACCTGCCGTGAACCTAGCACTTTAGTCCCGACTCCTAGGCCCAATAGACTGAATATCAGCTCTGGCTTCGGGTCTTGGCGTCTTATACCCTGATGCTGCTGCTTATAGTCCTCATTGCCATCTTCAGGCCCAGCATCCATCCCCCTAAGGCAACGGACCAGTTTCTCGGCTGGCAGAGACCATTGTGCAGATGGGGTCAGTATGAATGTCCAAGTGGCAAATCAAAGCAAATGGTCTAAACACAAGGTGTAGACCAGAACCCTGGATGCAAATGTGATGGGAATTTAGGAGATTAAATCTGCTAATAGTGACCTTAGGATCATCCCCATTGGCTAAGTAATAAATAAAAATTTATCTGAGTTCATTTTACTAGTACATGTAATTCAGAGTCTGTGCTAAAATGCAATAGATTCAGCTAGTTTTAATCCCTGAGGGTCATATGCAGGTGTATGAAATACTAGGGCCATACATTATTTGTGTATGATTATCATGTAGTTTACACTCTTCTATTAAGACTCTGTGGTTTATTCTCAGTCTCTTTGCAAGTGAAAATTTCTTGAATTTTCTTCCTTTGGGATGATCTTGTTTATGTCTTCCCAAGCTTTGCTTTTCTCTCCAAGTCTTAACAGAAATACTCAGGTGGAAGACTGTATCATGGAATCAGCATTATACACAGCAAACCTCGTAGGCTTAAATTAGTGAGCATCATGAATATTCTGAGCTCTCTGAATTGCTCCTTCCCCAAGTCTATTCAGAGAAGGACATGCCAGTTTCTCAGAGTGGGAAATGTACTACTTTTCTATGGAATATCTAGGTTCGAGTGGCAGTTCCCATATTACAAGTAAGTGAGTGAAGGTCTCTTAAGTTTCAGTGCCTGTGATTATCATGTGGGAGAAAAAATTACTGTCTTATAGTCTTTATATGGTGATTGTTAGGATCAAAAAAGATAGGCATGCAAATATGCATGGTGAATATTGAACCTGTGTTTATTTTTTTGATATTTTGTTCATATGCAATTTTGCATTGATTTTTATTTTTAAAAATATTACATTAAAATAAATATTTATCTTGATTACTGGGTTTTTTTGTGCCCCTTAAATTTTGCTCCTGAGATGGTGTTTGCCTCACTCTAGTCTTCAACCTGAGCAAGCACCATATGGTGGTACAGCAGTAACAGGTTTCAACCAACCAGATGTTGCAGCAGAAAGATAGTTGAAGAGAGCTTCTGAGTTCACTAGATATCTTGGTCAGCCCAGAAGAAACACTGGCACCCCAGGACATTTAGAAAAACATGTTGATGCTATGACATAGTTACTCCTGAATCCTTCTCCAGAGGAAATTACTACTTCTCCTGGCCTCCCATTGCACTTGAGGATGAAGTACCAACTTCTTAGCCTAACTTCCAAAATCCACTACGGTATACCCTTCTGCTGCCCATTTAGTATTAATGCTTAAATCTGTAATTGATCTGTCCATTCAGTTGCTCGTCATTACTGCTCACACATTCCACTCTCATTTTAGATTCCAAGTTCTTGACTCCCTTTTTCTTACTTCCTGGAATTTCTTTTTCCTATCAAGCGGAGAAAAACAGAAACTAGCCTGCAAGTTTCAACTGATTCCGCTAGACATTCCCAGCTGATTCTAGCCCAAGATGACCTCTGTTCCTAATATACACAGTGAGTACTGCCTCATAGTATAGGAGCTAAGTACATCAGTTTTCTGTCTTGGCTCAACTATTTTGTGTATATGTTTTGCTTTATTTTTTTTTCTCCAACCAGCTGGCAAAATCCCTAAGGGCAGATAACATGTCTTAGGTTTTAATTCCCCCGTATGAATTTTTTACCTATGAATTTTTATACACACACTCATTTACTCACTCACACACACATTTTATCTCTTTATGAGGGTCTATAACATTCTCAGATACTTTAAACTACATCATTCGTACCATATAATTTCTATCTTTAAGCATTTAATTTGGGATATGGTTATATCTTGTCCTAAAATCTTTCTAGTAGTTTCTTGTGACTTAATTGAATTTCCTAACTCGATTATTAGCGCCTCTGTGGCAAGAAATATGATTTTCTCTTCTCCTGGGTCATCTTTAGTAAGCTCCAAAGACTGCTGTCTGAGTAAATAAACAGATACCTCTGGCTGGGTAGGAAAAAAAAAACTATCATTAACTTTTCCGTGGATTTTAAACCAAAAGTTGCCCTATATTTAAGGAATTCACTCTTTTTAACTAGACTAAATGTTTAGGATATTTACCTTTACTGTGAACTTTCCTGAACCATGTAGATAGTTGCAAATGAATTTTGGAGGTTAAAACAATTTTCTGACATAGAGACAAGAAATTGACAGGAAACTTTAGAAACATATATCTTTCCTCTATGTTCTGCTTCTTTTTAATATTCTGTTTACAGACTGTAAACTCACAGGAACTCTTTTGAAATTTGATAACACTCATAACAAAATTATCTCATAAGCTATGCCCATTTTGGCTAAGAATTAGCCCAGGTAGAAAAGCATAGTGGTGGAGGGTATTGATTAAGTTCATTTGTAATTAAACTTCACAAAATATAAGTTACTTTCATCAAAACTGAAATAGGATCTCAACAAGAGAACAATACACGGGATTGCAGGGGTGATGGTCAACTTACTAAGCCTAGCATGATTGCCAGGCATTATTTGTCTCATGTTTATCACCAATTTTCTTACAAATAGTTTTTCTGACTCCATAACTTGCTGTGAAATCATTCTTCTAGAAAGGAAATATGATTTCCTAAATTTAGTCGAGTGACCTCACTTTAACACCAACTATGAAGAGAAAAAAGACTCTAAAAGAGAAATTCTTGGGCTGAAATTTTACCTTCAAAGTTGCACTGCATCATCTTAAAGTATGCAACTTTTAATTGGAGCATCATTCCACCCACTCCTGGAATTCGACTTTCATCCTAGTGTTCTCCCCTTTCTTTATATTTTCAACCAAAATATTAACTGAACCCGGGATGTAATGGATGTAATGGCTCATAATCACCAATTTTCAAATTTTCAGGAATATTGAAAGCCAGTCATTAAACAAGGCTATATTAAAAATTAAATTACATTCAGTTTACTTAAATACATTACAACAAACAAAAAAGAATATTCAACACATATCTTCCTAAATATTTTAGTACATGCTACTATTATCTATGCTTTGAGGATGGTTATCTTTATCTGTATCTATCATGGATTTAATGGTGTGCTACTGCACATGTCTTTCCAAGCCCATGTTCAGTTGCATCACATTGATAGCTTGAAATTCACAGAAACCAGCGAACATTACAAATTAGGGCTTAATTTATTGCTTTGTTGATTGTCTTGACTTAAGAAATTGATAAAGCAAGTGATATTAATGCAAATTAAACACAAAAATGTGTTGTGTCAGTAGCCCTTACATTGTGAATAGCACAAAAATCAAGAAAACAGGTTTTCCAATATTCGAAAACTATTATCCAATTAGGTAAAGAATGTCATTTTTGAATAAGTGAAGTTTCTGTATTTCTTCATTATTTTACTTTCTTCTTACTTGTAAACAGACACAAAATATCAACCGATATTTAGTCCAAACTGTACTTATTAGTCATTTGCAATCACAGATTGACCTCAGCTATAAGAGACCAGCAAAAATCAACAAAACATTCTGAGTATCAATTGGCTACATGGAATCGGTGATAAGTATTGTATGTTTTGTCATGATTTGTAAATTATGTGTCATATATTTTTTTAGGTTTTAAAATTTATAATACAAATATGTATGTGTATACACACACACATACAGAGTTAGTTGGGTTTCTGGGGAGTAAAGGAGACAAACCAGTTGTTAAACATTTGCCAGCACAGCACTGTTAATAACTAAACTGTCACCAGATAATTAAAACTTTTATCTAATAAAGATATAAGATGTGACCTCCTTCCCCATCCCACCAATGTATTTTGATTGGATTAGTGGATTAGTCTCAAAAGGCTCAATATCATTAAGGTTTATTGGTGAAATAATAGTTAGGAAAGTTTCTGTTGTTGGATGGTGAGATTGGAGACCTTCTACTATCCCATTAAATCAAACCTTATAAAATTTGACTATCCATAGGATACTTATCTAGTAACAGAGCATCAGTAAAAAAGTGTATAATTTGATATAATTTCTTGTACAGCAAGAAAAAGACACAAGCTTGAATCCCAGCTCAGTTTTTAGTTAAATATTATCTGTTGATAACTCATTCTACTTCTCTGCACATGCAAAATAAAGGAATTACACTATTTTACTAGTTTCCAAACATCATTGCATATCAAAATTACCTGCAAAAGTGTTCAAATCAAAGGACCATTTTCCTTTAACCAGATCTACTAAACAGAAACTCTAGAAGTGGGCCCAAGAAATTGGATCATTGAAATGGTCCCTGTATGGCTTTTATGCCAGATATGAAACTCCTCTACCTCCGAAGATCTTTCAGGTCACAGTAATAATGGCAAACTCACTAGTAAAGGTGTGGGTGCCAGATGTTTATATGTGTGGATTTTCAATAATTTACCCATTTTGCTGACTTATGTCCATTTCTTTTTATATATACTTCTGGTATATATGGCATGTCTTCTAAGTGGCTTTTGTATCCTAATACTTCCCACCAGCTACAGCATACATAATCCATATTGCTTGCAAGTAATTATTCAGCTACTTTTTAAAGAGGCTAAATGTATATATGTCAATATTTCTAAAATCTTATGCATAATATTATGAGAAATTGTGACAAATCTTTATTAAAACCAAGATTTGCAGTGGGCTGAGTCACTCACCTGATCAACAGCTTGGTAACCACATGAAAAAAAAAACTAGTTTGGATAAATTCATTAAGGTGTCCTGGTTCATTCTTAATTTTTTTTAATGTTCAGTACTGCAATCATTCTAATAATTTAAAAAAATATTATTAACAGTGGTTCTGAAAATATCTTTTCATGTTCCTTTAGGTCCTTTCATAGAATTCCTCATTTTTATGCATAACTATAAAAACAAAGATTTAGAAATTATTTTAAAATTTGCACATACACTTCACATAAATTTTCATATATATTTAATTTTTATAATACTCTGTAGACAAAATGTTATCTCCTGTACGTTTGATGAAAGGTAACTAAAGCTCAGAAAGTCATTATAGAGAATCAGTTATAGAGATAAAGATAGGTAGGTATCCTGGTTCCATATCATATGCATTTTCATTGTTACAAGTTATCCTTTGGAATAAAAATAATAATGTTTGCAATGTAGGTGAAATAATAGTTGTTCTACCTAGATGTTAAATGTTTCCTTAGAGATTTGAAGCCTATATGCTTAAATGGTCTCTTTGGAGAACATTTGGACTTCTTCCCTCTGAATTTAAGGAAATATATATACATATTTTTTTTATCTGGCTTGGGAATTTTCAGTGGTTTACATTTTTTTCTAACATGCTCGTCCAAAAAGGGAAAGAGAAAGAGAGGTGCTTTTGCTTTTTGCTATCTCATTGGCTAAAATGCCTGTCGCTTCTTACAAATTGACTGAAATTCCTGCCATCTGCTGCTATAAACCTCATCTAAATCTAAATTAAAATAAATACATTTCTTGAGGGGGGAAAAAAAAAAACTTTAAACACCATAAACCTTGGCTCATTTTGTAGTGGTTTAATGACTTTTCTGCCATCCAAGTTTCCCAGCTTCCAGAGAGATGTCTCATGGCATCAAGCACAGTGCCCTGGAGATAACTGTATGAAGTCCAAGCTTCCATTCTCCTGGAAATGAAAGATTCGGTGGAGAGTTCCAAGAGTCTACCATTCTAAGGCAAGGGTATCTGGACTTGGAGTATTAAGACAAGTCATAGCAGTTGATTACTTGGTCAAACAAACAGAAAAATGAACCTGTCCTCTTCTATTCATGGTTTTTGGATAGCCTTGACTCCACTTTTCTGATTTTTCATTTACTCCTTTAATGAATATATGCGGAATAGCAACTTTTGATAAAGAGTGATTCTGTACAGTAGCTTTTAGGAGAAGAATCCTGCTTCTGAAATGTAAGTTTTTGTCTCCCCATCTCTGCTAAGATGTAGTTTCTGATGCACCTTGAAGGAGGCTCAGGCTATCCTGTTCTCTAACCAATCTGGAAACTTCAGAGGGCATGTTGGCAAATATGGTAAAAAATGTGTGATAACTGAATTAATCCTGCCTCCTTAACCATGGAATCTGCTTTGATTTTGAGCATTGGGTGCTTCTTGGCTTCTGTAGCCTTTGCCATGCTGGCTCTGACCTGAATTTTCTGCATAGTTCACAGGTTTCCATCGGAGTTGCTGACCTATGTTGAAACCCAGTGAACTTGACTGACTCCTTGGCATCTGAGTTGGCTTCCCACAACCCTTGCCCTTGTTGTCTTAATTTAAATATAAACATCTTCTAGAACTAGAAATTTGTCTACGAATTTAAATATCGTCTCATGTGATATTTCCCTCCATGAGGATGAATTTCCTGCCTCATGGCACACCCCTATCAATACAAAGTAAATGTGGGTGGAGTTTTATATCCTCTCCTTGGTCTGATTCAATTGGAATACAGCCCAAATATAAAGGGATATAGAAATTAAAATTATAAGATGTCTTTTAATGTCTATTTCTCCAACTCGACGAATATTCCTAGGGCCAGGTAACCATGCCTGGTTTTTGCTCAGTACTTTTTTTCAAAATTCTAACATAATGTATGTATGTAATAGATTTAAAAGATTCTTGAGTTTTTATCAAAATTAGAAGAAAATTTTGTGATTATATTATTAATTTAGCCTGTGTAGACAAGGCAAACTCTAAAATTTATTTATTTTGGATATATATGTAAAAAATATATATAAATATATATATAAATATATAAATATTTTCCCTCTTTCAATTGCAGTCTAACTATAAGCTAACCTTACACCTGTACTGACTAGGATCATCTACATCATGATGTAACAACAGACGACCCTCAAATCTCAGTGGATAGAAACAACACAGATGTATTTTTTGCTTATTCTTCATGCTCCTCACTGTGGCTAGAGGCTCTGCTGAGTGTCATTCCCACTTGGAACCAAGCTGATGGAGAAGCCACTATTTGAAACGTTGTTATCCCTGTGATATAGTGAATGAGTGAAATTCTGTAGAGTCTCAGATGTATAATTGACTGCTCTGGCCTCACTACTCAATGGCCAGAGCTAGTCACATGGCCCCCCTGGGTCATACAGCCAGACGTACTATCCTACCACATGTATAGGAAGAAAGAGAACTGCATGCATTTGGAAAGCATCCTAATGACTACCAAAACACTTGCTCATGCAAAGTACAGAAGATACGCAACAATTTAAATACAACTTTGTTTTAAGAAATTTTGTCCTGGAATATGCTAATGGTGGAAGACAAAATTTTAAATATCTCAAAGGAATAAATATTTACTTTTGAAAACCACAACTCTGTAAATATGAACTGAATCTTGACTTGGATAAACAGGGGATCATTCAAATACAATTTACTTCTCTTTCATTTTGAAGAAAATACAATCCAGAAAATGATTATGCAGAGGGTGAACATTTTCACTTAGGTCAAGTCCAATCTCAGGGAAATATGAGATTGGATTTGAGACAAGAGAAGAAAGTAAGAAATTATCTGTATGTGAAGTATAGAAATAAAGGCATTTTGAAAGACAGTATTACACAAAAATGCATCAAATTTTTAATGGCTCTTGTTGGAAGCCAGTTAAACACTTATTGAAAAGAAGGCATTATCCTCCATATTCAAACTTCTAAATATGGTGTGTTGGTATTAATCTCATCTTATTTCATAATTTTAACCACCATTATCATAATTGAATAAAAGGAGAGCGCATTTTGCATGTCTGTGTAAATAAGCAACAGCTCCTACTTGGTTAGTGAGTGTGTTGATTCCCAACAGGGAAGTACCAAAGTGGGGGGTAATCTACCTTTTCTTACATAAGATCCCTTGTCATTAAGGAACTCTAGATCTCCAAGTTCATCCTCTTCCCTTTAGTTCTTTTTTTTTTAATTGTATTATTGAGGTATGATTGACATACAAAATGCTGTAGATACTCAATGTATACAACTTGATGAGTTTGGAGATAAGTGTACATCCGTGAGATCACCACCACAATTTATGCCATAAACATATCCATCATCTTCAAAAGTTTCCTACTGCCTTCTTTATTTATGATGATGGTGGGTGATGATAATGATAAGAACACATAATATAAGATCTACATTTTTAGCAAAATTTTAAGTAAACAATACAGTATTGTTAACTATAGGCACAAGACTGTATGGTAGATCTCTAGTTCTTAATCATCTTGTATAACTGAAATTTTGTTCCCTTTGACTAATACCTCCCCATATCCCTCTTCACTCAGAAATTACTATTTTTCACTCTGCTTCTATGCATTTGACTATTTTAGATTCCTCATATAAGTGGTATCATGTAGTATTTTTCTTTTTGTGTCTGGCTTATTTCACATAGCATGATGTCCTCCAGGTTTGTCCATGTTGTCACAAATAGCAGAATTTCCTTAATTTTTTTAAGGTTGAATAATATTTCATTGCATGTCCAAATCATATTTTTTTATCCATTTATCTGCCAATAGACATTTAGGTTTCTTCCATATCTTGGCTGTTGTGAATAATATTGCAATGAACATGAGACTGTAGATATCTATATGAGATCCTGATTACAATTCCTTTGAATATACACCCAGAAGTGGTATTGCTGGATCATATGGTAGTTCTATTTTTAATTAAGGAGCCTCCATACTGTTTTCTGTAGCGGATGTATCAATTTACATTCCCAGTAGTGTACAAGAGTTCCCTTTTCTCTACACATTTGCCGATGCTTATCTTTTTTTCTTTTTTGATGGTAGTCATCCTAACAGGTATGAGGTGATATCTCATTGTGGTTTTGATTTACATTTCCATGAAGATTAGCGATGTTGAGCATCTTTTCAGATACCTGCTGGCCATTTGTATGTCTTCTTTGAAAAAATGTCTATTCAGTTACTTTGCCCATTTTTCAAATCATGTTTGTTTTTTTTTGTTTTGTTTTGTTTTTTTTTTGTGAGGAGATCAGCCCTGAGCTAACATCCGCCAATCCTCCTCTTTTTTTTTTTGCTGAGGAAGACGGCCCTGGGCTAACTGGGCTAACACCGGTGCCCATCTTCCTCCACTTTATATGGGACGCCGCCACAGCATGGCTTACCAAGCAGTGCGTCAGTGCGCGCCCGGGATCCGAACCAGCGAACCCCGGGCCGCCGCAGCGGAGCGAGCGCACTTAACCGCTTGCGCCACCGGGCAGGCCCCTCAAATCATGTTTTTTGTTGTGTTGTTTTGTTATTGAGTTGTATGAGTTCCTTATATATTTTGGATATCAACCCTTTATCAGGTACACAGTTTGCAAGTATTTTTTTCCCATTCTGTATGTTGCCTTTTCATTTTGTTTGTTTCTTTTGCTGTTCAGAAGCTTTTTAGTTTGATGTAGTCCCACTTGTTCATTGTTGCTTTTGTTGCCTGTGCTTTTGATGTCGTATTCAAAAAATCATTGCCAAGGCCAATAAAAAGAAGGTTTTCTCATATGTTCTTTTGGTAATTCTATAGTTTCAGGTCTTATGCTTAAGTCACCAATCTATTTTGAGTAAACTTTTGTGTATGGTGTAAGATAGGGGTGCTTTTCATTCTTTGGTGTGTGACTCTGCAGCTTTCCCAACACCATTTATTGAAGAGATAATCATTTCCCATCATAAATTCTTGGCATGCTTGTTGAAGATCAGTTAACTGTATATGTGTGCATTTATTTCTGAGTTCTCTATTCTGTTCCATTGGTCTATATATCTGTCCTTTGCCGGTACCTTACTGTTTTAATTACTGCAGCTTTGTAATATATTTTGAAATCAGGAAGTATGATGGGTCCACCGTTGTTCTTCTTTTTCAAGATTGCTTTGGCTATTCAGAGACTTTCGTGGTTTCATGTGAATTTTAGGATTGTTTTTCCTATTTCGGTACAAGTTTCTGTCAGGATTTTGATGAGGATTGAATTAAATCTGTGGATTGCTTTGGGTAGGATGGACATTTTAACAATATTAATTATTCCATTCCCTGAACATATGATGTCTTTCCATTTATTTGTATCTGCTTCATTTATCAATGTTTTATAGTTTTCAGTGTACAAGTTTTTTACTTCCTTGGCTAAGTTTTTTCTTTTCGATGTTATTGTAAGTGGGATTGTTTTCCTAATGTACTTTCCAGATAGTCCATCACTAGTGCATAGAAATTTAACTGATTTTTGTATTTTAATTTGGTATCTTATAATGTTGCTGAATTCATTTGTTAGTTCTAAGAAGTTTTTTTTTTTTTGGTTATTTTTGTGTGGAGTATTTAGGGTTTTCTATATATAAGATCATGCCATCTTCAAACAGAAATAATTTTACTTCTTTCTTTCTGATTGGAATGCCTTTTTTTTTTTCTTGCCTAGTTGCTCTGGCTAAGATTTCCAGTACTTTGTGCATAGAAATCGTGAGAGTGGGCATCCTTGCCTTGTTATAGATAATAGAAGAAAAGCTTTCAGTTTGACACTATGAAGTATGAGGTTTGCTGTGGGCTTTTTATACATGGCCTTTATTTTGTTGAGGTAAGTTTCTTCTATACCTAATTTGTGAGAGATTTTATCATGAAAGGGTGTTGAATTTTGTCAAATACTTTTTCTGCATCTAATGAGATCATCATGTAATTTTTATCTTTTATTCTGTTAATGTGGTGTATTATATTGATTTATTTGAATATGTCAAACATCCTTGCAGCTCCAGGGATAAATCTCACTTGGTCATGGTGTGTGATCCTTTAATGTGCTGTTGAATTCAGTTTGCTAATATTTTGTTGAGGATTTTTGCATCCATGTTCATCAGGGATATTGGCCTGTAGTTTGTGTGTGTGTGTAGTGCCTTTATCTTTCTTTGGTATCAGGGTGATGCTGGCCTCATAAAATGGGTTTGGAAGTGTTCCCTTTTCCATTTTTTGGAAGAGTTTAAGAAGGATTGGGATGAATAATTCTTCTTTAAAAGTTTGATAGAATTAACCAGTGAAACCATCTAGTCCTGGGCTTTTCTTTGTTTCTACACTTTTTATTACTGATTAAATCTCTTTATTTGCTATTGTTTTGTCCAGGTTTTCTATTTATTCTTGATTTAGTCTTGACAGGTTGTATATTTCTAGGAATTTATCTATTTCTTTTAGATTGTCTGATTTGTTGGTACATAATTGTTCGTAATAGTCTCTTAATGATCTCTTCAAAATTCTGTGTCATCAGTTATAATGTCTGCTCTTCCATTTCTGATTTTCCTGCAAGCCTGACAGCTGTCTTCAATAGGAAAACAAGTAAAAGTCACATTTTTGAAAAAGTGTGAGCACAAAGAGCAAGGTAGAGAGATATCAAATCTCAGCCCTGGGCAAAGGGATTAAAATAAAGTTCTAAAAATGGAGAAAGAGAGAAAGGGAGGGATAAAGGGAAATAATGTTTGAGAATGAATCATCGTTATAAATCAAAATTAAATGTTCCATATCTAGGAATGGCTGAATAACCTCCTATGAGTCCAACTTTCCTACAGATAGCAACTATAAACTCTAGAGGCAAAGAAGTACTTATCTGACAGTACTGGATGGAGATCAAAAGCAAGCAGATTCTAGAGGGGACTCAAGACTTGGAAGAACTGCACATGGAGCTGCACAATGTGAGATTCTCATTTTCACAATTCTAGCCTGAGGGCTGAACCTCATCTTTGCTGTGTAGGGCAGTTAAAACTCTGATAGAAATCTTACAATTTTAGTGGCATGAAGAACCAGAAGACAGAGTTTGTGGCAACTGTAGCCACTAGAAAGTGGAGAATATTCAGAAAGAAGAGATCCAGAAAGGGGGATATCTAAATTCTATAAATGAACTCTTCTTGAATTTCTATGTTACCCACGAACCACACATGTGTGAGGCTGACTCCAACCCTCCTAGCTAACGTAGAAGTACTGAGTTGAGATTTGAACGTCACGCAAAAGACAGATTCAATTTAAATTCAACTATTGAATTGACAATTCAATACAACTATTGAATTGACAATTCAAGTGTCAATTCATGAGAAAGAATTTAAAATCATAAATATAGATGATCCTAATAAAAGAGATTCAAAATTCATGAAGCAAAAATTGACAAATTAAATAAATAGTTTCACAAAGTTGAAGGTTTTAGTACTCTCACTTAGAAATTAATAAATAAAACAACAAAACAAAATCAGTAAAGAACTACAGGACTTGAACAATGCTATCAAACCCTTGACCTCATTGATAATTATAAATTAAGTGCAGATTGTATGTTTACCAACTTAGACCATATGTTAAGTGACAAAATAGGTTTCAATAAATTTAAAAGTTTTGAAATCATTATCTGACCAAATGGAGTTATATTGGAAAGCAATTATTTAATAATCTAGAAAAGTAACATATGTTAGAAAATAAAAAATAATCTTCTAAATAATCCATAGGTAAAATAAATAAATAAACCACAAGAGAATATAGACAATATTTCAAATGAATAATACTGAAAACACAATGTATCCAAATTTGTGGGTTACAGGTGATGGATGCAGTGCTTGAAGTGATGTTCATAGCTTTAAATGTTTGTATTAAAAAAGAAAAATATGTCTATATTCAATGACCAAGGTTTCAACTTAAGAAACTAGAAAACAAAGAGCAAAGCACTCCTAGATTAAGCAAACAGAAGAAAATAATAAATGTAAAAGGGGAAATAAACAAATAAAAAAACAGAAAAATAATAGAGACAATTATTAAAACAGTTTACTCTTTGAAAATATTAATAAAGTTAGTTTAAAAAGAGAAAGAACACAAATTACCAGAATAAGAGAAAGTACACATCTGCCAGATCACCAAAGGATAATAAGAAGTTTTTAGAACAGCTTTACACCAACAAAATCAACAATCTAGATGAAACAGGAAAATTCCTTGAAAAATTATGAACATTAATCCAGGATGAAACAAAAATTCTGAATATGCTGATATTATTAAATAAATTAATTTTATTATCAAATCTTGATAAAATTTAACACCAATTCATGACAAAAAATTCTGAGTAAACTAGGAATAGAGTGGAACTCCCTCTACCTGATAAACAACATCTTTAAAAAATCTACAGCTAACATCATACTTCATCTCGAAATATTGAATGCTTTTGTCCTAAGATCTAGAACAAGGCAAGTATGTGCCTTCTTACTACTTCTATTCTTCATTGCAGTGGCGGTCTTAGCTATTGCAATAAGATAAGAAAAATATATAAAGGCATAAATATTCAAAAGGAAGAATTAAAATTGTTTCTATTTACAGATGACAAGCTTATTGATACAGGAAATCCAACAGGATCTACCAAACAACTACTAGAACAAATGAATTTATCAATGTTATAGGGTATAAGCTTGATATATAAAAATTAAAAGAAGATTTTTATATTAGCATTAAAAATATAGAAAATAAACTTATAAAATTATTCCATTTATAGTAACATCAATATACATCAAACATGTATGAATAGATTTAACAAAAGATGTACAAGACCTCTATACTGAGAACTATAATGTATTATTAAAATAAATTAAGGTCTAAATAAATGGTAAAGTATACTGTATCTAAGTATCAGAAGATTCAATATTGTTCAGATGACAATTCTCCCCCAATTTGAATGCAGATTTAACACAATCCTTATTAAGATTCCAACAGGGTTATAGAAATTGATAGCTTATTAGAAAATTGACATGGAAAAAACAAGGACCCTAGAATTCGCAAATCAAACTTGGAAAAAAAGAAACAATTAGGAGAATTTCTGCTGTCTGATTCCAAGATTTTATATAAAGCTGCAGCATTCAAGAAAGTAGGGTGTTGCATAAAAATTAACTAATAGATGAAATTACTAGAATAGAGAATCAGTAATAAGTTCACATTTATATGGTCATTTGCTTTGCAATTGAGCAGCCAAAGCATTTCAACGGGTAATGAAAAGTGTTGTCAACAAATGATGCTGGAATAACTAAATATTCTTATAAGAAAAAAAAAAATATATATATATATGCACACCACATACAATATATAATAATTAATTGAAAATGGATTTTAAACTTAAACATAACAGCTAAAACCACAAAGATTTTGGAGGAAAAAAAAAAAAAAAAACCAGAAGAGAATATCTTCCTGACTTGAGAGAAGGCAAAGTTTTCATAACCAAGGCACATAACAATAACCATAAGATAAAAAAAAAAAACAAAAAACTGATGACTTAGCATTTATCAAAATTTAAAAGTTCTACTCATCAAGATACAATGTTAAGAAAATGAATCAGCAAGTCACAAACTGGGGTAAAATATTCACTAGACAGATATCTGCCAAACTACTGGTATCAGGAATAGATAAAGAACTTCTACTGCTCAAAATAAAAAGACAAATAACTCAACTTGTTAGATGGCAAGATATTTGAACAGACCCTTCACAATAAGATATGTAAATTATCTATAAGCACATGGAAAAGTGCTCAACATATATTTGTCATCAGAGAAATTAAAAGTAAAATAATAATGAGACACCAGTAGCTATGAACCAACATTAAATAAACAGTCAACAGCGAATCTTGGCAAAGATGTGGAACAGACAGAACTCCTGGATCGGGAGGTAGTGGGCCTGGGAGTGTTGGGGTAGAGGCAAGAATTGACCGAGAAGAGGCGTGGGGGAACTTTCTGGGGTTCAGGCAATGTTCCATTTTTTGATAGGATGGCGTTTGGATTACAAAGGTGTATGCATTCACCAAAACCCAGTTAATACACTCAAGATTTCTTTAGATGCAAATTTTAGCTCAAAAGGAAAAATGTATAAAAAAATTGAACTATAATTAATCATTTGTATGATGAAATATTTAGAGGAAATTGTATTGATATTTGAAATTTACATTGAAATGCATCAAAAATCTTAATGGTTGATATAAGGAATTCACATTAAAAATCTCTTTCAACTTTTCTATATGTTTAAAAGTATTTACACTAAAATGTTAAAAAAGAAAGCTAAATATATAGCTCTAGCTAACATCAATCAGGAGATTACCATGTGCCCCTCACTACTCTAAATGCTTTACCTGTATAAGCATTTTTAATCCTTACAAGGATACTTGGGTGGATTCTGTTATTATCTTCACTTTACAGATGAAGAAACTGAAACAAATTGATTAAATGAAAATAAACAAGAAGAACAAGTTTTCACCTGGGTAATAAGGAAGCTACACGGAATGGGATGGGTACATAGAAGATCAACTTGTGCATTAGAAAGAGGTGCAAATACTAGACAGAAAGAAACGTTTAATCCATTTTCTGTTTGTTCTGCATTGGAACTAGGTATCATAAGAATGGATAATGCTTCCATCTGAGAGCATAGTAATATGGGGAATTCAGACAATGCAGTGCGTGGTAATAATGCTAATTCTGAAATGTAGGTATCTTTTGGCATATTTGGATGGCCCTCTTTTTAGGGACACCACCAACCAATTAATCTTGTTAACAATTTTCTTCCCCATTTCTGTCCTACTGGGTCACTGGTAGCCTGACTTGGCTTCTAGGAAGTTTCTCGGAAACAGAAGGAGTGCACAGGCCCAGCCTGGTTAGAGCAGTCTGGAAAGGAGGCCTTCCTACAGACTTCATCCCCTTGCATGTCTACCTATCTCTCCAAAATACTAAAGGTGATCAGAAGAACCACATCAAGCAATCGCATAAATGTGCTTCTCGAAATGTAGTACCCAAACCAGCAGCAGCAGCTGGGAGACTTGCTAGAAATGCAGCTCTTGGACCTCATCCACGACCTACTGAATCAGAAATTCTGGGAGCAGGAAAAGGGGGTGCAGCACAGCAATCTGTGCATAAGCTTCAGGGATTCTGATGCACACTGTAGTTTGAGTGTTACTGGCATATGAGAAACCATCAGATGCTTTCTGTACTCTATTTTGGCTGTCATTTAGAGCTATTCAACTTTACCATGGGAGAATTTTATAAATCTGCAAGAAAATGACCTCCAAGCAAATTAGCAAGGCCTGGTCCAGTATAATTTCTCACGTCGTTTTTTACTTTTCTCTTAATCTATACCACTCTCAGGGTATTAACTATATCCTCTTTTCAAATGTCAGTTTCTCCTTTTGGATGATAAGATCTTTGACAACAAAGGCTGTATCAGCATCATTATTGTATTCTTCAGAATATAACACTCACAGTAGGTTATCAATAAATATCTGTCAAGTGAATAACTGAGTGATTTAATAAGTGAGTAAGTGAATGAGTATGCCTGAGTGTGAGTGATGAATTTTAGACTGGGAACTTATCAACCTTTCAGGAAATAAAGAAAACATCTCCCATTGACTGGACCTGGTGGTCTATTCGTGATAATCTTGGAGAGTAGGTAAGTTGTGAATAATGAATAAATGCATGAAACCTGGTAATATCAGCATAAGAACCTTCCTCTATTGAGGATACATCAGAAAGCATACACTTTGGGCTATCGCTCTCAGCTTTCTCTCCAGACAGTGTGTCACCGTGTGAGAGGAAGTATGACCAAAGAAGAGTGTGACCACTCAGAGATGGATCTGAGATCCAATCAAGCTAGAGACTTTGATGCCCAAATGCTGCCACGTATAACCAGGGTTCTGTCTGTCAATAAATAAATTTTAACTTCCCTTAGTAATATAAAATTTAAATGTATTATTTAATGTAATTTATTATAGAATCAAAGCAAACATTAATATGTCAAATGTATACTCAAAAATATATTTATTAAGGCTTAAAGGGTAAATTATTTATTTTTTTATTATAATACTCATTTTCTCAAAAGGCAGAACAAAATGTATTACTAAAAGAAATTTTATCTCTTAACCATATTATTATCTTAATCTGTCCATTCCCTTGTTCTTTTTTCCCCATTAGAAAGAAACTAGTTGTCAGGTTGTGTAAGGAAAGGGAAAAGAGTGACCTTGTATTCACCAATCAAATCATAGCTGGTTCCCTTCTCTTGCTCACACACAAAAGGGATGTAAGGGCTGAGAAATCACACGGTAGAGTTAATATTTAATGACATTATATCAATAAACACTAAATTTGCTGTTCCCCAATTTATCTGTCCCAATATTTTTCAAACATTTTTACAATGAAATAGCCTGCATCACATTCAGTCCAGAAATAGTGGGAGACTGCCATGTTATTAAAAAAAGCCATAAAAAACTACAATCTATATTATACAGCGAGGCATTGACTTCATATAAATTCAATTATTTTTTTTTTTATAATTTTATTTATTTATTTTTCCCCCAAAGCCCCAGTGGATAGTTGTATGTCATAGCTGCACATCCTTCTAGTTGCTGTATGTGGGATGCGGCCTCAGCATGGCCGGAGAAGTGGTGCGTCACAGCGCTCCCGGGATCCGAACCCGGGCTTCCAGTAGCGGAGCGCACGCACTTAACCGCTAAGCCACGGGGCCGGCCCATCAATTAATTTTTGAATTAAATGACATTGTTATCAAGAGTGTGTAGTATTATATTTTTGACTGATATCTATTAAACATTATAGTTCTGATTGTTCTTCTAACTTGTTTAATTTTGAGAAAGAAAATCTGGAAAAGCTTTCTGGAATGTTTTCCAATGAAAATTATCCTGAATATAAATAGTTCCAGAATTTGTTTACTGGCTCACCAATATCCTTGCTAGGCTCTTGTCCTATCTTCCCATTTTATCCTAATCAATGAATGAGTGATAACTTCTCTTGGTCACTAGACAGCTTCTACAACAATCCTCTCAGAGGCTATATGAAAATGTCCTGAGAAAGGAGCATGGAGCAAGAGATCTTTTCTTGTGTTATACCATGAAGATAAACTTTTCCTAGAAGCCCCCAGCCTACTTTCCTCCACATCTTATTGGCTAGCAATAGGTCATGTGGCCACCACTAAAGAAAGAAAGAGCTGGGAACATGACTATCGAGAATTTTCAGCCTCCATCTTGGGAGGCAGACTTTGAGAAGAGAGAAAGGAATGGTGTCTACAAAGCTGACTTAATAGTGGAACCTGTCACATTTCTTAAAACAAAAGGCATTAACTTGTAAGAATGAAGTAACTACTGGTGGAATTTAAAATTCAAAGACCAGGGAAATTTTTTTTAATAAGGAGGACTTCCTAGTAACCCTAATAGGATGTATTACATTTGATCCTCTACGGATCCTTTCCTTTCTAATACTGATTTTCATTTCACGAATTTTTCTCTGAGCTCTGCTTACATCCTACCACAAAAATTGAAAAGTAAAGGAGACACAATGTGATTACCAAACTCAGCAGGCAGTTATAGGTAAGTATCAACTTAAAATTATGGCCAAAAGTTCACCCTTGCCTCCCCCAACAGAACAGTCTCTGGATTAAGGCAAGTTCCTGATTAGGAACTATAACTGATAAATTTAACAAAGAGAAACACTATCTGTGAATTTTCTTCCTTTGAGTTGAGATGTGACTATCAGTGTTTGAAAATATTTAAACATTCTGTGCTCCCTGAGAGAAATGAAAAACTTAACTATGTGAGTGCAACCGTATATATATATGTGTGTGTATGTACACATACATATATATATATACATGCACATATTCATAGAGACATAGTCCTGTGTACGTATACCAACAAAACGTCACTCCCTTGATGACAGCTCAGTGAATATTTCTTTCCTGTAGCAAAATTCTGATGAACCGACATTTCAGGTTCATGCAAATTCCCCGTGGAATGAATTTATTATTTGTATCGTTATTAATATTACTCAACTCTGAGAACGATGCCTTCAAAAGATTCCACTGGCCTTTGTTGTTTGTAAGTGTGTGTGATTTTGATTAGCAAACCTGAACACTTCCTCTAAGTTTCCTTCTGAGCTTGTGCAGTTAAAATAATTATAATAAAATCTATTAACTGCTTGTTACTGCAGGGGGAAAAGGCATTGCATCCAAGCTTCCATCTGCAACCATTGATTCTGAAGCGGTGAGTGACAGTTCCCCACTGCCTAAGTAGGTTATAACAAGCTAGCTCCGGGCTGCAACAGCCAATAGAGTGCAGAGGAGAAACGACTGGCCTCCAAACTTGTCTTAAGCCTCAAGAAAGAAGGAAAGGGGGGGAAATCTCTGCCAGTAACTGCAGTGCCTGTTCTCACATTCAGCAGCAGGAGCTTTGTAATTGCCAAGTCGCTTTAATTCCCACTCACACCTTGGGGGGACAAGGCAGAGAACTCTCTCTAACGGATAGTAATAAAACTATTATTCATCTAATCACCCACAAACACATGTGGTTCTTTTGTAACGACTCTGCTGCCCTCAGCCCCATAAAACATATACACACGCAGAAGCCATCTCATGCAAATGAAAACACAATAGTGAAGACAATGTACACCAAGAGAACAGGCTGCTCTGCAGACATGCAAAAATTCCACCTCACATTCATTCTTTATATATATAATTCCAATGAATTCCTATCAACCCCACACACCACAGTTAAGGCCCTGTATGTAGTGATAAGGAGAGTCCATGCTATTATTTATACTTTTCAAATGAAATCGCTCCTTTTGCTTCAGTGATTGACCTGAATATATCAGGTGAAAGTGCCTCTTGAATCGGAAGCTTGCCTCATTTCTCTCTTTGATTTTGGCCATATAGATGAGTTATAAGCCACACATCATCGCCATTTGATTATAATCATTTTTTAATGTTTCCTCATGTGTGCATATCATGGTACAAACTCAAATTATCTGATTTCTCTCTATTGCTGTCAAAACACACACACACATACACACACTTCATTGTGTCATGCTCCACAGGAATTGTATTTGTGTGTATGTGTTAGCGCTTCAGTATTTCTTATCAAAGAATAATAAGTCAATTCTCTCAACTGTGTGCAACTATAAAATAATGAGATTATGACATGGAGGGCAGCTACCAGGTATATCAATACAGATTAATGCTGTCCTCTAGAAAACAAATGGGAAAGATTTGCATTTGTTACAAAACTAAAGTTTGTTTGATTCATTTTTTCAAAATGTCCGTTAAGTCATAGTGACAAAAAAACTGACCAAATTAAATTTGATTCAAAATGATATTCCATCTTAGTCTTGAAACTTGTCACTTCATAAATGTTTACCATTTTTAAAATGAAATATATATTTTAAAAATTAATTTCCCACCATTGTGTTTTCTCAAGAGAATGTTCCATTGACTGCCATGTAAATTTAATTGTACACGAGTATAAGTATTCTCTGATTAGACAGTGTAAATAGGTGTATCTCCATATGAAGAATATTCTGGAAAATTCATGTAGTTATGTGGATAATTCAAAGAAATTATAACAACAATTACAATGACAATTATCAATATTTTGGTATTTTAGTCAGGAGTAGGTTTTTAATGGAGGTTTGAATGGGTCAGTTAATTTCTGTAAAGGTATTATGAATTTTTCACGGGTAGACACACAAATACATGTCTTTGGATTATCCACACTGGCTCGAAGTTCTTAGAATTGTTCAAAATTTTAACAACCCAATATCATTCCCATTGTTGTGCTACTGCATTATGTTGAGTATAATTTTACAGAAGACTTGTTAGCAGGATAAATTTACCAGAAGTGAGGCTCTTCCTTTATTCTCCTGAATTCTAGGAAGTGTCATCAGTTTGAATATATTCTGACCCACAAATCTGGGAGAGTAAGCTAGTACACAAAAGGAATTCATGGACTTGTCAATATTTTTTGTTCATCCTTGACAATACCAGCATGATATCCCCATTTCTCTCCAGAAGCATATGGAACATTACACCTTAGAGTTTGGGATATATTGCAGTACTTGTTGCATCCTTTGCAGCCTTAGGGAGAGGAAACTATCTTTTGATACCTTGGTCAGTACAGTTGGGTGCATGTAGAAAAATTCTCATCTCCAATATGTTCATTGGACAACAAGCATGGATAATATGAATAAGAACTAAATCCTACAAAAGCCTGTAGCTGTAGACAGTACAGTGGTTGTTCATATTTACTTATGTGTGTATTTTAAATGTACTTCTGAATGCCTTTAGTCAGTTTTCTGTGCCCAATTTCTAATGATGTGTGAGATAACATTAATAATTGCCATCCAATCTAACATTCACTGAACTCTTAGCATATATTTGCCATTTATTGTGCTAAGTGCTTTAAAAATGTTACTTTGCTAAGTCTTCATGAAATAATCTGTGAGGCAAGTATGATTGTTACTTCCATTTTAAAGATAAGGAAACGGAGGTTAAGAGAGAATAAGCAATTATCTCAAGGGCTCTCTCGTGATAACTGGCAAGTCCAGGCTGCCTTAGTTTGGGTTCCCTTAGAAGGAGATCGTAGTCAAGGATCTGAGCAAACACAGTCAGTTGGGAAATGCAGGAAAGAGCACTAGAAGAGAAGGGAATTGAGAAGTTGAAGGAAAGGTGGCTAATATTAGGTGCATTATCTAGAAGAATATCGCTATCATTGACTGGAGTTTTACCTTATGGGGAAACTCTTGGAAGCATCAGACTATATTCCTCAGACTTATCCCAATCCAGGTGGATGGGAGCTGGGATATGAATACATCAATTCTGCTCAGTCATTAATTGAGGGCTGTTCAGAGGAGTGGCAAGTCCCCATAACCATAGTCAAAGGAACGTTTCTCTGCTTCAGAGAAATCCTCGAAACAAATGATATAGATCCTGGTAGTGGGCAATCTTCTCATAGGCACTGATGTGGCAAGTCTCCAGGTATATGGATGGGGCATTGCAGCCAATTAAAAAATAGGTTTTAATAGTGGCTCTATGATTTTATACAGGGAGTACTGTATTAGTGCATGTGTCTTAAAACTGCATTTACATAACAGTCAGAGTGATTTACTTAGTCTGTATTTTTATTTGGGTTTGCTTTGATTATGAGAAAAGAAATGATAAAGATTTGAAAATTTTCAAGGCTCCAAGCCAGCCCTTGAGCCATCGCTGCCTGGTTTGTACCCAGATCTGTCTACAAAGCTCATGCACTGAACCACCCTACAAATATCTCTGATAAAAGCACGTCTCTCAACTGGGGGAAGCTGACTCCAATATCTCCTTTCAGAGGCTCTCAGGGAGAGCGCTGTGCCCTTCAGTTTTCCCTGCATGCTTTAAAGATCCTAAAGCACTTTAGGCAGTGACTACAGTAGAAATGTACCCATTTGATCTGTTGGGAGAAGGAGAGGTCAGTGGCCTCATGGGAAGACACTTGTTAGCAAAACTGTCTCCCCAACTGGTCTGACATAATACTTGAAAATTCACCAGCTGGGGCTAGGTTCTTAGGGAAATACATGTTATCTGCAGGAGTCCCCTCTGCTTGGTTGGCAATACTTTGATTGTACTTTATTCCATGGGAATTTGCATTTTATCACTTCATCATAAATTAGATTTTTAGATTAGCAAATTTCTAGAATTATTCTGATGTCAAGAAATAAAAAATGAGGATATTATGATGGAGACTACTCAAGAGGGAAAACATGGGAAGTTGCTCAGAGATAGTGAGTCCTGCTTCATTGGTAACATATGGGCCCTTGGGCAGGACTAAAAAGCAGGCCGACATTGCTCCCATGGCAATGATTTCAGAACAAGAGACAGGGATAGAAATGGGAGAGGTGTTCCTAAAAATAAATTCCACCTAGTTTTCAGGTTTTCCCAAGGGCAAATCCTCCTTTAAGACCTATTCTAGAACAAAGAGGCAACTTAGACTCATGGACTATTAGAGGTAAATATGACAGTAGAGACCATGAAATTTAGTTATAATTACAGAAGAACCTGAAACTCTGATAAAGTAAGTTAACTGCTCATAGGAGTGGTATAGATAAGGATTCCAGAGAAAAGGGACCCTAAAGCTTCTGGTCTTTCTACCCATCCCTATCCATTAATATAATTACAATTATTTTTTCTTTTAAATTTTTGACATAAATATAGAAGAAGGATACAGAGAAGGAAAAAAGTAGGAGGAATAAAATAAAGAGAGGTGGGCAGAGATAGAAGAGAACTGAAAAGTAATGCATGATGGCATAGTGGCTATTCTGTTTATTATTAATTAGTAATTAGTGTAATAATACTAATAATTAGTATTATTAATTAGTATTAGTGCATTTGAAAGAGCCTCAGATGAAAGGGATTTGAGTAAGCACACTATGATCGTAATATGAGAAATCAACTATTGAAAGCTTTCAAGTGCTGGGGTCTCCTCTTTGGCTTTCAGCTACACTCATCGTTGAAAGATCAGAGGCTGCATATTGGGGAGATGGGGATCATCAAATAGGCATTGAATAACTGGCATCCTATAAAAGGTCATCTCAGATCACTATCAGAGAAATGAAAGGACAGACTAGCTGACATCTAAATCTCATATAATGCACAGATGTTTCAGCTAAATTTTTCATTCAATGTAAATATTTTGTCATTTAGCTATATTCACTGGTTGTGGATTTCTCTAGGGACTTTGATCCTACGGTGAAAAAATCAATTCAAAAATCACTCATGATATCAACTGGTAAAAAATACAATTTCTTTTGTAAAAAGCACTATCATTCTAGAAAATACAATCTGGAAAACAACTTGAAAAATATTCTGGAAAATAAATGTTTCCATTCAATTCAATTATATTTCATTCATCTTCATTTGATTCAATTCCTCAAGTAGGTATATCCCAATAGGTGACCACACCTAAGTTAGATGCTGTGAGGGCCACAGAGCAAAGTACTCAGCTATTACCCACTCTTGGGGAGGTTCTAACTTAATTAGTGAGATCAGACACAAACACATCAAGCGTCTGCCCAAGAATGTGAAGTCAACACCATAGGCCAAGAGAGAGGTGCCACGGGCAGAAAAATAAGGAGAATAACATGGAGAACGTGGACCTCAAGTTGACTTTGAAGGTTGGATTTGATTTGAAGGATGGAGAAAGATCATTCTGGATTTGGAGGAGAACATGGTGAGTGATGCATGAAATAGAAGCAGGAATAAGAGTGAGATACAATAAATGTGTGTTATTAATATTAAGGAAAGTAAGTTTAAACACCAACACCATGGCATACCAGGATTCTATGTATTAATGAAAGCCAAATTGAGCACTTTTTAAAAGATGCACAAAAAGAATATAAAGATCTGTAAAGAAATTCATAAGTTAAGAATATGGTGATTCAATATGAACTGTTTCTTAGAATTGTGCAATTAAACATGAAGCGTGGGAGTTGGATAATTATAGCTTTTCAAAAAGGGGCTGATGACATGTGGAATCTTCTCGGAGGATGGGAAGTATTGCTTGTTTTTTGCTTCACTCACCTCACAATAAACCACAGAGAACTGTGGCATTTTGATTTAGATTTTTAGAAACTTCAGGACTAATTTCCAAATTCCACAGCCTCTGCTAACAATGGAGAGATATTAGTGAGATACAGATATTAGAATGACAACGCCTTTCAGCACAATATCTACCTGTGTCGGAGGAAGAATGCACTTATTGTTCGGTTGTGCCTGTATCTCAGAACCGCTCAGCATTTCTGAGAGTCTGTTATCCAAGGCAATATCTACTCAGGTATTGAAGTGAAAAGTTGAAGCAATTGCTCAGTATTTGAGACACAACAAAGGGAAGGACAATAAGCCCAAAATAGAGCTTAAAACAAGCATTTTTAGGTTGACTGTCTAATCACCTCAGATGATTCGCATCTCTTTCAATGGGCAATTAAATTTTGTCTCTCCAGTTAGGCAAAAGCGAAAAATTCGTAATTATTAGTCAATGGGAATAAAGACCCATTAAAATCTACTAAAATAAATCTTAAAGAAAGGTAATCTCTAAACACAAAGTTTATGAAAAATCTAAATGCAAAATTTCCTACCACCTGTAGACTTTTCTACTTCTACTTTTGCTAACTAAGATGGTTATCAGCTAGAACTTAAACCCTAAATCAGAAGCCCACAGAGCTCAACAACACCAGGCTCTTGTTAATTTTGTTTGTTTATTTTTCATTTCTTGCCATAAATTGTTTTCTTCTAATAACATTAATGAAAATGAAATTGGACATTGTGATTGAAAAATAGTCTCCCGGTTTGAAAATAAATGTGTCCGCTTCGCCTTGATACTTATTTTCGCTAACCATGGGAGATTATTAACTGGTTGGAGCATTCAATTCTGTCCATGTTACACAAGTGATTTTGGTCTTCGTTTTTAAGGGAAATTATTAGTCAAAGAGTCTGCATTGACCAGGTCTCAGCAGACCGCTGAAGGAGGATCAAACACATGAATGTGCTTAAGAATCAAGAATTAAGATTTATACAAAGTCCATCTTTTATAATTGTTTTCTGAATTCAATTAAATAGAGAATATTAGGGCTACTCACCAGTAATAGACCCTTATATCATGTCATTAAACCTATTGATTCTATATTGTCTGTGATTGGTTTCATTAAACATGTTTCTGATTTTTATTGTTGTATTTGTGAGTTATTTTTGTTTGTACATTTTCTTTGCTCTATAATATTTATTGAGCACCTGTACTATATTTATCCATTCTCTTGCTTATGGGCACTTGGGTTGTTTTTGTATTTTTGTATTGTTATGTTGCTATTGCCACATTACAGAATGAATGTTTTTGTGTGTATCTCTTGTGTGCACAAGCTAGAGAGGCTCTAGATTGCACCTAAGAGAGGAATTGATAAGTAATATTCATGTACATGTATGACTTTACAAGACTATGTCAAGTGGTTTTGCAAAAAGGTGTTTTACTTAATTAACACAGACACCAGCCATAGTGGAAGATTCTTGTTGCTCCACATTCTCATAAATTTTTGATAGTTTCAGAAGAAATTTTTGTTGATCTGAGGGTAAAATACGCTCTCTTTTGTTGTATTCATTGCCCATTTTAATTTTTTGCTTCTCTGAAATGCCTGTGCATATTTTTTTTTTACCAAAAGTAATTTGAATTCTTTTATATTCTAGACACAAATTCTCTGTGAGTTTTATGGATTGGAATCATATTCTGCAATTTTTGGCTTGCCTCTACTTTCTTTATGGTGGCTTTCTGAGAAATAAAATTTGTTAATTTTAACATAGTTAACAATACTTATTCTGTTATACCTTGTGGAAATTATACCTAGTTGAAGAAATTCTTTCATAATCTGATGTCATAAATCTATACTTCTGTATCTTCTTCCAAGAGTCATTTTTGACATTTGCGTTACTCTTTAATTCATCTGGAAGTATGGTATGAAGTTAAGATTAATAAAATTTGTAAACAAAAAAACACTATACCCATCTACTTTTTCAGAGATAAAAATTTTTTTTGCCAGTTATCTATAATATTATCTCTGTCACAAATCAAGTTTCCATCTCTATCTGAGTCTGTTTCGGGCTTTTCAGTTCTGTTCCGTTGGTTAGTTTGTCAATTGATCAATTTATCTATCCCAGAATGAATAAATTGCTGTAATTACTATGTCTTACTATATCTTTTCTTCAGGAGTGTCTTGGCTACTGATGGGACTTTGTTTTTATACATATATATTAGAAAGAGCTTGGCAAATTATAAATCTCTTGGTATAAATTATAGACCTTGATATTTAGATTGGAATTGTGTTAATTTAATTTGAGAAGAATTGACATGTTTTGATATCATTTTATTCATAACCATGGTATATCTCTCTATGTATTTAGGTCTCCTTTGATGATTTTCCATCAAATTTTCAAATTGCTCTTTAAAGGGCATGCACATCTTATGGTAAATGTATTCCTAGATTTTTGACCCTATTTTTTTTTTAAATCTGCTATAAATTATATCAATACATTAAAGTTAATTTGTGATAGGTATATTAAAGTGTCATTAAGTTGTGTAATTGATCTTATATCTAGCCATCTTGCTAAATACTTCTCTTATCAACACAATTTTTTTCTGGATATCATGTGTAGTATTTTATATAAATATATTACTTTTGACTTATGACAGGTTTTTTCTTTTTTTTTTGGTAACATTGCCCCTGAGCTAACATCTGTGCTAATCTTCCTTTATTTTGTATGTGGGACGCTGCTACAGCATGACTTAATGAGCCACGTGTAAGTCCGCACCCTGCGATCTGAACCCTCGAACCTCGGGCTACCAAGCTGAACACATGAACTTAACCACTATGCCACCAGGCCGGTCCCATTGTTTTTTTCTTTTTAATTCTTATTACTAATTATTTTATTTGCTTATGTCTCTGTCTAGGAATTGCAATTGTAGCACAATTTTGAATAGATGTAATATTGGTGAAATTTTTTATTTAAAATTTTATTTCTGTAAACATTTCAAGTATAATTTATAATATTTTAATAACTTTAATATATGAAGTCCTCAGACTCTAATTTATTTCTTTTATTATTATTATTGTTATTATTGTTATGGGTTTTACTGCTCACGACTTGTATATTTGGTGATTTTCAGTTGGAAATTATATTTTATTGAAATTTATCTATGTAATGTTTTACATTTTAATCCAGAGAAGTTTTGCTTTTGGTTCTGTTGGGAGCCAGGATGTGACACTGACCTGCCACTATTTTTATTCCCTTTGAGTATTTTTTGTCTCAAATTCAGCTCCTTAACATCACAGAAGCCATAGACTTTTCTCTGTGGATCCCAGAACTGCTGTCATTTACCCTAGGATTATCGTCTCCTTTGTCTACAGTTCCTTATTGCTTCAAGTCACTCCCATTTATTTAGTTAGTTTTTAAACATTTATTTTTTCTTAGAGTCTCCTTTCACTTTCTTGTGAGCTCAGCAGTACTTTCAGAGTTGTGTTTATGGAAATTTTTACCTCATGTTCATTCAAAGTTCTTAGTTCTCCATATTTCTACCATACTTTAACACAGATTCATGTACTTTCTAAAAAATGAAAGCTTCTCCCCTTTCTCCCTGAAAAATAGTGTTAATCACATGGTCCTTGAAACATGCTCAGTACTTTTGTGTGCTAAGTTAGTGATGTCTGGGGAAAATCTTTGTTGAGTTTGAATTGAATTGAGGGCAAAAGTGTACTATCTGTGTCTTAAGCCAAAGACTCAAACTTTATTTGCATACAAATAAAACAAAAAATCTCTTTAAAATTCTGATTTTTGATTACCAGAGATTCATTCAATAGTTTTAAGGACAACTTAGAAATGTGCACTTTTTAATGCACAGGTGATTCTGATCCAAATTTTGTCCAAAGATCACACCTTGAGGGTCACCACCCTATACCTATCTTACACTTGTGCTTTCTTTTGCTGTTCCTGTGCCTAGAATACCCTCAAATCCATCTCCCTCTTTCCCTTTTGTTCTTCCAAACTCATAACCACTTGACTTTTTATAGTTAATTCTGCTTACCTGATAGTTCAAATGCCATGACCACTAGTATACTTTCTTTCATCTTTTTCAAAAAGTGATATTAATGTCTATAGCACCTTATCATTGCACCTCTGCATCATTTATTTTATTTATATGTTTATTTATTTGGTTTTTCACCAGGAAAAGTGTTCATAGAAGAACTGGATTTCTTTGTATTTAATTTCTTGCTTCCAGGTTTAGCACAGTGCCTGATGCATTGCAGACACCCCATAAATGCATTCTGATTGGCAATACCTATTCTGATAGAAAAATAAAAAACACTTCTTTATTTGAAAGCATAATTCTATCCTCACAAATTGGAACAATTTTAATATCATAGACACAACTATAGAAGGATGTCCTAATCCTATTTTGTACAGCCCACTACCAAGAGTACACCATATCTGTCTTTGGTCATCTGATCTATACAATGGAGGTATTTTCCTTGTTAAAGAGAACCATAGTCAGACAGCAGTTAAAGTAGTAAAAAATATTTATTAGAAACTATTGCAACAGGGAAAAAAGAGACCTCAGTACAGAACTGGGCTCAATTCTGAATATAGCAGGGACATGTAGAGATTTATACTAACAAGCAGAATGAGGGGGTCAGAGGACAAAAAATTGCTGAGAGGAGACATCAAAAGTAGGGGAATTCTTATTAAATAGATTTAACAAGATTCTTGCTGAAGACAGGCCAGGGTGATCAGATATCCAGAGTGAGAGATGAGGATTTGATCAGACACGGAGGGCCATCAGACATCAAGTGTGGGGGATTCTTGCCGAACTTACTTAGCAGGATTCTTGCTAAAACCATACTCAGCAGGCTGAAGACAGGGTTCAAGGACAAGTCCTAGTCAAAAAGAGGACTTTGAGAAGCCGTTCTAAAGTTTGATGAAGGAGAGAGTGCTTTTCGGCTTTTACCGACATTTTTAATGGTATTTATCATAGCTGCTATCATATCATAATAAGCATCTATGAGAAAAGTTTACAGTTGAAACTATTACACAGGGATAATATATCTGTAAAGGTTGCATCTATGAGCTCCCAAACACACTTGCAGAAGAACTGTAACCAGAGGCCAATTTTCTATGTCAAAGGTGAATATTAGCTCTTTAAATTAAAACATCGGCAGTATCTTCAGCATAGCTAAGGCACAGTCTTTCATCTCTTTGCTGCTGCTGCATCTAGCAGCTTCCTTTGTGTAGAAGGATGAGTGTCTGCCTTCAAAAGATGAGGATTTAGTAGGACTTCAAAGGTGATGTGACAGATGGTACATGAGGAAGCATGGCCCAATGCCTATTCTCACATTAAAAGGTGTTTTTTTAAACATGAACTCTGTTGACATTTACACATGATAATGAGTACGGCATTTCATCTGCCCGTGCCTCTCTGTTGTAGTCCCACGTTAGTTATCCACAGAACATGAAAGAGTGCTGGCAGCCATCTTGAATAAATGGAAAGTTAGACAAAATGGCATTCAGAAACCTTTCAACAAATATCAGGCTTCATTTATTCCAGTGTCTTCTTGTCAATAAGGCAGACAATTCCAGGGTCATATATAGCAATTCTATTTAACTTATCCAATTCAATATCACTTTATTGAATGCTTGCCATGCATGCAACATTATATTAGCTGCTATGAGAGACTTAAAAGAAAGATATTACAAAGTTTCTACCTAAGGAAATTTATGTGAGATTTTAAAGATGCATACATGTGAAGCAATTTGAGGACAATAACAAGATGCTCAATGTGGTACTTACTAAGACTTCACCAAGAGGAAGTACATTCAGAATATGTTTGTCAGAGTTTTCACAGAAGACTCTCTGCTAGAAATCTAGAGAGTAACTGCTGGGTTACTCTCTCTCTCCCAGGTAGGATTCATGAACAAAAGAGAACTGGGGCAGAACAGCAGAAGGGAAAAGATGCAAATAATGATACCTTAGTTTTTTTGTGCAAATCACAAGAAGACAATAATTTTAGAACTGTTGACCTTGTTTTTACTTTATGTGTTCCTGAAATCCAAGCTAAAAGTTTTCAAAGGGAAAGAAAACAAAGGAAAATATAATTTTCTATAATTGTACTTTATCAAACATTAGAAATTTAAATCAACCTTCCAGTTGTGTATTCTTACTGTATTACTGTCTATGGTAGGTCTAATGAGACTCCTAGGGAAAAGGGTAGCTGCAAATTCCCAGTATGCAGTCATTTCTCCTCCCTTCTATTCACAAAAACACAGCAATAGTAACTAACAAATTCTTCACTTTTTTAAACAATAAATGAAAAGATCATTCATGCCACAGAGCTTATGCATATGGACTATTTAAATTGTTTTCAGTTGATATAAAAAATATCATTCTTAATTTGTTTGGCATTGCATTATTTTGGTTCATCGAAATAAATGAATTCTGAAACGTTACTGTGGAGATACCTATCAAGCGTCTTATCTGGCAATGAATAGAAGAAAAAAATGGAGGCTGTGTACATTGCAAACTCTAATCTAAATGTGTCATTAGATGGAGAACAAGTTGTTAATATCACCCTTGAAATCGACCTTGTCAGAAAGAAATGTAGACAGTGCTCCACAATCTTCAGTATGAGCTATCTTCCAGACTTTCTCATCATCCTTCTCCCAGTGTGGAAATACATCACTGCTCCTAACTAATGTTCAAAACATGCCAAGTACACAGTTTTTCACACCAATACAACTACCGTGGCTACTATGGCCAGGAGGTGACATTGTCTTTGGAAGAGAGTTTTGTCAAAAATCAAAATAAACAAATTACCTCTATCTATGGAAAAGTGCATGAATGTATTATAGGATTACATTATGAAGGAAAATAAACCTCACATTTACACATAAAGTCAGCGTAATGTTAAAGGGAAAGGTTTACAACAGAAAAAATTGGAAGATGGTCATCATGGTTGGGCTGAACAAGTAGTACAATGGGGAAGGAAAATTTGGTGTAAAATAACTTTTCATGACTGGCATTTAAGTATTTGGGCAGAGCACATCCTCATACATATTAGAGGAAGCTGAATCTGAGGCATGATCCACACAAGTTGAAGACTAAATCCTTTGTAAATAGAACCTGTGAGTATTTTTTTAGTATGCTAACTATTTTCATGCTGCTATATTTCTAAAGACTAATGTACAACTGAATATAATTATAATTTTAGATTCTGAAACTTCTTCATGAATATTTACAAAATTACCTAGAACATTGAAAGAGTAGTCTGCAGAGCTGAGTTTTAGAACATTTTCTAAATTTTAGAACTACAGTCATGTACCCCATAATGAAATTTCGGTAAATGACAAACCACCTGTATGACAGTGGTTCCACTAGATTAGTATCATATAGCCTAGGTGTGCGGCAGGCTATACCACGTAGGGTTGTGTAAATGCTCTCTGTGATGTTCACACAACGATGAAATCGCCTAGCCACGCATTTGTCAGAACATATCCCTGTCGTTAAGTGATGCATGACTGTATATGAAACAGGAAAGTAAATTATACTGTAGCCTCCATTTCGTTATCACTAAAATTGCATGGTCTTATTACATCTTCTTAATTCTTTCACCCATTTTTTTAACAAATATTTTATTGAACACTAAGTACTGAGCATAATTACAAAACAAATATACATAAAATTTATCTTTATGGAGCTTATAATCTAGCAATGGAGACAGACATTTAACAACTACACCAATAAATGTATGAGTATGCTATTGCAGAGAGTGGCAAACTATACGCCAAGCAGTTTTCTATTCTTACTGGACCGACAGCTTGACTCCGTTTCCCGTGTTATCCTGCAGTTAAGTGACTGGTATAATATAATTTAAAGCTATATACACAACTTCCATTCCTGGCCCACAAAAGTCTCCCATGCATGATTGTGATTTTTGATGATCTGTCAATATTTACCCTATTGATATAGATGCTACAGTGATTTTGGAAGTCGTGTGTTGAAGACAGTATGGTCAGAAAATGCAATGAGCCTGGGTCCTTGAATCGCCGCCTGGAGAAAGGCCATCTGAAGATAGGGACATCTACCTTGGACTTCATATTAGTGAGAAATAATGTGTTACTATAAATTTTTGAGTTAGATTGATTCAGCAGTTAATATTACCTAGCAAATACAGAAGTTTATCTCCAAGTGAGTGTCTACCACAAAAGAAAAATAAGAATAACAAAATACGTGCCATTGGCTTAGTAGTTGAGTGCTTGAGTAGTGGGCAGTGAGAGAATATGTTTCACGGGCTAAAAAGATGGATACCCACTCTGTGCAGTGGCAAAATATTTGGTGAAACTCTTTGCAATAATTTGGAAACAAGATAATGTGTGTATTGAGACTGTAGCTCTCAGGCAAGTGGTTAAAAAGCGCCAGAGAGCTAGTGTGGCATGATTATTACTGTCTGCTTTTAATAAGATGTTATAGGAAAGATGAGTTCAAGTAAAAATTTACTGATTTTCAAACAGAATTAGAAAAAAACACAGAGATTACTCTCCTTAAATGGTTGGGAAAGCCAATAAGTTCTGAACTCCAAAGGGAAAGAAAAAAAATTGAAAGTGAACATGGCACAGTAAGACTTTTCAGCTGAGGTAAGTGACTCAGCTCTGCATCAAAAATCAAAGTAAGAGTATTATTTTCATAATAATCCTTTTATTTCAGATGGCCTAAGTCACCCTTAAACTAAGAGCCACAGGCATGGGGATAAGGAAGTAAATAAATGAATAGGCATGAGAAATATGTTATAGGAAAATGTTTGGCATATGTACTGTCAATAATTGTGAAGGGCTTGAAGTTTTATCTTACTTGAAAGCTAACAATTTGGCCTGCCACAGTTTCATGGATGCTGCTAGAAGATACAATAATCCTGGGCCAAAGACAAAGAAATGTTTACTCACAGCTACAGCTATAGCTAAAGATTTGGCTTTTTTTTTGCACCAGTTCCCTGTGTCCCAGTTCCCACAGGGCAATGTGAATACATCTGTACACAAAGTGGGTTGCATTACAGTACAGGAACCCTGAGCTTTGGGAATCCAAATATTTTATAATGGGTAGTGACCATGCTGGACCTCTGCCTAGAAGGAGATACCATCTCTGTCTTAAGTCTGTAAATAAATGTACTCTTTGCTTCAGATCTAGATACTTTCTCTAACTTCGAAGGCTCTTTGGTACACAAACATCCTTGAAAAGATAATCCGAGAGCAAACGCAGTTCATGACCCTTGTTGCAAGATGTTCACAATTGTGATCATTTCATGGAGAATTGTTTCCCAACATGTAATGGTACATAAAACTCTCAAAAAACAAACAGATCAGAAGCCTACCAACTTTTTGAGCAATTACGTTAACAAGGAAGCCACAAGCTTAGAATGAAGATTACAAAAAAAAAAAGGTTTTGAGTCATTAGGAAACAAACAAACAAAACAAGCAAACAAATAACAATAAATATTAGGCCATCAAATTTGTGGAGTGTGAAAGCTGTGCACCCTCAAGGAAGACTTTTTGTAAAATACCTACTTCTGATATGGCTATGGAAATTAATGAACACAGCTTTATCTCCCAGAGCATAGACACAAGAGCCATGAAGAACAATGTAAAGAATTCCTCCCAAGAAACAAAATCAATGTCTAATTAGGAAATATCTCTATCATTTGAGCTATTATATTTTGAAGATTTGTTCATAAAAAATAGCTTCTATTACAACTTTAACTGATATGTAAGCTATGATAAATATTATGTTCTAAACATAGAAGTTGAAATTCAATATTATAATTGATGAAAGTGATTGAAACTAGGGGGTCAGATGGTGTTTTTCTGAAAATTGGCCCTGAGCTGAGATCTGAAAGGTAAGTAGGAGTTAGCAAGAAGGATAGAGATAAGAGTATTCAAGGTGATTAAGTGTACTGTAATAGAAACAATCAAAAATGAAACACAGAGAGAAAAAAGAATCAAAAACAGAAAAAAGAGTAAGTGAGCTATAGTACCTTTTCAGGTGGCCTAATATATATGTAACTGGAGTACCCTAAGGAGAGAAAAGAGATAGGGAAATAAAAGAAATATTTAAAGAAATAATGGCTAGAAATTTCCCTAATTTGTTGAAAATTATAAAACCACAAATTCAAGAAGCTCAATGAACCCCAAGCAAAAGAAACATGAAGAAAACTACATCGAGACATATGATAATCAAATTGTTTAAAACTACTTATAAAGAACAAGTATTAAAAAGCATTCAAACAAAAAGTCACCTCTTACCCAGAGGAAAAATGAAAGGATGACAGAGATTTCTCTTCAGAAACAATGCAAGCGAGAAAACAAGGAGAAGCATCTTTAAAGTACTGGAAGACAAACTGTCAACCCAGAATTCTATAATCAACAAAAACATCTTTTAAAATAAGAGAAAATGTATAGCACTAAATAACCGTATCAGAGGAAAATCATAGTCTAAAATTAATGAGCTCAGCTTCTGCCTTAAGAAACAAGAAAAAGAACAACAAATTAAAAATAAGTAGGACAAAGGAAATATAAAAATCAGACGAGAAATATAAAGTAGAAGGCAGAAAACAATAGAGGCAATCAATGAAACCAAAAGCTGATTGATTCTTTGAAAAGAGTCAATAAAAGTGATACATCTCTAGTCAGAATAATCCAATTTTTTTCAATTAGAAAATATAGATTACCAATATCAAGGATGAGAAATGGAACATCAACAATCATTCTAGTGTTTCTTGTAGACACACACACACAAAATCACTCTACGGTTATTACAAATATAGGGAATATGATGATCAACTTTAAGCCAATATATTCAACAATGTAGATGGAGTGAATAAATTCCTTGAAAGATACTAGATACCAAAGCTCACTCAAAATATATTAAGGGAGGTTAAACCTGAATAGCCCTATTTCTATTAAATAAATTGAATTTGTAGTTTAAAGCTATGGCACAAAGATACTGCAAGCCCAGCTATCATTGGCAAACTCTACCAAACAATTGAGAGAAATATGATATCAGTTCTATACAAACTTCCAAAAAATAAAGAAAAGAAAAGAATTCCCAACTTATTCTATAGGGCTAGCATTACCTTGGTAGCAAAACCAGACAAAGATATTACAAGTAAAGTAAAATACAGAGCAATATCCCTCATGCACACAGATGAGAAAAGTCTAAACAAAATTTTAGAAAATCAAAACCAAAAATATATAAAAATGGTAATATAGTATGACCAAGTGAGGTTTATTCCAGGAATTCAGGGTTTGCTTAACATTTGAAAAATCAATCAATTTAATTCACAAAATTCGCAAACTAGAAAAAGAAAGATATGATTATTTCAATAGATGCAAAAGACTGATAAAATTCAACATTCATCAATGATAAAAGCTCTCTGCATCTGAATAGAAGAGAGTTTCATCAACTTGATAATGAATCTCTTCAAAACCTACATCTAACATTATACTGAATGTTTAGAAAGAAATGCTCTTTAAAGAGAATTTAAAGACGAACACTTGTTTAAAGACTATATTTCGTCTGGCAATCAAGAATTAAAAAACTGCCTGTTCTCTCCACATCTATTCAACATGTTAGCAGAAGTTCTAACCAGTGCAATAAGGCAAGAAAAAGAAATAAAAGGCATCCAAATTAGAAAGAAAGAAATAAAAGTGCCTTTATTTGCAGGAAAGTAGTTATCTATAGAGAAAATCTGATATTACTACATAAAAATAACTCGAACTAATATGTAAAATTAGCAATATTACAGGAACTAAGTTTAATATACAAAATTCAATTTCATTTTTGCATATTAGCAATGAAGAAACAAATTGAAATAAAAATATCATTTATAATAATATCAAAAATATGAAATATTAGGAATAAATCTGATGTGCAAAACTATACAATAATTTTAAAAGCCCTAAATTAATGGAGCATTATCTATCTTGTTCATGAATGGCAAGTCTCAATATCATTTTGATGTCAATCTTCCCAAATTAATACATAGATTCAGCACAATCCCAATCAAAATATCAGCAGCTATATTTTTTTTTAGAAATTGATAAGCTATTTCTAAAATATGTATAAAAATTAAAAGGGTACAGAATAGTCAAAGCAAATTTGATAAAGAACAAGATTGGAGGGCTAACAGTACTTGGTTTCAAGGCTTATTATAAAGCTAGAGTAATGAATACAGTATGTTATTGGTAGCAAGACAGAAAATAGAACATTTGGAGAAATTATAAAGTCCAGAAATAGGCCCACACATATACAACAACTGAATTTTGGCTATACTACAAAAGCAACTCAGTGGAGAAAGTTTAATCCTTTCAACAAATAATGTTTGAACAATCAGGTATTAATATAAAAAATAATGAAATTCAATCCATACCTTGCATCACATGCTAAAAGATTAACTCAACATCAATCATAGACCTAAAAGTAAAACTGAAGTATAAAACTCCTAGAACAAAAATACGTCTTTATTCCCATGAGTTAGGCAAAGATTTCTTATCTATGACACAAAAAGCATGATCCATAAAAGAAAATATTGATATATAGGAATTTATCAAAATTAATAACTTATGTTTTTTGAACATACTGTTAGAAGAATGAAAACACAAGACCCAGACTGGGAGAGAATATTTAAAAAAGCATATATTTGAAAAAAATGACTTGTATTCAGAATATATAAAGATCTCTCAAAACTCAATAACAAGAAAACAAATAGCCCAATAAATAAATGTTCGAAAGATTTGAATAAACCTTGCTCCAAAAAAGATATATGCTTAAAATCATTAGTCATTAAAGAAATACAATTAACAATACAATGAAGTATCACGACATACCTACCAGAATGCCCCAAATTAACAACTGACCATACCAACTACTGAAGAGAATATCAAGGAACTGGCACTCTCATATACTGCTGGTGGGGATATAAAATTGTGCAACTTTTATAACCTCTCTGAAAAATAGTTTGATAGTTTCTTAACAAGGTAAATCCATATCTACCATAAGGTTCAGCTGTTCCATTCCTAGGTATTTAGTTGAGGGTAAAAAAAATACATCCAAAGTCGTGAATAGGAAAGTTTACAGTAGCTTTATTTATTTTATTTATTTATTTATTTTTTTTTGTGAGGAGATCAGCCCTGTGCTAACATCCGCGAATCCTCCTCTTTTTTTGCTGAGGAAGATGGCCCCGGGCCAACATCTGTGCCCATCTTCCTCCACTTTATATGGGACGCCGCCACAGCATGGCCTGCCAAGCAGTGCGTCGGTGCGCGCCCGGGACCCGAACCAGCGAACCCCGGGCCGCTGCAGCGGAGCGCGCGCACTTAACCGCTTGCGCCACCTGGCCGGCCCCAACAGTAGCTTTATTTTTAAGAGACAAAAACTGAAGGAAAAAGCAAATGTCTATCAACAGATGAATAGATTAAAAAATTGTGGTATATCTGTACAATGGAATACTATTCAGTAATAAAAAGAAATTAGCTATTGATGCATGCTACAACATAAGTTAATCTCATAATAGTAAAAGAAACCAGACAAATGAATTCATCTTGTATGACTACATTTCTATAAAACTCTAGATAATTCAAACTAATCTATATTGACAGAAAGCAGATAAGTGACTCCTTTGGATTAAGAGAGGGGCAGGAGAGAACAATTACAAGTGATTACAAGGTAACTTCTGTGAGTGAAGAATCATTCATTATTTTGGTTGTGGTGATGGTTTCAAAAGTGTATACATGTATCAAAACATTAAATTGTGCACGCTCACTGTGTACAGTTGAGTGTATGTCAATTATACCTCAAAGAAATTATTTTTTAAAAAGTAAAAGAAGTACATAGAACAGCAGTTGCTATGAAGAGTGAAAGAAAGAGCCTACTAGAAGCCCATAGTAAGATTATTTCCACGGTGCTGGTCACCCAGTTTAGGTTGGTGTTCACGAAATTCATGGTAATGACCAATTGCATAGTTGTTTGCTTTTCTGTGGTACAGAGAAACAGATAGGAAACTGGCAAGGACATGGACAACGGGTTTGTACATTCAGAGTTAGGGTTTCTAAAAGGCAGTGTGTATAAATCAGTGGCTTACAATAATATCTGGTAGATACTCTAATATCCAGTTTCCACTGGAGAGATTTCTAGTGTTCTGACAGAAGTTAGAAGAGACTGTGGTGAAGGATCTTCTTAAAGCTTTCATTCAGAAGTGGCGTGTCGCTTCTGCTCTCATGTTATTTGCAAATGCAAGTCACCTGGTTAAGCCTGACATCAAGGAGAAAGATAAATATACTCACAGGGTGGAGCATCACAAGTCAAATAGCCAAATTTAATGCCAATGTGGCAGGGATACATAAAAAACTTCAATGTACAGCAGAACATGTGTTTAAGTCCAATCTTCTCTTTCAATAAAAACTATTTACTTGCCCCACCTCAAGGAAGAAATCACAACAGTCCCGTCCAATTACAGTGTCAGACTCAAGTTCAGGAGCTTAGAATGGTGTCTATATTAGACCCAGATGTGTTTCTTTTGGCTCCAGAGATTTATGACCCCAAAAGTCAGGTTATCTAGCCCATTCATGTAGAATATGCGTTGTTGAAACAAGGACATGATAACTGCAAGAAACACTCCCATTTGGAGAGGGCAAAGTGGAGGCATGTAGTGCCACTGCTCTGCAGGACTCACGACATTCTGTTGGGCAGAATTATGAGGGGCCTCTACCCTGGATTTTGGGAGTGTCCTTGATAGCTGATTTTGCTGCCTAAAAATTCTCTCCCCAATCCACTTTTCTTTGAGGAATGTGTCCTTATTGTTGGCTGAGAAGCTCTCTCATCCTGCTTCTTTGAGTGTATGAAGACATTAGACTTCTAAGTGGAACCATTTATATATATTTTTCATTGTACTCTTTTTTCTTAGCCATAAACCTAGCAATGCCGTAGATAGAGATAACGCCGTCAACTGAGAGAAGAAACTGTGAAACCCCTGACCCATTAGAAAGTCAGAGGACCCAATGGTCATTTTCAGCCTCAAATAATTGGTGTTTCTGTAAGTGGTGGCCCTTTTCAAGAACTTGCTCTGTCTCAACTCTGATTCTAGACTCTTCTGTTTAACAACAGTCACACCCACAATTCTTTTTGCAATATTTCTCTCTCTTTTTACTTAGTCATGAGTACAGTTTGCTTTTCAGAGGCTTACCTAGCTTTTTCTCATATTGGTGGAAAATGGCACCCAGTTGCAGCTGTCAATACTACAATCTTCTGAATATCTGGACACTTTCTAATCCTTTTTTTGTTTTTTCGCACTTAGCCCTTTTTTGTTTGTTTGTTTCTTAAGTCACCTTTTTCCTATAGTCACTTGTCAAATATAGACCATAGCAACCAAAGCATGCTAATAAAATTCTAGTTCCCAGAATTAGCTTAGCTCAAGCCTAGGATCACTTGGTACATTTCCTGTCTTCCAAGTTATTGCAGGTAAATATTTTTTTTTTTTTTTTTTTTTTTTTTTTTTGTGAGGAGATCAGCCCTGAGCTAACATCCGCCAATCCTCCTCTTTTTTTGCTGAGGAAGACGGCCCTGGGCTAACATCTGTGCCTACCTTCCTCCACTTTATATGGGACGCCGCCACAGCATGGCTTACCAAGCAGTGCGTCGGTGCGCGCCCGGGATCCGAACCAGCGAACCCCGGGCCGCCGCAGCGGAGCGCGCGCACTTAACCGCTTGCGCCACCGGGCCGGCCCCTGCAGGTAAATATTTTATCAAAAGTTTTGCAATTTCATAACCACTTTCATATCTTCAATAATTGTTTCTGTACCTTTGTTACCATGTCCTGAGAGCAATATCATAGCTTTTAGGCATTTTTTTTTGCTAAGGAAGATTCACCCTGGGCTAACATTGGTTGCCAATCTTCCTCTTTTTGCTTGAGGAAGATTCTCTCTGAGCTAACATCTGTGCCAATCTTCCTCTATTTTGTATGTGGGTCACTGTCACAGCATGGCTGCCGACAAGTGGTGTAGGTCTGCACCCAGGAACTGAACCCAGGCCGCTGAAGTAGAGCATGCCAAACTTAACCAGTAGGTCATTGGCCCAGCCCTGTAGGTATTTTATTATATCATAAGAGCATTCCTCTCCTTGTATTAATTTATGTAGCAGTAAGCATAGGTGAAGTTATGCTTCAGTAGCCAACAGCTCCTAAGTGCTCAGGAGTCTTCAACAACAAAGGTTTACTTCTTGCCCAGTTTACCTGTTCACTGTGGGTCAGGGGTGACTATGTTTTACAATTTCGTCACTCAGTTGAGGGAGCTATCTCTATTTCCGGCATTGCTAGGTTTATGGCTAAGAAAAAAAGAGTACACTGCAAAATATACACAAATGGTTCCACTTAGAAGTACTACAGACCACTTCAGTTTCCATTCATTGGCCAAAGAAATCACATAATTTAGTTGGACATTAATGAGGAAGTGAAATAAAATATAATTATCCTGGGAGGATCAGAAAATATTTTGAACTATTACGCAATCTACTGCAGGGTACTGTGGAAAGAGAGAACATCTCATGATTGCGCTGATAGAATATGGATGTAAAGCAAGCAGGGGGAGAAGTCTTCAACCAATGTATTTGAGAACTGTATTGGTCCTACAATCAGCAGATGTTATAATAGGGCTATTTGATTAAAGGAGCTAGAAAATATATGAGAATTTGATTAGGAAAAAAGATGATTAGCATTTTTGGAGGAAATATTCTCTGATTAAATCAATACCATAATATCACTTTTCTTGGATTTGGCATACTGATATTTGACTTGCCACTATCTTAGAAATTCTGGCACTTAGAAAATCTCAATATGAGTGCAATTAATAGCACATTGTCATGCTGTTGTTTCCAGTGGTTTCCAGGAAATCTTAGAGATCAATATGGATCACAGAATATCTGTTTGAATAGATTTACAGATATTAATTGTAAAGACAACTGAAATTAGTGTATTAATCAGGTAGAATTCTTTTTCATCTTTGAGGTACATTTGTCATCCTAATTGGGTTGATCCTACAGAAATCTCTAGAATATGTTCATGTTGAAAGTTCTCCATTTGTTTCTTACTCAATTGTCACTTTTTTAAATAAAAGTAAAATATGAAGGTAATGCATCAGAAATAATCTGATTACTAAATAAAAGACTAACTTCAGAAATGTTTTTAAGGCAGGAGATTTTGAATCTAAATCAGCAAACATAATACAAATTTGGTTTAAATATGTACTTCATGAAAGGTATAGAGAAGCAGCAGTAGTTTAAAAAAATTAATGCATAAATGTCAGAATAAAGGCACAAAATAACTTCTCTTTTTTCTTTAGAAAAGATAATTGTGAGAAAGAATAAAGTAACTGAGAGGAATGCATTGTATTTCATGACCAAGAAAACTTCAATTGTGCTATTAGTTTACGCTGTAGCAGCTCTGCCCCTATTTAAAAGGACATAGAACTCATTGTGTAGCACCCCAGAAACATGGGAACACCGGGAGAAAGAGGTAGCCATCATCTAGAAAACAAACAGCGAAATGAATTGCTATTTGTCACCTTTCTAACTGTTCTGTTGACCCTTAGTCCCCATCTACTCTGAGTGGTTTCATGCACAATTCTTAATAGACTACAAAAGAAAAAAGCAATGCCTGCATTTTTAGAATGAGAGAGTCATCCTCCAAAGGTTGCCCCTTAAAGGTAAAGAATTGTAACTCTGTCATCTTTGTGGTCAAATTCCTTTTCCTCTTGGAAATAAAAGAATGCTTTTTAAGTGCGATTTTCTTTCTTTGTCATCAGCTACGAGTGATGAAAGACAGATACCAACAAATGGAATTAGACTCTGCCTATCCTTAGATCAAAAACTGCAGAGGTAAATCAGTTTGTCAGCCATTTTCCCCCATTAGGACAGAGAGCATAACGTTTGAATAATTCCTAGTAAGCTCCCATCCCAACATAATTAGCGTATGAATAACGGCTGCTCAGCTCAAGTGTGGACATGATCTGTGGAAGATGTCAGAAACTCTGCCTGCATACTACATCCAGTGCATTTACTTACTCTCTTGCGAGAAGGTGAGGACATGGTAACTGGGGGCATGTTATCTTCTTTTCACCAAAATATAGGATTTTAAAACGTCTATCATGAGACAAAACTTTTAGCGCTTGTGTAATTCATCACCACATTCCAGAAACATTTTTGAAATCCTAATAATGGGCAAATAATTAGGACATCCATAGATGAAGAAAATCTTTATGGATACTTTTCTGTTTCTACCAATCGTGTCATAGAGCCTAGCAGATAAGGTAAGAACTTTGTGGATGTAGGATGGTGCAGATCTTAAATCTGTTCACACAGGTGTAGTATGCTGGTTAAATACTCACATAGAACTAAAGAGCATGGGAGGTGATATCTTATGAAAGCAAATTGACATAGAAAAATATCTCTTCATATTCTATATAGTATAAGTGGTGAAGTTTTTTTTTTTGTTGGTTTGATTTTTGTTCGTTTTGGTTTGGGTTTTTTAATGGAAGGGATGACTACAGACTAGTATCATACTTTCTTCTCTTCTTGACCTATACTGTTCCGTGAGATTTCAGACTTGGGTAAAGGCCAGTTTTACAGGCACAATTTGTGCTTAAGCTTAGAAATATGTTTTGGCTGAAACTAGAGATGTAGTCTATAAAATGAATCATAGTAACCTGTACTCATATTAAGCCCAAGATTCAGAACCCATTTATGTTAACGAAACCAAATTCTCAATCATAGCAACACACAAAGAAGTCCTGTCAACTAACACAATGATCACTTTCTTTTTTTTTTTTTTTTTTTTTTGTGAGGGAGATCAGCCCTGAGCTAACATCCATGTTAATCCTCCTCTTTTTGCTGAGGAAGACCGGCTCTGAGCTAACATCTATTGCCAATCCTCCTCCATTTTTTTTCCTCAAAGCCCCAGTAGATAGTTGTACGTCATAGTTGCACATCCTTCTAGTTGCTGTATGTGGGACGCTGCCCCAGCATGGCCGGATAAGTGGTGCATCGGTGCACGCCCGGGATCCGAACCTGGGCCTCCAGTAGCAGAGCGCGCACGCTTAACCGCTAAGCCACCCGGCCGGCCCAATGATCACTTTCTAAGTTTAGTTTGACATTGACATTTTGCTTTAGGGGATTTTTTTTTTTTTTTGTGAGGAAGATCAGCCCTGTGCTAACATCTGCCAATCCTCCTCCTTTTTTTGCTGAGGAAGACTGGCCCTGGGCTAACATTCATGCCCATCTTCTTGCACTTTATATGGGACACTGCCACAGCATGGTTTTTACAAGCGGTGCGTTGGTGCATGCCTGGGATCCGAACCGGCGAACCCTGGGCCGCGGCAGCAGAGCTCACACACTTAACCGCTTGCACCACCCGGCCAGCCCATTAGGTGATTTTTTTAAATTTCTTATTTTCTTATTATTTTCTTTTTCTTTCTGTCTTTTTTTTTTTTTTTTTGATGATAGACTTGAGATGAATATCCCCACCGAAAATTAATTCACATTTACTTAATAGATAGTTCAATTTGGTTGAACCCCTTTTCTTTTAGTAATAAGCCACCATTTGTTTGACTACATTAACTAAATCAATTTGCCACTCATTTTGATGTCACATAACTAGGTTTTATTAACAGCTAACCTCTATGGGATATAGGATTCCAAAAGGTTTGCAGGTTAAAGAATCCTGAGGTTTTATTGCAAAACAGTTCTGTGTAACTTAGAGATCTTCATTGTTTATATGAAAAATGAAGACTCAGTGCTACTGAATTAGCAATAATAGGATATATGTTTTAGTTTGTTTTGTTTTCTTGTATTGATTCTGTTTTTAAAATATGTAGAAGGTTTGTGTTAAGCAATTCACTCTTTCTGCCTGAGGAGCTTGTCTGGATTTAGGAATTATTCTGTCTGTGGGGGAACAGAAAGACAATAAATAGAAGCACCCAAGAACCAAACAGAAATTTGGCCTCATCAGCAGAGAATTGCTGAACAAATTAAAAATGGTTAAAAAAAATCTATTCAACAACAGACTCATATCATTTTGATTATAATTTAGAGCATTCATTCTCAATATAAACTCCCATAGAAGGGATATCCGCTAAAGGAAGTAATTCAAATAATGGCCCTCATCTAATTTCCAGAACATTTAACAAAGGTACATAATTTTCTTAATTTTAAGATTTCTTTCCATAATTTCCTCCTTAAAACATTAGAGTGGCTACTACTGGTCTGCTAACAATAGCTGTTCAAATGAAGGAACAAGTTACAAATGAATATTGAGACAAAACATAGAAAACACCTGAACAAACCTCTTGAACATCTTGTATTTCCCTCTCTTGAGGGAAGCATGAGTACTTGGTTGAGATTATAAAGTATATATGCTTAATGTATAGCCATATGTATATTTTCTGTTCCTATAAATATACTTTAACTTCATATAAAATTATTTTTTATTATATTCGATACAAAGCAAAATGAATTCAAGGTTAAATACATCTAAGTTTGAAAGCATTTGTTCTAGCTTTCCAGGTATTTGCTTATCTAAAACATGTTTTTCAATTCCTATTCCTTTAAATGTGTAGTCCAACATAAAACTATAGGAGTATGTTCTTTTTCAAGTGGCATTTTAATTAAAAATGCTACATATAAAGATAGGCATAGTCATATCACTTCTCTACAAAGAATGATATTTTCAAGATCAAACTAGTTGGATTAATATAACCAAAACTATAAGGCATTTTGAATATTCATGCTTACGTTTTCTCTGATTAGAATAACAAACTATAAGCAATTGGTTGATCACCCAGAAATTGCCCTTAGAGAGAAAGAGAAAGAGACAGAGTCAAAGACAGAGAGACAGAAAGAGAGAGGGAAGCTATTTACAGGCATGATTCATTTCTATGGTCAGTAAAGTCTATTGCAACAATGAACAGTCATAGTGTAAAATATTTTTTTAAGAAAAATTTGTAGCTTACATTAGTACAGTTTTCATATTATTATAGTTACAAAAGATGTGAAAATACATTATGTGATTACTTAAATATTGCTTAAAATAAGTAGACACATGTCAGCATTTAAAATGTTTCTTCTTTTTTTAAATAATTCCGAATGCCTTTTTGTGATGACATTTGTTGATATATATATATGTGTGTGTGTGTATATGTATATATATAAAAGCAAGAATATTAAAGTAGTTATCATTTTTTAAAAAAGTGTCAAAAGTGAAAATCTGACACTTTCAGTTTGCTTGAACAAGTTGGCAGGAATTGATCTAAATCCAGGAAGTATGTATCTTAAAAGGAAAAAGAAACTATTAACTGGTTGATGTGGTCTGAAAATATGTACTGGCAGAACATCAATTTAACTCAGTAACTACCCAGAAACCCAAGGTCAATAAAGAGAGATACATTTATGTGTTTATATCTTGTTAAAAATTTGATTAGGTCGTCTTCAAATACACATTGGAAATAATAGAATATGATGGCACATCACTCCTCACTTATGCTACAAAGCTAGCAAATTAGTTTGTGATAACTATATGATTACTATATCCAATTACATTACTAGTAAGTTTTTGAAATACATTTCCATAGCACAAAAAGAGAAGAAAAATTGAAAGGATGTGTAGCATGTAAGATGCACATTTATATACATATCACACACATGTTTCTATACATGCAAAACTGAAGAACAAAGTTTTATGTATTGACATACATCATCCATACATTTTTATCTTGACACAAAAAAAGACTGGGCCAAAGCTTTCAGAAATCAAATGTGAACTCATTTTGAAATACCAGCAGTGTTTGAATTTTAAATTAACCTATTTACAATGAAACTATGCCTGCTGATTGCCATCATCTTCAGGAAAATTAACAGTAACGATCATTGGTGTCATAATGCAATTTCCCCACAAAAATCACATAGGCTTCATTACTGTTTACATAAATTGTCATAAATACCAATTATGGCTGAACATAAAATGTAATGCTCTTTTTTTAATCATAATCAGACAATTGTTCTTCTAATTCATATGCTAGGGGAATAGGGTTTTGATTCAACCTTTGTTGTGAAGAAACTGTTTTGATGGTAGTTAGTTTTGCTTGAAGTGCTGGTTGGCTCCTTGTCAAATCACTCACTCTTCATTTGGATCATGTAGTCCTTGTCCCCGTTCAGTATGTCCTCTAATATACTGGGAAGAACACGGAGTCATGCTAATGGCAGATGAGGGAGATATACGCTGAAAGTGTCCTCTAGACTTCAGCCGAGAGGTGGCTTCCGGTGGGATTTATAACAACATTTGGTGTAATTACGTGGAAGCCCCCGTAAAGGAATAATGCAATAACAGACCTGTTAGGGGAGCACATTTGTGGCACCAATTCCAGCTTCCCCCATGGGTCAGCAGAACAAATAGCCAGTTAAGGCAATGCCCTGTTAAATGGCTAATTTTCAAAACAAATAAGAGTTAAGTTGCTGGCAGGAGAGTAGAGGAAAAAGCCAAGAAGAGATTCAGCATCCGTATCATTTTGGTCTCTAAGAAGAAGATAAATCAGCAAGAAAGGTTATTCAGAGGGAAAGTCAGAGCAGGGGACAGTTCTCTCTGAGGACAAAAGCCCTGTCTTTGCTTTCTATAATCCAACAAAGCAAAGGTGAGAATCACGCTGTTGGGGTCTATTTTATCTCGTCATAGAACTCTTTCTACTTGTCTGCTTGTTTATCTTTTGGCCTTTCTTCTTGACTTGCTTACTCCTAAAATTTAAAAATAAGGTCTGCATGAAGTTTCCACCCTCTTCTGATTCAGAGCAGGTCTTAAAAATTAGAATCAGAAGAAAAATCACTCCATTGATTCTTTGAACAATGCTGGTTATGTGTGTTGGTGACCGCATGCGATTACGTGTCTCTGGGAGTTATGGTGAGTTGATCTGCTGCTGTCTGCCTCCCTCCCTCAAGATTGGGCAACCTCTGTTATTTTAATGAACCTTGGCAATTTGCCCTAATTCTACCTGATTCTATCCTAGTTGATTAAAGCAAGCTGTAGTGATATGTCCAGTCACGTTTAATGAAACCAAATTACAGTTGTTGATCTAAGAAGAAAATAATAAATAAAACTGGTAGGGATTTCATCTGTGTGAGAAATCAAAGTGGAACGAACAGAAATCCAGTAAAATTAGCTGCTGTTGTTTCACTGTCTAAGCTAGGCAAATGCAAAAGGTAAACAAATGGCATCAGCAGGGAGGAGAAAATGAGACTTTTACATTTTTTTCATCTTTCATAATCTCATGCATTATCGGTAACAGGGTGAGACATTTTAATACAGTGTGATCATCATTAAAAGGCAGATATTTATCTTATCACAGTGCATTAAACTCCCAGAAGGAAGTTGGAAAAGAGAGAGAATGAGTGAGAGACTCTCATGAACTATTTAATGAAACACTATGGTTGTAGCTTATTTTGATTGTTTTCTCACAAAAAAAAAAATCTCATGTTGGACAAAACTGGTTCCAAACACACCCACTGCATCCGGGGCCGGTGCATTTTGAGAAGTCTCTACTGTGTTCTGACTTTGTTTAATAATTTCTAATTATGTTCTACAACACAAAATTAAATATTTCTGTCTGCATTGTGTGTACTTATTCATGAGCTGGACATTAATCGTAAAACTATGTATCTTGTTGTTTATTTATACCAGATGTGAGTATTTATGTTGCTCTGTTCACGGTTCCCAGCTAGGTCTTTATTTGTATACTGAGCTGCTTGGTTTTGCATGAAAATGGTTTCTGAGCTCTTGAGTTCATCTCTACTCTTGTGTTTAAAACAACAACAAGAACAGCTATTTTTAAAAGAAATTATGAATAACTAAGAGATTTCTGCTGTGGCTCCCCTGGTCTCTCACCAGCAGGTCAAACAGAATACGTTTTGGGCACCAAGAAAATTCATTTTGGGATTTGCTTCACAGTTTACTATGCTGGCTTCTTGCAAACAAAAGCTGCTGGGGCCATAGAGAGCTTTTCTTCTGAAATACATTTGCATACTGTTAATTTTCTACTTATTTATTGACTTTTAAAAATGTCTGAGTTTGTTGGGGTGAGGCTGAAAAGGCTTCCAGTATGTCTTTCTATGCCTGCTTCCATGTTATCTAACTCAGCCAGTGACCTCCAAAATCCCTTGAGATATATATATATATATTTTAAAGGATGTCTTACCTTTGCCATTTTACTAGCATAATTGACAATATAGTAAACCTAATTTAGGGGTTAAATTTTTATGAAGTAGAAAAAGTCTTCCTCCTATACTGTCCCTTACTTTCCCAATTCTCCTGTCCAGGGCAACAGTTTTGTCAATTTCTGTGTGTTCTTTAAGATATTTTTTATGTCTACAAAAAGCAAAAATATGTATTTCATCCCAAATTTAGTGCAAATTTCAGCATATTTACTGTCCTTCACTTTTTTTCCCCATTTGACATTATATCTTAGAGATTGTTCTATATCAAGATATTAAAAAAAAATCTCATTCTTTTTTACAGCTATATAATATTCCACTATGTATGCATATGCATAAAATATTTAATAAAGGACAATGTTTTATTTCTAATATTAAACTAGCTATATATGGCACAATGATTGCCCCATAGGACTTTTTGATAAACATTTGGAGATCTACATGGAACGATCAACTCAGTGCACAATGATCTAATGGCATGGTTCTTTGTAAGTGTGATTGGTGATCAGTTAAGCACGACCCATTCTTAAGCAATGTGCTTAAGAGGACAGGGTGGCTGATTTAACTATTTTCAACATACAGACATATATTCATCTCTAAAGAGCACTTCCTTTGATAGCACAGGTAACTGTCTAAGTGGGGAAAGCAGTTACACCTTTGCTATAGTGTCTTTAGTCAGAGGATGCACAAGGAACCTGGTCTGCAAGTATGTTTTGTGTTGATTAATTACAAAATATTCAAAGTAGTTGACATCAATAACTAATTTAGAGATTTAACATACAAATCTGTACTTTTAGTTTCTGTTGAAAAGCCCGACAATCTAGCAAGAGTTGGCCTGCCTTCCTTTAGAACAATAGCCCATGGAGCTGAGTAGCACTGCCCTCTTCAGACAAGAGCATAAGTAGCTGGATTCTTCCAGACCTATCCTGGCGACTTAAATCATTATCTGCCTGGACCCAGTAGGCATTTACGTTTGCCACACACGGACTCAAGTCACAGAGAGCGTTAGAGTCAAAAGTCTATATCTAACACCATTTTGGATAAGTGCTCCAATAATGGTAATGACTACTGTGATGGTAATATTAAGATTCCTGGAGAATATAAATTCCTCATATTACGTAAAAGTAATATGAGCCTCATTTGGCCTCTTCCCTCCTCCCAACACCTTCAAATTTGCTTGGCTTTATTCAATCATGTAGATACCTGGTATCATTCCCAGGTCATGAGTGAAGACTTCTAGAACTGTTGATAAAGAAGGAGATGAAGAGCAAATACAAGCGCATCGTTACAGGGAGTCTAGTGCCACCCATAATAGTGGAAATTTTTACCCATATTAAAAGGAGAAGGGAAATATCCAACTCCAGCCCACACTAGCCATCCTGTCCCACCTAAAGGAGCGAAAAACAAAACAAAACAGAACAAAACTGAGAAGTACTTGTGAAGTTCGCAGTCCAGGGGCACATGCTCACTAAAAGACTGAGACTTAGGCATAGGACTAGAGAATGCTTCTACTGCCCCCACACCTTACCATCATATCACTCAAGGCCTATTTACCACAGTTCTTTTTACCCAGTACATTATGTTCAGTTTCCAACAAAAAATTACAAGGCATACTGAAAGGCAAAAAGCACAATTTGCAGAGACAGAGCAAACACCAGAACAAGGCTCAGATATGGCAGGGATGTTGGAATTATCAGACCAAGAATTTAAAGTAATTATGATTGATAGGTTAAGGGCACTAATGAAAAAGAATTTTGCTTAATAACCTGGAAATTTATGAATTGGTGAGGTATCCTATTGCTTTATACATTGTGAATTGTGTATTTTTGACTGACTTGGATATCTTATGGAAGGAAAGGAAGGTATTCGGATAGGGAGGGAGAAGAGCTATTTGAGGGTGGGCAAAGAAAAAATCATCCTGGATCATGAAGGTATTGAGGCAGATCAGGCTTCACAGACCAGAAACCTGCTGACAAAATGATCCTGTTAAGTGCAGGGTGAACTTAGAGGTGACACCCACCACCTGAGGGCCATGAGGGAAGGAACCTCGGAGCCTGGGTGCCAAGCTGGCAGCCACAGGAATTGTAATGTGCCTCCCCAGACAGTCAATCCTCTGATAGTTCACTTCCTTCCTCTTCACTTAAACTTCTCAGGTCTATCTGAAGACCTACTTCTTGGACCTCATGGCACTTAAATCCCACAAAATACAGGGATTCCACATGCAAGAGAAGTCCCTAAATATTTATTTCCACATAACTTAAATGCTGTGATTTGTGTTCTTTAGAAGACAAATCATGAAATTACATGCCTTGTGTTCCTTCCCTTCTGCCAGTCATCTCTCAAAGGAATGGATGCCACTCCTTGTATGTCTGCCATCTCTGCACTCTCATTGCTACGCTTCTTCAGGGAGGGGGGTGAGGAAAGAGCATGTCCACCCCGAAGTTTGCTCAGGAAAAGGGGAGACAGCTGAGTAATGACTCACCACATTTTAAAAGACAGATCAGAACACAGAAAGTGCTTTTGGTTCTGGCGTCTTTTCCTAGTAACAATCCCAGCAATAATCAGGCTGTGAGGATGAGCACCATCAAAAAGGAACGCTATCCACCAGTACTCACCAAATCAGTTCTGGAAGGGGGGCAGTGTGTAGAGGGGCTTTTACCTCCAAATCTCTGGTTTGATTCCAGATATAACGAGACTGACCAAATGTCACTCTAATTAGAAGGCAATCAAGTTCCATAGCAAAATGAATTCCACAGTTTGAACTCGCTTCAAGGGGACATTTGTCTTCATTATGGGATGTGTGTACTTGGGGCTTGGTGGACATTTCTGCTTTAAAGAGACTCCTGCTATAATGAGTGTGAAGACGGAAACCTTTGCCCAGGTCTGAGCGCTTGGGGCTTGCCCCGAATGTGGAGTCTGAGCCTTCAGGTGCAATTCAGCCGAGCCTGGTCACTCTTCCAGACTGCTTTCCTATAATTGTTTCTAGAGAAGAAAGGAAAGAAAAACAGCCCTGACAGATTGTGGAGGTGATAAAGTTCCTGAAAATTAGAACTGCTAATGGGGTAAAAGTCTATTATTGCTTGAAATCTCCTAAGGTTTCATACTTTTTTTCTCCCTTCTCTCTCTTTCTCTCTGTTTTTAATTGAAATACAAAATTCTGTAGGGGATTTAGCCAATTGAGTCAATAACAAGTCAAAAGCTTAGGCATGCAGCTTATCTTGTTCATAAGTACTAGATTTTTTTGTCTTGCAGGCTTCTGCAGGGTCCGTCCCCTGTCCAGTGGAATGGCTGTCACGAGATGCCGTGGCTTATTCTTATAGGAGAATTTTAGGGCTGCTGAATCACTCAGGCCCAACAGCTGCTGGCAAATGGATTTTCTGGGAATTGAAGTTTCTTTGTCTCCCATCTTCTCCCATTCTGTCTTGCTTAGAGTTACAATTTAAGTGAATGCATCCCTATCCTCTTTCAGGTGTGCAGCATATGAGGAGGACCATGTAAAAGCCAGACATGGAGACAGAAGAGAGAGAGAGAAGCCTAGAGATGGTGACATCTCCAAGTAGACTGCGATTCAGCCAACTCGCATTGTGTGAGAGGCAGTAAAAAGCAGAGAACAAAGCTGGTACTGCATGACCCCTGGATATGTCATTTTACTCTGTCTTTCCATTAAAATGGAGATAATATCTGATTTGTCTGTATTATAGTATTCTAGTAAGAAATAAATGCACTGTTACGTGTGAACATGCCGGGTAAATGGTTTAAAGAGTCAACCAATCACTTCCTTACATCTAAAACGATGCAAGTCCTGATAACTAAAAGTCACAAAGAAATTCAGATGGCAAAAAGAAGAATATGTAAAATGAGGCTGTATTTTTAGATTTTTTTTTCACATGTATATATATTCCACCTCACTAACTATTGGAGAAGTGGTGTGGCATGGCTGTGGTTGACAAGGGTGCAGGATCTGGAGCCAGCCTTCCTGAATTCCAACCCTTGCTCTGCTGTGAGACATTGAAGGCGTTATTGTTCCTTAGATCACTTATCTATAAAAGGTGATCATTTTTGGAGGACTTTTGGAATGCTACCCAAACAGAATATGGACTCAGTTGACATTGTTGTTGTTAGTGCTGTCAACTCAATTTTGACTCCTAGTGACCTTGTGTAGAACAAAGCAGATCTCGATCTTTTTTGCGCCATCCTCTCACCTTCTGGTGCTATATCAGACAATGCTGCACTGCTATTCATAGGGTTTTCAAGGCCAATTTTTTTGGAAGTGCGTGGCCAGCTCCTTCTTCCTAGTCTGTCTTAGTCTGGAAGCTCTGCTGAAACCTGTCCACACCCTGCTGGTATTTCATAGCTTTTAGCAACACAGCAACATGCAGTCATCACAGTATGACAACTGACAAACGGGTGGTGTGGTTCTCTGACCGGGAAATGAACCTGGGCCACAGCACTGAGAGCGCTGAATCTTAACCTCTGGACCACCAGGGCTGGCTCCACTGGCATTAGGTATTCTTTTTTCAAGTAAATGTCATGTATTCCTGCCTCAATGTTTTTTATTACACTTTCTTGCCTCCTTTTGAAAAGTTCCCCTGCCCTGTATATTTGAAACCTATGTTTTATTTGATTTCCTTTGGGTTTGGGAGGTTTTCCCTTACCCTTAAAATCTATAGTGGTGTCTCTGTTCTCTGAGCTCCTAGAGTACTTATTGACAGTCCCCCAGTTGGAACTTAATTATAGGTTTCCTTTTGGTATGATTTTTTTATTGTTTATTATTTTCTAGGCAGCAGTATGAACTGAAAAGGAATTGAGCTGTTTTATCATTCTCATGAACCTCATTTAACCTCTCTGAGCTTTATTATATTAACCTGTAAAGTAAAGATGATGTTAATAATAATACCTACCTAACAATTATGAGGATCTACAGAGAGAAGGTCTGTGAAAGTTCTTAATAACCAGGAAAATTGATTTACTACTCTTATATATGCTCTGGTCTATCCAAATTAGATATGATGTCTTTAAAAAATGAAGTGTTATGTATTTCAGAGTCCTCCAGCATCTGGCAGAATGTCTTGTGCCTAATAGATACTCAATAAATATCTACTGACGGTTAAGTTGATGTATTGAATAAATATATTAATTAACAGAGTTGCAGATTGAATAAGCTTTCATGGCATGAATGAGAATAATTAGAAGAGATACAGAATATGCAAGGCAGATAAAAGTTGCCCTAAAATCATTCCAAGGAAAGGAATCGGGTCTTGATTAAAAGTGTTTGTGTATTTGTAGTGTGTGTACGTGTATGGAGAGAACGAGAGAGAGACAAAGACAAAGGCTTAAAAGCTGGGAGAGGAACTTGATTTCAAAAAGGTATAAAAGAAAAAAACAACTTCTCTTGAGGTTCACCATAAGAGAAGGATGCTAAGAGTAAATGTTCTCTCCTAACCACTTACGCACAAGTCAGAAACAGAAGAGGAGAGGATACATACATCCACTGCCTGCCACTGGCTTTCCATGCTGATGAAACCAAAGACTTTTGTGCAATTTCAATTTCAGCATGGCAGGTGTTCTCTCCTTTCCTTCCCTCCTCTGTCTCTTCCTTTTCACTTCATTAACTATTACCCTAAGCTCATCCTTGCTCAAATTATGGAAGAAGTGGTTTAGTTGGAGCTTCAGCTCTGGTTTTGACCATTTTCCCCACTTCAGAGTTACTCTTTTCCATTCAACAAAAATAAACCTGAAGTTGGCACTTTAAATAGTTAGGACTCAGGCATCACATGACCCGACAACCAATGAGCATATTCTAGTTGAGATGGTGTGTTATGGAATGGACTTTGGCCCAATTACACCAATAATTTCTCAAGGAGTATATAAACAAATTAGAATGATCATGTGGGCAGGGTATTAATATAAGTAGGCTTACCACAAATTTATTTTGTGGGATAAAAATCTTCAGTCCTGTTATCATAGATCTATACTCTCTGGCTTAGGAGTTAGATGCTTGGAAGACTGGAGAAAGCCTTGGACCTAGAACGAAAAATTCTTTAGAGCAGTTCTTCTAAATGCTAAAAGCCACACATGTCTCCTGCTTAAAAATAATATTTCCTAGCATTCAGTGTAGTATCCTTAAACGAAATTCATGAATAATATAACTTACAGCATTTAAAAAAAACAATGCAACATCCAAACTTTAATTTTAAGATAAATAAAAGGAGTATAATATATGGTAAGATAATATGCATTGCAATATTTGGATACAGTGGCAGAATTATACGAGGAAACATAATAAAGTAATTGGATGCTTTCTCCTATATATAGATCTTCATGAACAAATAAACTACAAATCACGCTAATGCAGCATGTGATGTTGGTATTCAAATACCAGGGACAGTATTGTCATAAGTGAAATGATTTTCTGAAATGTCAAAAAAACTCTTGATAAAGTTCTAAACAAAACAAAAAATGATCTTCCTTTGATTTACTGGATAGTCGCATTTATGGAAAAGCCAGTGTATAATATATTAAAACTGACTTTGTTTATGTATAAAACAAGTGTAGAGTCTAGGCTTATATACATGAAAGAGTGGCGAGGCATTCAAAATTTGTGTGGGACCTGAGATATGTTTTTGCATGTGATTTTCTATACATGGCCATAGGCGAGCCTCTTTTGCTTTCCAACCACAGAATTCTAGTAGCACCCACTAATATTTTTATTAACAAAAGTGTCCCCAGAGAGCTTTACTGCCACTATTGAGATTCAGCGTTTTGGGGAGTGAGGACCCAGGGAAGTACAACATACCACAATTTATATGTGGGTAGAGTCCTTTCTAGAATCTCTAGTGTCAGTAAGAAACAGCAAGACTTCAGAGAGTTGGAAGAACTAGAAACAGGGCAGAGGATTCAACATGGCATGGAGGGCATTTGCAAGACCTCTAGTCCCGTCTCTCACAGTGCTCAGTGCCCAGTCTCCCACAAAAGGGTTTACAAAAGTGTACATTCTTTGGAGGGGGATCTCAAACTATTGCTTGGTGAATTTGGGATGTTCCACTGATCTAAATGAGTATGACCAAAATGTAAGCAATAAATCTGATTTTTTCCTAAGAACAGGATTATATTTTTGGTTGACTTTTATGAGGTTTTGCCCCACTCTATACTTCACTTTGTTTGTGATGGATGGTAATCATAAAATCTCCTATTAGAGTCAGTCCAAGGTAAACTGAAAAATTAAGTGTTTCCTCAGGACCCCTTCCCAAGCCTTTTCTCCAACTTAAAGAGTAAAACCATCTCACTGAAATGTCATCCAGCCCAGGCTCTCCTGGAATAGGATGTGCCTTGTACCAACATCCCCAGCACATTTCAGCTTGAATAGGAGCAGAAAACTCACCACTTGGTTCAGGTCAGTACAACACATATATAAGAAAAACGTTTATTCTTTGATAGCTCTCTTTATTGGAGTAAAATCTATTCTCCTCCCTCAGGATCTCAATCAGTAGAATTTTGCCATGAAATTTTAATACTATTCCAAATATCATAATATTTTGTGCTGTTTCTCTTACTCAAGTTTCCATCTCTGCACTAGCCATGCAGGAATGAAGATGAAAAAGTCATATCCTCCCCCTTTATTTTCTGATGTCATATGTCAGCAGAACAAGCAAAAAAACAATTCTGTGAAGCCAAAATAAAACAAAACAACAACTTTCTCTAGTTTTATTCTTCTCTGGCAAACACAGGCATTAGGCAGCTTAGATGTTGGGTTAATAATAGCTGGAATCTTTATGGAGCAAATTTTAGACCTTTGAGTCTAAAGGTCTTGAGGTGAGGTGCTCACCTCAGTTCTAATCACATTTTTTTGCCCCCAGAAGAATCCTTTTTAATGACATGGAGAATAGTCCAATGGATCCCCCATTGAGTGATCACTAGGACTTTTACCTTTGGTAGGGAGTTTCCAAAAGATCCCTTGCAGGGACCCATTTTGCACGTCCCAAATTTGTCTGAGCCTCCACATGGTAGCAAGTGTTTGTTTATTATCCCTTGATTTACAGCATACACAGCATAGTTCAGTAATTAGCAAAATAAATTTACATTTTATTAATCATAAATTTTACTGTGTTGAGTATTATAAGCATGTAATACATGTAGTACATTCAATTAATCTCAAAGATATATATTTGAAAATTTATATATATATATATATAATTTATTTGTTTAACCTATAGCCTCTGTTAATTTTACATACGGATTCTCAGGCCTTTTGCAATGGTTTCCCGGCTTTCTCAATTTTCCCACTCCTTGACCTCCCTAAAGCCAACCATCAGTCTCAGGAGGGCCATTGAGCCATGAAATTTACAAAAAAAAGAAGGTTGAAGAGTAATCACCAGACATGTATTTCCTAGTGTCTTTCACTATACATACAGAAGCTTGGTTTTTGATTCATCATTCTCTCGTCTCAGGAAAAATTACAACTACCACACTGCAAATATTTATTGCAAAGTTATGGTATTTCTGGCACTGTGATAAATTATTTAAATAAATAGTCTTTTTAAATCCTCATAACAGCTTCATAAACTAGGTTTAATTACTATTACCAATAAATAAATTGATGTATAGAAACTATACATAATTTCTCCAAGCTCATACTGCTAACAAGTGTAAGAGCCAAGAGTTGAAGCCAAGCTGATACTGGAACATTGTACTTGACCTTTTTCTTCTGCTTATGATTCTCTTGCAAAGGCAAAGATCCCCATTCATATTAGAAATTCCATCCTGGGACCCCTGCAGGGCTTTTCACTCTCCCTCGTTGATCCAACCGGGAGTAATATGCTAGAAGAGATGGAATTTCGGTGACCTTCTTAGCCAGAAGAGAAAAGAGGTTTGTACAAACCATCAGGAGTAATATAGCTTTATTAACAAACTGCTACAGCTTCCACAGTTGCCTAAAATTCTGACAGGTCCTGAGAGAGAGCTTATCAGATTTTGACCAAAAGGGAACCTTAATATGTCTTCTAGGTCTATACTGAAGGCCTCCCAGTGGTTCTGGTTCAACGAGACCAGCCTTCTGGAATTCCACCACATAATAAAATGTCTCTAAGTTAGAAGCCTTTGCTTATAAGCAGTTCAACCTGGGAGAGAACTGAAATCCTGGACAGGATTTAATTTACACCCATCATTTTGGAATCAAGAAAGGTATTTCCTAATAAGGGATTGTAATGATAAAAAGAATAGCCTGTTGATTCCATTTTGTGATTCTTAGAGTTTCAGTGATTCATTGTTCCCAAGTCCTATCCTCAATCCTTTACTGGTGTCTAAACTTCCACACTTTAAAATAAGGCTAGATAATCATGATGTTTCAGTAGGTGAATGGATAAACTGTGGTACATCCAGGCAACGAAATAGTATTCAGCATTAAAAAGAAATGAGCTATCAAGCCAAGCAAATATATGGAGGAAACTTAAATGCATATTACTAAGTGAGCGAATCCAATCTGAAAAGGCTACCTACTGTATAATTCCAACTACATGACATTCTGGAAAATGCAAAACTATGGAGACAACAAAAATATCAGTGGTTGTCTCTGGGGATCTGGGGGAGGAAGTGACAAATAGATGGAGCACAGAGGATTTTTAAGGTCAATGAAAATATTCTGTATGATATTATAATCATGGATGTATGTCATTATACATTTTCCCAATCCATAAGAATGCACAACACCAAGAGCAAACTCTAAGGTAAACTATAAACTTTGTGTGATTGTGATGTGTTAATGTAGTCTCCTCCTTGGTATCATTATGGTGAGTGATGTCGATATAGGGGGAGGATATACATGTGCAGAGTCAGGGAGTATATGGGAAATCTCTGTATCTTCCTCTCAATTTTGTTATAAACCAAAAACTTCTCTAAAAAAATAAAGTCTTAAAAAAATAAGGCTAGAATAATTGTTCCTAAACTCCAGGACGAAGTATAAATGACTTAGTATCGGGACAGGTATATTGGTGAGCAGGGTACATGGTACAGGAAGGAAGAAAGAGAGAGAATTGCTTTGTGGAGAAGTTAGTCTCCAGGGAGAGGCTGGGCATCAGAGTAGAGGCAGGGAATATACAGCTCCCTAACCTTCTCATGGCTCCCTCTGTAGTCTAGACTAGAGGAAATCACAAACTTGCACCACTGAATTATTCTCATCAACCTTTTTTCACAAAGATTTCTACTGTGTTCATTACCCTCTGATACCTCAATAATTGCTCATTATACTATCTGGACTCATGCACAAGCCTTTGCTTATATACGTTGTGATTTCTGGATTTGTATTTTATCTAATGAATTTGATTTCAAGTGAAACAAGGACAATGCCCTCTATCTTTTTATATTCTCCACACCACAAAGGACAGTATTTGAAAAAAAAAATCAATAATTGCCTGCTGAATGACTTTCTGATAGAATCAACAAACCAAAACAAAGAATGTGAACACCAGAAGTGGACTTAGAGAATAAAACAAATCCCACCCTGCATTTTGAAATTCAGAAAAGTTAAGCAACTTGCCCAAGGTCACACCAGTAGTTGGTAGCCATCTAGGACAAGAACTCAGGTGTTCTAACTCCCAATCCAGTATCTTCCATTATATCATGAGCTTTCTGAAGGAGCCTAACAAATTAGGCCTTGGGAATGTTATATGTTTTCTATTGTCTCCATTTTTCTTTTAAATCTGGCACACAATTTTTGTTCATTGGGCCATCTAAACTTCTACTTTTCATTGTTCAAGGGAATTGTCCCTAGAACTATCAACAAAAATGACAGGGATATCTATCCATCTGCTCATTCATCCATCACATACCCCAGTGCAGTTATTTACATAGCACAGTGACACTGTGAGCAAACACATGTGGAAAAAAAGAGAAAGAGGAGAGGACAAAAAAGACATCTGGGATTTTTATGAGCCATTTTCCTTAGAGTGTGCAATACCCAATAAGCATTATGTATACAGTAGGTGTATCTGTCACGGTCCATATGATGCGTTGGCAATAGTGCATTAGCCATTATCAATAGAGCCATTACAAAAGACACTACCCCAACTTCTGCTGAGATGCATACATTGGTACATTGCCAAATAGTTGCATGTGATGTAGAAATCTGCAACAGTTTATTAGACATTATTAGACTTACAAAAAAGAGTAGAAGCTTTCTGCTAAAGAAACAAATAGATTCCCAGAACTAGTGCCTCTAATTCAAACCCCTAAACTGGTGTCTTACACCAAGTTGTTGATAAAAAGAATCCTATAGTGTGGTTCTGTCTTTATTTCATTAACCTTATTCTACATACACAAACATACATATATGGACATAAGCGCACACAAAGACACAGGAACATACACACTCTCAAAGGCTTAGAACTAGAATTTGAGACTGCTAAGCTAGTATTGAACTCAAAACACAGACCTCAGAAGACCAGCTCTCTTTTCTCTCGTATCCTCTCAGAACACCAATTAAATGACTGAGCACATAGTTGGTGCTCAGCAAATTGACTGAAATATTGATTTTTTTTTTTTTTAGCTGTCACAATCTCTGCAGATTCTGTTTTACAGCCAGGGAGAAATTCTATGGTCATCAAATGATGATCAGTTTCTTTAAGGAAGTGAGTTAGATCCTGAAGGAAAGGAAGGCGATTTGGTGTTTACAGGATTTTAGATTGCTATGTTGTCTTTTTTTTCAGACAGGGTGTAAGGTGGTGGAATTGAAGGGAATGGGGGTTTGATTTCCTTAGTGATAATTGTGTTTCTGTCTCATAAATCTGAGAGGGAAGAAGCCAGTTCTCCCACACGCTTCTCCTCCTAATCTCTCCTACCATACCATTCCCCCACTCAAACATATATGCACTGGAGTCCAAGCTGACCTTCAATCAGAGTGACCCTGAACAAAGCCTTTCCAGATCTTCCAACTCTGGGCTTGTGTGGAGTCAGAACTTATGCCTGCTTCTCCCTCCAATCCAGCTAAAGGAAACTTTTCTTTACCTTCTCAGATCTCCTTTCCCCTTTTCCTTCTTTTAAAAAGGAAGGATTCTTTCTTGCTGGAAGGAGGGAGGGGAGAGAGAGAAAGCAAATGCCATATGTGGCTGGTCTGGAGCAGAAATATCTATGTTTAGGGCATGTGGGATGTTTTTAACAGCTAGGGGGTATAAAAGAACTAGAGAGAGGAGAAAGTGATTTTTACAGTTTTTTCAGTGGGTCGTAAATTAGATCTCCTTTAATATCCTTCAAGATGTGTAACTAAATAATGGAATTCTTTTTTAAATTTCTTCTGGCTGCTGAACTGCTTCTTCAGTGCAGTATTATGGAGAGACATGACCATGTGATTCCTAAGTTCATAGTATTTACACACAAAGACTTAGAGGTGCATCTTTATAGGTCATCTACTAACTCACACAGGAGTCGAATCTCAACTGCATGATTACTGGAAAATTTTTGATTGGCCTCTGGTTGGGTACTTCCAAAGCTGACTATTTCATATTCAGCCAAAAAATTGCTTTGCTACAACTTCCATGATTAGTTCTAATGATGTTCTCTGGAGATGCAGAGGACAATTCTACTTCCTTCTTCACTGTCTCCCACCAAACTACATTATCAGTAAGTTTGTTGTTACATCTCTCAGTAAGTATGTTCTCCACTCTGAATATTATTGGTTCTTTCAATAGGTCCCATAACATACTTCCAGACCTTCTAAGATGATTTTTCCTCTCATCTGGACATATTTCATGTGATGAATATTATACCTAAACTGTGACTCATAACCTAATATAACACTCCAGATGTAGTCTGATAAGTGTGAGCGCAAGACTCAACAGGACTATTATTTTATTTTATATTTTATTTATTTTTTCTTGGCATTATACCTCATTTCTCCTTTCACATGCTGTTAGCTCTGGTTGAATTACCTTCCATGTCCTACAATGAAGCTTGTACAATCGCCCTAATCTGTACCCTTTCAGAGACAGATTGCACAATCAGTATGATAATTAACTCTGGAGTCAGATCTAAATGGTTTTAAATCCCAAGTGGACCATTCACAGGCTAAGAGGCTTTGAGAAAGTTTATTCATCAGTCAGTTTTTTCACTTATGCACTGTTTTTAACCCATACACTAAACACTCCTTTATGTATTTTTCTCAATTAAATGTTATCTTTCCAGTTTGGCACTTTATTGCAGGTATTTAGGGTATTTTAAAATCTTAGTTAAGCCATTCAAAGCTTTCACAGTTGAAATGGTTCAAGCATTTGTTCTTCTACCAGGTTTTCATCATCTATCTGCAAAAATAATATGTCTGCTACATCCTTGATACTTAAAGAATGATCCATGGACCAGCAGTGTTAGCATCACCTGGAAGCTTGTTAGAATGCAGACTCCCAGGCTCCACCCCAGAGCTACTGATTCAGAATTTGGTTTTAACAAATTACCCAGGTGATACATACTAACCTTTTTGAATCCTTGCTCCTGAATCATTATCCACAGAGCTGAGAAAAATATTAACCAATAGAGCACATTGGAGAATTGCTTCTATGTCAGTAATGACCAGTTAATAAATTTGCATATGCTCAAGAAATACAAGAAAATCTAATGCTAGTAATTTAAATCATATTACATCACTCCCCCAAAACAGATTGTAAGAATTTTTATCAAATGTTCCCCTTTATTTCCTTCCATTTGCAGTCCAACTCTTAATCTAAGTGAATATAGGCCAAGACGGGAGGATGAATGCAGTCCAGGTTCAGAAGGTTGATGTTGGATTCAAATCTCACCTTGGTCGCTTACTTCCAGTGTGGCTTGGGCCACTTGCTTACCTTCTAAGTCTCAGTTTCCTCATTTGTAAAATGAGGATATAATAGTACCTGTCGCCTAGCTTTATTGAGGAAATTAAATGAGATAATCTTTGTAAATAATTTAGCAAAGTGCTTTCAATGTAGTAAGTGTTCCCTTCCTTGTGTGAATTCCTATAATGCCTGTTACTTAGAGTTTTCTTTGGTTCAAAGTTTTTTGTATGTTGTCTGCATATTTATTCTGTGAGTGCCTTGATGATAAGGATACTATCTCATGCAGGTATTCCTTAAGCTGTGAACAAGCTATTTGTCTAATGTCCATAGGTGAGACTGTTGAAGTTGGAATGCATTTTTTAGTGGAATGTTAGCCTAATCCACAAATGCATATCCAAGCAATGACCAGGCTTATAACAGTCATACAATATAGTAAGATTACTACTAGTCATACCATAGCCTCTACCCACCTCTTATAACAATATAACCCATTTAATGTTATTGTGTAGACTCCTTCTGCCTCCATAGAATTAGTCTCTTGCTCTAGGGAGTTTGGCAGACAGAGGCTGGAAGGAGATGAGGGTGGGGTTCAGTGCTCCAAAAATCAAGCACATCCTGCTGGCATGATTCCATGTATGTACTGTTCATACCTGGCTTCCCCCAAACTCTCTGAGGGGTGGGTGGCAAATACCTGTAGAAACAGATAAAAGCCCCAACCTTGGAACTAAATGTCTTGGATTTGCATCTGAACATTCATATTTACTAAATTTTTTAACTTTATTCAATTTAAATTATCTGAGCCTTCATTTCATTATTTATAAAATAGGAAGAATTGTCAACATTCTCACCAGGTGGCTATAAAAAAATAAATATTCATTAGAAATGTCTCTGTAAACCCTTCATATCCAGGAAAAGAATGAAGAAGAAAAGAAAGCGATGTTGATGTTAGAAGTATTTCCCCCCTTTCACTCTGGTGCCTTCTCTACTCTCACAAAGATGCTATGCACAGTCTATGCTTTGGATATGCTTCATGATTCTTCATGGAAATCCCTGAGAGAGGTATTAGAAGTAACTAGTGGAATTGATTTCTGTCAGCACCACAATTGCTGTTTATTTCCACCATTGACCCAACATGGAGACAGCATATGATATCAAGGATGTTAAAAGCGGCCCTTAAGTACCTCCCCCACTGGCCTGCTATGAGGTTAAGTCACTGTAATGGTATTATTCCTTAAGGGCTTCTAGTGCAGCTATAGTTCTTTTTCTTTTTTTTAAATCTGGGTCAAGGCTAATGTGTTATCCTAGGAGGGTTCATATATTAGCTAGTTAACATATTAGCAGGGGTTATTGTCTCTGATTAAGCCATTACCACCCACTATTCTGTAGCAAACGAAAGGACCCTGAGGGAATGGGGCATATGATGGACTCATTTTGACGAAAGAGAGGCAAAATTAAAAACATGGGACTGAGTTTGGGGGTGGTTAAAAATTTGGTACCATGGCTTCCAGGCACTCAATTATTGAGATTGGGTCTCTAGAAGAGGTTTCAAGAAAACTAAATACCCAATTTATTTTCTTTTTCAAGGGCATTAATTTGCTTGTATGTTAGATTCCGTATGTAGTGCAGCACAGAGTTTATATAAAGTTATTAAGTCCCTTTAGATTCCTTTGTAAGACTTAAAACTAGTGGTTAAACTTTCTTTTTATTGAAGAGCTTGTTTCCTTTTACAAAACTCATTTTGGCAAATTTGTTTCACTTTTCATTTAATTTCATATACATACATTCACTTGCACATACATCTATTCTAGAATAATTTTTGATTTAAAATAAAACATCAGTTCTTCATGTTTTCTAATATTTTTGGGCCCTGGAAAAATTTCATCTCATAGACCTAAAGCTGTAAGATGATAATATTGAAATGCAAGTCACAAGCTTCAATTAGGTACAATCAGAAATCATGCGGTGACTTCATTAAGTATCATTAAGAATGATCAAAATATTGCTCTTAGGAAAAATACATCAAAAGCATTGCATTTACACATTGATTAAACAGGATCTGCAATTTCTAAAATCTGGTACGAGAAAAAAGAATGGAGTAAATTAAGTGCTCATATCCCACTTAGCAACAAGGGAGTGCTTAGCAACTGGCAAAGAAAGAAATAAAGGGAGATGGTGGAAAACAAAATATGATCAGCCTCTGAAACTGGGGGAGGAATCCAGAAATGACAATGTAACTAACTGGGACTGGAGGAGAGGTTGCTGTCCCAGGAGCAGTGTGCAAGTTGACGTCAGCCTGCTTTGTGTAACGTTTTTATTTTTATTTTTAGCTTTAGGAAATTAAGCTCATAATTAGGAATCAGGAGCACAGGACGGACTCGCACCAAAACCATGAGTGTGGCCAGAGTCATCTTTGGTGACATACAGGTACCCGTCTACAAACACTTTTCCCTTTTACTCATATACTCAGGTGCATAGCCTAGTGCTCAGTTCCACAAGGTCTTAAGTATTAAGGAGGCTTAAGGAAGATTTGATATTTTATCCTCTTGAGAATTCTTTAACAGTATAATTGTTCTAATCACACCCTTTGATCCCCTTGCTTTGCATTTGACCTGCCTTCCCTGGGTAGTCTCATTCACCCCACAGTTTCAGCTCCTATGGTACACTGATAATTCTCAACCCTTCTTTTTAACTCAGAGACACCTCTTCTCTGTGCTTAAATCTATGTCCATGAGTCTTCCATGGGCCTCTCAAATCTACCATGATAGATCTCATTCTCCCCACCCTCTTGCTCCCTGCCTCCATTCACCATCTCAGGAAGACCATCATCCATGCAGGCACCCCATCTAGGAACTTCCCTATATCTCTCTGCTCACCATCCACATCCAGTTGGTAGCTAAATTCATTGGTTCTTTCTCTGAAATAGATGTTGGACTCACTCTCCTTTACAATGAATCCGAGATAAAAATCTCATCATCCTTCATCAAGAGCAAAATCTAAATTCTTAGCATCACATGAAGGTTCATAATGCAGCTAAATGGATTTTTCCTTTTAACCTTGGTTCTGCCACTTCTTATTTGCAAATCGCCCATTTCACGCCATATCAGATACGTCCTCATTCCTGGACCGTGCCATGTTTGCTGACACTTCTCATCCAAAACTCACGGCATGTGCTCTTTTCAGCACATCCTTCCCTTTTTTGAATCTTGAAAACTCTCACAGAGTCTTATTGCTTACCTCTTCATATCATTCCTAATACGGGCTTGTGGTAAAATCTCATACTAATTTTTGTTTATCAAAGAAATCCCAAAGGGACAGACATTTACAATGTAATATCAGACATTACAGTAAGTATCACTGGAAACAGTAGACGTTCAATAAATATCTGTTTAGTTGAGTTAAATATGTGGACGATGATTCATTATCCCCAAAATCAGAACATACAGATGAGGAGTTGAAAACTTGTTCTGTAAAGAACTAGATAGTAAATATTTTAGGCTTTGTAGCTCATACAGTCTCTGTTTCAACAACTAAACTCTTCCATTGTAGCATGAAAGCAGCCATAGACCAAAATAAATTAAGCATGACTGTGATCCAATAAAACTTTATTCATGGACCCTGAAATTTGAATTCCATATGATTTCTAGGTGTCATGAAATAGTATTCTTTTCATTGTTTTTCAACCATTTAAAACCGTTGAAACAATTAGCTCAAGAACCACACAAAAACACTCGGCCAGCTGGATTTAGCCAACAGGCTGCAGTTTGCTGATCCCTGCTACCGCTTATCACCTGTTTCAGCTTCCTCTTTGGTCAACAATTTTTGTGAATCTAATTTGAGTTTTTGCTGTCTACAGCTTGCCTAGTACATCTTTTATTTAACATAATTCATATCCATGTCATTGCCTTATTCTAGCAGTCATTTTAGCTATATCCCAACCAGAAAGTCCCTCAGGCTACTGGTTTAGATATACCTCCGATGCTAGTAGTATGTTAACTATTGACCTCCAACACTTGTTAAGTATGTATATTAAACTAGCAAAGATCTTGGCGCATTCTTTCTAGCAATTTTAGAACATAACACAGAGCCTCAGTGTCATCCAGTGTTTAACAACCATTTACTGTTTAAGCACATCCCATATTGTCACAATTAATTTTTCAGTAACTATCAACTTGCTTCCTGAGAATCTAAATTTTTTCCTGAATTGCCATCTTCTCATCTGTCAAACCAATTGCTTCCCTGATCTAAAGCATTTAGTTTTTTTAAAACAGAGCATCACTTATAATCTTACTGATATTGCTAAATTAATCTTACTAACCTTGCCGCCTCTTCTTTTGCTAATATGAAATCATGAAAGCCCATAACCCTCTATGGTAACTTCTTTTCCCACACCCTCAGTATTCCATACTTACTAAATACATTATTATTCTGACTTAGTCCATTCAGGCTGCTGTAACAAATACCATAGACTGGGTGGCTTGTAAACAACAGAATTTTATTTCTGACAGTTCTGGAGGCTGAGAAGTCCAAGATCAAGGTGCTGGCAGATTCAACGTCTGATGAGGGCCTGCTTCCTGGTTCATAAATAGTCGTCTTCTCTCCATGTCCTCACATGGCAGAAAGGGGTGAGGGAACTCTCTGACACCTCTTATAAGGACACTAATGCCACCTATGAGTACTCTACCTTCATGACCTAATCACTTCCCAAAGTTCCCACCTCCAAACACTGTCATATTGGGAGTTAAGTTTCAACATATAAATTTTAGGGAGGACACAAATATTCAATCCATAGCAAATACATATAATTATATTCAAAATAAGAATGAAGCTGAGAGGAAGGACGAAAAGGAGGGAAAATAAGAGGATGAGGAGAATAAAGAAGAGAAAAACAGTGAGAGGGCGTAGACACCAAAAAGAAAAAAACAAACAAATAGGAAGTTTATATTATATAACCTATATTGAAAAATTAGAATCTATAAAACTCTTTCACAAATATTATCTCCCATGAACTGAGAAACTGGAAAAATTACTTTTAAAATGACCCGGAGAATTTAATCAGTCAAAAAGAGAAAGGAGTTTCAAATCAGATATTTTTATGATTTTTTCCTGAATCATACTCTATTCAAAAGTCTGATAGAAGATATTTCATGCTGACAGTTTCTCTTTCTCAAGTTCCATCTGTGTTCAAACTCTGGGCATTTTGGTTTGTTTTATCCAGATGGAAATCAAATCCTAGTACAGTATCAGAATGTCCTAGCCTCTTGCAATGGCATTTAGATTCCTCTGCTGCTATTTCAAAAGACATCCAAACTTATAAATATTAAGCTACAATTTGGGACCCTAACCTTGAAGGAGGGCAGATACCATTTAATATTGCCAAGGGAAGAGAAAAGGTGCAGGTGTAGGCAAGGGAAAGAAACCAAAAAAACAAAAATGTCAAATCTGATTGATTAAAAACTAGGTAGGCAAATCAGCAACGGCTGGTCCAGCATCACTGGAGAGTGAGGTCAGACAGGGCTGTTTTTAAATTATTTGGTATTTTCAGAAATTGATTCCTTAGGGAGAGCATTAACACGTAGCTCTGCACATTCATTTAATGGGCCAGTGCCTCTTGTACAGGGCTGGAGTCGTCACATTCAATCTCATCTACTCCTTGTTAAGTTGTGCTTTCTTCTAGAGCGTGTTTATTTATTACAGATGCTATAAGCATAAACGACAAACTAGAATAATAAATAATTCCCTAAATAGGATTTTGTGAGCAACACTTCCCCACCCATCTTTCTATTCCTAACCCCCAGTGTGACAGGCACCATTGTTTACAGGCCTGTGAATGTCTGTGAGCCTGAAGAGCAAGTCCTTTTCTGTCCTAAAGTGCATTTCAGTGAGTAGACAGCAACTTATGTGGAAAGACCTGAGGGACACTGAGATATCCTCCTGTTCCCTAAAAGTGTTCATCTGTTGTCCACTCCTTGAAGGGACATTCCACTGGTTCTTCTAGTTAGAAATACCCTTTGCAAATATAAACAATCTTGGGAGAAGTGTCATGCATTATTGCAGTCATATATAAACTTCTTGGTGTAAATTCATTTTGTTGATCATTCTCCTACCCTGACTGTCAGCTGGAAACAGGCCCCAAAGGGAAAAGTTGCTGCGATGAAAAAAGAGAGGGATATTTTGGCGTATAGATCCTGGACCAGTGGGCTGTAGTTAGATGTGGCACTTCATGAAAATCTGTAGTGATGCAAGAAGAGAGAAGAAGTTTAGTGAAAGTGTGTGTGTGCACACACACATACACACACACATGCACCAGTCACAATCAAAAGTCGACCTTCATCTTTAATTTCCAATCTGATTACTGCCTAAAAAATCTCTATTTATCCAGAGATCATTTCAACACTCTCCTTATGACATGGTGACAGTCCCCACTAGAAGCACTGCTGGTTTATTTCTACACACATTTTCTGTTTTAGTTCATCAACACTAAGAACACACCACCCACATCTCTCCCTTCATAACTCTATAACTTTTAAAATTTATTGCTAACTGAAATTTCATGAACCTTGTTACCTATTTCTTTGACTAAAATTGTCTTACCCTGACTTCCCATTGATATTTTTAATGCTTAATTCTGTTTTTACAGTTGTGTTCTCAGATGATTTTATTTCCCTCATATAGATTACAAACTCTTTTACGGCCAGAACGATATTATGTTTCTTGTATCCTCAACATACGACTGCATCCAGGACCCAACACCAAGTATAAAATCAAGACATCACTTACCCCCTACTTTTTTAAGTAGTGCTCCATGGTGGAAGCCGGGTGAGGTGCATGTACTGGTCTCACCGACATATTCCACACACATAGCCTGGAACCGAATACTCCTCCCAAGACTCTAGCTTTATGGATTTTACATATTTCTCCAAAGTGAATCTTTCAGGTATCTTTCTAAAAAAGTAAGAGAATTCCTTTAGGATATTTACTTCATAAGAGTAAAGCTATGAAATGCATCAATGAATGTACTATCCAATGGTGAAAAATGCAGTACTTCCTAGGCTTGTATTTTTCAGCCATCCCGTAATGCATTTATTGTTGTCTAATTAGGCATTCCAAGAACCTGAAGTCCCTTGTGTTTACCCTGCAACAACTGTAATCCAGTGTGCCTGACATCACAGTATTTATCCCCAGAAATAATTACTCCAATGCGAAGGCAGCATTGTGAGCGCATCCCAGGACCAAACAGAGCAACGAGGGAGACCCTAAAGGCAGTATTTCATATTCAGATACTAACGGGGTTCACAATTAACACATCACCAATTTTAATAAACCTGATGAAAGGTAAGTAGATTTGATATGAAAGTCAAAATACTCGAGATCCCCCACTTCTCTAAGAGTCCCTCTTTAAATTAAGACTTTGCCAGGTGATTAAGATGAACGCCAGCGCTTCAAAGGGATGCAGAGCCTTGTTCTCTGCTGCTCCACAGGCGACCAGCTCTCTTTCCCTTCAGTCCAGATGGAGGCTTTGTTCTCCCTAAGTTGGTCAGTTGCTGTGCCTGTCCAAAAAAGGGAAGCGAGCGAAGCTTTAGGAGCTGCACCTGTTTAAAAAGCGATGTCGCTCCCTCAGCTCCAAAGCCCCGGAACATCAAATGCCTCCCTTTGCCAGGCAGCTTGGCTATTCCCCAGGCATTTTCAATCTAGTTGGGTAAAACAAAAATTGCATAATTTGTCATTATATTCAAGGAATGAGATGTGCCTTCCTCAATCCCTTTCAAGTTAAATACAATGATGCTGAGCTTCCTGTGAATGCCAATGCTTTCTTTCTCAGAAAGAATAGAGGTAAAGAATGGGAAAAGAAGCACCCAATTGATTGCCTGTAATTTGCTCTGGTATTTGTTATTGAAGTACTCTTTGTATGCATTTTAGGGATAGGTAGCAGAAAAATGATTTTCCCAGGTCCTCAATAAAGAGAAGCCAAATCCCCTGGGAAAAGCCGCGACTGGAAGCCAGGACTTCTGAGTCAACTTCAAGATTCAAAACAAATAAATCACATCAATTTAGGCGTCATAAGTCATATAATCATTCAATTTCCCCATCTTTAAAATGCGGATTAAAATGATCTTCTCTAAGTATATCCCATTTAATTATGAAGCTAAAATGAAAAGAAAATTGATAAGAAAGTGCTTTAAAATGTTAAATATCCTCTATAAATGTAAAGTAGTTTGAATGAGAAATAAGGAGTGGGGCCGGATTCTTAGACAGGAGTCCTATCACTCTTTCTAAGGTGGAAATGTTCAAATCCAAGCAGAATGGGGAGTGAGGAGCAAAAGAAACAACTCAGAACAATCATTGGAAAGCAAGGGCATCCTAAATCTCATCTATTAAGAGCAGGGAAAAACACCTAAAAAACTCCACCATATTTTCTTGTGTACAGTGTCTTTCTGCTGCCACTTGGTTACAAAAATAGTGGAGAAAAGTAGGCCCATAAAGCAAGATTGATTGCTGGGAAGATGATCAATTGCTGCTGTGAAAGGGGAAAAAACTGATAAATGTTTTTTTTTCCCCTCTCTTCACAACCTTTTGCTAAAGCTGTGCAAAATGTGTCATGCATAAAAAGTATGCAATTTTCATGTAATTAGAGGAACACAAGATGAAAATGAGTTGCATCAGAGCAATCAAGGATGGTAATGTGGTATGTATTTGTCAGTGCCTATTTGTCATGAAAGCAAAACCCAACAAGTTATATATTTTATTTTATTTTAACTCTGAAAAACATAAATGCCATTTTGTTGTGGCCAAATCTATAAATTTCAATAATCCTTTTCTTTTTTATTTTTTTGGAAAAGTGAAGTTTTGGAACTGAAGATTAGATCATTTTCCTCTTTTAAAGAATAGAATACTATCTTATGAAAAACACTGAGATTACAGGGCAGATTTATTCCATGGAGGGTCAGATTTACAGCAGGAGGTGATAGGTTTACAGTTTGCTATACAAGAAACACACTATAATTTATTTTCTCTAAAAATACACTTGCATCTTACAGTAGCATGTGCTTCTGATCACATCCCCATATCTCCAAAACCAACTGTATTAAGTTTTTATATCCCTCTTGGGCAAGAGGACATGCATTTTTCTTCCTTTCTTCCTTCTTTCCTTCCATCCCTCGTTCCTTCTTTCCTTCCTCTCTTCTTTCCTTCCCATTCACCCATTCATTCATTTATTTATGTTATTTGAAACAGTTTATTGAGCATTAAAATTCTGCTAAATGCTAAACTCCGATGATATAAAAATAAAAAAGACATGATTCATGTTCTCAAGTTGATTTCATTTAGAGGGGACAGAGGCAAGTAAGCAATTAATACAGTGGGATAGTGTCATAATAGAGATAGATTGTGGAGTTTATGGGGAGTGTGGAGTTTATGGGGAGAGTAGAGTATGCTTCGATTGATAAAGCTTATGGGAAGATTACTATTTAACTCAGTCCTGCTATTTAGCAATAAGTTAGGCCAGGTGTGGGAAAAGGCAGTCCAGGCAGAAGAACAGGTAGGGGCAAAAGCCGTGAGGAGACTGAAAGCTTGTCCTGTTTGTGAAAGTGCAACTGGTTAATTACTTCTGTGGTGGGAAGTGCTAGCAGGCAAGTAGTGAGGCCAATGAAGTGATCTGGAGAAGGGAGAATGAGGACGAGCCTTACAGGCCAGGCTAAGAAGTTTGATCTCTGTCCTCAGTCAATAGGGAGGCCTTTAAAGTTTAAAGCAGAAATATGGTTTAATCAAATCTGCATATAGAAGGGACACTCCTGCAGCAGCGTGGAGAATGGATGTGAGTGGATGAGATCAGTTAGGAATCGATTACAGTAACCCAGCTGAGAGATAGTGATGGATGGAGCCAAGGTGGGCAATGGCTGGGTTTGAGATACCTCCCAGAAGAATTTACATGATTTAGAAATGGATTATAAATAGGGATAAGGCAGAGGGAAGAATGTAGGTATTTAACACACACAAGTGGCAGATAGTGATACCTGTTAGTAAATCAGGGAACATAGGAAAAGGAGCAAATATATCTTGAAAGATAATGAGCTGCAATTTGGACCTGTTTAATTTGAGATAACGGTGAAATGTTTAATATTGATAATCATTGTACACATAATCTACATAATACGAATCCAGACACTTTTCCCTTCCTGAAATATTTTGAGCTTGTAAGATTATCAGATCTAAGCTGAGAAAATATTCATTCATTCATTAGTTCATTCATTTATTCATTCATGTCATTCAAAAATGAATATTGAGCACCTACAAAGTCTAATTAAAATAATGGTAAAGCGTAAGAGCCATTTCTGAAATTAAACATTTTTGGACTCAAACCCTACCTCTGCCAGTAATGAACTCTTTGACACAGGGCATTTACAATAACCCCACTAAGCCTCATTTTCCTTATCTGTGAAATGAAAGTAATTATATCCATTCCATAGGATTAATTATGAAATTTAAGAGAGACAAAGCCACAGAGTAACTACCACAGTTCCTGACATATAGTTATAAAATTAGCATTATTGAGACCCAAGTTATTAATATGTATGTGAAACTAACAAATATGAAAAATATAAAAATACCTTCAGAAAATTTGAGCTATCAAATTATTTTTTTAATATGGTGGCAACTAATGCTAAATAAGTGATAACTGATTCTAAAAACACTTAGAAAATTATAGTTCAATATCTCAATATAGCAAATAATCCTAATTGAGCACTCAGTACTGAGAAAATATGGGCTATATTTATGAGTATGTCAATGTGTAGTAATAATGATAATACAAATACTATTAACTCATATTTGTGTAGTGCTTTCCCATTTACTGAACAGTTTAACATATATTGGCCTATAATTTTCTTTTCTTATAGTGTCATTTTCTGGCTTTGGTATCAGAGTAATGCTGACCTCATAAAATGAGTTTGGAAATGTTCCATCCCCTTCTATTTTTTGAAAGAATTTCAAAAGTAGTATATGAGAAATAGCGGTATTAATTCTTCTTTAAATGTTTGGTAGAATTCACCTATAAAGCTATCTGGTCCTGGGATTTTCTTTTTTGGAAGGTTTTTTGATTACTGATTCAGTCTCCTTACTAGTAATCAGTCTGTTCAGATTTTCTATTTCTTCCTGATTCAGCCTTCGTAGGTTGTATGTTTCTAGGAATTTAACCATTTATTCTATGTTGTCCAATTTGTTGGCATATAATTGTTCATAGTAGCCTCTTTTAATCCTTTGTATTTCTGTTGTATCAGCTGTAATGTCTCCTCTTTCACTTATAATTTTATTTATTTGAGTTCTATCTCTGATAAACTTACAAGCTCAGGTTCCTGGCTTCTCTCCGCAAAATAGGAAAACATTACCAAGGGGCATCTGAGCAGATTCTATACAAAATAAAGTGGTGAGGACAGAAGGACATGCTGCACTTGACTGCATTCTTCTGTCAAAGATCAGTTGACTATATTTATGTGGATATATTTCAGAACTCTCTATCCTGTTAGATTGATCTATTTGTCTACGTTTTTACCAATTCCATACTGTCTTGATTACTTTAGCTTTATAGTAAGTCTTGAAGTCAGGTTGCGTCAGTCCTCTAACTTTGTTCTTCTCTTTCAATAATGTGTTGGCTAGACTGGGCCATTTGCTTCTCCATATAAACTTTAGAATCAGTTTGCTAGTGTCCACAAAATAACTTTCTGAGATTTTCATTGGGATTGTATTGAACCTATTGATTAAGTTGGGAAAAACTGACATGTTGACAATATTGAGTCTTCCTATCCATGAACATGAAATATCTCTCCATTAATTCTTCTTTTGTTTTGTTCATCAGAGTTTTACAGTTTTCCTTACATAGATCTTGTCCAAATTTTGTTAGATTTATACATTAGTATTTCAATTTTGGAGATGCTAATGTAAATGGTGTTGTATTTTTAATTTCACATTCCACATGTTCATTGCCAGTATATAGGAAAGAGATTAACTTTTGTATATGAACTTTGTATCCTACAACCTTGCTTATTAGTTCCAGGAGTTTATTTGTTGATTCTTTCAGATTTTCTGCATAGATGGTCATGTCATCTGTGAACAAAGACAGTTTTCTTTGTTCCTTCACGTCTGTATACCTTTTATTTCCTTTTCTTGTCTTATTGCATGAGCTAGTACATCCAGTATGAAAAGAATCAGTGAGAGGGAACATTCTTACCTTGTTCTTGATCTTAGTGGAAAAACTTTGAGTTTCTCACCATTTAGTATAACATTAACTATAGATTTTTTTAGATATTCTTTACCAAGTTGAGGAATTTCTCGTCTATTCATAGTTTACTGAAACTGACTGCATTCTTCTGCCTTCATTTTAGATGCAGAGGAGTAGAAAAATTGACTAGATTATTCTTTTTTTTTTTAATTTTTATTTATTTATTTTTCCCCCAAAGCCCCAGTAGATAGTTGTATGTCATAGCTGCACATCCTTCTAGTTGCTGTATGTGGGATGCAGCCTCAGTGTGGCCAGAGAAGCAGTGCATCGGTGCGTGCCCGGGATCCGAACCCGGGCCGCCAGTAGCGGAGCGCGTGCACTTAACCTCTAAGCCATAGATTATTCTTAAAGCTAACACACTTTGCACAAACTCAGAAACTCCCAGTGGTTTGAGACCTGTGACAATGGGCTCTTATTTCTAAATTCACAGCAATTTAATGAGCCCCCTCAGCTCTGACCCCTTTCCTTCACTTTCATTGTCACAGAATAGCACCTTGATTGCTGGCCTTTTGCTTATTCTGATATGCAAGACCCTCTTGCTCCTTAGCAGTCTATCTGCTCACATAGTTTATAGTCAATGGTTCTTCCTATTTCTCCTAACCTTTCCTGAGTTACCTTGACTCCTTGCTCCTGACTGTTCATCATCTCTAACAATAGAAAATTCCCTAACCTTCGTTTATATACCCAGAGCTCAACCCATACCTGGAATTCTCTTGCTGATGTGACTCCAAACCCAATATGAGAGAAACAGATTGCATTTGAACTGTGTATCTTTCCACCTCTAACCTACAAAGAGAGAGCAAATGTCAATGCAACTGAAGAATTTTTACATACTGGAGGGTGACTTAACAAAAGTAAATAGAGAGAATAACGAGTAGACTCTATGTGTGTGTGGCATATGTGTGTGTGTACAGATGAGTATTCGAACTTGAATTTTCAGAATTAGAAGCAGAGAATGTAACAGTCTTAATTTTTATGGTGAATTATTGGTAAATAATTTCTCTTGATGAGTCTTGGAAAATGACATCTTCCCAAAAGGAAAATGTGAGGGGTTCTGAAAAAATTGGAAACTAAGACAAAGAAAGGTAGGTGAGATTTGGGCTTCTGCCAGCAAGTCTTGACTAAGATAATCACATCTCTTTTGATGTAAATGACTATCCAGTATATATCTGTTATTTCTCATTTAATGGTTTGATCACACTGGGTGGAGTTAGGTTCAATTTGGAGAGGAGATCAAATGGAGTAGTATAAAGTGCAATGTGAATTTTATAGGCTATAGCCACACCTAGATATAGGCAAAGTCATTAGTGGGCTTTCATTAATTCAGAGTCAATACACCACGGTCTGGTCTCTGGTCCTTGCAAAGGTTTTAGGACCATGAAAAGCATATTTTTAAGAGAAATATTCCAATCTTGATTTAGTAGGGGTTTTTGCCCAAGACCCAGATGGAAGATGTCAAGAAAATAAACTTGTCCCCCACCTCTATCCTTAGCCCCTATTGATAAACAAACCTATACCACTGGGTTTGTTTATTCCAAAGTGGATAAGCATGTGCTCACTACCAACAAAACATTGCTGGTTTCACACTCCAGTGACTCTCGAGCCATCTGTCCAGGTATTAAATATTTTGATTCTTCCCTCAGCCCACATAAACTGGTGATCAAGGATGATCTCCTGAAATCTCCAGCCACAGAGACTCCTGACCAAGCAAATGAAGGAAGGCTCAAGGCTCTTTGCAAGAGAATCTGAGAACCAGAAATGACATAAAGCAATAAGAACACTAAGGAGGCAGAAAATCTGAGTTCTAGCAGAATTGTGCTCCCAAAATATGTAACTAAGTACCTCTCTTAGCTTTAATACTGATGAAAAGAGGGTGATTGAACACATGTAAACAGAGTCCCTGATTTTACAGTGCACTGTGCTAGGTGTCACAGTAGACTGAAAGGTAGGTAAAAGTAATCTCTCACTTTGAAGGGTTTTCAATAAAATTGAGGGTGTCAGAAAAGTACACAGGATGGGATATAAAACAAGACATCACAAACACAAACTATGTGGAAGGGGTAAGAGAGAGAGGATGAAAAAATCTGACATTATTGAGGAGGAGTTCAACTGCCAGTTGCACTTAATAAAGTAGATCCACGATTCTCAGACTTTCACCAGGGTGTGATATATAACTTTCATGTGGGTACCATTCTCCTGCAGGCCATGACATAAGTAAAGAGACTTTGGATTTTACTTGCAAACAATACCAACTCTCTCCCTTTCTTTCCTACTCAAGAAATCATATGAAAATCGCAAGTCAGTAAAAATTATTAAAACATATTTGCAACAGAGGTAAATGCTTTAAAATTTTGATGATTTAACTATTATTATTATCTATCACATGTGGTGCATCTCTAAGTTAAAGAATCCACACTAATTGAAAAAGGTTGAGACAGAGTTTTGAATCTTTGAAGTTTTTTGGGTTAGAAATGGAAAGGGCAAAACAATAAATAATTTTGATTTAAAAAGAGGGTAAAAGATAAAATCAGCCATAATATTCAACAATTGATTATCAAAAATATGTGCAAGGCTTCCAGATATAACCTGAAATGTAGTTTTAAGTATTCATACAAAAATGAATTTATAATATAATGGAATAAGCAGTTCATAATCTAACTGATATGATTACATATCGATATTTATTCCTTCTCCCATCTTCTTTATCTTCTTAATGACATTGTCAGCTAGACATTAGGGAGATAGAAAACAAGCAAATTCTAGGTCATTGCTTGCAACTAGAGACACGGGTAGTCGATATTACAACTTGAATGTATTGAGCCATATTGGGGTGGTTAGACATATCTGAGATTCTCTCTACTGAATCCAACTCACCTGCCACAATTTGGTGTCAGTGCCTGGGAAGGAACTGCAGTAATGAAAATACCATGAGTTTGTGAAGCAGGTGGATCTCAGCTAAAACAAGCTTCATCCCGGGTCATCTTGACAGGTTAACTGACTCTCCAAGTCTCACCTTTTGCTTGGAAGTGAATAGCACCTACCTTTTGGAGAATATTACACATTTTGTCTTATATTTGTCTGTTGGATCTTTAGATGTGCTAACTCATTGAATCCTGACAACCTTGTTTGGAAATTAAATGAAATGATGTATAAATATCTACCTAGCAAATGCTCAATGCATTTTTCTTACCTTAATTTTACAGACACCTGACATTAACCCATCAATTGGTTATGTTCTAGTGAGAGAGCTATGGGGGTTTATGTAGAAAAAACCTTCTGTCCAGGGCTAGAAATGGTAACTTCACCTCATGATCGATGTATGTATGTGACAATAGCAAATGTTTAGATTTAATTCTGTTTTACTTTGCTTACTGCACTTAAAACCCTCTTCACCCATACCTTTTACGATACACAGGCCTACAGCGCCGTTCGCAGATAAATAATTACGTAAATAAATAAATAACTAGATTCCCAGAGCCAGTTTGGAAGAACGTTTGATAATCTGAACCATTACGGAGGTGAAATTTCATTACACAGATGGTGACATCCCGATGTCTATCATCAAAACACAGCAGGTAGAAACTATCAGCCAGGCCCATTCCCTTCTATAAAATTACACTTATATTAATGTCACTCCAGATTTCATTATGCGGAAAATGATATTGCACAGGTCTCCAGCACTAGGAGGACAGTGGGGGGGAGGGGGGGTGGTGAGGGAAGAATAAGGGGGTAATGATGGGAGGATGGGGAAAAGAAACTGTCTGTAGAGAGGCCATGGAAACAAATTCAGATAAGCACGGCCTAGGAGTGGCGCACAGGCAAAAAAGTATATAAATGTATATATAAATGTATATTTTAAAAATCCTCATAGATTCTGCTGCCAGTTCATGCTGCTTCTTGATTAACTCACAGCCAGACGTCCTCTGCAAACTCCTTATGGAATGTTTAAAAGGCCCTCCTGTGGGAAGCAAGGAGATCTACAGTTAATTTTTATTAATGAAGGATGACAGGCATCTCCGTTTAGCCAACAAGATGTTACATCAGTCCAAGAAAGCGCCCCTGTGTTTGGAGCAGGCATCCCCCTGCCACCCCATCTCTCTCTCTCTCTCTCTTTCTCTCACACACAGCATGCACACACACACACACACACACACACACACACACACATTTAAGCATACACATTGGCACCAGGGAATTAATAGTAAAACAAATTAAGAAACAAAAGAGAACAACTACTTATTTATATACCCATACTCTGCTATCAGTAGAAGGAAGAATGAGGATTATATGAGAGTGGAGTGAAGGTGGATGATAGCAAATGCTACTCATTTCTGCTGCTGTTTCCTATTACGCCCTCTCCATTCCTACATCCCTCTCCCCTTTCTATTCATTCCGACCTGAGAGAAGTCACTGCCATTTCTGATCTGAATTAGCGTGCCATGTGAATTTTCTAACCGACTCAGCTACCTCCACTTGGGCCTCTCTAATTCACTTCCTACTCCGTGGCAAGATTGGTCCTTCCATAATACACATCTATTGTGTTTAGTTGCTGATGAAAAACCTTCAGGGCTTCTTCTAGATTTCCAGATAAGTGAAAACTCCTCACTGTGACCCCCAGGACACTTTACAGTAGATGCCTTATCTCCAGAATTTGGTTTCTTTCAGTGTCTATTCGGTTTGCCCTCCGGTTTTTTGTTTTTTTCCTACTTACTCAGATTTCTTATTTTTCTAAGCTCAGCTCTAGGCTTGATAACTTGAGGATGTTTTCCCTAAGATGATATCCTTTCTTCTGCAAATGGTCGTGGATTGTTCACCAGTGTTGGGGATGGATATGACTTGTCTCCTCCTGAAATAATACTTTTAGCAGTTAAGTTCCATGTCCTATTTTAATCCCTTGATGCTGGTCCATTGATGTATACTACCCTTCCCCGCTCTAAGCACAGAGGATGTTCCATATTCTATAACTTGCTTAGTTCATCCCTTCCCTAGTAACAGCCATCATACATATCTTGGTTTGAATGCTACTCAACCTTAGAATCAAGTCATCCCTTATCTTCTCTATGAAAATTTCTCTACAAGTATTTTAGCCTCTACTCATCTCTTCTCTACTTGTATAATATTTATATAGAGTTCTATAGACTTTTGCATATAACTTTTATTGTTTTCTAAGAGATGTATACTAATCTGTTCTCATCAAATGGAGTATAATCTCCATTGATTATAGCATCTTTTTTTTTTTTTTTTTGGTGAGGAAGATCAGCCCTGCGCTAACATCTGCCAATCCTCCTCTCTTTTTGCTGAGGAAGACTGGCCCTCAGCCAACCTCCATGCCCATCTTCCTCCACTTTTTATATGGGACACTGCCACAGCATGGCTCACGAAGCAGTGCCTGGGTGCGCGCCCAGGATCCTAACCGGCGAACCCCGGGCCGCCACAGCGTAGAGTGTGCTCCTAACCTCTTGCGCCACCTGGCTGGCCCCGTTTATAGCATCTTTTAATTCCTCACAAGACTAACCTCAGAGCATCAGAGTAAGTAATAAATATAGAATGAGAAATGGCTGAAATGAGGAATGAATTAACCAATAATGCTGTTTATTAAGTAATCATTCAATGAGTTTTATTTTTTAATGAACATATATATGTTGTATTAAATATATATATATATAATTTCCCTTTTATATATTTTTACAGTTGCAGGAACTATAATATGTATTCTCAGTTCCCCTTTCCTGAGTCCATTTCATGCATCCAGATTAAATAATTATAAAGTCATTCTCTCCCCGCATGGACTCCTCAGGTGTCCTTCCTGGGGTTCCTCCATCTCTGTTTCACACTTCTTTTACAGGAAATTGGGTGAATTAAATGACCAAAACTAGGACTTAACTTTTATAATATGGGCTGCAGAACTTCACAAAATATCTTCAGTATTTAAACGAATGCAATCTCAACCGAGGTTTTCAAACTTTAGGGTACCCACAAATCAGTAACTAAGGTGATTGTTGACTTTCAGACAGAAAACTTACAAAGATTTTGGTTCATTATGCTTGAGGGAATTTCTGGAATCACAATTTTAACACATGTGTGATTTTTTTCAGAGGGAGTGACTAGCACATTTTGAGAAATACTAGTTAGAGACCAATTAAATAGAAAGGTTTGAGTATGTAAGTGAAGCTATTAATCAGTAAAACTAAATACCAGCCAGTGGATAATCCAGTTTCTTCTACTACTGTGAATAACTCTTTTTCGTCTTCACTCAATAAGAAATTCTGAGTTTCAAAGTATGTGCCATTCCATTCATATCTGCACTACCCATCAAAAACTACGGTTGCAAAATTACCCACTACTCTAATCAGTATTTTCATTCACTGAGTCATATAACATCCAAGATTTGATTTCGTTAGCTAATTTGAACATTGATAATACAATCTAAATGGCTATAGAATGGGTAAAATTGGTATCTTCAAATTGTGCTCCTTAATCCAAATTAATCTTCAATTGGTGAAGCATACCTGCATTTTTTAATTGTCATTTTCTTTCTCTAGTGCTAGTCCTTTTCTAGTCTGTAATTCCCATATCCCCTTTTCCATTACTCAGTTTCTGGTACAACCAGTAGACCAATACACACACACACTCATACATACATCTGACTTCTGTTTTTTATACTATACCCTAGTCTTAAGTCTTACCAAACCTATTATTCTTGACTAAATTTGTAGATGTCTTCAAACTTCCCTTAAGGTAAGCATTATATTGTCATCCCTGAATAAAAGATTAAATTGATACATGTATGCTTCATATTAAAAAATTTTGAGAGGCCAGCCCTATGACCTAGTGGTTAAGTTCGCCTCTCTGCTTCAGCGGCCCGGGTTCATGGGTTCAGATCCCGGGCATGGACCTACAGCACTTATCAGCCATGCTGTGGCAGCAACCCATATACAAAATAGAGGAAGATTGGCACAGATGGTACCTCATGGTTAATCTTCTTCAAGCAAAAAAGAAAAAGAAGATTGGCAACAGATGTTATCTCAGGATGAATCTTCCTCAGCAAAAAAAAAAAAATTTAATTTGGAATAACAGTCAATTAATTCAGTTGATTTGAATTCTACTCCTCAATCACAGGAAATCCAATTCAACTTAATTGAGGTAAAATGTAGATACAATAAAATACATGCATGTTAAGTGTGCATTTTGGTGAGTTTTAACAACTGTACACATATATTTAACTACCATCACAATTAATTTATAGAACATTTCCCTCAACTCCCAAATTTTCCTGTGCACCTTAAAATTCACTCACTCCTCCTCTCTGAACACCCTGTGCCATGCAAATATAGATCTAATTGCACTCAGTTTGCATTTTTTAGAAATTTGTGTAAATATAATCATATAGTTTATATATTTTGTTTGTACTTGGCTTCTTTAACTCAACATAATATTTAAAGATACGATCACGTTGTTTCATGTATCAGTGGTTTGTTGTGTTATTGCTGAGTAGCATTCCATTATGTGGACGTACAACATTCTGTTTATGTGGACACCTGTTGATAAATATTTGGGTTGGGTGCTTATTATAAATAAAATTCCTATGAGTGTTTGAGAACAAGTCTTTGAAGATGTTTTTATTTATCTTAGGGAGGTACCTAAGATTGAAATATTCTAAGTATATATTGAAATTTATGGGAAATTTCCAAACAATTTTTTTAAGTGGTTCTACCATTTTACATTCCCACCAACAAATATAAAAGTTCCACTTGCTCCACACCCTGACCAAGGTATATAGACATTCTTTTTATTTTTGGAAATGCTAGTGGTTATGTAGTGATATTTCACTGTGGTTTTAATTTGTATTTCTCTGGTGACCAGTGATGATGAGATCTTAGTGCTTATTGGCTATTCAGGCATCTCCTTTTCTGAAAAATATATTCACATCTTTTGCTCAATTTTTTATGGGTTTGTTTGTCTTCTTATTTTGGAGTTGGAAGAATGTTACTGACACAATTCTATAGCTTTTTCTTTCATTGTAATAATTAAGTTTTTTGAAGAACAGAAGTCTTTAATTCAGAGGAAGTTCAATTTATTCACTTTTCTTTTATGGTTCATGGTTTTTGTATCCTAAGAAATCTTTGCCTATCTGAAGATTGTAACAATTTTCTCTTGTGTTTTATTTTAGAAATTTTATAGTTTTAACTTTTACATTTAGATCTTTCACCCATTTTAAGTTAATTTTTTTTATGTCATGTGAGATAGACGTTAAGGTTTATTTTCTTCCTTATGGATACTCAAATGTTACAGCACCAATTGTTGAATAAAGCTTTCATTTACCTATTGCATTACTCCATCAGGTGTACTCTCAGTTCTGATCTGTTGATCTATATGTCTATCTTTATGTCAATCACATTGTTTTAATGGTTACTTGAATCAAGACACAAATCAGGTCAACAATTGCATTGGGTTATTATACCTTTTTAAGTCTATTTCATAGGACTTCTTAGTGTTATGCAATATGTTACTCTATCCTGCATATGTCCAGTAAACTAACCATAGTACATGAAGAGTTTATTGGATTCAGAGTCAACTTTTTAAACCAGAATACTTTTTAGTTATTGCTATAAACTTTGATAATTAATCTTCAAAAAAGGAAGTCCACAATTTAGTTTTTTTTTTATTTCTTACTTCTTTATTCGTTTAATCTTGTACTTGCTAATTTGGGTTGAAGAGTTTACAGTTATTTTGATTTTAGGAGCCAAGTGAATAAAAAGTTCTAGAAATCTTAAAGCAGACATAAATAATTATTAGTCCAATGACTAGTACAAGAAAACCATTCTGAAGACAGAGACTAGTCAGTGGCATTGACCCTGGGTCTCAGAGAACTTAAACCACAGATGAGTGTGTCTAGTCTCTTCAGAGGCAGTAGAATCACCTCTTGGTCAATATTGGAGAGCAGTTGGGTCGAATTACTCAGCATTTTCCTTCCTTGAACATCCATAAAGCAACATTCTCAAATCAGGGCTGGCCTCAACAAGATCCAAGTTAGAATATGGAGACACACAAGAATAAGAAGAACAACTAAATATATGTCAATGATATTTCAATATTACCTAATTATCTCATTGAATACATACAGGCCCAGCTATGTTATTTGCAAGGTCTACACCAAAATTAAAATGCACAACTCCTTGTTCAAAAATTATTCAGAACTTCAAGACCACAAAAGTAGAGCATTAAACCAGGTGTGGGTCCTTCTAAGTGTTGAGGTCATATGTGACTGCATAAGTTGCATTTCTATGAAGCTGTCCCTAAATTCATATGGCAACCTAAGTTATCCTCATTTTACAAATGAAGAAACTACAGAGCATGTAAATTGGCTTCCATTAGGTTACGAAACTAAAGTCATAAAGCTGGAGAGGAAGGCTTTCTGATTCTAAAGAATATCTGATACTAAAACTTGTGTTCTAAACACCATACCATGTGATATAAAAAAATAAGTTGAGGAAAATAAGGAAGGCCTAGGGACAAAGAGAAGGTGGGAAAATAACTCTGAACTCCTTTGGTACAGTTTGAAATTTTGAAAACCTTGCTTTATTCGCCAATTGTGAAGGACCTTGGATGACCCGCTAATGAATCTGAGCATTATACTCTAGACCAGCATTCTTGATGTTTGCATCACCTACGTCAGAATTACTTAGGGTACATGTTAAAAATCAGATTCCTGAGCCTCCAAATAGGCATATGGGACCAGAATCCCAGGATTTGCCCTGGGAACATTTATACTTCACAAACCTCCTGAGCGATAATCATGTAGGTTACTCACCTTTGTCAAGTCTGGACTCAAAGTTGGCCTCACCTGCTGTAGACAGCCAGCGTTCTGCATCATAGACCCAAGCTCCTTCCAAATCACGTAAGGAGCCCCGAGTACAGAGAACAGTAGGATCGTGAAATTTTTATGAGTAGTTAATATTTCAAACATATAGAAACAAAAGTAGACTTTGAGGGGAGAGCTGTGGTGGAAAAATAAAAATAAATAAATAAAACCAATAAAAGAGAACTCAAAATTTCCCGAGAACGTATCTGGTCAAAGATCACTGATAGGATAACCAGGCTTTAGTATAAATACTCAGATAAAAGTGAAAGAAACAAAACTCTTCTGAAAGTGATATCAGCAGGAGCAAATTTTACTCCGCTGAATTTTGCAGAATTTCCTCTACAGCAGCGCTTCAAGCACTAAATAATCCATTCATCATTTTCTTCAAAACACATTCATTTTATATTCAATTTTCTCATAAAGGAAAATAAAAGTAGAGAAGGAAAACCATAACAAAATAAGGAAATAAAATCACAACAGGACTTTTCGCTTCATTGCTGCAGATCCTTTTGCCCCATCACTGTGCCTGCCTTTGGAGTTTCCTCCTCTCGCTAGGGAGAAGACAGGGGAGCAGGTTTGTCTGCCCAATGTGGAATCAAACACTCAGCCTCTCCTCGGAGAGGCTTTGTTGGCAGTCACACATGGATCTGCTCCAGGACCAGCAGATTTCAGGCCCCTGGAGAGATGCGAGATTGCAAAGGGCAGGGAAGATTGGCAAAAATATTGACTTTGATATTTCATCACTTCACATTTCCAAAGAGTAGAAACGCACTGACAACTGCGCCTTTCTAATCAGATGCTACCGGAGAGTCTCAGCGTAGCGCACACACCAGACACTGCAATACCAACACAGCCCCGTGCAGCATGGTTTCTATTATAGCTAAGTCATAAGCGGCATTTCTGCTTCCCTCTGCTTGATTTCTCTGGTCCTCTGTTTGGATAGCGCTTTACAGCTTCCTGTTATGGGACTTCTCCACTTCTGGCTATTTTCAGATGCTATTTTGATGTCATTTGTCCCTTCAGGCTTCCCTGACTGTTAAGATCTGAATGGTGACAAGCAGCACCTCAACGTTTTTTCCCACCACCTGTTCTGATAACAGAGATTTCACTTGGGGAGAGAGAGTGAATATTATTCAGTGCTTGAGAGGATGCATTTATCTGAGAGTGGTATCATCTTTCTTGGGATTTTCTAATGTGGGAGAAGAGGGTTGTGAAGAGCAAGAAGAAAGGTATTTAAAGGGATAGCTGGAGGAAAGCAAAATCAAGCTTTCTGTGCTTCTTATTCTTAATTTTTTTTTTTTAATTTTGAGAGAGTTTGACTCCTAGAATACTATAGCTGATAGTTTGAAGACTAAATATCTTATTCTACTAAAAATTTATTTTGCCGGTAAGATATGTAAGAACAATTTAATTTTTGTCTAATTATTTTCTAATATAAGTTTTCTTTCTTGTTTTGGTTAGGTATTATAAAAGCTTCTTTTTTTTAATGCGGTTTATTCCACCAATAATTTCCATAACTGTGCTTCTATGATATGAGGCTACTATTCTATGCACCTTTCAAAATCTAGACCCATGGTCAGCTCCCCTGTGAGGCCATCCCCAACCCCTAGGTGCTGAGTTACTCAGTCCCCCTCCAGGAGGCTGTACAGACCACTCTCGGGCACTTACAGCACCATATTAGAATTTGTGTTTGAACATCTGCCTCTCACATAAGAAGTTTGAATTATGTTTATTTTATATTTTGACCTCCTGTAAAGGCTGGCACATATTAAGTGTTTGATGTTTTGTTGTTGTTGTTTTTTCACTTGAAAATATGACTCTTGGTTGGAATTGAAACAGCATATTTTGGTTTTGGCAGTTTGCTTTCCTGACGTCTTTCCAAATAGCGTCCCCAGCTAGTTATTCCTCATTTAGGCATTACTTCCAACTTCATTTCCTCCCACTACATCAAAATCTCTGTTTCTTGGGATCTGTTTTCCTGCCTGATCCTTACTGATATATGAGAATAGATGTCTTTCTTAATTCTTGGTGTTGTTATGAGGCTAAAATGAGATAATGTTTTGTTTAACACATGCCTGGTACATGGTAAACCCTCAATATATATGCCACCGAATATTATGTACAGAATAAGCATTCAACCGTGATATTTATTATAAGCATCCTTTGGAATATTACCTGACTTTAGAATCTTTTTGAATTAGACAAAGCACAGCCTTAAAAAGCACTTTGTGGGTAACACCTCTTATCTTCCAATCATCTCAAAGAGACATTCCATCCCAAAAATCTACTCTGGCCCTGAAACCATTCATTACCTTGAAGCTCTATCCAACCTCCATCTTGTCAGGGACGTAGGATCAAGGACTTCGCTTTTGATGAACTCTTTTAATTTTGTTGCTGTGTACTATCCCCTTGGGAATGGTAGAAGTGGGCCTAAGTGTCCTCTTCTTGAGTCGAACTACAGCAATTACAGCAACTTTAACCCGTTGGTTCGTAGTGTTCCTGTTACACACTGCCTTTACCAATATTAGAAATGCAAGGTTGCCTCACACACACGTACATCACAAAAAGCCCTACAATAATGAGGAAAACAAGGCAAGGCCGGGCACAAAAGAATGTTAGCAGCCTGTTCGTGTATATGACATTTTCTTTTATAGAACCCTTTAAATTCCTTCTTATCTGAGTTTCACAGAAACAAAACAAAAACAGAAAAACAGGTCTAATCAATCAGAAAATACTTTATGAGTGACATTTGTAAGGAAATATTATCTCCATCCTAGAGAAGAGAAATGGGAGGCAGAAAGTTTTACTTCTAAGTGCCAGAGATGGCATTGGGTGCTATACTGCTTGTGTAATCTGTTTCAATTCACCCTGAATCCAAGAAAAACACTAGCCCTGGACCAGGTCCCTAGCAGAATATGACAAAATTCACATGGGATCCAATGGTCAGGTGTAGTGATCTGATGGAAGTAAACCTGATGAGCCTTTGGGAATCAGCATATTAGGAAGCTTGCTAAATTGTTCACAGTCACTCTGTGTGTTCCCTTTACCATCCTTTCTTCTATAATTTCCCCCAAGTTTTTCTCAGACCTACAATGTTACTGTCTGTTTTCATAGCATTTCCATCTTCTATTTATTAAAATCTGTTCTCCAAACCTACCATCTGGAGAGAATTTGGAAATGCCAATCCCACGGAAGTGATACCCTCAGGTGAACTTGCATTTGAACAAGGAACAGTGATGGTGGGATTTCAGCCATAGCAACTGGCTGTAGAGGAATGTATTAGAACAAAGAAGCTATCTAGGATCCATCAAATCATACCTCATCATTTGTTCTTTCTAATGTGTGTAGTTCCTGGGACAAGAGTATAAATGGAAATCTGCATAACATATGTTTAAATATTTAAATTTTTACAAGTCAAGCCAACAAACTATTAAATTATATTTGATCCTCCTACTTTGAAAAATATTGCTTTATAACAACCTGGAAAAGCATAATTGCATTTAGATTTCTTTGACTCTTCAGTGTTCTTGGCCTGAAACTTGACAGTGTGGGGAGAGCTGACCACCCTTCCTCTTCCTATCACTGGCTCTGTCCAGCAAGCAGAACACTTGAGACTGCACATCAATCTCCATTTATACTTGTTGTAAATAGTTTCCCTTTGGCTATCTCTTGACTTAGAGATGAGTACACTGACCACTTCCTCAGAGGCAAGACTTGGGAAGAAGCCTGCAAGTTCTTAGAAGTGAGCTTGGGGCTGTTTTGGCAGAGAATTTCAAGGTCCCATGTGCCTAGAGCATGGTCTAGAAGAGGAATAGGGGCTTCAAGTGAGCACATGTGCACAGTTTCATGGAAGCCTCCCATTGTGTGGAGGCACATGCAAGAGGAGGGTCGTAAAGGTGCTCTCTAAAGCCAGGGTCCCAGCTTTCCTGAGAGAGTGTAGCACTGCTCATCAATACCTGCTAGATCAGCCTGTGTAGAGAGCAAACTTCATGCAAAGTTCAGGAGAGAGAAGATATGATGAATATTTCAAGAGTCCAAAAGACTAAGTTATACTAAACTTGAAAGAAATATTGATGTGATGAGAAGTCCTTTCCATCCACCAACCCTAAATCTCATCCATGCTTTAGAAAGTGAGGCCGAAAAGGTTGGGGAAGAATTTGAGATTCTCTCAAAGTCTCTATTGGGGGAATTTAGAAGCAACATTGACTACTGGAGAGGGAGAAAAATGTGTTAGCAGTCTTCGGGGAAGGTGGCACTTCTGCAACAGATGGGCCAACTGAATTTTTTTTTAGTGATGTTTTATGCCTTTGGCAGAAGCTTTCAATGTAATTTAGGAAAAAGGGAAAACAACATAAAGACAATTGATGCTATTCTTTAAGACTGGAGAAAGGACATCAAAAATTAGAGTTGTTAGTTGTCCTAGGTTGAAAACATAAAATATTTGTGAAAATTTTATGAAAAGACTTGACATCGAAATTGACAGAATAAAGTCAGGTTTCAAACTCACATTGTATTGGGCCAGCTACAGGATATGAAATTCTCAGAAAAGGAAAGGTCAGTAAATTAAGTGAAACCAATGTCTTTTATTAGCTCTCTCCCCGCTCTCACCCTTTACTACTTTAACTGCCTGCTGACGGTTTCCCTGCTTCCTAAATCTACACTTTCCCATCCATCCTTTCAAAAACCTTCCTAAAAGTGAATTTCAACATGTAATCATTAAACACTTTTAGCTACTCCTCATCAGTTGCATTTGAATTTCACACTCCTTAAAGCAACTCATAAAATGACACCTAATATCTTGCCTTGATCCAATTTTCTAACTTCGTTTCTTGACTACTTCCTCTAAATAATCCATGAAAAATTTCATTCTAACATGACACGCTCTTTTAAGCACTTGTGCCTTTGCATATTCTATTCCTTTGACCTGAATCATCTCTTCCTGCCATACTTGCCCTTGATGAACTTCTATTTATCTATTAATTCTTATTTTAAAAAATCAGCTTCTCTTGAACATTTCACAGCTCCCCAGGGGAGAGTTAGTTACTTCTTCCTATGTGTTTGTCCACACTTTGGGCTTATCCCCAGGAGGGCAGTGTACTTGTCATATAGGTCTGCTGGCTCACCCTCAGTGTTTTTCTCTAAACGAAGCCAGCTACCTGCCTTTAAACTTCAAAAAACTCCTGAAGTTACATATATCCCATGACAACAAAATAATGTCTAGCAGGAGAAAATATTATCTGTGCCTTGTCTCTCATTTTAAGAGTGAGGAAATATTTTTTCCTCAGAATCTTCTCAACAGAGTTACCTATTAGGTCATATGCTCACCCCTAGACCAATCACTGACAAATGTAATGGAATTACCCTGCTTAGTTGAAGAACTTGGAATAGTGGTATCTTCCCTGAAGGGCATGTAGCTGAACAAAAGTGGAATTCTTTTGAGAAAATATGATAGGAAAATGAGTATTGGGATTGGCAATGAACAGTATTTGCTCCAGAAGTGAAGTGGCTTAATTCAAGTGGGCTTCACAAGTCTTGTAGCCTGTCACACACAGATACTGTCATTATAAAATATAAAATTTAAAAACCAACAAAATGAAACAAAGACTTCTGGAGGATTCCTTACAGAGGAGATGGGCACTTCTTCCGAGATGAACTTGACTTCCAAGATGTGATCTGAGCTCTGAAATATCTGATATTTGCTACTGTTTCTATCCCCGTAGCAACTCTTGAATCCTGAGACCATGGTTTGGAGCTGTTGGCTTGAATCTCTCATGATTATTCTTAACAGATAATCTCAAAATCTGTGTTTTCTGCTCTTTTATAGTGATAAAAGCCAAAAGAAGGATAATTTGATCCAGAAGAAAGACAAGTGCTTCATTAAGTTGGAAATTGAAACTGCATGCTAGCCATCTCAAAAGTCCTTAATTTCATAGAAATAGGTGAAAATAATTGCTAGGGTGCTATGCAGAAATATTACAAGTGAATTTTGGTGTCAGGTATATTTGGGACTTAAGGAGTCCCTTGTGGAGTTTCTTGTATAATTATGATCAATGATATAGATTAATAGCAGTCTACCACACATTCACTGGCAAGACCACCTAGATCTTGGATTCCTGATGACCAAGAGTTTGTCTCATACTATTGGACTAAGAGTTCTAGCCAACTGTAGTTCTAGATTAAGGCCAAAGTCTATGGAATATGCCTTGGGGAAAATAAGAAAAAAATATCAGCTTACGTGTTGTAATATGCAGTATAAATGACGGATGTCACTTTTATCTGCATCCAGTTATTATTGCTGTTGTTCATATGTGTTTTCATGTGTTATAATTATTCTCTCTTTACCACACAAAAGATGTTGTATCAGTAGCTAAATTTACTATGTAGTCCATAGCTTATAGATGATCTGGTAACATCAGGATGGGATTATGATGGAATTAGAGGAGAAATATACAACATACGGAGACTGTGAATTCCAAGACAAAGAGTGTTTAGAGGAGTCTGTGACATTCCCTGTGAATAAAGTAAACAGAGATATCTTTGAACTGCCTCTCTGCTGGAAGGTGATGATTGTGTTTATGTTTGCTCTCATGGTTCATGTTAGATGGGAGCATCCTTGAAACTATATAAGTAGGAAGATGGCAGCCAATGACATAAAGAATAGAGTATCTACATTACTACTCTTGAGAAAGAATCAGTGAGCCAGACAGCTGGGAGAGTGGAATAACAGATGCAAACTGGAGCTGTTTCAGGCTAACTGGCACCTATGGTCAGCCAAGCTATGCTCAGTATCTCTTTCTTTATGAAAATGCCCTATCTACAAACCAGTGCTTGTGAAATAAGTACTGAGATGTTCTTCAAGCAGAAATTGTCATTGACTGAATCAAGATCAGATGCCCTTGTGATTCAAAAGTAACTAAGCCAGATTCTGCATCATGAACAATGGCACGTTCATTCATAAATGATTCTACCCAATAGAATTAGTAGTAATTAAATAGGTCAATCAGATTAATTTCTACTGTAATTTGGACTGGAAATATGGCGAATTTTGAATAGACAGAAAATGAGCAAAAGCACAAAAAAATGAATGCACAATGAGAAAAGTAAATTTCCTTTGCCCACCTCACCTTGGGGATGGGAATTGTGTTGGAGCTAGGATCAAGAATGGGTTGATAATCAGAAACTTCTCTTATGTTTCTTCCCTGGTAAATAAAAACAAAGAGATACAGAAAAGTGAATTTACTTTTTGACGGGGCAAAATCAAAATAAGGTCTGCAAATTATGCCCTGAATAAAAATGGTCACATTAAAACAGCTATATTAAATTGGGTATATCAAAATGCCCTGGATGATACTTCATTCCATAGTTTAGCAAGAGACTCCTTGGGATAAGTAACTAAATCTAGGACAAAATACAAAACATTGGTGAGATACCAACCCTACCTTTTGAGGATACATATACTTATGTATATCTGTTTGTGTGTATGTTTATGTACATATTCATACTTATGTCATTTAGCTAGTAGCTGTAGAGAGAAAATTACTTGCCCTCATAGCATGCTGCCAGGAGTTTTAGGGGACATACAAAGAGAAATTATGTCCTCTGACCTCTTTTCTTAAGGCTGTTTCGATCACACATATCATAAAAAAAAGAAAAATAATTCAGGGCAAACCTAGGCCAGTGGATGGATTTGAAGTCATAAAATTATACCATCAGAGATTCTTAGATTTGGAAGGAAATTTAGAGATCATTTCAATAGATATACTTGGGGTAAAAAATTGGACTACTGAATGAAAGAACCAATGATTCTAATAAGAGCCCTACTGAATTGTACATACTACTACTGCCATGAATTGTCATTTACTTTTACATATATATTAATTAACATATCTATACCTTGTTTTCATTGTTTGCATCATGCCCTGTGTATTGGGCAAGTTAAGAAGTCTTTGGTGATTGGTGTCAAGATGGCAGTGTAGACAGGCTCTGAACTCACCTCCTCCCATGGGTACAAGGGACTTACAACTACTCTTGGAACAATTACCCCACAGAGAGAACTGAAAACTGAATAAAAGGAATCCCTACAACATACAACAGTCTTGACTGAGGTGGAAGAGACAGAAATTCCCTTCTGGAGAGAAAAAAAGACACCTTTGCAAGCCGCAGTGCTTCACAGCCACCCAGGAGCAATCCAAAGGTATGCAGCCTTCACTGGAAGAGTGGGGTACCTGAGCAAGGGAGCATTGCTGCTATAAGCATTTTTTGGACCCAGCACAACAAGACTGAGTGTCATAATATCCGGCTTTGCTGGCTACTAACAACAACAGGGAATACCCCCAGAAAAGCTATTGGACATATGAAAAAAAACAGCCAGGTCTTAAAGGGCTCATGCACAAATTCACCCATTTCAGAAAGCAACCTAAAATCACCAGAAATAAAGGTGCACAGTCCTTTCGTGAAAAGAGACTCACATGATAGGTCCTGGGGGCATCTTGGTGAGAGGTGAGACCTCTCCAGGAACTGAGACATTGCAACAGCCATTGTTGTGAGCTGGTGAGCGCATGCTGACACAGATGCTGGCAGAAGCTATTGGAGTTCTTCCCCTGGCCTGTTAGTGCAGGAGTCTGCCCCATCCGCTAGAGCACCAATTCAATCTAGCTCAGCCAGGACAGGCAGCCTGCCCTAAGGACTAGCCCTACCCAACGACAAGCCCTCAGGCACCTTGTGGGCCTGCATAGGCTAGGTGCCTGGATTCTCTGCAGCCCAGTAAGTAGGTCCAACTCTGTGGGGCAGGGTATGTGCGAGGAGCATGTGGAATGCGTGGGGTGTTAATGGAGTGTGTGGGGCCTCTGCCATGGGGTAACTGGGTCTGCTTCAGGGGGTCAGGGTGCACGCATGGGGCAGGACTGTGTTGATGATGTGTGTGGCCCTGTGTGTGGTGGGCCTTGTCAGCAGCAGAAGACTTGTGCTTCTCAAACAGCCACATCGGGGATGGGTGCCACCTTCCAAAGCCTGAAACAATTGGGTACTCCTGTGCCTGGGGCCAGCCCCACCCAGCTGCAATCCTCAGAGAGCTGATAAGAGCCTTATAGGCCAGAGGCCTACAGCAATTATGAGCCCTTGAGCCTAACAACCAGCCACACTTGGGTCCTACTCTCTTAACAGAAAAACTGCAATAGGAATGTGCTATTAGATCTTGCAGCCAACTGTGCGGGGAGCTCCCCACACCTGATAAAGAGACTGAAGGATCCATAACAGCCACAGGCAGCTAAGTATTACAACCAGCTGGCCAGGGGCACAGCTCAGGCTCCCTGGACATCTACAGCGAGAGCAACTCTGCCACAACAGAAAGACACACGTAGCACACACAGGGGTCACTTCTGGAATATTTGGAACTGGTGATGGGAGGGAAGCACACTGCTGTGACACATAAGGCATCCCTTACATAAGGTTACCTCTCCAAGATCAAGAGACATAGCTGACCTACCTATTGCATAGATACAAGCACAGAGTAAGAGGCAAAATAAGGAAGCAAAGGAATATGTTCCAAGTAAGGGAAGAGGACAAAACCCCAGAGAAAGAACTAAATGAAACAGAAATGAGAAATCTACTTGACAAAGAATTCAAACAAAGAGTCATAAGGATGCTCATTGATCTTGGGAAAAGAATGGATGAACTCAGTGAGAATGTCAACAAAGAAATGGAAAATATAAAAAAGAACCATTTGGAAATGAAAAACACAATACTGGAAATGAAAAATTCACCAGAGGGACTCAAAAGCAGAGTAGAGGATACAGAAAAACAGATCAGTGAGCTGGACAAAAGACTAGAGGAAATCACTCAAGCTGACCAGATAAAAGAAAAAAGAATTAAAAAGAGTGAGGACAGTCTAAGGGACCTCTGGGACATCAAGCACACTAACATCCTTGTTATAGGTGAACCAGAAGGAGAAGAAGGAGACAAAGGGGTAGAGAATCTATTTGAAGAAATAATAGCTGAAAACTTTCTTAACCTAAGGAAAGAAAGAGACATCCAGGGACAGGAAGCACAGAGAGCACCGAACAAGATAATCCCAAAGAGGCCCACACCAAGGCACATCATAATTAAGATGTCCAGAATTAAAGATAAAGGGAGAATCCTAAAAGCTACAAGAGAAAGACAACAAGTTATATACAAAGGAAACACCATATGGCTATCAGCTGACTTCTCAGCAGAAACCTTACAGGCTAGAAAATAGCAGCACGATATATTTAAAGTGCTAAAAGGAAAAAATCTACAGCCAAGAATACTCTACCCAGCACAGTTATCATTCAGAATGGAAGAAGAGATCAAGAGTTTCCCAGACGAGCAAAAATTAAAGGAGTTTATCACCAAGAAATCAGTCCTACAAGAAATGCTAACGGGACTTATTTAAGGGGGAAAGAGAAGAACACAAATAGGAAAAAATTATCTGTTTCCATGATAAGAAGGTAATGGGTACAAATGCACAAAAAAGAAGTTAGATATGATATCTAAAACATAAAATGGGGAAGGAGGGGAGTGAAAGAGTAAAGCTTTTAGAAAGAGGTCAAACTAAAGAGACCATCAACTTAATATAGATTGCTATATATGTAGGTTATTATATATGAACCTTATGATAATCACAATCCAGAAACCTATAATAAATATACAAAAACCTAAGGGAAAGAAACACAAACATAGTACTAAAGACAGCCATCAAACCACGAGGGAAGAGAGCAAGAGAAGAAGAAAGGAACAGAGAAGAACTAGTAAAACACGGAGAAAAAAAGTAACAAAATGGCAACAAGTACACACTTATCAATAGTTACTTTAAATGTCAATTGACTAAATCCTCCAATCAAAAGGCGTAGGTTGGCTGATTGGGTAAAAAAACAAGACCCTTATATATGCTGCATACAAGAGACACACTTCAGACCTAAAGAGACTCACAAACTGAAAGTGAAGGGATGGAAAAAGATATTCCATGCAAATGGCAATGCAAAGAAAGCTAGGATAGCAATACTCATATCAGACAAAATAGACTTTAAAACAAAAACTGTAAAAAGAGACAAAGAACGGCACTACATAGTGATCAAGGGAATAATCCAAAAAGAGGATACAACACTTGTAAATATCTATGCACCCAACATAAGAACACCTAAATATATCATGCAATTATTAACAGGCATAAAAGGAGAAATAGACAGTAACACAATAATAATAAGGACTTTAACACTCTGCTTACAACAAAGGATAGATCATCCAAATGCAAGATCAATAAGGAGACATTGGCCTTAAACGACACACTAGAACAGATGGACTTTGTTGATATATACAGAATATTCCATCCAAAAACCGAAGAATACACATTCTTTTCAAATGCACATGGAGCATTCTCCATGATTGATCATATATTAGACCACAAAACAAGTCTCCATAAATTTAAGAAGATTGAAATAATACCAAGCATCTTTTCTGACCACAATGGTATTAGACTACAAATCAACTACAGGAAGAAAATCAGAAAAGCCACAAATATGTGGAGATTAAAGAAAATGCTACTGAACAACGATTGGGTCAATGAAGAAATCAAAAAATACCTGGAGACAAATGAAAATACGACTTGCCAGAATTTATGGGATACAGCAAAAGTGATTCTAAGAGGGAAGGTTATGGCAACACAGACCTATCTCAACGAACAAGAAAAATCTCAAATAAACAATCTAATGGTGCACCTAAAGGAACTGGAAAAAAAGAACAAACAAAGCCCAAAATCCGTAGAAGGAGGGAAATAATAAATATTAGAGCAGAAATAAATGAAATAGACACTAAAAAAAAAAAAAAGAAAGAAAAAATCAATGAAACGAAGACCTGGTTCTTTGAAAAGATAAACAAAATCAACAAACCTTTAGCTAGGCTCATCAAGAAAAAAAGAGAGAAAGCTCAAATAATAAAATCAGAAGTGAAAGAGGAGAAATTACAACAGATGCCACAGAAATACAAAAGATTATAAGAGAATACTATGAAAAGCTATATGTCAACAAATTGGATAATCTAGAAGAATGGATAAATGCTTAGACTCGTACAACCTTCAAAACTGAATCAAGAAGAAATAGAGAATTTGAATAGATCAATCCCCAGTAAGAGATTGAAACAGTAATCAAAAACCTCCCAAAAAATTAAAGTCCAGGACCAGACAGTTTCCCCGAGGAATTCTAACAAACATTCAAAGAAGGCTTAATACCTATCCTTCTCAAACTCTTACAAAAAATTGAAAAGGAGGGGAAGCTTCCGAACTCATTCTATGAAGCCAACATTACCCTGATACCAAAACCAGACATGGACAACACAAAAAAATAAAATTACAAGCCAATATCATTGAGGAACATCAATGCAAAAATCCTCAGCAAAATACTAGCAAACAAAATACAACAATACATTAAAAATATCATACACCATGATCAAGTGTGATTTATTCCAGGGATGCAGGGGTGGTTCAACATCCACAAATCCATCAATATGATACACCACATTAACCAAATAGAGACTAAAAATAACTTGATCATCTCAATAGACGCAGAGAAAGCATTTGACAAGATACAGCATCCATTTATGATAAAAATTCTGAATAAAATGGGTATAGAAGAAAAGTACCTCAAGATAATAAAGGCCATATATGACAAACCCACATCTAATATCATTCTCAACGATGAAAAACTGAAAGCTATTGCTCTAAGAACAGGAACCAGACAACGATGCCCACTTTCGCCACTCTTATTTAACATAGCATTGTAAGTCCTAGCCAGAGCAATCAAGCAAAAAAAAAAAAAAAGAAAGCAATAAAAGGGATCCAAATTGGAAAGGAAGAAGTGAAACTGTCACTAATTGCAGATGACATGATTTTATATATGGAAAACCCTAAAGAATCCACCAAAAAACTTTTAGAAATAATGAATATGGTAAAGTTGCAGGATACAAAATCAACATTCAAAAATTTGTTGTGTTTCTATACCTAACCATGAAGTATCAGAAAGAGAAATTAAGAATACAATCCCATTTACAATTACAACAAAAAGAATAAAATACCTAAGAATGAACTTAACCAAAGAGGTGAAAGATCTGTACACTAAAAACCATAAAACATTGTTGACAGAAATTGAATAAGACACAAAGAAATGGAAAGATATTCCATGCTCTTGGATTGGAAGAAGTAACATAGTTAAGATGTCCATACTTCCTAAAGCAATCTATAGATTCAATGCAATCTCTATCAAAGTTCCAACAACATTTTTCACAGAAATAGAACAAAGAATCCTAAAATTTATATGGAACAACAAAAGACACTGAATAGTCAAAGGAATCCTGAGAAAAAAGAGCAAAACTGGAGGTATTGCACTCCTGATTTCAAAACATACTACAAAGTTATAATAACCAGAAAAAGCATGGTACTGGCACAAAAGCAGACACACAGATCAATGGAACAGAATTGAGAGCCCAGAAATAAACCCACACATCTATGGAAAGCTAATTTTCAACAAGAGAGTCAAGAACATACAGTGGAGAAAGGAAAGTCTCTTCAATAAATGGTGTTGGGAAAACTGGTCAGCCACATGCAAAAAAATGAAAGTAGACCATTATCTTACACTGTGCACAAACATTAACTGAAAAGGGATTAAAGACTTGAATGTAAGACCTGAAACCATGAAAATTCTAGAAGAAAACATTGGCAGTACGCTCTTCAACATTGCTCTTAGCAACATATTTTCAAGTACCGTGTGTGACTGGGCAAGAGAAACAATAGGAAAAATAGACAAATGGGACTACTTCAAACTAAAAATCTTCTACACAGCAAAGGAAACCATCAACAAAATGAAAAGACAACCTAACAATTGGGAGAAGATATTTGCAAACCATATATCTGATATGGGGTTAATCTCCAAAATATATAAAGAACTCATGTATCTCAACAACAAAAAAAACTAACAACCCAGTTAAAAAACGGGCAAAGACCTGAACAGACATTTCTCCAAAGAAGATATACAGATGGCCAAGAGGCACATGAAAAGAGGTTCAACGTCATTAACTATCAGGGAAATGCGAATCAAAACTATGATGAGATATCACCCCACTGCTATCAGAATGACTATAATTAACACAGGAAACAACAAGTGTTGGAGTTTATGTGGGGAAAAGGGAAATCTCATACACTGCTGGTGGGAGTGCAAACTGGTGCAGCCACTATGGAAAACAGTATGGAGATTCCTCAAAAAATTAGGACTAGAACTGCCATATGATCCAGCTATTCCAGTGCTGGGTATTTATCCAAAGAATATGCAACACGAATGCATAAAGACACAGGCACCCCTCTGTTCATTGCAGCATTATTCACAATAGCCAAGACTTGGAAGCAACCTAACTGCCCATCAAGGGACCAACGGATAAAGAAGATGTAGTATATATACACTACTACTCAGCCATAAGAAACGATGAAGCCCAGCCCTTTGTGACAACATGGATGGACCTTGAGGGTATTATGCTAAGCAAAATAAGTCAGAGGGAGAAAGTCAAATACCATATGATCTCACTCATAAGTAGAAAATAAAAACAACAAACAATCACATAGAGACAGAGATTAGATTGTTGGTTACCAGAAGGGAAGGGGGGAGGAGGAGGGTAAAAAGGCTGATTAGGCACATGTATGTGGTGATGGGTTGTAATTAGGCTTTGGGTGGTGAACATAGTATAACCTATACAGAAATTGAAATGTAATGCTGTACATCTGAAATTTATATAATGTTATAAACCAATGTTACTGCAATTAAAAAAAGTCTTTGATACATCTTTATTGAATTTATAGAAGATATCTGTGTTAATTGAGGAGGAATAGGTATTCGCTTTTTTTCATCAATCAATCAAAAAACCTTATTAAAGGTTCAATGAGTGATAAAAGTGCAAGATACTGTAGCATAAAGTGTATATTTATGCATAAACACTAAAGGAATTCAGAAAAAGACAATCTATAAATTCAGAAAAATAATTTGTATTATAAATATCTTTTAGAAAATTGTGCTATCTTATGGATAAGCTATTTTTGTTGATAGGGTCATCTTAGTACAGACAAAGAATTGTATTTCCACAAAACAAAATATGTCTACCTAATTTCACTGACTTCAATCTTCCTCTTAATATTCACTTTCCTAAAACACCATATCAGAGGTGAATACAGTTGAAATATTGCTTATTCATCATACTCCCTTCCATAGAATCCACGTCACTTTTCTCTTTTTTTCTGTCCCCCTGTCTCCTTCTCCTTTAGCTCCCTGTGAAAGGTGGTGATAACTTGAAATGCTCTTACTTGTCTTACTAGACAAACTGCCTGAGGTCAAGAATTCTTTTTGTTTTTGTTTTTTTCACTATGTACAGTGTTCTCTGGGCCCACCACAAGGTGGCCCTCATTTAGGAGCTCAATGCATATCTTTTGGTAAAATGTAGGGAAGGATTATGGTTTTAGTCTTGATCACCGTCTAGAGCTCCAGACTTGCAGATGCGTGGATTAATGCTCAGCGTAGATATCTTCAGGCTCCTCAATCAAGATTTCTAAAGCACAAATTGACAAACAACCAGAAAAAATCGTCTTCCATTCAAAATAAATCCAAATATCTTCCACCATTGCAAGCACCCTGATAACTGAGTCTCTGGACTGTTGATACTTATGACCAGAGACCCAGAACATCAGACTAAAATCACACAAATAGAATTCCCAGTGGCCTATCTTAACACCACAGAGTTTCCTAAGAGGAGACCTCACACAATGAGCATCTGTTTTAGAGTCAACACTTTTAGATGATCTACCTTGTCTGATTTTAGTTCCTTTTCTCCACTTCATAATGGACTTCTGAAAAATTGTTGTCTTGCAAATACTCTACAAACTCTTTTCACTTTTTAAATCAAAATCCGTTGCTACTTAATGCAGAGCTCATTGACCTGGGATTGGAAATCATTTAAAAATCGTTTACAGAGTTTTCACAATTTCAAGCAAGAAAACATACACTTTTTTTTTCTGATGGCATGGGACATTGGAAAATAGTTTTGAACAAAACTTTGAATTTTTTGGTCCAAAGAAAACAAAGCACCCCAGAAACAAATAAGATGTGTCGCAACAATCCATGATTTACAATCTCTTTCTGGATCGCCTATTGCCCTAAGCAGAAACAGACAAAACAAATCCTTACAGCATATCTTCATGAAACTGTGGGGGATGTGACAAAACTTTGAGAAACAGTTTTGTGATAATGGTTTTGCACTTTATTGATACTTCTCCAGAGGAGGTGGTGAATGGTTGCTTTCAAATACATAGAGCTATCAAAGGCTAAAGTCAATAAAAACCTCCACAGAATAATTGGGGAGGGAAGAAAAAGGGGGGAAAAATGAGCCTAAAAGGAATGAAAAGGAAAGAAGGACCTATAAATATAAAAGCCTAAGGAGTATATTTTGGGGAAATAGATGATGCAAAACAAAATTGGGAATAGTTATTGAAGGACCAAGGAAGGCAAATAAAACAATGAGATATATGAGGCCTGTCCTTCTGCCTCAAGTCTAGCTCATCACACAGTTTTTCATTCCATTTTGTATATATGAGTTTCATCTGACTATTGCCAACAGAAAGTGCTTGGATTTTCTGACTTTTTTTTCGCTGTCAAAGGAAATAATAGGTTGATGAGATTCAAAGGTAGCTAATATAACATCGTCTTCAAGAATGAGAAAAACTACAAATTGAATTGTTAATGAATGAATCATTTCTATTTTTCGTGTTCTTGAAAATAATAGCAGTATGAATGATAATAAATAATAAAGTATAGTATTGTGTAAAAAAAATCTTTCTAGAAGTCAGAGTCCAGACTTTATTGAAAAAATTATACTTAATTTTACTGCTTAAAATACCATGGATTGTATTATGCAATTAAAAGAACTTGGAACTAATCTTCCATCTCTGGGAATACCTGAGTGATAAATTATCAAAGAATATCCCAGAGAACTGGCAAGGCTGATGACATAAGCTAACTTGGGCAGTGGTGACTGCAGGGCACAAGAATTACTTCAGTTGTGCTAATGCACAAAGAGCTGGGAGGCACTTTCTATCTGGAAAGAACAACTCACATGAAGTGGGAGGGCAAGTTATCAAATCAGAAAAGTCAAGGAGCCTGTTTATGATTTTCAAAGCAGATTGGCTTAGTATAGACAGTCCAGAGGAAGAAGATGCCAGCCAACACGGGCATGTAGCCACTCAGAGACCTTGCCAGGACACCAGTTTAAAGTCAAATTTTAGAAGCCTAGAATTACTGAAGGGTAAAGAGAGTCTACACAAATGCCAACCACAGTAATTCTGACCTCTTCAAGGAATCAGGAAAGAATAATCGTGATCCGTAGAAAGTGAAGGCATTGGGAATGGGAAGATAGAAACTGATAATCTGGAGAAATCAGGTGATCTGGATCTGGGAGTAGAATTTTAGGAGAAATAGAGATGAGTGATTCAATCTTTGGATTCATCGTTTGGCTCTGGCATCCACCAGTTTTGTGACTTTGAACAACTATAACCTTCTAGTATCCAGTTTCCTTATTACTAACATAAGAAGACAGGACTAAATGTTTTCAAAGTACTGCCCTACTCAGAGACACTATTATTTTCTATTCATGATACTGTTTGCAATTATATGGTGCTCTCCAAAATGTATTTATGTGATAGTGTTTGTTCTTTCAAACATTCCTGTGTAGTAGCTCATATAGAAAACACTATAGCTCATTTTAAAGATAAGAAAATGAAAGCTTAGCAAGGTAAGATGACTTTCTCAAGGTTGCTTAGCTAATTAGCATCAGAGCAAAGACTAGCAACATCGGTCTGCTGTTCTTGTAACTAGTTCACATTGTTCCTTTCAGCAAAATTTTTTAAAGCTTTATGTAAGGAAAACAATTTTTTTACTCAAATTTTCTTCAATTGCCTCATAGTAAGAAGGGTTAAGAACTTCCTGAGAAAAATAGAAAAAAAAAATGTAAGGATTGGAAAAAGAGAAAGGCTGTATATTTGTATATTGAAAGAAAATGTAAATAAAGTTAATCAAGCAATTCTTTAGCAAATTTATATTAAAGATGGACACTGTGTGAGGTCCTGTGTTGGGTGTTGTGGGAGATACAGAGATTTTAAAAGGCAACAAGGGCTTTTATAATCTAACAGGAACATCAGACTTGTCTAAAGAGGATCCTGTTATAAAACATGGAATATAATGAACTGTTTAAGATATATATATAATATAATACATTATATTATATATACATATAATGCTTAGAAATTTCAGAAAAAGGGCAAATCAAGTCCAACTCTGGTCAAGTCAGGGAAATTCTAAAAATTTGGTCTTTTTTTAATATATAGATATATATAGATTACTATTTGGTCTTTGAGTTTGGAAATAAAGTAGAATATCTTGAGAATTTTTAATGATTAGAAATCTGCCAAATTAAGCAATGCATGTTCATTAATGTAGGAAACTAGAAATGAGTAAAAAGATGATTACAGTTCTTTGCAGCTCATCGTAAAGTGGTGGCCACGCAAGGACACATCACATTGCATTGTTCCCAACTTTTCTGGCCTCCTCTTCCTCTTTTTCCTCACCTTTATTTCTTGTCTTAAGTCCTGGTTTCAGTGGACCCAAGATAAGATAATAATAACCTGTGTTTAATGATCCACATCATAAAGCAAAAAATATAAGAGTAGAAAGTTTAGTGAAATGAAGTACACTCCGCTATAAAAGATTCTCAACTAATCCTTATATTGATATAAAATATTATGGGTTCATAGAACTATGTAAATCCATTAGCATAAGTATAATTCTTCCTCAGTTGATAATGTGTAGGGGAGTCTCAAGAAAACTATAGATGTTTTAGGCCTGCATAAACGTGTTAAGAAACATTTGTAAGCCTGGTTGTAAACCTAAATATTACGTGAGAAAAATATGTGAAGAGGGTAGCATAGTTATTCTTGTGTCAGTGGTTGTATATTTTGATTTTAAAGAAACAATTGAATTAAATTGAAATGCTTGCAATATAAGAACGCACTGGAATTGATATGTCATGTTATTATCCAACATGTGTTGAAAAGAACAGTGAATTAGGGTCAGCACTCTTAGATTCAGATTCCAGCTCTGGCAAGAGTTAGCTCTTTAACCTGGAATAAGTCATTTCACTTTCTGGACCTCAATCAAATGAGCAAGTTGGATGAGTCACAATTTGCAAATTATGTGCTACAGAGCAAGAGTCCAGAAAGATGCTCTCTGAAAAAAATATTTCTGTGATAAAATATACTGAAGAAATACTCATACATCATTTCCAACTTGTAGATTCTGAAGATATAATGCATATTATGGGCTCAGAAAAGTCTTATAGTAAAGAAATCTGTTTAATTTCATCAAAGCGTTTTCCAAATGCAAGACATTTTGAAATTTGTTGTTCCATTGAAGATGAACATCTTACTGACATAGTTTTCTGTGGATCTGATTTTTGGAAAAGCAGGAATATCAGTAGAGACTTAAAATCCTAGAATTCTAATGTAATATGGCCTTACTAGAAGGATTGAACTAGAATTTGAGATCCCATGCCCCATCCTCTACCTAGAACCAGAGAGTGGACGGAGAAGCAGGGAACCCCTTAAGACTGAAGACTCAGGAAGAAAGAAACAAAGAAGTGTTACCTCCTACTGTGGAAGAGGTGAAATCAAGTTTTGATTAACCAAGAGACTTTAAGCATGGCAAGGGGTCCTAGATTCAAACTTGAAGGAGAAGAGCTGGTGATAAGTCTATTGATCATTTAGAGCTGGGTTTTTCAACTTCAGCACTATTGACATTTGGGACTGGATATTTCCTTGTTGCAGGAGGCTGTCCTGTACATTCTAGGATATTTAGTAGCATCCTTGGCCTCTAGCCACTAGAAGTTATTGCAATGAGGTGGCAAACTTGAGGAAAATCTCACGGCCCCCACATTAGTATGAAGAAAATGCACAGTAGATGTCTGGAGAAAATGAGAAGGCAAGAAGTAGGAAAGAGAAATGGAGTGAGAAAGGGAAGAATTAAAGGACAGACAAAGAGAGAGATGAAGAGAAAGAGAAAATGGAAGAGAAGAGGTATAGGGAAAGAAAGAAGGGGAGAAGGAAGAAAGAAAAGAGGCTTATAATCATTTCAACTCTATAGTGTGGGATTTGAAGGATAAGGTTGGCTGAGGTCCTTTCCAGCCCATCTGTAGGCAGTGTGAGCTTTGGAGACGAAAAGACCTGGTTTTATTCATAGTTCTGTATCTTCCTATGTCATTTTAAGTAGTTCATTTCACCTTTCCGAGCTTCCACTTCTAGTCTGTAAAATGTGGATTACAATTTTGTAGGTTCGCTTTATGTACTAGAGAAAATGCATGTAACGAGCTTAGCACCTTCCTAAGAATTTAAGAAACGGTAGCTGCTTTTATTATTGCTATTTTTCTTTGGGACTTAATCATGTGCCATGTTTTTTGTCAATTAACTTCATATATCTATTATTCTTACTCTTACCTTTTATTAGCCAGTCTATGCTAGATTATGTTGTCATAATAAACAACAATAAAATCTCAGAGGCTTAACTGACACTCTATTTCATGTCTATTTTATGTCAGTGAGGTCCTTGATCTCATTCATTCTTGCTCACAGACCCAGGCTGATGGAGTCTCCATCACCTGGGAGGTCAGTGGGCAACAGAGTAGCAGGAGAATTACGCAGCAGCTCTTAAACACTTCCCCGAGAAGTGATATGCATCTTTGCTGCTCACATTTCTTTGACTAAAGCAAGACACACGGCCAACTTCAAGGTGGCAGTGAAATGCGACTCTGTCATATGCCCAGAAATGGGGACAATATGAAAACTAGCAAAAACACCATACTTCATCAACCAACTTTGTGACTCCCATAGCTCACCAACCAAGTTTCCTCATTGATAAAATAGGGGAATCAGAGCACCTATCTCATAGGGTTGTTATGAACATTACAGCGGGTAATACATGTCGAATGTTTAGAACTACGTCTGGCATATGGTAATCATGCAATCATTGCTAGACATTGAGATCTATTGTTATTGGAAACCCTTCTAAGACCTGAACCATGGCTGGTGCTGCCTTGCCACCCCACCAGCACTTTGCCTGGTGCTTTGCACCATCTAGTTACTCAATAAATATTTGTTGAATTGAATTGAACAGCATTCCAGCAACATGGCTGGGACCACCCACCTGCTGGCAGACCAAGTACGTACAGGTTTATCAGTTCTGTTTCCCCTGCCAAATACCAGTGCACTCCACTAAGCATCCCTCAGCTGCCATTCTCCATTTTGGAACCTAATTGACCTTAATGTAAATGTTTCCAACCACATCAAACATGTTGTGAAGTGCGCAACAGCAGTCACAGTTGACTGCCAGCTGCCATCACACTATGTGTATGCAGTTTATACCTCCACAAATCCTCCTGAACATAACAAATAACAATGCCTTTCTTAGAAACTTCCCAACAGTCAGCACCCAGGATACCAGTGCCACATTTTAATGACCTCTGAAAAAGAAAAGAAAAAAAAAGATATACAGACTCTAAAAACAAGGGCCTCCATCCATACAGACACTCTTTGATTTGAGCCTAGGAGAGGGTCCCCACCTATCTAAAGTCTAATTGGATTCCACGCCTTTGCACTACCTGCACAATTAAATATGAGGCTACTGGGGAAAAAACTACATTAGGAAAAAGGTAACTGAATTCTAGTCTCCTCTCTGCCACCCTCATTCTGAGGGACTCTGAGCATCCCACTTAATTATTCTAAGCATTATTTCATGCATAAATCAGATGGGGAAAACAATGTCTGTAGCATCTTTTTCCAAGAAGTGATGAAAGAAATTGATAGAATACGAAACATGAAAATTGGATGAATCGATAAAAATTACCATGCAAATAGGGAATATCAGTAAAAATTTATTTTGATTTTTGGTATCTTCTTTATTTTTTGACTTTTCCATGTTTGGTCTCAACCAACCGTCTCCTGTAGAGTTACACAATCTTCCCTAAAGGTCATGTGTAATGAATAGCAGGTCAAAGCAGAAAAAGAGCACCTGGATCTCAGCCATGTCTGGACAGATGCTCTTCACCCAGGTTTGTGCTTAATGCCAAGAATTTGACAATAATAGTCAGATAAGAACATCTCAATCTGTTAGATTTCTCTAACCCGGAACTTATGAAAACAATAAAAATATATTGAGAACCACTGGACCTAATAGTTGAGAACTAAATGGAATGTATGGGCACTAAGAAATGTATCCATCTAAATGCAAAGGCTCTGCAGAGGAGTTCTGGGGTAGGTGCTAATTATGATTTTCTAGGAACTTTGGGGAGAACCCTTAGATCTGTGGGCCATGGGAAACAATCTTTTCTCTGGGCCAGCCAAGATCCTTCTGTCATTGAGTTCCTGAACCTTTTTGTCTATCACACTCTGCTTTTACCTCATGCCAGTCTACACAATTAAGCAATTCTCTTGTTTCAGGGCCTTTGCTACTATCCACATTAATATCTCAATTATTCTTTAAATTGTGAGCCACTTGTTTGAACTCCCATATTTACATGAGGATGCATGTTCTATTCAATTTATTTACAAGGAAATATTGTCTCCTAAACTTTTGCAAAATGCTGGCTAACTGTTTTACTTCTTATATTGGGGTTCCTATTCTCTCTCTACAGGTGCCAAATCTAAATTGTTCATTAGGTGTAAAGTTAGGTTGTATGGTAAGGGACATTACTATGTCCAAGAGATACTGCACCCCTGAGTTCACTGCAGCATTATTTACAACAGCCAAGACATGGATACAGCCTAAGTGTCCATGAGCAGATGGATAGATAAAGAAAATGTGAGATATATATACAAAGAAATATTATTCAGCTGCAAAAAAGAAGAGAATCTTGCCATTTACAACAATGTGGATGGACCTTGAGAATGTTATGCTAAGTAAAATAAGTCAGACAGAGAAAGACCAATACTGTATGGTCTCACTTATATGTGAAATCTAAAAAAGCAAACTTGTAGAAACAGAGAACAGATCGGTCGTTGCCAGAGGCAAGGGGTCGGGGTGGGGTAAATGGGTGAAGGGCGTCAAAAGGTACACACTTTCTGTTATAAGATAAATAAGTCCTGGGATGTAATGTACAGCATGATGACTATAGTTAACAATACTGTATTATATATTTAAGGGTTGCTAGGAGAGTAAATCTTAAAAGTCTCATTACAAAAACAATTTATTAACTATGTGAGGTGATAGATGTTAACTAAACTTACCAAGGTAATTGTTTTGCAATACATACATATATCAAATCATTGTGTTGTACACTTTAAACTAATACAATGCTATATGGCAATTATATCTCAATAAAACTGGAAAAAATAGAATAATGAACAACCTTAGTATAAATAGAAAAATTGAAAAAAATATTAGGGTGCTTTTGGTTCTGTGCTAAGTGTTTAACTTGTAATAATAAAATGCTCACTTTGTCCTAGATCTTTGGGCATAGCAGTGACACAATTCTGACTGTACTATTTCTCGCATGTCCAGAAGAAACATTCAATCTGTGAGGATGATTCTGATAGTGAAGAGTGTGGGTTTATTCATTTGTCTTTCTGCTTGTTAACTGACATTTTATCCAGAGAGAATCAAGAAACCCTATAGATAGTTTAGAAAGGCATGGCTAGATGGACAGACAGATGAATGACTGGAAAGATAATCAGAAAAAATGCTTTGTCTACAAAAGGGAAGTTTGTCCCTGCACAGACAACCCTATCATGCATCTTGTCATAGACATGACAATAGGTTTCTTTTAAAAAATCATTGCATATTCATAAAATAGATTAATATTTAAAGAACTTAGATTATTTACTGTTCATATAAAATACTAGATAAAGCTATTGGTACACTTCAGCTGAAAATGATCCCCAAGATTTGGATATATCAATACAATATATACTATATATATATGTAGTACAGATAGAAACCTCTTAGGGGCCGGCCTGGTGGCATAGTGGTTAAGTTCCTACACTCGACTTTGGTGGCCTGGGGTCTGCAGTTTTGGCTCCCGGGCGCAGACCTATGCACCGCTCATCAAGCCCTGCTGTGGCAGGCATACCACATATAAAGTAAAGGAAGATGGGCAGGGATCTTAGCCCAGGGCCAATCTTCTCCAGCAAAATGAGGAGAATTGGCAACAGATGTTAGCTCAGGGGTAATCTTCCTCACCAAAAAAACAAAAAGGTAATATCTTTGGCCGTAGTGGACCAGCTTGCTAAGAACTTTCAGAATGAAGATAGTTAGCGGAGAGCTCAGTTGAGTCTGAAAACTGCTGTGGAGCTAGAAATGCATGAGTGTCCAGCTGTGCTCCCTCCAAGCCCTGGCAGCTTTGATTCTAGGTCTGTGGGCAGGACAAGATCTGGGAGCCTCTGTACCAAGGCAACTTCAGGAGACAAAAATCAGACTTCCCTAGAAGTGAACCTCAGGCCTTGGATTTTTCCAAGGTTATTTCTTGACTTTATGCGTGACTTCTCCCCAACTTTCAAAAAAAATTGTCCGTGAGGGTAACACAGCTCCCCAAAATGGGCAAAAAAAAGTATTACTTTGTCGTTAAGAGTCATTTGTAGCCAAACAGGCCCATGGTTTCCTAGTGGCTTTTAGTTACGTAGCTAATTTCAATGATCCACTTTCCTGTGGGTTCATAATTAAAGCATAAACTCCATATACAAAACATCTACTTAAGTCTTTCTCCTAATGCCTGTCAAGTGCTAAATAAGATCTTTTAAATCAAGTCACTAAATTATGTTGACCATACCCAAGGAAAATTCATGGAGAATATAGAGCAATCAAACAAATAAGCAAACAAACAAATAAAAAAGAGTGAGATTGAAAAGAAAAGATGTAGATAGAGGACAAAGAGATAGAAAAGAAATAACACCTCGTGGAGGGAGAGGTGGTGAATATAAAGAAGAAACCAGACAAAACCAGCTGCTGGCTGATGTGTCTTCTTCCAAAGTAGCTAGGAAGCAAGTAGAAATGATACAGGAAGACAGGAGAGCTGGTAGTTTTGATTGTTTTATTTGAATCACATCTTCACAGGGGGCTTAATTCTTTCATTTGAACATACAAATTCCTAAACATCGGGTATTAAACTTTTCTAACATTTATTAAGTATAATGAGACTAAGAGTATAAAATATGTACCATCATTTAAAATTCATTACATTGAATTATTTTCCATTTTGTTCCCTTTTCTATTTTTTTTTTTTTTAATCCCACCATTTCACTGTCTACGTCTTTTCTTCCAGGTCCAATGACAATCATTTTTCTCTCACAGAGACTTCAAATAATTTCTCTTTTTATCATAATTTCAACACAAATTAAAAAATCAGCAAAATAAATAAGCAGTTCATCGGCTGTGTTGTGTATTGTTTCCTAATTGTTGAGTGTGGATTAGGCTAGATGGTAAGCAACATTCATGTAAGATTCTGATTTAGAACAATGCGCTCAATGAAGTGAACAGGCACAACAATATTCCTTGTCAAGGATACTGTCCATTTGCTGCTTTCTTTGGTTCTTCTCTGGTATCTAAAAAAGTGGGAAAGAAGAAAAGAAAGAAAGGAGGGAAAAACAAAATAAGGTAGGTACAAAAACATTGATTAAAGATCTACTTTGTTTCGGGCAAGAGGTCAAATAATTTATACATTGTACATTTAACCATCCAGCGGTAATGGGAGAACCATTGTTACTGGCATTTACCAGATGAGTAAATGGCCTTACACATGTTAACTCGCATGAAGTCACACGGCTATTAGCAGCAAGTGTCTATTTGATTTCAGACTGTCATTAGTTAAATTTTTGACATATTAACAACAGGAATGATTTGAATTGGGTTGTTCAATATGGTAAGCACTCACGTGGCTTTTTAAATTTAAAGTAGCGAAAATTAAACAAAATTAAGAATACAGTCACACATTGCATTAGCCATATTTCAAGTGCTCAATTGCCATATGTGCCAAGCGGCTACTGTAATGGACAGTGGAGATGCAGAACCTTTCTATCATTGTGAAAAATTCCACTGTCCAGAGCTGGTGTAGAAAGTAGGCTTTTCACGGGTCAGAAATCATCTATTTCCACTGATTTTTGTGAGGCTTATCACTGTACATGTATTGTGATTTTCTGTTCTTCTTTGAGGAAAATATTGTACTAGACCAAAAAATGCCAATCAATCTTTGATTATCTTAATGCAGAGGAAAATAAATTCCATGATCTTCAAGTCTTAATTCTTGGTAGACCTCTGCAAAGTGATTGGTGAAATTTATGGGCACAGCTGGTTTGCAGTTGTAAAACCCTATATTTTTAAATGGAAAATGGCATCTGTGCCTGCTAATTGGATACTTACGCATACACACATAAATTGCCTGGGAATTAGAAAGGTGTATTTCTTAAGTCCTGCCCACATCTTGCCATTTTGAGAATCATTGCTGGGATTCATTTTTCCTCCTTGTTATTCTTGTAGAGGGGGTGGAAAAATGCCTTCTCCTTGTTATAAATATTGCCCATTGGGAGTACATCCTTCCTTTTGCTAATTTAGCTTTAATTCTTTCAAGCTCCGAACTCAGAAACCACTGTCTGTTGTGGTAGCTGCCATTCTAAATAAGTTTGAGCTCTGTGATCATTGCCACCTGTCTAGCGAGAAAGAAAAAATCGAACTTGCAAATGCCACAGGCAACCCTGTCTTAGGAGTTGGATTCGAATGTTATGCTGAGGCCATAGACAAGCAGTCAGGACAGAGCCTTGCCTAGCCTGTGTTTGAAGATTTTAGTTCTTTGCTGGTATTCTCTAGTTTGCAATGCAACGGTAACCATAGAATCTAGGGATATTCTGTTACAAGTTTCATGAAAAGTTTATTAAATTTGCTCTCATAATTATTGTGAGCCCTAGAAAAGATGACTTGAGCTCCAGAGCCTATACTTCTCCCACCTGAGCAGATTGCTTGATCATTCTTCCGTGCACTAATTTCCATTAGAAAGCTTGCCAACCTGGTATTGACAATTACAAATCATAATCAGAAGGTGAAAAAGGCTCCCCCAATCTGATCTGTGGTAAAGCCGATACCAGCTATCTGGGAAGAAAAGAAACACAAGGACGTAAACACCGAACTGCTGGTATATCTGCCCTTTTCATGTGAGCACTACAGAGTGTGAAACATGAATGCAAAGAAAGAGAATGATTTTCAGAGATTTAATCCCTTTAGAATAGAAAGCTTTGGTTGCAGTTTAAGGAGCCTTTTCACCTCAAGGTCACATCTTGAATCTCATCTGGATTTATGTACAGTGTTCGCATTCAATTATTTTTGAGCTCCTTCTGCAGTATTGCCTCCTTCCATTGCATATATTGTTTATGCCCACTGGGCCCTTTGCACATTTGTCCTGCTCCTTCTTGTCTGCTTTTCTGGTTAATATGCCCTGATCTTCTAAATTCACTGATTGGGTTATGATGGATGAGTTTATCCCTCTTCCTCCTTTCTCCACCTAGATATAATCAAGTTGGAATCAGACTTCCTGGCCCTTGATACTCAACAGAACAACAGAAAAAGGCTCCTCCTGGAATAGGGGTGTGCTTATGGACCTTGGCACTTGGAAATACAGGCTCTGTCTTTCAACTATTTTCAGCCATTTTCAGCTATTTTCAGGTAGAAGTATCAAAATAAAGAGAATCAACTGATTTACTTTTTATCTTTTTATTGAATATTCAAAATACAGACATATGAAGAAAATTTTATATATATATATACATATATGCCTATATATAAAACAGATGGCCTATATACACTTATTTTAAGGATAACAGTAATTTTTATTAACAAATATTGTGTGAACTTATTATGTAAAAGGCACTGCCAGGAACTGTAGGTGATAAGATATGCTGGGCCTTCCCTTAATTAACTTACTTAATAGGAAGAAACATATATTTGTGCAAAATAAAAATTAAAGTGCAAAGTCACATGATGACAAGTAATATATAATAAATCCTTCAGAGACTCACAGGGACAGAGGAATGCTGTGGTCCAGGTTGATTAAAGAAGACTTCATACAGGAGGTGGAACACGAGGAATATAGAGCACAAGAATGAGATATGCAGAGAAATTAAATTGTACAGCATTCTAGAAAGTTAGAAGTTGAAAGTTTGTATAGGGTGGGCTGTGGAGAAGGTGAAATGAGTGGTATGGATCCCTTAGAAGAGAGATTTGACAAATGTGGAGACAAATTGAAGCATCACTTTTTTCTTACATACACACCTAGTCAATGCTTCCCCTTTGTCTTCATTCCCCTCCTCCTCCTAGTTAAAAGGCAGCAAACCTAGGACTATAGCCATGTCCTACAGAATCCACAATCCCTTGGCCCTGAAATGCTGGGATGACCTTTGAAGGCTGCAACATGAGAAGCCCAGCTGAGGATTCCAGCAGGAGAAGAGATCCAAGCTTGACGGTGCTCAAATTGTGGTTTGGGGCTTTAACATTTTTCTTTCCTTTTCTTTTAGAGCCATCAATTGCCTTCTACAGACATTGAATTCACTTACCAAGTTAAAACAGAGAAATAAAGTGGAATGCAATGATCAGGAAATTCCATTTGTTTTTTCCTCCCTTTCATCATTTTGTTGAATGTGTGCAGAACTATACGAGGTTATTCATTTGTACCCAAGCAGGAATATAGGATTTGCCATATTGGATCAGCCCATTGGTCCCTCAATGTTGTATTCTCACTGCCTCTGGCACCAGATGATACATGAAGCACTGGAGGAGAGTGAACTCCTCCCCCACACACACACACAAGGCAGTGAGTCACTTGTGCAGTGGAATATTGGGGCAAAATTCTTAGCTGTTCGGGATGGGAGGATATGAATGGAATATGGATTTAAAGATGTCTAACTAGGGCATAAGCTACATTAGTTGAGGACCAGTTTAGGCAGTTCTTACCTTTAGAAATTGTGTCCAATATCTTACTACTCACTTTTAATTATAAGAACGATTATTTGTCTCACAATAGTAAATTGGAATAATGGAATCAAACAGCCCATTCCAGAAAGATGAAGACAGCACTTTATGATAACTGACGCATTTCTGCTTGCTTTCTGGTAAAAGCATAAAGGCAGTCAAAACTAGAATTCAACACAATGCCTCAGGATCTGACCCCCCTTTCCTTTGGTAATTATTAAAATGGGTTTACAGTCTGTTCAATTACTTAACTTATTCACTCATTCACTTATCAGGAAAAGACTAGATTATATTGTACGGAAATCTTCTGTCCAGCGTGAAGAGTGCTACAAGGAAGGCCCCCAAGGCTCGGTATAATTTGGGAGTTGAGGCACTATGAGTAACTACAATACAGGTGAGAGCATGGTCTGTGTAACAGGTGCAGCCAACTGAAATAATACACGCATGTAAGAAGGGAGGGACCATCTAGATGAGATGAGATGAAATAAACATTATGCTGATATTTTCCTCCTGGAAAAGAACCTGAAGAAAGTATAAAATAATTAATCTGACATTCTTCAGAATATAATATTTGTGCAATTTAAAAAATACTCTTAGTTTTATCAACAAATTACAGGGTGGGAATTGTGTTCAACTATAGATAAGATACAATTTCCTGATCTGAATAGTAATTTTGCAAAATTATTTCTAGTTTTGTTTTCAACCTGAAGCTCTAGCCTAAACCTGATGATGATGATTATAATAATGATGGCAGAGCCAGCTACATAATCTATAGGGCTTAGTATAAAATAAAATTGCAGTGATCCCCCAGTTCAAAAAGCAGAGAAAAAGTACCTATTAAAGATATTAAAGTATAAAGTTTTTTCCTTGACTCCATAGTCTCTTGTTCAACCTGTCATGGTGTGTTTTATTTGAGATTTAATGTCATTCTAATTAGTGAAAAATTAAATTTAAATTATTAACATGGATTTTACCATTCATCTTTATATTGAACAATGCCAGTTTTAAATGCAAATATAAAGGCACTTAACTTATATGTGGAATCACCAAAACTTTGTTCTCACTAGAACAGTGGGCATGCTACACAAAACTAACTAACTATTTGTATTTCGCTTTTTGTTATGTGTACATTCTACTAATACTCTCTACCTTTGGCTTACTGATAAGTAAGAAAGAATTGGAAAAAAAAAGAACTATGGGTTGCCCTATCTTTCCCTTTCCTTCAAAGACATCATTTTCAGTGTAAGTGGTTAGCTACTACACAGGGAAGTAACTCGGGTAAGGAAGGACATAAAAAGGATCCTGGATTCTTCATGATTCTCAGACTACAATTGTCTTCATTCTGCATTGGAAGCAAGTTCTAGTTCAAATGAAAAGTGTGGTCTCTTGGGGAAGGTATGGTCTCACTTACTTAGTCATAGATATAAACACTTCACCTGTAGTTTTGAGTCTAACTGATCTCCAGTTCACTTTGGGTCCATCAGAATTCTGTGTTCTTGGTACCTTGTGAATTTTAAATGCAAATGGTTGGCAAGAAATGTTGGTGATGATGCACATTTTGAGTATCTCTTCTGCTCACATGCATGCCCCATTGTCCACTGAACTTCACTTATAAAATGCAAGTTCAGAGATAAAATTATTAAGAATTCAATATGGTGACAACAGAGCATTAAACCAAATATGGTGCCCTTTTAAGACAGAGTTCTGTGCAACTGCACAGGTCCTAGCCCATAAGGCTAGCCTTAATAATGATACTAACAAAATGACTAATACTTAGTGTGTGAGGCTATGTGATAAAGCCACTTTCTATACATTATATCTTTAATTTTCACAACAGCTGTATTTTACATAGGAAGAAATTGAGATTTTGAGATATTAAACCGTGACATTCTAGGTCCTTAATACTCAAAGTATGGTTCTCTGGACCAGCATCATCATTAGCTAAAGTTTCTTGGAAATACAGACTCCTGGGCCCCACCACAGACCTGCTGAATCAGAATCTGCATTTTCAAGAGATCCCCATGTGATATGTACGCACATTAAAATTTGAGAAGCACTGTTTGGTTACTTTCATGACAAGTAGAAGGGACCATAATTTATATTAACTCCTACCTGACTTCAGAATTCAAACATGAAACCACTACCCTACTGCCTTACATAATCCAAATTTCTGACGATGGCCCCCAGTTACATGTATTAAAAGACAAAACTAAACTCAAAGTTGACTGTGATCTGCACCACTGGCAATAACCACTGGCTTTGAAAACTCTACCATGCCTTCCAGTTTTACAAACTACTGTAACATTTATCAACCGTATTCTTATGGAACACAAAAACAACGTTGAGGAACACAGAGGAAGAGATATATTTCTGAGGTTAATGTAAAAGGCTTTAAGAGAATATATGTTTTGGGGCCGCCCCCGTGGCTTAGCGGTTAAGTGTGCGCGCTCTGCTACTGGCGTGCAGGTTCAGATCCCAGGCACGCACCGACGCACTGCTTCTCTGGCCATGCTGAGGTGGCGTCCCAATACAGCAACTAGACGGATGGGCAGCTATGACATACAACTATCTACTGGGGCTTTGGGGAGAAAAAGGGAAAAACAAAAAAAAAAGGAAGAGCATTGGCAATAGATGTTAGCTCAGGGCCAGTCCTCCTCAGCAAAAAAGAGGATGATGGGCATGGATGTTAGCTCAGGGCTGATCTTCCTCACACACAAAAAAATAGATAAATATATATATTTATTAAAAGAGAATATAGGTTTTGAACTGGATTATTTAACTTGGGCAAGAACAGCTGGGAAAGATACTTGCAAAAGATCTTTACAAAATGTGAAGTGCTATGCTCAATGAGCACTGATCAGTTTCCTTTCCCCACAAAGCGCTGTAAACTTCCAAGAAGGATACACATCCCTCTTGCCCCCATAAAATCAATCTATATGTTGGGAAGGGAATTTTGCTAGAGGAAGTTAACTCAGTTCAACTCAATTATGTCTTATTCAAATAAATATTGCATTGCATATATATTAAGCACAGAACACTGTTTTTGGTGCTATAAAGAATAATAGAGATGCAAGACACAAGAATCATTATCAGTGAGCCTTTGCTCTAGCAGATGTTTGGTTATTTAATAAATACTCTATAATGCATAAGAGCTTTTGAGATATTAACTAATTTAATCCTCATAATATTCTTATAAGGAATGTACTCTTTTCATCATCCACATCTTACAAATAAGGAAATTAAGGCTCAAAGAGATCAAGTACCTGGCCCAAATTCACACAGTGGCAGGGCCTGAATTTGAATGCAACCCATCTGGTTCCAGAATCAATGCTCTTAATTGCTGCTCTAGGCTGCTTCTAAGCTGTATTCACAAATTATTTTATTGTGGGACAAAATAAAACTACAAGAGCATGGCAGGGTGAGAGGAAGGAAGTTTGATACAAAATTTTAACTAGAATGACTGAAAACTTGCTATGACAAGAAGCTGCGATTCAAGGGGCTAAAGAATAAGTGAGTTTGTTTTCTAAACAAGTATAAAACTATTTAATTTGAATATGAAATATTTTCTCTTGAAATAAAATAGTACAAGCTATAGGGATAACCCTAGTTCCTGTTTTTTGTTTGTGTATATGTATGTGTGTGTGTGTTTAATATCTATGTCTTTATATTTACCACCAAGTAGAATCATTTTTTTTTCACCAATTTCAATGGATATGTCTTATTTTTAACTCCTAGTTCTTTACTAGGATCTTTACTGAGTAGACCTAGATAAGAGATATTTAGTGTTCTAAAGTCCATTTTAGAAGTTGCACTGTCTCGTTATGTGAATTATAAATCCATAGCTAAATCAAAACAAAAAGTGCATTTTGTGATCGGAACCCAGGCACCGGGCATGTGACTGACTTCTTGTGCTGATTTTCAAGGAAGAGTCTGGAGATTGATAAAGTAACTATCAATAATATGGCTCGCTGCACTCTAAAAGTACATGTAAACCTCACTATTCTGTGGAAGAGTAAAAGATAGACTAATTGGATAGTGGAATAAAATATTTAAGGACACCATCCTGGTTTAGCTTGCCTTCCAGGTAAGTAGAAGGACGCTTATTTACCATCTGTTGTGAGCTGAATAGTGTACCAGAAAATTCATGTCCATTTGAAACCTCAGAACGTGACCTTATTTGGAAATATGCTTTTAGTAGATGTAATTAGTTAAGATGAGGTCATACTAAATTAGATGGGCCCTAAATCCAATACGATTAGTGTCCTTACTAATGTGACAAACACGCATAGCAAAAAACACCATGTTCTAATGTGTACTAACGTAACACTTGTACTAACGTGACACAGACACACATAGAGAGGAGAACACCATGTGAAGACAAGGGCAGAGATTGGAGTGACGCGGCTACAAACAAAGGAATGCCAAACATTGCTGGCAACCCCAAGAAGCTAGGAGACAGATCTGGGACAGATTCTCCATCTGAGCCCCTAAGAATGAACAAATCTTACTGAGACCTTGATTTCAAATGTCTAGCCTCCAGAAATGTGAGAGAATAAATCTCTGTTGTTTTAACTAAGCCACCCAGTTTTGGTGTTTTGTCATGGCAGTCCTAGGAAATAAAGACACCATCTCTTAGTCGGTTACCATTGAGCATTTGTGATGTCTCTTAGTCGGTTACCATTGAGCATTTGTGATGTTGCACTGCTGAATACATTTGAACTTGTCTTTGCCTCCTGTCTAAGGAAGGTAGGTTTAATGCAGTATGTAGCTGATTTTATAATACTCAGTCTATTTCATATGGAAATATGTACTGTGCTTAGTTATAACAAAAAATATAAGTAAAACAAAACAAAATTCTAAATGATGGGTTGATTCATTAATTGAGCTATGGAACTCAACATTAAGGAAATATTTATGAGAAAATCACAGTGATTCTCCTAGGATAATGACCTATTTTATAGAAATGGTATATAAGGGTATTATTTAGTTGCATGAGTGGATGAATTGCAGAGGATTTTATAAAATGCACACTAAAGAACTTGATCATATATAAAATCCTAAAATGTTTGTAACTGCTTCTAGTTTATCATTGTTGTTATTTGTCAATTTTCCTATCCTGATTAGCAGAGAAATTCTCAAAATGTAAAATATCTGTATGCTTTTTTTCAGGAAGAGGAGGGCAACGGGACAGAAGGAGGGCAGGTATCTAAAGAGGTAGTTGTTCACACCCAATTTATGTGCTCCCAATGACCAGAAAAGACAGACACAGTCTCTGGGGCTGGTGGCACAGAAAGAAAATGTGTATATGTGTGTATGTGTCTATGTGTGTATTGTGGGCCTGACAAAGGACCCCAGGTCTTAAAATTAAATTCCATTGGGATTCTCTCCTATCCAGGTCACCAGGTAGCATGTTGCTTGCCTAGGAGGGAATAATTTTTCTATCTACCTTGTCTTCATCTTCTGTTCTCTCTTCGCTTCTTATCCTATTCACCATTCTATTGCCAAAAAATTTTTTATTTTATTTTTCTTTCCTATCTAACCCTGTCTTAACTCCTGGTAAGTTCATAAATCTTAACTTTGACGAAAAAAAAAAGACCAGATTTCCCAGGACAAAGACTAAGTTGATTGCCAAATTTTGAAGGAATGACGTGGACTTCATTTGTTTATCTTCAAAGAGTTTACCTCAATGTAGTGTATGTGTGTGTGTGCGCATAGAGATCGAGTGAGAGAGAGGTGTGGAGACAGAGACAGAGACAGAAACAGAGAGAGGGAGGGGAAGGAGGGAGAGAGAGAGAGAGAGAAGGAGAGAGAGAAGCCAGGAGCTAGGGAAAGTTAGAGTCAAATGTATAGAATGAGCCAAATATGTTCAGAGCCATATTACAAATCTAAACTGCCCAGGAATCATCACCTACTCGATGTCTTTGTAAATGCATAGGAGAGTTTCTTTCCTTTAGATTGATCTACTGAAACATTTTTATCTTCTTATTACTAAGAAGAAAGGAAAGAGCAACTTAATCATGGAGCGTCTCTTGATTTGGAAAAATAATTGTAGATACATAATAAAACGTCTAACTATTCTAGAAAAATCATGAAACTCTACCACACAACAGAAAACCTGGCTGTGAAAACAATGTTATTCTCTCCTCTAGTTATACAGAGGCCTGCAGTCAGCTTCCTAGCTGTAATTCTCTCCGACACCGGGGATATTAAGAATGTGAAGAAAATGCTCTAGTAGATTATAAATAATAGCGTGAGACAGTGAATTATATTTTCTAATAATTGGCATTACATTATAGGACTGAGGGGAAAAAAAGATTGAAAGCAAAGAGAATGTGAATGCAGGAAATCAAGGATTTCTCATCTCTTCTTAGCAGTGGGAGTGGGAATAAGGGAAGAAATTAAAGAAATAAAGAGAAAGAAAATAGAGACAGAAACAGGGAGAGAGAAAGAAGAAGGAAACAAGAAAGGAAAAAAGGAAAGAGGGAAAGGAGAGAGGGAGAGAGAGAGTAGAAGGAAGGAAAGGAGGAATAAAAAAAGAAATCAATGCTCATTTTTGGGTCGTTACTGATGCCATGTCAAGCATCTGCGTAAAACAGACTAAAGGACAGAGAAATGCAGCTGGACTTGTAGAGATAAGGGTGTGCCTGTCACCCAGGGGAAGCAATTCCAGTTTCCACAGGATGAGTAATCGCAAACATTACTTCTCTTCGAAAATAAAGAGGAAGAAAACATACGTGTTTACTGTATGTTCAGTGTCTTTATATCTGCTTATTTTATATAAAATTACTCTAATGCAAACTCATAGATATCAGTACTGCAAAGACTGAGAGGGATCTAGGTCCTGCTCTTAATTAGCCTATTATATTGTTGGCCAAACTTCTCTGAAGCAGCTTAGCCTGCTTACCTACTTCACACGATTTGGGGGATTATCTAACAAGATAATACATGCGAAAGCATTTTTTTAAATGTAAAACCCGATTTCTCTTGGGATTTCCACACATCTTGAGAGATAGCTGCTTGGGAGAATATTCCTCTTTTAACAAAAGAGAAAAGACATTGCATTTTTATGGAGGCATTGTGAAGTGAAGTGTTAAAGCAGGAACATAAAAAATTAAAGGCCCGAAAACACACTACAAAGGAGAAAAAGAGTGTTTTTGTGAGCAGAGGTTGGGAATTATTTATCTAGATTGTTTGTCTACATAGTCAAACCTGACCAAACAATGGCTATGCTTATTGCAGTTTCCCTTGATACTACCAGAAGTTGAAATAGAGACTAAGGAGGGACAGACTCCAGCAGTCTACTTTTGTCCAATAGGGACAATATTCCCTCCAATTGACTCCTCAGGTTAAAAGGAATGGGAGAGAAGAAGCAAAGGAAAGAACAGGAGTCAAGAAGGAAAGAATGAGGGAGAAAAAAGAAGTCCAGATGTGAGGAAAAAGAGAAAAACAAGAAGACATGGATGGAGAGGCCAAGGGTGAGAGGGAAGACGGGGTTATGCCAGACTAAGAACAGAGAATCAAGACAGACTGAGAGAAAAATGAGAGACTGATTGAGCAGTCTCGTGTAAACATGTTCTCAGAACAGTTAAGCACCAAATTTGACTGATCTTCAAATTTGCCTCTAGCAGAGACTACCGTTCACTGTGAGATCCCTTTTCCATTTTCCAATAGTCCATAATATCATTGGCAAGTCATTATGGTGTCCCTAGCCTGAAGGAACACAGGAATGAATAGACATCCATTTCTGTACTTTGTTGAAATCATTCCTTTATAGTCACAGCAGTGTATAACTCAACAGGACCATGAATTAGAGTAATGTAGAAAGCTTATTTCAGCCTGAATTCCAAAGTGATCTTTTGTTCTAATTTTTTCTATTTCTGGACCAATAGACATATGACTATTTAAATGGTAGATTTTCCAACACACATAAGAAGCAGTCAAGTGTTATAAATAATTAAACATTCAGTTCAGCAATGTAGTCATGAATTTATATAAGTTTTATTGGATTTTCTGTACTCTTCTCACTTCCCTTCCTCCATCTGCAAACATACACATACTGATACCTACTAATTTTCTCTTTAATCCAAAGGCTAATTAACAAAAAATAACAAAATATTCTATCGGAGACCTTAATGGAGCCAAGGTTGTGTAGGCAGCACAGCAAAACAACAACCAACAATGATGCTCAGGCCCGGCACTCTGATTAATTGAATGTATAATTTAAAGAATATTTCGGCACCTTACCCTCCCGCACCTGCTTCTTCTTTGCTTACAGAACTCTAATTCAGTTAGGATATCAAGTGGCCATATGTTTTATGGGATCTGGGTCTTTACTCAGCCCCATGGGATGATTCTTGTACAGTGATGATCCTGGCCAATGAGATATAAGGAGAAACATGCTGTCAGGCTTCTGTGAAATTTTTTAACGAGAGACACAGAAATGGTAACGTCCTTTCCTCGTCTTCTAGCCTTTGAATGTAGTTGTTTAAGGCTGTGATTTCTGGGCTGTAGCAGCTGTCTTGTAGCCAAGAGGGACAAGCCTAAGGATGCAAGCTGACATCCTGAAAATGGAAGAGAGAATCTGTACCCTTGGTGATTAGTCCTGGAACTTCCAAATTGCAAGCTTCCAGGATTCTAGGCACATAAGAAAATAAGATATATTTATGTTTCTGTTCTAATGCTAGTTGTGTTTCTGTTATTGCTTCTAAGAATACTCTAATACAAACATCTGCTGCAGAATATATAACACACAGACACACACACATACACATATATACAATTTCTATTTGATGATTTAAGTGAACTTATTGGTAGCTAGAAGAAAACATGGGGTCAAAGGCAGAATAAGGAGGAGATACCCTTGACCAGATGTGTAGATGGAAAAGATTCAGGAGAATGGGAGAGAAGTAAATTTTTGATTGAATGATCCCTTAGAGAAAATTTATGTGATGAGATTGAGTACAGAGAAGAGGAATTGGCATTGAAGAAGAGGAAGGATATTTTATCTTCTGGAACTGAAAGAAAGTAGATAAGAATTGCTACTGAGCTATATTCACAATTGTGGAGAAAGGAAGTTTGATGGATTTTATCAATAATGTCCTGAATTTTCTTGTTCAAGTTTAAAGTTTTTGATGACAGGGATTGAAGTCAGGTTTGGTGGTTAGTGTACCTGCAAGGCTGATGAGTTTTCAGGAAAATTGCTGAGAGGAATGAGAGAAGCTGATCAGAAGGATTGGTAGAGTGGAGCTGAAGTTTTAGTTAGAGAATATTGCTTGTTGGTAGCCCTAAGAGTTACACTAATGGGATTTCTCAAAGACCATTCAGTAGTTTGAACAGAGGGGCTGAGAAGATAGATTCTGATTGGTTTAGTTTGGAGGATTTCCTCAGAAGAATTTCTGAAGATTGGGGAGTAGAACATGTTGGCTTGAGTCCTGGTGCCTTTTTACCCTAAAGGGAAGGTACATTCACCCAACAAGTTCTCTTGGTCCAACTTGTTTAAGTCTTACAGATCTTAAGCTAAAGATTGATAAGCCTGGAAGAGATCTTTAGAAGTTACCAAGTTCATGTCTCTATTGATAAAGAACATTAAAAACTCTCCCATATATAAACTTATGCACTCTTTTCTCTCAGTAAAAAACTTTCATATAGGTAAGACAACAATATTTTTAAGGAAGGAAAATATCATGCAAAATACTATTATCCAAAACAAATGAAAGTCAAGCTACTTTGAATAAAGAAGAAGGTAGAGGCTATGAGCCCTACCCAACATGATTACTACTTACATTTCTCTTCTTTATCTCTGTATTGGCCCCCAGGCACCTCCTTTGAACACTAGTGCTCCAATGAACAGTTTCAACTGAACTAAACTAAAGAACAAACTTAAATTAATTTACTCGCTCTTAAATTTACAATCTAAGATCATTTGTAACAATATCAGCCTTGTAAATAGAATGAGTGATTACTTACCTGTTATAAATCAGGAATTACCTTCTACTCCACGTGCTATTCTATCATTTAACATCATTTCTAACCTAGGAATGGCAGATCCCATGGGTATTCAGCTATTCACCATTTATACTGAAATTGGATTGTGACTTTTCATTTTTCCTCACTCTTTAAAAGAAAATCTCTTTAAAAAACTAGTAAAAAATGGGTATTTTACTAAATATTTCAAATGAAAATAGGAGGATTTTAGACTGCCCATGGCATAAAACTTATTGGAATGGAGGAATCTTCTATTATGAGTGATTTGTATTTTGTCAAAATAGATTTTGCAGATTTTAGGAGGTCAATTAAAAAGAAAATCCTGAGGTATTGCATTGTATCTACTTTATTTGCAACCACCAGTTTCATTCCCAGCTGAGAGCGAGATATCAAGAAATGAAGATCTACGTAGGTGTGCTCTGGTTTAAGTATTCTAACCAATTGTCAGTGTCAGACCATAAGTTCCAACTGGGGCTTTGGAAAATATGGTCATACAAATAATGAATATATTATGGATGCAAAGATCTAGAAGAGAGGCTAAGATGGAAAATGTGGGACTTTACCCTCCCTCCATAAACACGCAGCAAAAACATTTACCTACTTTCTAACATTTCTCAGGGGCCCCTTTACAAACTGCTTGCATACACACATACCCATGCATTTTAATAACTCAAAGCCACACACTCTGGGTCACTTCTCCATATATTTTTTTCCTTATCTCTGACTACATTCACTACGCTTTGTCCCCACTACCTTTCCATTTTTCTGTCTTTTGCTAAAACTCTCTTTTTCAAGGTTCAAGGATCAGGCAAATGCAGAACTGTTGCTCAATATGCTCAAATATGTTCAGCAAAGCTTTCTAACCACTTTTGTTAATCCTAAGTGTTCTGTGGAGAGGAGTACTCACTCCCAAAGGGATGAACATTTTCTAGAAGTTCTGGTGCTACCAGTTAACACAATGCCATGCAACTGAGCTTCAACAGTTCATTCCCGTCTTTACTGGAACGTCTGGCACCTGACCCAATCTGAGTTTCATTTCCAAGTCTCATCGTTATTCAGACGGACTGGAGTATGAAGCAAGTATTATCTTATCTTCACCTGTCCACAATCTTCTCAGGAATTTGACCTGGTCTCCGTGTAAATTTCTCACATCTATGTATACCTGGAGTATTGTCCTAATCTGGAATATTCCACATTAGAAAATCAAATGTCAATGTCTTCTCCTCTGACCCAGTCTTCAGAGAAAGACTGTAATTCTGAGGCAGTTCCCTGAAAGGTCTAAAGAAGGAGAGAAGGGGCTCCTGTGTGATACTCTGTAAACAGAGCAAATACCACAGAAAGTCATTCTTTCCCTGATGATGAAAGGAAAGGGCATCTCTTGCAGATTCTGCCAATCATCTCTTGATAAGGGAAGTAGTAATGGTGTGTCATAGAGATAGGCGATTGACAACAGCCAAGCCTTGCTCTGCTGGTTACAGAGACTTCAGTGGCATGGACTTAAATGTTACCAGTCTCAGCGACAACAGCATCCAGAAAATGGCAGAAGATACAGAGTGTGGTGATGTGGCTCAACTGGACAATGGTTTTTCTAATCAATGAAATCATTAGAAATTCCAAAACGGAAGGAATTTTGAGTAAGGTACATTGTGGTTCTGGCAGGACACCAAAGTTGCCTTTCTCTGATGGTAATTTGGAAGAAACTTCTGTCAACTAGTTTTCCTTTGTGTCCAAAGTTCCATAAAATGGGATCAAAATAATTTGTGTTATTGTTTCCTGGCCCTCAGTTCTTCTATAGTTCTGCATTGGCGTCAATTCTCCACTTCTGTTTCATCTCACTCTCTAAAATTGATCCAGCTTTTAGGCTGAAGGAATCTAAGAAAGCTAAAGTCACTAGTTTATGACCCGAGCAGCTCAAAACCAAGTACATCTCATTCATGATCCTTCTACCCATAAGATCTAAATTATTGCAACCTAATTATAACTAAATTATTGCATTATACCTTAGTTCCACTATCGCAAATCTTTGCTTACTTCTTTAGAAAGACATCCTGTTTGTGAACTTCAGTCTTCCTAACTGGGTACAGGTTATTTGCAACTGTGTATTCCTATTTATAAATGCTAGTCTGCTTAGACATCTTTCTGTTGTCCACTGCCTGTATTCATTCATTTCTTCATTCAAAAATATCTATAGATGAGCTTCTACTATTTGCCAGACATCCTGTTGGGGCTGAGGAGAAGATAAGAGCAAAACAGAAATGGCCAGATCTCACAGAGCCTCCACATTCTCCATTGACCTTTCCTTGATTTCCACCTCTGAGACTGTTTTTAGTAGCTCCTCTGAGATGCCTGTGCAGACAACCTTCCTTGAGTCTCTGACCTAACTTCCCTCGACACTGCCCTCAACCTAATGGATCACAAACTGAACTGAGAAGCACCACACTGCTGTTGATCTCACTGTGTCCACGCTGATTTTGTCAGCCCACAGAATCATTTCCTCCGCTGCCTCTTGCCGGTAAACAATTGTTTTGTTTTTGCTTTCCAACCTAACAAAGCCACAGTCAAACCTTTGCCTTATACAAAACAAACCATTTGTGAGGAAGCTGATGCTAAAACGTTTCCCATCATTTTCCTTACAGATTTTGGCATTTAACATAGAGGGTAAAAATAAAAACTTTGTTACTTGGCAGTAAAACTCCACAACTGAATATTCACATTGTTCATGGATCAGCACACACCCCAGTTTGTCTGTAATTGAAAAAAACGTTTGGCACATTTCTATTAAAAAACCTTCCCCTTCGTGAATGTTTAAACAAATTAACTCGAACAAGAGGCAGTGATATGCATATAAAAAACAATTCTTAAACCTGAAGTCAACTAAAGCAATTGGAAATCAGTTTTCCAATTTCACGCTAACAATTTCCTTAGCACCCTTGTCCCCCTTTCAAGCAAGCACTTTTGTTTTTATCTTGGATGCTCTTAGAGCTCTGGTCATTGCTAAAAACCAAGGGTGACTTTGCATGATCATAGTCAGATTAAGCTGGGACATTCTGTTCCACTAATTAGTCTAAGGCTCTCTCACTGGTATTTAAATGATGTTCCATGGAAGCTTATTAGAGGACTCATCTGAGGTGTGTATCCAGTAAGATCAGTTCTACTTGCACACCTATAGTGTTACTCATCCTAGTATGCATACAGGAAGATTCTAGTATCAGTTCTACATCCAACTATGTCTGTGTCTTTGGCCAAGTTGCCTTAACGCCATCATCTGTAAAATGGAGCAAGATGGCATCTGAATTCAATGATCCTAAGAAGCAGTCAGGTGTTTTGTTTTTATTCCCACTAACTAACTTGTCATGTGTGGATATCATCTAAAAGACTCAGAGGTCATACATCAAAGTCAGATATATGTGCAAGGTATAGGATTTCCTCAGACATTCTACTAATAGAAGAAATCTATATATTCTCAGTTCCAGGGCATGCACATCCTCTGGGATCACAGTTAGACCCTTTCCATTTGTATTTTCTTTAAAAATCAGGAAAGATTTGGATAGACTTTTATTCCTCCCCTCCCCTGAGATTTGGCTGCTGGAGAAAATATCTTACCACATTTCAGACTAGGTGTCATTAGTCTAAGACCATCATACTCAGTGGGGTCTTCCATGAAATGTATGCTGAGGTCACTGCCCTTTGATGGGGCTGGTGAAACTCAGTTTAGATAAAGAAAAGGAAACGAGAAAAAAGAAGGGAGGAAGGAAAAAGGAAGGAAGGAAGGAAGGAAATGGAAGGAAAGAGAGAGAGAAAGGAAAGAAAGATGGAAAGAATGATAGAAAAAAAGATGGAGAAAAATCCTGATCTCTGGGACTTTGGAGAAGGTGTATGAATTAACAGTTTATACAACCACAATAACAGCAAAAATTGTCCCTGCCCTATAAATAGAATAAAACAATTTTTGACACCTTCTAACTTTCTACCTCTATTTCTCCCCCTTGCCCTGATTTCCTGTTAGTTATGATTTTGTCTTGTTATTAATTAAAATAATTTCCCCTAATACCACAGGAGTACCTTCCTACTAAGTAGGGGAGAGATTTCTGACTCATTTTGATCCACCAAATAGTCCTTAGACATGGCTAATCTGTCGCTACAATGAACAGATGAGGAAATGGAAGTAGTTGGTATCTGGTAGAGTCGGGACTCATATCTTCTCCTCCCACACATATAGCCCCACCATTGAGCCACCTTCCCATCTTTGAATGCTTGCTGTTTCCCATAAAATGTAAGGAAAAGTCAAGTCATAGGGTATGTTCAGAGAGAAAGAATGGTGTTCAGGTGAAAACAGGAAGAGGAACTACTCAATCCTATGTTAACGTTGAGTCAGAGAAGAGTGAGAGTCATATTTAAAAGTTGGAGCAGAGGCAAAAGAATGGAGAACAGACATCACATAAATATTTTAAATCTACAGGAAATGAGCTATAGGGCTTTTTCTTTAAAGTTATCACAAACTCAATGTCTTTAAGATTAGCTGACTATGGAAACTTTTGTATTAATGCAGAGATTTTGGAGTAAGTCCTGTCTCTAGAGAATTCCATTTCTGCTTTGAAATTTCTCTCTCTCTCTCTCTCCCTCTGCCCCATATTGTACAAAGCACACAATTTTGGAGACAATTACCCCAAACTACTCTGATTTCAGTAAAATTGTGACAATGAAGGGCAGATTCTTAGACTATTAACTTCAAAAAGTTACAGAAGTCGATTGCTTGTTTCTCTCTTCATTTCTGTTTGATTACCCCCCCTCCCAGAGATAAATATTATAAATAAATACAGATTTAATCTCTGGAATCCACCACCAAGGGGAAATGTGTAGTTCTGGTGAATGGAGGAAAAGATAGACATAAAAAAAGACCTCTCTGCCAATCAAACCTTTCATTTCCAAGCAGAAATAATTACAGTGATGGTCAGTGGGGAGATCTGAGCAATTTACAGAGGTATAACAGCGGTTCCTATCAACACGGTTTTATATTCAGGGCAAGGCATAGAACTCTAGGTCCTGAAGCATTGCCTATAATCTTTATTTCATTTTTAGATGTTATGTTGTAATAAAATGTAAAAAGGGAATACATAAAAAGTTATAGAGGTGGGAAAAAACATAGTTTGAAGTTGTATGGCATTTCTTGACAGGGCATGTTCCTAAGGATATGCAGAGAATAACAAATGCCATTTGAAATAAGTACTCTAGAGATCTGAAACTAGATTGAAAACCCAAGTCAATTTTCCTGAGTGTCATTTGATTAGCTTTCTTATATAGAATGGAGGTTTAAACAATGCTGGGATTCTGAGTGCAGAGGTGCTTGGGAACACAGTGAGAAATGGGTTCCTCCCACCAATTTCATTCTGATGGCTTTACAACATTATCTTTTCACATTCTTCCTGTGTTTTTGCAATAATCCATAAATGAAGCCATGTCAGAGAAAATGTGATTGATTGTGGTGAAGCACGCGTGCACACTCACATGCAGCAAGTTATTTTTCTATTCCCTTTCCAATTTGTCCCAGAGTTGCTCCAGGCAAATACCTGTAGCCTATTGCAGGTTTTTGGTAGGAAGATAGAAACAACATTCTCAAGCTTGAGGGGGAATCTTTGCACGGGTAACAAACAGCTCAATTGTGCCTAGTGGCTGTTTTCATATAGAGAGGAATTTCTCCTATTTTTTGCCATGATGTTTATTCTGGTTTCTTGAGACAGATTAGAAAGGAGGCCTAGACAGCATCTAACAATTATGTTTAGGACAGATTTCCTGTGTCATTTCCCAATGCTTTCCATTCCCTTTGTTTTATCTACACTAAACAGAACAAAATTTGTGTATTATAATGACCATACTAACCTCTTATCCAGGTGTAAACTGTTGATTTCATCATTACTTTAGTAGATTCTACTGTCTATAATATATACTCAAAAAGTATTATTCCCATTACTGTGGTTTTCTCCCCAAGAAAAATCTGCCTCTACCTACATGTAATCTTTTGCCCCCAAAGTTATTGTGTATCCTTACCTTGTAGCAATTACATTCCTCTCCTGCCTTCAAAAGCTCTTGCACCTTTTGTAAATTTCATCAGCATTTGATTAGTTTGCTCTTGTCCCTAGGAATCCTGTTCTAAAGGGATTGCTCTTGGTTTCCTAATCTCGCAGAACGCACAGGCTGATGGTGTGTGTCTAAACCTCAATACTTAAGTTCTGACAGTCTAGGGATATAAAATGTAAACCAAATTTAACTGTTCAATGACTAGCAGCTTATTTGCTAGCTCAGTCTTCTAGAAGATGTTTTAACCGCTGACAGTTGTGAGGACAAGTTCGTTAGACAAGATACTTCCTGAAACATCTGGTTTTAGTCCAGTGAATGACTGGATTGCTTTTCAGGTTAAGGGACTTTTATCTTTGTTCTAGCGTCACTGTCTCCTAAGAAGCATCTAATAAAGGCTGAGGATGTCATGCATGTATTTAAAACACCTAAGTTGTTCTTAGACTGTGTTAAATCTTACACATCCCCTTGCCCTTCCTTCCCTCTTTTGCACCAGGTATGGCAGATGTTCTTGAATTCTGGCTAGTGATAGTACTCTTGACCGAAAGGCTATCACCTCACTAACACTGAATAAATATTTTAAAGGGATGCTGGATGACTGCTTTAGCTCAATGAATGGAGAGGAATCCAATGATTTAATATTAACATAGATGGGTCTATATGAAAATGACTGAGTTATGAACTCAAATGTAGCCTTTGTGGGGAGGCTGGATTTCTGAGTCTAAAGTGGCAAATTGAAGTAAGCGAATAATAGAGTACTTGGCTTATCCTGGAGAAAAACCTCCATAGCAAAATAATTTATTTGATGAATTTGGCTACTTGTACTGAATAGACTCCAAAGTAATCTTTCAATTTTCCATTTTATTTTGATTATGTTCAAAACCAAAATGTAATGAAAGGGCAGTTATCCAGCTATCCAATAAAGTTGCCCTGAATATTCTCCACAATTAGCACAACCTGCCTTATTCATGCAGACCATGCCATGATTCTCAATCAAACTCTAAAGATACCAAAATCAAGTGTCCATACCACTTGCTTAGGAATGATTAAGTCTATTGACACTTCTTTTCGATACAGTGTCTGCATCTCCTTGTTTTCTCTCTTGTGATACCTGAATTTTATTTCATTGATGCAATTCCTAGATTAATCTCTCTATCGCCCTCATCAGATTATACTTTATGACTCCCTGGAGGAAAACTAAACACATTCGTACACACACATGTACACAGTTCTCCAATATCCACTGACAGCATTTCAGATAGGGAGGACTTTTACTGAGAATAAGTCTCAGGCTGGTCTCCCTAAGGTACGCTTCAGCCAACACCTTTCAGTTTATTGTCCAATATACATTGCAAGACCCTGGGGAAGTGAATGTTGCTGAGTTCAAAAAATTTCTGGAGTCTGGTTAAGCTATAGACAAACTCTTCATAGATTATTTCTAGCCCATGGATAATCTCTTCTGATTTTGTTGTTTTGTTTATAACAAAATAATGTCACCTCCTTCAGTCGCCCTCACAAGCAAGGAGAATAAGAATTGTTGAGTATTCTTTACTGATTACTCTGTCTTTTGGCAACAATTCTGAATTGTTCTTCTGGAGTACCGATCCACTGGGCTGGCCCCTGACCCATTGCCTGCGAGTGTGCAATGAAATTAGAGAAGGTGTTAGATGGCAGCTTGGAAGGGAAAATGACATGTCTAATAACCAACAGGAATGGCTAGTAATTAGCTGAAACGACAATAATTAACAGAAATGACAAGTCTAATAAATTTTCACTTAAGTGTTGTCATATGACACTTTGGATTTTTAGCTTTCCATTTTAAATATTAATCTCATTGGAGTTTACTTTAGATGAAAAGTCATGTCAAGTATAAAGATGGAAGTAATTCTATACACACACTCCACCAAATTCTGTTTTATCAATGTCACCTATGCCATGATCAGTAGAGAATGGATTAAGATCTCATATTGTTCCCCGAAAAATATATTCTTTTTGTGTATACTTCATTTATGCAGCTCAAAAACATTCAGCCACAGGGATCAGAGGGAAAGTGGTTGTTTTTAATTTTCTTTGATATCTTCAAAGATAAGAAGGTCTCACCCCTCCCTTCTTTCCCCCTCTTCAGCAACAGACAAAGAAGGTTAAATCTTATTAGCATGTCCTATATAGCTAGTTGTAACCTAAGTGACCTGTCATGGCACTAAATGCCTACTAGAACTTTCTCTGTACTTGCAAGATGGAAATTTTATGCATCAATGCTTTTATGCATGCATCTGATTTGGGAAGTTCACTGCTTTATGGATATGAACATTGTGATCATGTAAATTGATCTACATAATGGGATTTTGTGTGTGTGCGTGCATATATCTATATGGATATGGATGTATGCAAGTGTATTCTAAAAGGAAATATAATACATGAAATGTTAAGTTTAATGATATGAAATGCATTAAATTCAAACTACCTTTCATGTGTATGCAGATGCATTATGTCTCTATCATTGTGCTCTGCAGGAATTTAAAGCAGAAAAAAAAATTCATCATATACTCTGATGTGCCATGCTAAATGAGAGTGCATCATGGCACTATTCTAGGCAATAAATAAAATCCAAGGAAACCAAGACTTATGAAGCTTTTAAGGACAGCCCTTAGCAAAACTGTGATAAAAAATGAAATTTTATTCAGGGGCATACAGCTCCTCCGTTCACATACTCTGGCTAAGCTCCTTTTGTCTTTAAACTATCATCTACTGGAAACCAAAAGTTCTAAATTTCAGATTTCTGATAACCAAAAAGTATATTAAGTTCTCAGCTTTCTTCTCGCTAAAATTCATTCACCATTGGGTCTTATTATTCCAAGGTCTAATAGATTTAGTCAGATAAACTAAATGAGCTAAAGCATTAATTCTTTAAAGACTTACCTTTCTCAGATAACATAATGCCTTTACCCAGGTCCTAATTCAAATTATCTTTGATGAAGCTTATTCTGGTAACCCTAATCCTTCAAATTAATTTCAGGTCCATGATACTCTTAGAGAGTTGCATTCCATATATTTATCATCTTCAAAATTGTTTCTTGTGTGCTTCTAAGAGGCCCAAAGCAAACTGGTTGTTCATTTTTTGAAACTGGATTTAAATTGCCCACCTTCTTATTTGTCATAATCGATACTAAGTAGATGCTCAACTCATATTTAATAATGACGCTGATGCGGTGGATATTGATAATCTCCAAACAGGGCAGCATACATTCATTTGAACTACAGGCCTACTTGCTAGGTAAAGAAAAAATAATACAACATATAGGACAAAATAAAAGATTAAAGCAAAAATGAGCAGGCTTGGGTTCCTATTCCAGACCTGCTAATTATCCAGACAGCTACAGAAGTATAAAACCAGTAATTCTGTGGATTCAGTCTTAGAAGTTTAGTTGTCTTTTGATCAAGAATAATATTATGCCTCCAATCAATTTGTTCGTTTGACAAATATTTATTTCATATCTGTTTACTATGGAGAATCCAAACAAATAAGAATCAGTCTTTATCCTCAATTTTCTTTTCTAAGCTGTATAGTGTTTCAGTAATAAAAAAGAACAGAAGGTAAATCCAGTGGCATAATTGTCTTTGGTTTGTGACATTGACCCAATAATTATATAGATAATATTTGAAACCTGAAACTGTATTCAGGGCAGTGCTGGTGTATTGGTGTATTTAGTTTGATAGTGTCCTGCCACTTGCCACCTCCCCTCCCAATTCACATCCACCTAGAACCTCAGAATGTGGTTGGTCCTAAATCCAATGACTGGTGTCCCTATAAAAAGACTATGTAAAGGAACACAGAAAAGAAGAGCATGTGAAGATGCATGTAGAGAGTGAAGTAATGCAGCCACAAGGTAAGGAGCACCAAGGATTGTCAGGAGACAACAGAAGCCAGGAATAGGCAAGGAAGGATTCTTCCCTAGAGCCTTCAGAGGGAGCGTGGCTCTGCTGACACTTCAATTTTGGAATTCTAGCCTCCAGACCTGTGAGGGAATAAATTTCTGTTGTCTAAAGCCACCCAGTTTGTGGTAATTAATTATGGCAGCCCTGGGAAATTAATACAGTTGATGTTTGATTATTTTTGATAAATTAAGACTGTATCCTCTTTCCCACAAGCTATTTGGATCAGAGACTTGGGAGTTTGAGTTTAAGTCTAATGTGTGATCCACTTAGTAAACATATTTATCAAGAAATACATATGTAATAAATTTGTTATGAATACTGTTAATTTTTTTCTGTTTAAAGATGTTTAGATGTTGATCCTGTCTATTAGTCAGCAGAGACTAGGTTATGCTACAGTAACAAAAATCGCAGTGCTTTGAAAGAAAGGTAATTTCTTGTTCATGATACACATCCACTCTGGGAGAATAGGTATTCTTCTCTGCTTTATCCTCACTCTGGAATCCTGACTAAAAGGGAAGGAGGTCTGGAGGGTCTAGAATAGGCATTCAAATATCTTACTTCCACTGACAACCTTTTGGAAAGAACTGGACACATTACTCTACTCAACTAACAGAGGACAAGAAGTGCAATCCCATCCTGAGCCCAAGAGTAGAGAGCAAGAACACGGCGAACAACATACATGAGCACAGCATCATGACCAGTGTACATTCAGATTCTTGAGACTCTCTCTTTTCTTTCTTCATACTTCTACACTGTAGGACAGTGTGATACTCAAATTTTGTTGGTTGATGCACTGATGGATTGTATTTGTCAAGCTGATTAATCAAGAAGCAGTTTTTAAATCTCTAGATGAGACAGGTTTCTATTTTGATTTGGTCTTGTGATTCTAGCTGCCTTAAAGATGAATTATATTTGGTAATATAGTGCCATTATGAGAAATATCAACAGGAATTCGGGATATCATAAAGAAATGTGATATACAATGTAATAATCCTGGTATTTTTCCCTCTTTGCTGCATTTATTACTTCACATTTAGAATTTTTGCAACTGTAGTTTCTTAAAGGAAAGATGAAAAAATTAGATGCATTTCTAAAAACAGAAACAATATTATTATGGGGATAAGTGAGAAAATTAAATACATTGAATCCCTATAGCCAAGAAAAAGTAAAAAGATGATTCAATGACCTTCTTTAATTTATGATTGTCTATGAACACTTTTTCTGAAGAAGATGCTGTCTAGTGGATTTTAAAAATTATTCTGTTTTGACTCTACAACACAGCATGGAGAAATGTCTTTAAATGAATGCTCCCTAATAGACTCAAGGATAGCCTCTTACCATTCACTTGAAGGTCCTAGTAAAAAAGTTGCAGTACCATCACAATCGGAGTGCTTCAGAGAGTGGGCAGTTTAGCTGATTGATAGAAATCTCACCAATCTCTTGGCAGGACTTCTATATCTCTACTTACTGACTTAAGTGTAGCAGAACCTTCACTTGCTAGTGTTCCTCCACTGAGACATTCAGTTTTTTTCAACCTCAAGTCCCATTGCATCACATGAGCTAACTGATAATAAGCTGAGTCTTAACTGGCCAGGCATCTTTCTCCAAATTCATGTCAAATTCTAGTTATTTGGCCAATGAATTCCCAGTTAAGGTGATAGCTATTAAATAAAGTAACATTTTTAAGGTTATAGTATGACATCCTTCAGAAAAAAAGACACACATTGTTAAATGGAGGCTTGAAGACATCAAAGAAATAAAAGTATAATATGAGAATGATAAACAGAGAGATAGGCAGATTTTATGTGCGTTTCCCTCTCTCATCATTCTGCATGACTGTCATTTCTCACGTATCTAGGTAAGGTGTGTCCTTTCATTCTCCATATTGAATATGCTTTGGGGACCTCACAGACTCACCACATAGTAAGATAAAGTTAAAAATGCTTTTTGTCTTGTTTTTTACTTTTCAGCAATAAATGGTCAGGACAGTTGAGAGCTGAAAACATTTTTGACATCATGAATTGTATATTGCTTCATTTAGCTGTGGTCCTAACTGAAGAAAGGAAATATTATAAGCATCTTCTTTCCTTTCTTCCTTCTTTCCTTCCTTCCTTTCATTTTTTTTTTTTTAATATGGGCCTTGGACCTGGAACTTTTATGGCTTTATTAAGAATAAAGAAGCAAAATAACTGGATCTAACCAGGCACATCAAGAATACAGCTTTCCAGGCTTTTCCGTATGCTTCTATAAGAATAGGTACATTTCACAATACCTATGTTTCTGAAATATTGCCATATCTTTCTATTTGAGTAAAAAGAAATATCATTTTAAATCTAAAGTTAGAAGCATTGCTATTGTTTTGTTCACCATCAAAATAATATAAGCGTTTATGGCAGTATCCGGGGAAAGTGGAATATTAGAGAATGGTGAGGCAGAGTTTAGAGGTCAAGTCTCTGGGAACCACTCTTTTCTATGTCATTTACTGCTAAAATGACCTTTGTCAAGTCATTATACTTCCCCAGGGTTCACTTTCACCCTTCTCAATGGCTAGCTGTAATGAAACTGCTATTAAAATAACTTAACTAAATATCGCTTACAGGATATTTTATCCTCTTCACTCATTCCCGTATCAGGGAATAGGGGCCAGGGACAATGTATTAAATATGTTCAGAATTATATTTAGGAAATATATTAGACCAAAAATTTTCACTTGTCTGCTTTCCTCTGAATTCATCTATTTAGATGCTTACATATATGCAGCCTCTACACTCCTATGTAATTCCTAACTCTATCTCAGGCGAGTGAAAATACTATTGCTCCCATTAGATTTTATGATCAGTATGGTAAAAGCATATATTTCTAGACATATAAATTTCCATCAGCTTCCTATCGGTATAGCATATTAGTCTAATTCAAGAAGAAGAAGGAGGACAAAGAAGAGGAGGGGAAGGAGGAGGGGGAGGAGGAGGAAAGGGATTGGGAAAGTAGCAAATAGAAGAAGAAATGTTATGTCTCATGCACACTCAAAAGCCTAATGCAAAAGCTCAACAACAAAAACTGTTTGTTTTTTTTTTAATGTAGAGGAGAAAATTCCATAAACTCTGAATGTAGCATTTAACTGAACAAAAATCCTACAAATTTTAGTTATCTGCTTTTCCAGCTAGGAGGAAATTAAAATCAGAAAATTCTAACGAAGTTTTCAGAAATACTGAATGAGATATGACTAACCTCAATCCAGAAAAAAAAAAAAAGAGTGTGTGGGAGAGGATGCTGAAATTTTTTAAAATGTGGCCAGAGAGGACTGTGAATTCTAATAAATAACAATTTTGTTTTATGAACTTATTGATTAATATAAATGGATTTTCTACCAAATCCAAAGCATATGCAAGTCATCATGAGAAGATATAGTGATAAGACATGATCCGTTTACCCAAAGAAATTCAATTGGAGATAAATCTGGACACAATACAAGTGCAGTGACATATTTGAGGATATACTGTGTGTGGACATACATTTGGAACTGCCGATGCAATCAGACTTAAGGTTTCTAATTCAAACACAGGTTTTATGCTATGGGTGATTTTTATAATCAGGGTCAACAGTGGGTCTTACCTAGATGTGCCAATAGGAAAGTCAATAATATGTAGGGGATAGGATATGAGGTGTCAGAGTTTCATTGGTCTTAGTGACAAAGACTACTCAAGCATGACGTGTAGGCTCAATACTAACAGAACACGGGCAGAAAGCAATTATGTTGTTGGTAGGGATGATGTGCAAGACTTCTGAGAGGTTGTTACTCACTTTTCTGGACAAATAAATGAGGAGGAGGTCAAGGGATGTTAGTTTGATGTAGTTCCTTAAGTGGAAGGGTTTCCAACGGCTTGTCTCTGGGCATCAGTGAGCAAAGCTGTTGTTTCTAGATTTCCTGGTTCCTGTATGTGAAGAACCCATGTTTGATGAGCATGTGGAAGAGAGGTAAAGTTTTCTAACAGTTAGCTATGCAAATACTGAGTGTTCAGTTAATCAAGTAAAGTTTTTATAACCCTTTAGAAAAGCTGTAGAAATCTCTACTGCAGTATCATTTGTCCATCATGTTGAAAACTGTGAGAAGGATATTTGAGCCTTAAATTCATGAGCATGTGAAGAGGACATGTATATCCACGAAGAGGCTTATTTTGGTTCAGATATGTACATACTTGGCACTGTTTGGGGGACAAAGTGTATGGCATAATAGTGTCTAGAAGATAAGAAATAAATCAAGGAAATACAAAATTAGGTCAGTTTATCCTTACTCCTCTAGTCTTCTCATGGTTACAAAGATCATGAGCACTTCCAATAAAAAGTCACTTAATGAATGATTAGTAATTGGAAAGGAGATGCCATAGCTGAATGACAGCCTACCAAAAAGTGTGGATTCAGTATTTAGAAAGCCTCCTTTGGTAGATAGAATATAGGATTTGGATTTATTAAAAACAGACAAGAAAGAAGAAAATAAAATCTCTCTCAATAAAATTGTTCCTAATCCTCTTCTTCTAGATTTTATAATATTCCTATTAAAATAGATAGTATGGGGGCTGGCCCGGTGGTGTAGTGGTTAAGTTTGCACGCTCTGCTTCAGTGGACTTGGGTTCGCAGATTCAGATCTCAGGCATGGACCTACACACCACTTATCAAGCCATGCTGTGGCAGGCACCCCACATAAAATAGAGGAAAATGGGCACAGATGTTAGCTCAGTGCCAATCTTCCCCAGCAAAAAAAGAAAAGGATTGGCAACAGATGTTAGATCAGGGCTAATCTTCCTCATAAAAAAAAATATATATATATATATATATAGTATAGTTCAGACCCTTTAGAGTCTGTGTGCAGTGAGTGTCTCAAGGTGCAAAGGATTAATAATAATAAATAAAGGAGAGATCTATAAGAAAAACATCTAATTTGGGATGAAGAGAAAATCGGCGGCTGTCCTGGTTGTGAGTCACTGCACACCCTGGGAGGAATGGTTTCAATATGAAGAAGATTTTTTATTTGTTTTCTTGATATTTGCTTGTGTGCATACATATACATACATATTCATGTAAATGTATGGCATAAAATCCCAAATGATTCTATACTGGTTTAGAATGTTCACTATTGAGCTAGACTAGAACTAGTCTTATTCCTATGATGATGTATCCTAGACATCAGGAGGCCAATAAAACCTAACATCCAGCTAGTCAGGTAAATTTTTCTCTTTTTTGCATTAACTTAGAACTCTAAAAGAATTGCACTGTTGATAAGGGAGATACAGGTAATAGAAGATCGCTTAATTAGAATACATTCAACAAATCCTCTACTATTGGGCTTTCTTAGACTTCTTCACAATCTTTTCCTTTACATCTGAGACATGAGTAACTGTTTCTTTCTGTTCAGCCAATTTTCCACAAAGAAGAGGGAGCAAAGTGCTATTTTGATTTGCTTTTGTTTGTTTGCTTTTTTTTTATTTTGTTGTTTACTTCATAAGAGTCAGTGTGTGTGCAAGCCCAGACAGGGTAAAACCAGGCTGTCCACCGGTGCAGGAGCTGAGTGGCGGGCCGGCCTCCTTCACCAACTGAATCACTCACTCCAAGCACAAGTGATTCAATTTTGTGTCTCAACAAAACTGCAGATTGCTACATGCTATAGACCAGTGGGTTTCACCCCTGGCTGCAAATTAGAATTCTATAGGGAGGTACTTTTAAACACCAATGTTCAGGCCCCCACCTGTAATATGATAACAGATTCTTTCAAGTTGTGTCCCTGGTGTGTGTGTATGTGTATACGCATGTGTATGCATGTGTGCATGTGGACATATGTGAGCATGCATGTATATGTGTGCATATGTGCGTACATATGTACGTGGTAAATGTACGTGTGTATGGGATAGGGGTGCTTGGCATTCTAGGTGATTCTAATATGCATGAGGGAATCGCGGTTGAGAATCATAGAGTCAGAAATGCATACATCTTCATAGGTACTTACCAAATATAATCTGAGACTATCAAATTTATAAGAGGTATACTGTAACTTAAGAAGAAATGAAGAATGTGGTGATAATAGTCTCTAAGAAAATAAATTTACATAATAAATATTCTTTAATGAATAAATGACATCTTTATTTCTGTACAGAGATGGACCAAGTGGAGACTTGAAGCACGGCCAAAATTTTTTCTTAAAATGCTCGTCTTTGTCCACCCTAATAATGAAAACATGAATAATCAGCATCCCTAAGTTCTATGTCAGATATCATAACACAAATAATTTTATCCTGAATAATTTTCAAAATTAGAACTACAAATCATTCACCTTAACCTAAGAAATATTTCAGTAATATATCCAAAATCATACACATTTAAAACACAGTTTTTCACAGAACACTTACATTTTACTACATATTTATGTTGTATTTATACTTACACACACAACATATGTGCAAAGCTTCTGATATAATTTTGTTTTTCTTACTCACTAAAGAGCAGAGAGAGAATCTTTACCCACACGGCGATAAAAGAGACTCAGGTCCGGATAAATTTGGATATCTTGTCTTCTAGGATCTTCTAATTCCTCCTGTGTCCTACACACCTTCTGTTCCATGAAAGTTTTCCTTGGTCAGCTGGCACTTTGCTTCAAGAACATCATCATCTCACATGAGTTATTGTCAGTCTCAGCTTCCAGGACTGCATTATGCACCTCAAAATGGCGCCTTAATTTGTTTATCTAAGTACAGGTTCTCTCTCTAACCTCAGAGTCCTTGTGTGGCTATTCTTTGTCATATCTGATATTCTCTGCTGTACTATAGCCACGAGGAGAATTATATTTGTTAGAGAGAATCATCCCTTGATTCCACCCAGCTGAGCGTTGATTCCTCCCAAGGAACACAACACATCACTTACTTTGCAAACACAATTTTATACTCCTCTGGGAGCAGTGGCATTCCACTTGCCCACAGTGGAGACTGCAAGGGTTCCAGTTTCTCTTAGAAGTCTAACAACCCATTTTAAGATCATCAAGTGATTGACCAATCATATTAACATTTACAAGCATTATTTCCACATCACTAGGTAAGGAAAGACATAACAGGTCACTAAATAGTAAATACTTTGCAAATTACCCCTTTGGTTAGTTTGCCTTAAATCACATGATCTTGTACATGCAGACTTCATTTAGTGGGAAAGTCATCTCAACCTCCATCACCATCCCTCCAAAAGAGCAAATCTGAGACAGTGTGCAGGCTGCCAGACGGCCACTTCCATTACCGTCTCCTCAGGCCCCAGGCACAATATATCTATGGAACCAGTTCACGTGTTTATATAAACACTTCAAAACACCCAATCAATCACTTCTTTCTAGCCAGCACTTTTCTTAGGGAAGTATATGCCCCTGACCCAGTAGAGACTAGATGTAACTTCTTTCTTTCATGAGCTCAGAGTTTAATGGGCCAAACACGACAATGGCACAGATGAGCAATTTCAAGGAGTTCTCATTATAACCGGGATCTGCATTACAGAGATTCAGAGGACCAGTGTCAGAACACACCTCCTGCCTTTAAAGATATTTTTTTATACAGAGCATTACAAACAACGAAGCACACAAGGCTGACAGCTCTCTCTAAAGGGCAAAAAAAGGTTATGAGTCTCCTTCTAACTGTAAAAGTCTGTGTGAGTAGAAATTTACAAGTTTCTATCTTCCAGAAAGTTAACTTCAGTAATAGTATGTTCTGTTAAAATCTGTGCAATAAGTCAGACCATCATCTATGGTCTGGGAGAGTAAGATCACAGACTTTCTGGACACATATATCATTTTAACTAAATTGATATCTAAGTAGTATTTTATAAAATGTAGTGCTTTTTGAATGCTTCCATTTCTCAGTTGTTCGCCACACATATGCCACCTCTGTCCACTCCCTTCTTATTTCTTGAAGATTTTTTTATAATCAGTTTCCTTGTTTTACATTGAAAACCACAAACGAGAGCTGGGATTAGTGAAGTGTGCTTTAAGACCAGGAAGCTCTATTAGGAAATACAATCTGTCCTCCATAGACACAGTATGTGTGGAAACAAAACAAAAAATTCTTTACTGAATCAGCACTAACCACAGCATAGCCTGCATAGGGGAAGCAGGCACATATTATGACAAAGGCTAACGAGCATAAACCCACTGATCCTGCAGCTGCAGGGTCATAAAATCCTGTTTTCTATTTGAAAAGCATTTAATGGTAGACATTTTGAATGCTTCATCTCAGAGAAAGCCTGGGTACAAGGGACTGAATAATTACATCTCGCAAAATGTGGGGAGTCATCATGTCAGAGGAAGCAGATGGTCTCCCCGCCACTTCAATACCCCAAATCCAAACAAGCTCAGTGCATTTTGACAATCTGACAGTTCCTAGAGAAAAAGGCATTTCGTTTTTAATTCTAAATAGAAACAAGGACCTTAAGATGAACACAGGGCTTTTCCATGAACCAAAGTGTCAATTCCCATCAGCTGATCTCCACTAGGGTCGAGGGATGGGCTGGAACTGGCCACCCAGAGTGTGCCATATCTATTGGTACTAACTAGAGCTTAACAAAACATTCTAAATCGGTCAGAGTTCAGGCTCATTAGAGGTAGTATCTCACCTCTGTGAGGAGAGAAGTTGGAGGATGATATTTAGAATGCCTGTGACATCTTTGATGCATGGGAAAAGGTGCCTTTAAATACTATTAAAATTACCACCTGGGAGATGTCAAACCAAAGAGATGATTCTGTATTTAAGTTAGTTAAATACATAATGACAGCCTATTTGAAATGATTATCAATTATATATAAGTTTTTCGATTTTTAAGATTTCTCCCTGTGACAATTAGTCCACTTCTTAGAGATATTTCCCAACATTCAAGTAGAGAATTAAAACAATTATCCAGAGAATTTAGGTTAAAATTCTTGCTCTGGATGGGGAAAAATTTAGAAATTGATTGAGCTATACTGGAAAGAACATAGGAATAGGAAATATGATGTTTGATTTGTCCTTCTGGATTTTCCACTTATACATAAACATATGTGCTTCCATTTTCTAACAAGGAAGGGGAAGTATAATGTCTGTCTCACCTATAGATATTAAAATAATGCAAATAAAATGAGGAAATAAAAGTTTACAGCAAAAGCACAAAATTGCTGTTCAATGTAAAGTTGACTCAGACATAATTCTAGGCTCCTCTTTTATCTTTCACCTCCTTCCCAAGCAAAGTTATCCATGTCTTTGACTTCAGTCACCACAAATATACTGAGAACTGAGGACTTTTCCAGTAAAGACCTCTTTTAAATACAAATATCCTTTTACTCTAGAGTTCTACCTCAGTTTCAGCATACTCAATATTACACTTGTCCAGCTCTCTGCTGCTAGACTGTAGCTGCTAGACTTCTGCAATTCCTACTTAAGGTAAGAGGGAGGTGGGGCTGAGGGTGAAAGTTATCGTTGTAAACACGAAGTAGGTTTTTATTTTATTTTCCTTTCATTCACTTTATTTTATTATTCTGTAGAGGCAAAGATTTGACATCACCTTCCAAGATAATCTAATTCATGGGAGTTGGAGTTGGTAAAGAGACTTTTGGTTACGTTAAGGTAAAACAACCATCCTATTCTCAAATGAAGAATGGAGCAAAATTTGTTCTGCATTTATTGTCACATAGCGCCTTCATTCCGGGCTGAGTTGTATCACTGGATATTTGTTTTTTACCTTAAGAAATTTGTTTATTCTCTGGGTCCAGAAGCTGTTTAGGGAAGACTTCAAAAACTTACCCTCTTGAAAGTAAGTTGACGTCCGGACTGCAGCAAGAGGCCAGCAGGAAGTGGGCGGAGTCTGGGCTGGGGACTCAGAGAGCAGCCACATTTAATTCAATCCAACCTGTTCTTCACTAAGGAATCTCACTCCACTTGGGTATAAGATGAGATGATTTTGTTTCTTCTAAACACTTCCTCCAACTGTGCTATGTTGAATCCCCGCCTCCTCTTTCCTACCTTTTAAGAACATCCTAGAAAGATTCTATTACTTTCCTGCATATTTCAGATATTAAAATTGGTCAGTACATGGAAAGCTGCATCTCTTATCTAATTCTAAACCCTTCCCTCTGCCATTGGTGGCTCAAGGACTGACTGGAACCTTTCGTTCCCCCAGCATTGTCCTTTTCTTACATTCTAGTTCTTCAAGAATTAGGGACAGGACAAAGGAAAGAAGGATAAGGGCAAATGCCCCTGACCTTACTGGGGATAATTTTAATCCTTTTCTGGTGATGCCTGCTGCTTTTCTGCCTAACCCTGATGTGTCATCAATGATGGACTCTGTCATACGCTAAATGCTCTACCTGGCCTAAGGTCCCACTGGCTTCTTGCTACTTGGGAGCGTTCACTCAGAGGGCAGCTGTGTTGAGCGGGCTTCAGCAAGATGACTCAACTCTAGCTCCCACAGTGTTCCACGGTGTCCACTTGACCTAGACGTATCTTGTCTTTGTCAAGCCAGCTGGTATGAGTCGCGGTTGCTGCTTTCTTTCTCCACCTGCCTCCTCTCTCCAGTCTGCTTTTCTACCATAAGGGTAGATAGATTAGCAATTTGACTACCTAGGCAGATGTCTAATCTGGAATGAGATCCAGCTTCCCTTTCTCACCAGCATCTCATCTTCACTAGAGATGTTCTTGGGGCTCCACTTACACACTTGAACAAGATGCTCCTCGCAAAAACAGTGCCTCTCCCCTATCACACTGCTCACTTCCATACCCTGGTTGGGATGAAGACAGTGAAGAAGATATGCGCTGTAGCAGGGTCAGTTGTGCTAACTTTTAATAAACCCTGGAAGAGCTCCCCGGTCTATCGTTAGTGGCTTTCTTTAGATTGTGGAATTCTTTGTACATTTTTGTTTTCAGGTATATACAGTACTTACATCTCACATTAATTCTTTGGAATCTGCACTCTAATACCTCTTGTCTCTTCCTTAATCCAATTTCCATAAAGCAATCAGGGAAAGCTTATTAAATTACACTATAATGCCCAGCAAAATCAAGGGGCCTTACCCACCTCTCTGAGGAATGCCACTTTATTCTTCTCTTTATGCTCTAATTTTATATATATATTTTATGTGTATGTACATATTTTAAATTTGCTTATTCTGTACAGTATGCTTTTTTGCTTCAAGCTTTGCCTCCTGGACTATACTGTTTCCAGGAGCATCCGCTGACCATTCTCATCATTTCACCTTAGCCACAGCCTCTAGCTATAGCCAAGGTGAGGTGCTCATAGACAGCTAGGGATTAATGACCAATGCCTGGCTTACTCCTATTCATTTGTAAGTTTTCAGGTTAAAGGATATTCTTTAAGGTGCTTCTGTGTCTTTGTGATTAAGTTAGTTTGCCCCCTTTGCCCTTTTGTAATTCTCATCATACTTGAAATTACTTGCTCACTGACTATGTTCTCTGTTAAATTATATGGTTCTTCAGGACAGGGATCAATCTCTTGGATGTATCTTGTTCACTGATATATCCTTAGTACCTAATGCATTTCCCTAACAGCTACTTATTTATTAAGTGAATTGATAAATGTCTGGAGAATGGAAATACTGTCATTAATTTTTATTAGATTTAGCAAATGATTGTTCAACCCTTCATTTGAATCTGTCCTTGGAGCTATCAAGAACCTTATCGACTCTATGCTTCTCCACCTCTATTGATTTGGTCTGCATATTCTTAGTTTCTGCCTATGTTAGAGTTTGTTTGAAATTGCCATTGTATTTTCATTTCTATCTGTACTGGAGAGGTTGGTGAAAATGTATATTTTAAAAACTAACAAAAAGTGATTTTTACGTGATTTTAAACTAGATATTTTTAAAGTTAAAAAATTTTAAATGAAATAGAGCTTTGAGCTCCTGATGTCTTCTACGTCTTAATTTTAACATTCCGTATAGTGCATTCTTTAGTACACTTTCTAGGAGAGTTTAAGTGGCCAAATCTAACATCAGTCATTGCCTCTAAGAAAAATCTTAGTTTTTAAGGTTTCTTCATATGTATGTTTGCTTGGTTTTTAATGTTTACTTATAACAAAACAGCTCATTTTTTTAATTGCCTCTGACTTAAAACAATGAGATTGTAGAGAACGCTGACTTTAGGCATATTTGTGCAGAAGAAACGTTGGCAGTGCTCAACCACCTTCCATCTGGTTCCCCATCACGTTAGGCTTACCCTCTGGACCCCACCCACTGATATAACCTCTGGCATAGTTAGTGTGTCCTTCCACTATCCTGTCAAATTTCTCTGCTTTTTACTATTCCTCTGGCAGTTTTACACAGCTCATCAGAGGTAAAAAAAAGCCAAACCCTATCACTGGGGAGACTCTCAGAGGCCAAATACATCATCCTCTTCATCTTACAGGTCAGAGACCCAAGATCCCCAGGACAATGTGATTCTCCCATAGTTCATAACTAGTCAGGGGCAGAGGCTAGGCTTGAATATGGGGCTCCTCACACTCAGTCCAGGGCTCTTTCTACCATAAAACATTGAATCAAGCATTCTGGAAGCAATCTACTGCATATGTCATCTAACTAAATTGCAGATTAAAATGGAAAGATTTGAACCATTTCAGTGTGAATACTCTAATCTCACTAAGAAATAAATCAGGTTTACCAATGCATATGTATAAGCAAACTGAGGACCATAAATAGGAAAAATATCCAATTATAAAAATCTTTGTAGGCAATGCAACTGGATAATTTTAGGTAAAATCAGAAAAATTAAAAAATAGAATAAATCTTGCACTCCACTTGAGTTTTTTTTTTTTTTGTCTTTTGTGTTGTGGGTTTGATTTAACTTCAAACTGTTCATTTCCCCTACCCTCACTTGGTCTTCACAGAAGCCATCAGAATGCAACAGCAGGCTTCTCCCCCTGTCTCCCTTGCAGCTGCAGTCCCACAAAGGTAATCATTCCCCAAGTGTCAGAGAAATCCCTCCTTCCAGAAATGGTAGCAGGGCGTATTTCTCTGAAGTTTTGTGGAAGTGGTCAGCTGCTGTCACTAAGGATTAACTGGTCTCCGAATAACCAGAAGCATAAATCAAAGTGGGAGCCGAAAAGACAGATCCTCCCCACCAAGTCCGCGAAGGAAAGGGAAATGTGTCCTGTAGCCTTCTTTCATCTTCTCAGCCACACCCACTCGTAGAGAGTCGGCTGCATTAGCACAGTCATCTTCAAAGGCAAAGGACAGCAAAGCAAGAGGAGGAAAATAGAAAAAAAAAACCCTAATGACTAATTGGCAAACCATCTGTCTATATGTGTTATCTCTCTGTGTTACCTTCACAATTTTCCTTTTTAAGTTCTCATTGATCTAAGCCTGAAGACATTAAAGTGTGTAATATATTCTGCTCTGCTCATCAGCAGAGTTTTCCTAGTGTATCAGGGCTGGGCGGGTCTGTAGCCCCAACCCCTAGCTTATCGACAAAGAAAACTGAGGCTTAAAATTTAGGAGACTTGGCCAGAATCCTGTAGCTCCTTGGAAAGAGAGCCAGAGCTAGAAATTCCTTATTTTGACTCCTTCCTCATTCAGCATTCTTGCTAGGATAATATCCGATCAAAAAATTATCTTCCCTTTACCATATGTTATTTAAGGCCTTTTATAGCTGCCTTTCCTACCTTCCTAACTTGAGAGCAGGAGTCTTGATTTTTATCCTCTTTTTATCAAAACTTGCAATTGAAAAATGTTGTACATCTGTCTTTCACCACTTAGGATAAATGAGAATCCCTCGCACCACTTTCCCTGAGGATGTGTTCACGTTCAGCCACATATTCTGAGTCATGGAATGGAAGATTTTTGTCCCTGTTAAAGGATTTGGCATCAGGGCAGATTGAGGGAAGGAGTGGGATGTTTTTTGAGACTCTAGTCTCTGAGCCGCTAATATCTACTACTAGGAATACAAAATGCACATATCACGTCACCTTCCATGAAACTACACGGGGAATTGGTCAATAATTCTAAGATCGGGAGGTTCAGTTTCATAAGGTGGTAACCTCCCGGAAAATTCCTCCAGTTCAGAACAGCATTCACCAGTGTAATGTAGAATATTCCTCCTTTTCCAGAGTAAAAGGTTTCTCTCTTTTTTCTCTCTCTCTCTTTTTTTAAATCTGAATAAATGTATCTTCAGTGTCATTGCTGTCGTCTCCATTTCAGGGTCTCTCTACTCTGTCTCAGACCTCCTGGGGATTCAGAAGAGGGAACATCTGTTTGTCTATTTTGCTCCCTTTTGCAGAACCTGCTAAATAGGGAAGAAGCTAAATTTTTAATGTTCCCGAAGCTCTGTGTGTGAAACGATGATATTGGGCTGCAATTGAAGAAGAGTTTTAAGACAGGCAATTTTATACCAACTTACATAATGCATGCCAAAGTGTGAGGCTGTTATGGAATCGCATCTGCAATTGTGAGCTGCATAATACAGCAATAGTATTTGAATATTATCAGATTGTAAATGGTGGAAATGTGGTATTAAGTGTTTGTGAGGAGTGAATTATGCCCTATTATATCACAGAGACCCTGGGAGCAGTGAAAGCAGCCGGTGAATGGCGGGTTTCTCTGATTTATTAACAGGGTTAGTTGACTGGGATTATGTTTATTTTTATGTGTGGCGCCATTACCAGTTCTGAGTCTCTGCTCTAAAACGGACACACACAGTGAGGAGGGATAATGGTTGCATGCCTCCCCTCCCGCATGTCACAGCACCTGGAATATCCGGCATTGATTGGCTTTCTTTGGAAAGAAGTAAGAAACCTAGAGAAATATGTAAAGAATGAAAACAAATCTCTACAAACTAGCAAGAGAGTTTGGGGAAAGCTGAACATGTGGAAAAGGAAGGCTCAAGAGAGACATGATCACAAACTGTAAATACCTTCGAGGTAGCACTATAATGAAGGGTAGAAATTATTCACCATCTCAGATGATGGCAGGAGTAGGTGCAATGGCTGGGAGCTGAGGAAGAAGCTTGGACCAGATAATAAGAAAAGTTTATAGCAATAAGAATGACAGGGCAGAGAAATAGGTTCCCAAGAGTCATTGCAGATATTCAAGGAACAGGTTAGGTAAAACATCAGCAGGACTGATGTAGTCAGGAGAGCAGAGTGATGCAACAAGTGGAGTCTGGTGCTTCTGTTTCTGAGATATTGATGAAGTAATGCGTGCACTTTCCCCACTGAATGCAGTTTTGCCAATATTTGTTACAAAATCTTTACTCTCGTGTGACAATGTCGTATTTAAGAAGCAAAATCTCCAATTAGATTGCCAGCTGGAAGTTTGCAATTAACAAGCACGATGACCTTTCTTTCCCCCACAAACATCATCATTCCTGACTTTGAAACCTTGATAGAGAGAATGTATAAATTAAAGCAGCCTGATAGATTAGGGAAAGCTTCTTGAAGGAGATGAACTCTAAAGGACAGGGGATTTTAGGCATATTTTACATTATTTACTCATTATTTATAACATGATTATTTGCAAAAAGATTTTTTCACATGTCGTAGTTGAGGATTTAAATAAGGAGAAGGAAGGAAGATTATTGTTCTAGCTGGGCATGCCTCGTGGATTTTTCAATTGTCTTCCAACTGAATTCAGCAGTAAGTGGCAACATTTGTAGCCAAGCAGTCCCTCTCAGGTTGGAGGGTTGAAATATCAAGTTCTCAAGTTGATGGTTGGTCTCAACCAATAATTAGAAGAAGCCATTATATCAACAAGCGATGTGAACATGAACATTTCAGACATGTCCCCACATCAGTATGTAGAGTGCTACATCTCATACCCACCCTGCAAATCTAAAAGGGCAGATGGCACAGACAACAGAACCTCCCTTTCCATCACCAATTCATAGTACTATTAGAAAATATATTATAATGAATCCACAGCCATATTGGAGGGGTACCTTCATTGGGTAAGGAACCATGAGTAATATCTAAAATATGGAAAGTAACCTGAACCAAACTATAGACTGCTACAAAAAATCAAAATGGCTCTAACAATGTTGTGGTGTCAGCAGCAGGGTTGGACTCAAGCAATTGCAGGGGAATTAGCTTAGGTGGCACAGTTCAGAACTTCTGCATCTTTCCTCACCCTCAAATCTTTGGCCAAGCAGTGAACAACAGTGATGGCTGGGCCCAGGCAATCATAATGAATGTGAGCACCTAGGGCAAAGAGCACGGTAATGACTGGAGTGGCTGCTAAAGCTCAGAGTAAATAAGTAACCTCACACCTAGAACACTTTCACCACTTCTTTTTCATTGTAACTCTACCCAGGCATCAATATAAACCACAGTGGTGTGACCTGACCCATAGCCCACGGAGAGTGTTCAAACAGACACAGTATTACCAGAAAAGTAACAGTGGATTCTAAAACAAAGATAAATATACAGCCAAGCATAACCAAATATCTTGGGAGTGCCACATCGTGAAGGAAACACAGAAACGCAACAAATAGAAGAAGATATATTCACAAAAACAGTACCTAGAACAAGCAAGATATTAGAGTAAATATCATACAAATCCTCTGAGAAACACAAGAGGATATTATGATTATTTTTTTTCAAGATTCAATTTGAAAACTGGTAAACTGAAAGTTTAATTCTTGAAGAAAAAAAGTGACCAGAAAAGTTGAATAGTGGACTATTCAAATGCTAAAGAGTAAAAGTTTTTTCGCAGCTAGGTGGATTGAGGAGTTTCTCCCACTCCCATGGAGTATAAAAGAATAAAGACATAAAAGCACATGTGCAGAAATTTGGACATATGTCCAGTAATGATCTAGAAAGAAGTCATAGGAAAATGGAGGGGAAAATAGGCAAAGACAAAATTTCCAAATTTCCTGGGACTGAAGAAAGATATGAGTTTCTAGATTGAAAGAGCCCACTAAATATTGTGTGAAAAATAAATAAACAAATGAAAAAGACTGCAAATAGAAATATCATGGCGAAATTTTAAAACTCCAAAGACAGAAAGCGAGAACCCTCTAAGAGTGTCTTAAGAAAAAGAAAGAGTGTAAACAGAATTTCAAACAAAGCAACCTAGCTTGACTTCAGACTCTCATCAGTAACATTGGATTCAAGAAGCCCACTTCCTTCAATATGCTTAGAGAAAATTATGTTGAACATTACTAATTGTTGTAGGGAAATATAAGATATTTTCAGATTTTTTAGGACATAGATATTTTACCATGCATAATTCAAGTCTGAAAGAATTACTAGAGCATACATTCCAGCAACTAAAACAAATGAATCCCAGAGAAGGAAACAGAGTTTAAGAAAGAGCAGTGAGCAAAGAAATCAGTAAAATGTATTGCTAAGTCTAAATGAGCATTGATTATATAATATCAACCTGAAACTAAAATTACATGCAATATTGATGTTAGATAACATCACTAACCACGCAACCAAGAGTGACTTACTAAGAAACAGTTAGTCACAGTTTCTTCTTTTCTCTTTATTCATGAACTGAAATATGGTCTCATTTCTCCTGTTTTGGGCACAGGACGATAGGAAGATCCTTACATCTCTCAAATCTTGTCGCAAGTATCATCTCATTTTATTTCATAGATGTTTCACTTACTCCTCTTTATGTGCATTGTAGCACAAGATAGATTATAAACTCCCTCACAGGACTGAGTTTATAAATTTATTAATTTAATAGATGTGGTAATAACCAGCATTTTGAAGGCGCAAGTTAGATAGAGGATATAGAATAGTTTTTTGCACTGGCAGGTCAGGAGACAACATGGAACCAGTTAGGAAACAGAGATGATTATACTAAACCAAGAATTATACAAACAAGTCATGTTTTTATAGAATAATTTTTCTGTATGCATGACGAAAAGAGAACTCTTACAATACAAAAAACATAGCTGCCTATCTCCATTATTTGGGAGAACTATCACAGAGACTCATACACAAAAACTTAGACCTTATGAAAAAATCTCAACTCTACCAGGAAAAGACTCTGGACACTCAACTGCCACAAGAGGCCCCTGAAAATATCTGACACAGGATAAATTCACCTAGTTCAGTGAAGATAATATAAAGAAACAAGCACAAGATTAATGGAAAGACATTACAAGATAAGAAAAGGAATAGTGTCAAAAAAGGGTTACCAAAAGTAGATGAAAATGTAGACCAAATATTTCACCATCATGAAGAAAGGTATGTCCAACACTGCTTTGAAGCAGACAATTATAACAATAATAATAAATGAAAGAAAGTGAGAGTGGGGCAAGAGTAGGAAGTAGATATCATAAGCGGTAATGGCTCAGGAAGTAAATAGAATAAAAAAATAAAATAATCGCAGAAAGGGAGATGAAATAGAAAGTAACACAAGTGAAAAAGAATAATGTCCATAGGACATAGAAATGAAAAACATGAGCAAAATGAAATAGAAATAAAGGAAAGATTTACAAGGAAAAAAAAGACTGGAAATGGAGAGTCAAGCTACATATATTCAGAATCCTTAAAGGAAAAATAAAAAACAAAAAATTCATAAAAACGAAATATTGATTATGTAACTCAAGAAAACTTTCATTTAATTAAAAAATAATTATTTCTACTTATTAAAAGATACAACCTGTGCTAGGGAATAATCAGAATGATCAAGTTTGAAACACATTATAGTAAAGGCACTGGACTTAAACTTTAAAAAAGGAATCCTTAGGGCATCTTAAGAAATAAGTAAGTCACTTATGAAAGAGGGAAAGAAAGAAGCAAGCAAGACTGGCCACAACTTCTCTGGAGCAACCGCCAGTGTGAGAAGACAATACTACTCAGCCATAAGAAACGATGAAATTCAGCCATTTGTGACAACATGGATGGACATTGAGGGTATTATGCTAAGTGAAATAAGGCAGAGGGAGAAGGTCAAATACCGTATGATCTCACTCATAAGTAGTAGATAAAAACCAACAAACAAACTCACGGGCAGAGATTGGATTGGTGGTTACCAGAGGGGAAGGGGGGAGGGAGGAGGGCGAAAGGGATCATTCGGCACATGTGTGGTGATGAGTTGTAATTAGTATTTGGGTGGTGAACATGATGTAATCTATGCAGAAATAAAAGTATAATGATGTACACCTGAAATTTATACACTATTATAAACCAATGTTACAGTAATAAAAATAAATAAATAAAAGCAAAAAAAAAAAGAGAAGCATGTGGGGCAACACCTACAAATTCCTCAAAAATAGAAAGCGAATTAAGGATTTTACATCTATATCAGACATCAATCAATTATAACATCAAGAGACAAATGGTTTTTAATATGCAAGAACTCAGGAGAGATTTTCTTACGTGAACTCATTAAGGAAGATCCCAACTAACTCCACTAAATCTTTGATATGTAGAAACCACTATCACACACACATATGCACATATAAAGGTAACTTAAAATATTGAAAATTTTAAAATTGGCAAAAATCTTCTAGAAAAACTCAAAGGAAAAGAAAGCAAAGGTCATGATCTCAGCATCAGACAAGTTTAAATTGTGACCAAAAAGCCCTAAAAAGATAGAAAAATCACTTTTAACTGCTAAAGAGTAAAATTTACAATAAAAATATAACCAATATAAATATCTATACTCCAAAAAGCATAACACTAACACTCTTAAACATAATACCAGGATATACTAGGAAAAATGAGTAAAAACACATTACTAGTAGACTTTGTCACCTTTTTCAGGATATTCAAAGAGGTAATTTGGGGAAAGTTTAATAAAGGGGTTATTTATAAGGTCAGGGTATAGAAAAACCAATAGGAATTGTCATAATCCCAGGGCTGGTAACAACAAGCTTTTACCAACCCTAGGAATAAAGTAGCAAGAGGTATAAGTCATTTTTAACAAATGAAGGTAGAGACTTCCAGGTAGCTACACCAATGTGTGGACATTGGTGCAGTTACCTTCCTCCTAATATTTCCACTCCAAACAATACAAAACATAATGATAGTGGAAAACTAAGGTACAAATGCTGTACATTGTGAAAAGTGTTACTTATTATTGCAAAAATCCCAAATGTGACACAGGATAAATAATGAAATTAATAATGGGAAAAGATGGAAGAAGAAAAAAGTAGAATAAGTTCATTGCTGTAAAGGCTATAGATAGGCATTAAAAGATACTGAAAAAAACTGAGAGATCAGATAGAAAAATGTTAAATAAGAAAACAGAAAGCTTAGAACATTTAACAACAGTAGAAATACAAAAGTTACCACTAGAACAAAAATACAAACCTTCCTAAATAGCACATAAAAATATTTTATAAATAATAGAAAAAATAAGTACATCATGCAAAGAAACACAGTAAATATAAAAAATATGTGTAATGATGAAATATTATGGCAAAGTTGAGATCAAACATATCAGTCATTTTGATGAATGTGAATGGACTCAAGTTATACAATAAAAGATAAAAATTTCCCAGTTAGTTCACAAAACAAGACCCAGCTATATGCACTATAAAAGAAAGACATCTAAACTAAAGAAACTCAGAAACACTGAAAATAAAGGAATGGACAAAGGTGTACCACAAAAATAGAAACAGAAATTAGTAGTAGCGATCCTATTATCAGAAAAAGTAGAATTCCAACCCAAAACCATTAAATGTGAAAAAGAACACTTGTTAATGCTAAAAGCCACAATTAGCAATGAAGATATAACATGTATGAGTATTTACGCACCAGAGAACACAATGACCACCATTACAAAACAAAAAGTACAGAAGTTGCAAAGAGATAGAAACACTAATAATAGGATGCTTTCATATATCACTCTAGAACAACAAGATAAAGTGGACAAAAACAAATAAGAATGTAGCAGATCAAAAAGATGTAATCAATAAAATAGATCTTATTATATATTGAACTTTACACTCTGATAATGAAAATACAACTACTTCTTAAGAATACATGGCACATTCACAAAAACTGGCTGTATAGTGAGTTGTAGAGAAAACATCAGTAATTTCCATAAGGTAGAAACACAAACAACACTCTAATAGAAATGAAATAAAACTAGACATTATCAACAAGAATGAAACCGAAAACAAAAGGTCCTTCCACACAGAAAATTAAAAAGCTTTCTATTAATCAACTCTTTAGTAAAAGGGGAATACAAACTGAAATTGCAAATTTTTATGAAAAAGAATGACAATGAAAACGTGACACGTCATAACATATGGGATGCATTTAGAACAGTGATCAGAGGAACATTCATAGCATTAATACCTTCATCAATAAAAATGAAAGAATGGTAATAAATGACATAAATCCCCAGCTCAAAAAAAAAAAAAAAACCAGTAAAAGAGCAACAAAGCAAACACAAAGAATGCACAAGGAAAGAATAAAAATAAAAGAAACTAATAAAGAGAATAGACAAATAGATCTAATGAATAAATCAAAAACCTGCTCTTTGGAAATTTTAACAAAATAGATAAACCACTAGCTAACTTAACCAAGAAATAAATGGGGAAAGCAAAAATATAAAATAAGACATAAGAAGGGAGACACATCTGTTGAAACAAATAGATTTTTAAAAATCACAAAAGACTATGTTACAGACTTTTATGCAAATACATTTGAAAGCCTAGAGGAAATGGTGTTCAGGAAAAACACACATGATACTTGAAGGATATGGAAGTGTTATGATCAAGAAAGATGCTATTAATACAACAAGTATACATCAGGAAATAAACTTAAGGCAAGGTACTGTCCTCTAGAATTATTTTTCTGAAATATAAATGTATAAATGTATGTTAATCAGGGAAGTTGTCACACACACATACCTATTATCCCTTCCCCCGCCCTCTGCCCAGATCACACAATATATCAACATCTAGCCTATAATCCAATCTGGGTTCTGAACATCTATTTGACCCTCTGCATGCTGCATAGTATCCCTACATTCTCCCTTCACCTTTTATACTGTGAGATGGATGAATGAACATACGGCTGTTGTGGTGAAGACCTATTGAAGAATGGGTTGGATTCACCTTGCAAATATGCAAAGCATTAGTGACCGCTTACGTGAAATTCCCCAAAGGCGGTTCATTAAGCCCAAATCAGGCTTCCTGCTGTGGCTCCTCTGAAAGAGATGACAGGCCACTGTGTCCTAGAAATGGGACTCCCACCTGCAGGGAAGGACATTCAAACTGACTTTGTGCCCTAGGGGTGGGTGTGCCATGAAAGGCCTCATGAGGGGGCTTGACTTGCACATCTGAGTGGTATGAATATATTTGCCTGTCATTTCCATGTTAGCCTACAGCAGCCTAATTACCGCTTTCTAAAGCCACCATATAATACTGAAGGTCATTAATATTTGATGGAAAGCTATTGACAAAAATGAAGTGAACCCTTGAATACAACTAATAATTATTAAACCATTACTAATATTTACTGAACACTTACTGTGTGCCAGACATTCTAAATGCTTTATTTCTACTATCTCATTCAATTTTCAGAACAGTTTTACAGGAAATGGAAACACAAGTTGTATTTATCCATTTCATGTTTTTAAGTAGATGACAGACTTTTATCTTAAAGGATATTCAGGGCCACTCTGAGTTTAATTAGTGATTCAATTACCATGTTGATGATGATTTTTTTCTAACATTTTATATCATCATTATTTAAAGGGATTCCATGGAATTCAGAAACATGTTGCAGAAACCTGTGATCACACATCACATGTCATGGGACCACTGGTTAATGTTTCCAAAAGGGTGGATGTTTGGCAACTTGCAACCCATGTTCAACAGAATGATAATGACTTTGTTCTATTATTCTGATTTTAAAAATACCGTACTTTGTGAAAGACAAACGCTCACTGTAAAAGAAGCAAGAATGGACAAGAGGGTCTTCCCAGCTGTAATTCTAAGGAGAGAGGGAGAATTAAGGCTCCTTAGCCACAGATTTGTTAATTTTCATGATTCGGAGTAAAAGACGAAAGAGTGAAGGGGTCATTCATTTCTGAAATTTATAATAAGAAAGACATAAGAGAAGATTGTTGGAACTTTTAGCCCAATCTAGTATTGAAAAAAATTTTTATTATTGCGTTTGCATGTTTTAATCTCCCACACAGTTTAGCATAATGCATCCTATGTTAGTGAAAAACTGCAACACGGTAGCCTTATATTTAATTGATTTTTTTTTGTACTTTCACCCAAAATTCAATAAACCTTTATTTTGGACCTCATACATACCTAAACATTTTGTAAGAGAGGATCTCTGCTTATAGCCTGAAAGAAGGAGGAAAAATGATGCACGTCAACCTGAGATGCACACAAGGGGGTCAGACAAGACCTTTTCCGCTGATTTGTTAAGATCCTCTTTTGGTTAGATCTAAGATGATTTTAGTGCCCACAGAGGTTCTAAGACTGACCAAGGCTTTGTGCAAGTTGGTTAGAAATGTTGGGGAGAGTATGGTTGTCACAGCTCTTGATATTTCCGTGGCATCTCTGGTTGGAGACCCAGCAGTTTGGCAATATAATAAGATGGAAAGAGTGTGGGGTTACAGCCTGGCTCTTGTCATAACACCCACGTGACCTTGAGCAAGTTTTTCCATCTTTCTGAGGCTCAGTCACTTCCTCTCTATAATAGAGTAATGATACCCACCTTACCTGGCATTGTAGGAATTAAATGAGCTGATGCCTGTAGTGTATTCAGCATCGTGCCCAATGCAAGTGTGTGTTTAAGTAGGTCTGTACTTAAAAATCAACAGCAAGATGATACTAGGTTCTTTCTAAAGGACTGGTGAAGCTTGGGGAAAACCCAGAAATCCTAACCACCAGGAACATTTGTCATTATAGTGAGCATTTACCACAGAGTTAATGTGTGTGATTTTTTTGGCCCTGTTAAATTAAGCAGTTTCATACATCCTGTAGCGTGGATTTATTTGCTCCTAGCAACAAAGACACATGTAGTAGTTATCTGGTGTACATCAACAGCCCCAACACTAGTGTACAAATTCCTTTCTTGCTTTTGATAGATCTCAGTCCATGCATGTAACAACTGTCTCCCTTAGATATGCTGTTTCCTGGCCACTCATGTCTACAGTTGCAATTACAGAAAATAGCACATCTTATTTTTTTATCCTTCCTATGATTACAGCTAATAAAGATCGTTTTTCATTTCTCTTTCCACACATAAGTTAAAAAGCAGAAGGAATTGTGTCTGTGGTGACTGTTAAAATCAACCACTGTGTGTGTGTGTGTGTGTGTGTGTGTGTCTTTGAATGAGTATTTATTGGAGTCAAGAGTAGCACTAAGGTAAAAAGGGAGAAAGTGGGGCCGGCCCAGTGGCATAATGGGTAAGATCCTGCATTCCTCTTCGGCGGCCCGGGGTTCACCAGGAGCGCACTGACACACCGCCTGTCAAGCCATGCTGTGGCGGCATCCCATATAAAGTAGAGGAAGATGCACACGGATGTTAGCCCAGGGCCAATCTTCCTGAACAAAAAAAAGAGGAGGATGGCAATGGATGTTAGACCAGGGCCAATCTTTCTCACAAAAGAAAAAAAAAGGGGGCAAGAAAGGAGTTTCGTGTTAGCAGAAAATTCGAGAGTCTATATAATACTGAATCTAAAGAGACTGTCTTTGATACATGTCCAACTAATAAGAGTTCAGACACCCTTCATCAGAGCTATATTTCAGCATATATAGCTTCAATCCCAGGGTATCCAGGGTGGTCTCACAGCATCTTATTTCAGTGAAAAAAATCCTGTGTTAGAGGAATCATTCCAACCTTGACATCTGTGGTTCATGCTATATTCTTTTAGTTTAATAACAAAACTTTTCCCTGAACAAAAAAGTGACTATGGAGTTTATTTTCATTTTCAGCAACCATGAGGAATATTAGTTCATGTAGTCCTGGTCCAACATTCAATTTTCCTCCTTTATCATTTAGTCAATTGGAGCTGGGGAGGAGCACATACCTCTTCCAGGTCTTTGTGACCTAGGCCAGTGATTCCAAAACCTTATTGGACATCAGATTCAATGGTGAAACTTGCTAAGATTTCAAGTCTGATTCAGGAGAGATTGGGGTTATGCCTCAGATTCTACAGTTCTAGCAATCTCCCAGGTGTTACTAATGCTCCTGGTCCTGGGACTACACGTTAAGTTATAAGACTCTCCTGGGCTGGCCCCATGGCTTATCGGTTAAGTGCGTGCACTCAGCTACTGGCTGCCCAGGTATGGATTCCCGGAGTGCACAGACGCACCACTTCTCCAGCCATGCTGAGGCCGCGTCCCACATACAGCAACTAGAAGGATGTGCAACTATGACATACAACTATCTACTGGGGCTTTGGGGGGGGGAAAAAAAAAGGGAGGAAGATTGGTAATAGATGTTAGCTCAGAGCTGGTCTTCCTCAGCAAAAAGAGGAGGATTAGCATGGATGATAGCTCAGGGCTGATCTTCCTCACAAAAAAATAAATAAATAAAATAATAAGACTCTAAACCAGGAGTTGACAAACTTTTTTGGTAAAAGAAGAGACAGTAAATGTTTTAGGCTGTAACTACTCAACTCTGCTGTTGTCACACAAACGAAACCATAGATAATACATAACCAAATGGGTGTGGCTGTATTCCAATGAAACTTTTACATTGAAATTTGAATTTCATGTCATTTTCACATGCCCAGAAATAATATTTTCCTTTGGAATTTTTTCAACTGTTTAAAAATGTAAAAACCTTGTTTAGCCTGTGGCCATACAAAAACAGTCAGTAGGTCAGATATGATCTGTGGGCAGTTTGCCAATACTTGATCTATACAAAATTCTTGTCCTATAACTAGAACTTGACACCTTGTCCGTTACAATGAGATAGACATTCTCTACCTCCTGGTTTAGAAAGAAACAAATTCTTAGGGGAGTCTGTGCTCTTCCTGAAAGAGAATTCTTTAATTTATGACCCCTGACCTGAGTCTGCCAATCTAAAGCTGGGATGTCCCTAGCTCTATATTAGAGGCAGAGTGAGCCCGTGCACCTCTTTACGCAAGCACTTTAGGTTTATTAGTGGTTTAGTGACTCATATCAAGATTGGATTTACTCTGCCATCCGTTGGAGGGGAAGCTTGAACGTCTATCATTTGCTACGTCTCCACTAACATCTCAGTCAGAAATTGTTAGAAATATCACTTAACTAGACAATCCATCTCAATGGTAGAACTTAATTTCCTTCTCCAAGTGCCAATGGACTCCGAAAGAATCCATAAAACAAATGTATTTGGGGAAAGTGGTTTTCCAACTTTTTCAATGATTTATCCTTTTCGGCACAGAGAAAATGATGGATGTGCTCTGGGATCTAGACTTAACTGGCCCATAGCAAGTGTGAGATTTCTTTGAAGTCTCCTGTTTTATCTTACAAATTCTTGCATATCTTGCATTTTATTCCATAGTATATTGGTGTTTGTTGTAATATAAAAATGTTTAAAATTACTTCTCAGTTCACTTTTTAAAGTTTTTATGCTAAAAATTGAGACCCCCAGGAAATTGGCCAATGTTTACTCTATTGATTCACATAATTTCTCTGACATACCTGTGTATGTATACCAGTTTGAGAAGTTTAAACTTAGCCAGGGTCCCTAATTCTCCCTGGAAAGGTGCTAGAGCCCTGCTTCTATCCACACCCCACACCCCCAACCGAGCCCTGTGCCATATGATGTAAGAGCACTTGCATCACAAATTCCATCTAAGGATTTCCTAGTTAATTAGATGACACTGTACATGGTTGCCTTGGCATGATTGTCACTTGACCTTGATTTTCTCTGTTCATATTCTGTTCATAGATTTATTCTTGGTCTTCAAATCAAATTAGCAATAGAGGATCTTGAATGTATTTAGCAAGCCTACGTGTATAATGCAATGGATCAGAATGACTTGATTGTGTCAACAACCCTAACCCCAGTCCATACTCTGTCTCTAGATGTGTTTAATTTGTCTTGTGCTGTATTTTGTTGGAAATATGTACTCAAAGTTTCATGGATTGCTTTTAATAATTTATGTCTATGGTAATTAATGCATTTTATCAAGTAGATAAGGTTGAAAATCAATAGTCTGATGATGTTTTCATCTGTCTGTCTCTCCTCATCTTCTTTGTGGAAGTTCTCCATTCAAACCACTGAAGTGTTAATAATAAATGTGAAAATGTGAAATGTTAATAATAAATGTGGAATTCAAGAGCACTATGTGGAATTCCACTATGTGAAATGTTAATAATAAATGTGGAATTCAAGAGCACTACCACTATGAATGCTGGCCTGGTTTTCAATTTTTCAGGTAATTAAAGTATTGAAGAAAGCATGGAAGGAAGTTTCTTTCCACCAGATAGATGGTTTAAAGCAATTTCTATAAATGTTTTAAGTATTCTTAGTTGACATGAAGATATATATCCTTACTCTACTATGCTGGCCTAAGCAGAGCTCAAAGAATGTCCTTTTGAATGACTGTTGGAAATGCTAAGAATGGAAAAAGAAGAGGAGCAGAACACGACAATTTGTTACTAATGGTGGTGGTATCCCTGGATTGTGTGATCTAGGATATATTGACCGGGTGGTTTAGCTAGAAGAAGTAACAATCCCCTTCCCACCTTCTATAGGAAGCATGATCATTCCAAGTGATGGATTGTTAGACCCAAGTGGAATTGAAGGAAAGGCAAGACAATGTTTGGTAAAAAGGCTGGTAATCTCAGTAGTGCCCAGAGAGTGAGTCATACTTACACCACCTTTTACATGCACCATATTTACACAAGCTTTTATACCAAATCGTTGAGTTTGAGAATAAGCATCTCCTTAAATTTTGCATCTTAGGTGGTTAACTTGCCTCAGTCTAGTCCTGATCTCAAGATACTTGCCAAGTGGGTTATAAATCTCTATACAAAAAAACAGACAGACTATATGTTTGAAACTGCTTAACCTGGCCCTCTATGCATGGATATGAGTTGTCTCAACTTTCACAACTACAGTACATTTGTCTTATTATGGTTCTGTAAAATGAATGGACCACTTGTCATTCCTCGTACACAATGTTTCCTTTCTTGTCTCTTGGCTCTCATTCACGAGCTTTCTTCTTCCTGACTTTTGAAACTCTATCCATTCACAAGACAAATACCATCTTCATTATTATTTCTTCCAGAATTACTCCCCTGTAGTGGACACTATGTTGTGCCACTGAACTGTCATTCCCCCACACCAACTTTCAGGATTTATTGTCCCAGCTACTGGGACTGTTGATGGCCGACAGATTCTAACTGAAACTTCCCTTCCAGAAGTTGCCCTTGGCCAAAGAAAGCCATCTCACCCAAAGTTTCATCCTCTTTCCCAGGACATCTTGCATCCAATGACTGGTCAGTGCAGGAGTGTAAGTCTGGCCCTCTTGCTCTAAGTCAGGACAATTCTGAAGGGGCATCCCAGCTTCAGATTCTCCTGTAGGCTGAGACCCATGTCATGAATTCATTATGACTCAATTGATCCTTCTGCTTAATCCTGCTTTTTCACTGCCCAACAGATATGGATCCAAGAGGGCTCACAATAAACCTCCAGCATGCAAATTTCCATCTCAGAGTCTGTTTCCTAAGGAATCTTCACCTGCAATGATTGACATAAGAGTGATCCAAGAAAGTAGAGAATAAAATGGAGTTTAGAGTAGAATCACCCACTAACAGACTGGCAGTGTGGACCCAATCACTGACAGGAGATGGAGCACTGATAGCCTCTGTCGTGTAGTAGCAGTGCAATCATTGGTGTTAAGATGGAATGGTATAGTGATGGAAAGGAATGTATAGCTTAGGGTAATGCATCATCCCTTTGATAATTTGGGGGAAAATAACAATTCTTCTTTCTTTCTTTTTTATTGAAGTAACAATGGTTTATAACATTATATAAATTTCAAGTGTACATCATTATGTTTAGATTTCTGTGTGGACTACATCATGTTCACCACCCAAAGACTAATTACAGTCCATCACCCTACACATGTGCCCTTTTCACCCTCCCCCCTCCCCAGTAACCACCAATCTAATCTCTGTAGCTAGGCGTTTTTTGTTGTTGCCATTGATGTTTTTATCTTCTATTTATCAGTGAGATAATACAATATTTGACTTTCTCCATCTGACTTATTTCACTTAGCATAATACCCTCAAGGCCCATCCGTGTCATCACAAATGGCAAGATTTCACCTTCTTTTTTATAGCTGAGTAGTATTCCATTGTGTCTATATACCACATCTTCTTTATCCATTCATTCCTTGATGGGCACTTATGTTGTTTCCAAGTCTCGGCTATTGTGAATAATGCCACAGTGAACACAGGGGTGCATATGTCTTTACGCATTTGGGTTTTCATGTTCTTTGGATAAATACCCAGCAGTGGAATAGCTGTATCTCACGGGAGTTCTATTCTTAATTTTTTGAGGAATCTCCGTACTGTTTTCCATAGTGGCTACACCAGTTTGCATTCCCATCAGCAGTGTATGAGAGTTCCCTTCTCTCCACATCCTCTCCAACATTTGTTGTTTTGTCTTCTTAATTATAGCCATTCTGACAGGTGCGAGATGATATCTCACTGTAGTTTTGATTTGCGTTTCCCTAATAATTATTGATGTTGAACATCTTTTCATGTGCCTATTGGCCATCTGTATATCTTCTTTGGAAAAATATCTGTTCTTTTGCTCATTTTTTAATTGGGTTATTTGCTTCTTTGTTGTTGAGACATATGAGTTCTATACATATTTTGGATATTAATCATTTATCAGATACGTAGTTTACAAATATCTTCTCTCAATTGTTAGTTTGTCTTTTAATTTTGTTGATGGTTTCCTTTGCTGTGCAGAAGCTCTTTAGTTTGATGTAGTCCATTTGTTTATTTTTTCTTTTGCTTCCATTGCCTGGTCAGACATGGTCTTTGAAAATATGCTTCTAAAAGTGATGTTGAAGAGCATACCATCTATGTTTTCTTCTAGAATTTTCATGGTTTTACATCTTACATTCCAGTGTTTAATCCATTTTGGGTTAATGTTTGTGTACAGTGTAAGATAATGATCTACTTTCATTCTTTTACATGCGGCTGTCCAGTTTTCCCAACACTATTTATTAAAGAGACTTTTCTTTCTCCATTGTATGTTCTTGGCTCCCTTGTCAAAAATTAGCTGTCCATAAATGTGTAGGTTTATTCCTGGGCTCTCAGTTCTGTTGATCTGTGTGTCTGTTTCTGTGCCAGCGCCATGTTGTTTTGATTACTATAGCTTTGTAGTATATTTTGAAATCAGGAAGTGCAACACCTCCAGCTTTGTTCTTTTTTCTCAAGATTCCTCTGGCTATTCGAGGTCATGTGTTGTTCCATATAAATTTTAGGATTCTTTGTTCTATTTCTGTGAAAAATGTTGTTGGAACTTGGATAGAGATTGCATTGAATCTGTAGATTGCTTCAGGAAGTATGCACATTTTAACTGTATTAGTTCTTGCAATCCAAGAGTACAGAATATCTTTTCATTTATTTGTGTCTTCTTCAATTTCTTTCAGCAATGTTTTCTCTGCATCTATTGAGATGATCATTTTGTTAATATGGTGTATCACATTGATTGATTTGTAGATGTTGAAACACGCCTGCATCCCTGGAATAAATCCCACTTGATCATGGTGGGATCATTGGTAATTCAAATTCTCTATTTCTTCTTGATTCAGTTTTGGGGTTGTATGATTCTAAGAATTTATCCATTTCTTCTAGGTTATCCAGTTTGTTGGTGTATAGCTTATCATAGTATTCTCTTATAATCTTTTGTATTTCTGAGGTGTCCATTGTAATTCTTCCTCTTTTGGTTCTGATTTTACTTATTTGAGCCTTCTCTCTCTTTTTCTTGGTGAGTCTAGCTAAAGGCTTGTCAATATTTTTATCTTTTCAAAGAACCAGCTCTCAGTTTCATTGGTTTTTTTGGTTTGTTTGTTTGTTTAGTCTCTACGTCATTTATTTCCACTCTAATTTTTTTTTCTTTTTTTTTTTGTGAGGAAGATCAGCCCTGAGCTAACATCCGATGCCAGTCCTCCTCTTTTTGCTGAGGAAGATTGGTCCTGGGATAACATCCGTGCCCATCTTCCTCTACTTTATATGGGATGCCCCCACAGCATGGCTTGACAAGCAGTGTGTCGGTGTGCGCCTGGGATCTGAACCTGTGAACCCCGGGCTGCCACAGCAGAGCACGCACATTTAACCACTATGCCACCAGGCCAGCACCTTCCACTCTGATTTTTATGATTTCCTTTCTTCTACTGATTTAAGGCTTTGTGTTTGTTCTTCTTTTTCCAGTTCTTTTAAGTGCACTGTTAGATTGTTATTTGAGATTTGTCTTATTTCACAAGGTAGGCCTGTATTGCTATAAATTTCCTGCTTAGAATAGCTGTTGCTGTATCCCATAAATTTTGGTGTGTCGTATTTTCATTTTCGTTTGTCTGCAGGCATTTTTTGATTTCCCCTTTGATTTCTTCATTGACTCAATCGTTTTTCAGTAGCATTTTGTTTAATTTTCACAAATTTGTAGCTTTTCTGATTTTCTTCCTGTGTTTCATTATTGATAACATGTTTGAATGATCTATCCATTGATGTAAGTGGAATGATAAAGTCCCCTACTATTACTGTGTTACTATCTATTTCTCCTTTTATGTTTGTTAATAATTGCTTTATATATTTTAGTGCTTCTATGTTGGGTTATAGATATTTACAAGTGTTATATCCTCTTGTTGGATTGTTCCCTTTATCATTACGTAGTGCCCTACTTTGTCTCTTGCTACAGTTTTTGTTTTAAAGTCTATTTTGTCTGGTGTAAGTATTGCTATCCCAGCTTTCTTTTCATTGCCATTTACATGGAGTATCTTTTTCCATCCCTTCACTTTCACTTTGTGACTGTCTTTAGGTCTGAAGTGTGTCTCATATATGTAGCATATATAGGGGTTTTGTTTTTTATCCAATCAGCTACCCTATGTCTTTTGATTGGAGCACTGTTGATTGACATTTAAAGTAGCTATTGATAAGTATGTACTTATTGCCATTTTGTTACTTTTTTTCTGGGTGTTTTAGCAGTTTCTTCTCTGTTCCTTTCTTCTTCTCTTGCTCTCTTCCCTTGTGGTTTGATGGCTGTCATCAGTATTATGTTTAGGTTCCTTTCTCTTTGTTTTTTGTGTATTTATTATAGGTTTCTGGTTTGTGATTACCATGAGGTTCATATATAATAACCTACATAAATAGCAATATATACTAAGTTGATAGTCTCTTAAGTTTGACCTCTTGCTAAAAGCTCTACTCTTTCACTTCCCTCCTCCCACATTTTATGTTTTTGATATCATATTTAACCTCTTTTGTGTGTGTGTGTGTGTGTGTGTGTGTGTGTGTGTATCCATTAACCTCTTATCATGGAAATTGATAATTTTAGTACATTTGTTTTTCAACCTTCGTATTAGCTTCATAGGTGGTTGATCTGCTACCTTTACTGTATATTCAGCTTTACCAGTGATTTTATTATTTTGTTGGGGTTTTTAAAATAATTTTCTTCGTCCTACTTGTGGTCTTTTCTTTTCCACTTAAATAAGTCTGTTTAGAATTTCTTGTAAGGCTATTTTATTGGTGGTAAACTTCTTTAGTTTTTGCTTGTCTGAAAAACTCTATCTCTCTTTCTATTCTGAATGATAACCATGGCAGGTAGAATATTCTTGGCTGTAGGTTTTTTCCTTTCAGCACTTTAAATATATCATTCCACTCCCGTCTAGCCTGTAAGGTTACCGCTGAGAAGTCAACTGATAGTCTTATGGGGTTGTCTTTGTATGTAACTTGTTGTCCTTCTCTTGCAGCTTTTAGGATTCTCTCTTTACCTTTAATTGTTGACATTTTAATTATAACGTGTCTTGGTGTGGGCCTCTTTGGGTACATCTTGTTTGGTGCTCTCTGAACTTCCTATACCTGGATGTCTGTTTCCTTCCTTAGGTGTCAAAAGTTTTCACCTATTATCTCTTTCAATAGATTTTCTGCCCCTTTGTCTCTCTCTTCCCCTTCTGGTGCACCTATAATATGCATGTTAGTGCACTTGATGTTGTCCCAGAGGTTGCTTAGACTGTCCTCATTCTTTTTAATTCTTTTTTCTGTTCAGCTTGGGTGATTCCCTCTAGTCTTTCTTCCAGCTCGCTGATTCATTCTTCTGTATCATCTACTCTGCTATTGAGTCCGTCTAGTGGATTTTTCATGTCCGTTATTGTATTCTTCAATTCTGATTGGTTCTTTCTTATATTTTCCAATTCTTTGTTGAAGTTCTCACTGAGTTCATCTATTCTTCTCCCAAGAACAGTGAGCATCCTTGTGACTATTAGTCTGTACTCTTTATCAGGTGGATTGTTTATCTCTGCTTCATTTAGTTCTTTTTCTAAGGATTTGTCCTGTTCACTTATTTGGAACATATCCCCTTGTCTCCTCATTTTGCCTATTTCTCTGTGCTTATATCTATGTTTCAGGTAGATCAGCTACATGTCCTGATCTTGGAGAAGTGGCCTTATGTAAGAAATGTCTTATGAGGCCCAGCAATGTGCTTTCCTTTCATCACCAGTTCCAAATGTTCCAGGAGTGTCCCCTGTGTGGGCTACATGTGTCCTTCTGTTGTGGCTGGGTTGCTTTTACTGCAGGTGCACGGGAAGTCTAGGCTGTCCCCCTGGCTGGCTGGTTTTAAAGCTCAGTGGTTTGCGGCTGATACAGTCCCTTCAGTCACTTTATTGGGCAGAGGAAGCCCCAGCACAGTTGGCTGCAAGGTCGAATAGCATATTCCTGCTGCTGTTTTGCTGTTAAGTGAGTAGGCCCCCAGCATGGCTGGTTGCTAGGCTCAGGGGCTCGCAATTGCTGTAGGCTTTCAGCTTGCGTGGCTGTTGTCAGCTCTTTCAGTAGGGCAGCTGGGTGGGGCCGGCCCCAGGCGTGGCAGCACACAATTGTTTCAGGAGTTGGAAGGTGGGGCAGATCCCCTATGTGGCTTAAGCTTGCTCCCAGGTGTGAAGCACAGTGGCTAGAATTGGCTTTTTTCTACTCTAGAAAGGTGTTTCTGCGTCTTCCACCTCAGTTAGCACTGCCCCTTGTTGTTGGGGTTCTTTTTATCCAGTTTCCCATTCTCTCTCAGGGGTAATTGTTCCAAGGGTAGTTGTAAATTTGTGGTGTCTATGGGAGAGGTGAGTTCAGAGTCCTCCTATGCCACCATCTTCCCATTCTCGAAAATAACAGTTCTAAGCACAATAGAATTTGAAGGCTGTTGTTGAGGGCAATAGATGATTTGGTGAAAATCAATGAAAGGTGAAAGATAATTAGTTATCCATTAAAGGCTAAGGGTGAGAGTCAGAAGACCTCCTTGGTAGGCTATAAAAGGGCTCATATGTAGACAGAGGGCGAAGAAAGCTGAGAACCAGACCCAGGTCTTAGGCAGAATTATCAAATAACTCCAGAAAACGGTAATTTTACAACCCCTGAAAGTCTGATATGCAAAGGTCAGGATCCTGATTGGGAAGGAAATACAGGAAGAGGACATCTGTGCATTTTTGTTGATATACTCATAAATCATAAATCTTCAGATACTTCTTAATTCTCTGGGTCTGAAAAAGTAGCCTAGCCCTTCTCATTAATGGTTACTGTCCTCTCAATCCCCATCCCTTGCTTGAAGAAAAATAAAAGTCTTCTTACTTAAAAAACAACACATGAAACACGCAAATCCTCAGGATTTACCTCCCCACTCCTCCTGGTCACTAGATTGAGAACTGGAAAACTGTAGCTAGCAGGCAATATCCAGCCTGACACTTGTTTTTGTAAATAGAATTTTATTACAATTTAAAGGAAGATGTAAACTGTTCTCTGTCTTGTATGAATACCAAATTTTTCTGATTCTTCTTTCTGTTAGGGATAGAAAATAATGCGTGCACCAGTTAAATGACAACATACCATATACCTGAACAAAGATAAGCACAGAAGCTGCATTTGGGAATATTACATTATTGAGTTTGGGGTAATCTCATATCCTCCTCTAGGATCTCTCTGGCCACTGCAAGACACAGACTGCGCAATAAATAGAGATATAAGTGGACCACTACCCTGCATGTTTTAGATTTTTAAAGGTGGCACTAATATCTCCCACAAGGAAGTAATATTATTTTTGATTTGCCATTTTGCCCTAGGGAAGGTCAGCATTAGAGGTTGTCACATGAGCTTCACTACTCTGATAGTTTTTATCCCACAAGCCAAGGAGATAACATGGGTTTTCTTCTAACAACCAAGTAAATTTCAAGTATACGTTTGAGGACCAGAGATATAACTTTCAATGGGTCCATGGGCCCAATGGACCCCCTGTGGGCCAAACCTGGTCCAGTATTCTATTTGTTACCGGCCCCCTTTCAACTCATCTATGACAGTGCAGTGGGGACAAGATGATGCTGTCAGTGTCTGGGTATTGATGACAGATCATATCTTATGATCAACAATCTCAAAAATGTTTGTGTTTGTCCCTGCCACCAGAATATGTTTACTTGTGTAAATGACCATAGATCTTTTTTGATAAGAACTGAATCATTACCACATATACTTGTTGTGGTAGTATGATGTCCTTCCTCCCAGGAATCCAGTCTCTCTCTCAATCAATAGGTTCTAAGTCTGAAAACAGAGTTAAATTCAGAAATTGACAGAATTATGATTTTGGGAAGGGGGGTAACTGACCTTAGCTTCCCGATTATACATTCTTGATGTCTTTAGTTATATAAATTGAGAAATACTCTTGTTAGTAGACTGTTTATCTTGCTCCTAGGGACACCATGTTCTATTAACCAATTCTGTTGCTTTTTGCAGATCAGCAACACCTCCCCCAGTTGCCACACCTACCTTGCTGCTCATTACATTTTTGCCTACATTAATCTGGTTTCTTTTTCTTTGGAAACAGCACAACCACTGGAATATGCCTCAATTTCATTTATGAAGAAACTTTGAGAAATATATCATCAATTTTATCAAACCAGCTATGGATCCATTTAAATGCTTTGGCAAAATCAACTTTTCAGATAATGGTATTATTTCTTTCATTTGCTTTAAACCAACATTGCTCTTTTAACCTACTACTGATATGCAAATTTTATGTTAATTTTATTCGTGCCCTTAGATCTTCTACAGAGTTTAAATGTTTTATCGTTTGTTTTGTTCTTCAAAATGCTCATCTGTATCTATATAGATTTTTATTACAGGTGAGGGAATGCCCTCAGAATTAGGCATTGAGAGCACGTAATTTATTAATCACACAGAACTTGATCATCTTGGCCATTGTCCAAATTGCAATAATTTTCCTGATAGTTTGTAGGGACTTTAAAAAATTATAATTCCTTTTAACTGTTACCAGTTACTTTTGGAAATACATATCAATATTTCTACTTCATTGATAGATAGCTCCCATTTCTAAAACTTTTTGCTTTTTTAGCTTCCCAAGGGATTAAAATGTATGGGCAATAAGAAAATTTAAAAATTTCATAAAGACACCTACAAATTTAAATATATACATTTACAAAAATTGTGTATTAAAATACTCATCAATAATATCTAGCATAAACATCATTGCAAATAGTTGACACAAAACTGTGTAATTTACCAATTCTCTTTTTCTTCCCTAGAGTTATGAGGCATAACCTCTGGAAGCTCAGCCAACCCTTCAAAGTTCCAGTAACTGGAAGGTATGATATTGTACATCTTCCAATGACAAGATTTCTTTTGAATTAAGCTTTAGAACTAAGTGCCAGTGTTACCAGCTCAAAAGAACTAATTGTTAAATTTTCAGGAATTTGGCAAGCTGATGTTTGAACACTGCCGTTATTGAAAATTAACATATTAATTTACAATCAAATAAACTATACTAAAAACAAGGGTAATAAATACTCAAAATGTATCACTTTCCAATTATTTTATTACATTTCGTGTTATCTATGCTTTTATGTCTATTGTATCTGTATATGGGAATACTATACAACAGTGTGCTAATGCCTATCTCTTCTATCTCTACCTTCAGAAATATCACATTGATAGATTGAAATAAAACATGGTAGGAGTATTTATACCTCAGAAATTGGCAAACGCTACAAATCAGTTCTCTCTCTCTCTTTCTCTCTTTTTGGGTAGAAATCTAGCTGTTAAACATTTACTAACACACCACTGACTAAGCCCCTCCTCCACAAAGCTGCAGATTAGGAGCGAAGAAGAAATTTCATAATTTAGCTATAGGAGAAGATAAATAGAGATTGCCCAAGTATATATAGGTAAACAGAACTGGTTTTGTTCATCAACATACAAACCAAGGAAGAATTGATAAGTACCTGGTAGTGAAAAAGGAGAGGGCATCTGGACAGGGAAAGGCCACATATTATTAAATTATAGAAAGATGAAACTACAAAGAACCTAAGGGAACTTCTCGTTCAACACTTCAATTTAACAGATGAGAATACAGAAGTTTTCCTAGTTACTCAATGGTTGAGCCAAACCAGATTCTATCTTTAAATACTGCTAAGTAATACTGCTAGCTTTAAATACATAGAAGAAAGAAGTGTTCTTTCTTCTACGGTATGATTTATTCAGAAGGTCAGGTGTTCTTTTTTCCCTTCATCCATGTTTATGTACCCAAATTATCTTTGAAAAACATAAGCTGAAGTTAGAACAAATATATGATAAAATGATATTTATATTTTGCCAATTAATTCATGACTATTTCCAGAATCTTTATTATTTATATCATCAATATAGTATGTTTTTCACAGGTTTTTATTACAATTTCCTGTCCCAGAATAACAATTTATAAGGAACTATTGACTCTCTATTTAAATAATAAGATCTAAATTTGTTAAACACCTCTTATGTGCTAGGTCGAAGAATTTGGTGAGTATGTATCATTATACCTATTTTACAGAATAACCTAAAGCTCATAAAGTTTATGTAACTTTTCCAAGCTGACACAATTAGGTAGCAGCAGTTCTGGGTTTCAAAACCAGTTCTGCATCACTCCAAAGTCTGTTTTTGTTTTTCTTCTTCCCTCTCCCCTACTACACTACTTTATCTCTAAGACATATGTCTATAGAAAAAGCAATAAAAATTTTACCATAGTTCAATGAAATTTCCAGCTCATACTTGTGCCTTTTGGCATTTTAGATCACATCTAAGCAAAATTAAAATGTCAGTCATTTTCAAGGTTGCTCATCATGGTAGATATTTGTCATTGTCATGAACTATTTAACCCGGAGTAGGTCCACTACTGAACCTTAAAGCTATCTTCCAAAAGATAGATATCTTGGACTAAAATAAGGAAACCGGGGACAGGGTGAGAGGACATTTAAGGTAATGAAATATGAAGTCATTAGCACTCTAGCAAAGTAACAAGCAAACTGACAGCACAGAAGGAAAGAAAATTCTATTGTACTTTGGTACAGCAGGAAACTAAGATACTAGGGGCAATGCAGAAGGGCTGGCAAATTTGAAATAAATTAAAGGCAATAACCTTAAATATAGTGATAATAGGTCTGTGGGACTCGCTGCTGTAGGACATCTTTAAATCAAATAACAAAGTTGGACTACAGGGTGGATAATTTAATGACCAATAACTTTGCTGGTGTTTTGGCTGAAGAAGACACACAACATCTCATGGGCCTGACCTGATCAGCCCAAGGGCAAGGAGAATTTCATTTTCCAATGAACCAGATAAAGTATTCATCAGAGTAACTAGAGCTTGCTTTCTCATATTACTAGGACCCACTTGTGGATTCAATTCCCAGCTCAGGTGTTAAATATTGCTTTGGAATGGGTCCATAGGAAAGTGATAGAATGGTGTCAGTGTAAAAGATAACTTTAATTTCCTTCTCCAGTAGTGGGGGTAAATTGCATTTTACCATTCTAATACCCTCTTTTAGGTAATAAAATTTACTAAATAACTGGCTCAAGCATAAGATTTCAGCTTGTGATCTTAGGAGGAGGAAGAATACTAACCAATATGACTGTATTACACACTAAAAGCATGTAAACATACAGGCATATCGACACAATACCTGCTCATTGTTTTTCTTACTTGACGTATCTTGTGGATCCTTCCATCTTAGCACATAAAGATCCCCATTTTTAGACTTCTTAGTATTTCATTATGTAAATAAAATGTTCATATTATGAAAAACAGATAACTATAGGGATCTCCTCAGTGGAAATATAGGATATTTCATGTCCTTTTCTTTAGCTTTGATAACAAATATTATTACACATACATTTCTGTGCATATGTGCAAGTATATTAGTATAGTAAAGTCCTTTGAATGGAATTACTAGGTCAATGGGTATATCTATTTTCAGTATTGGTAGATGATACAAAATTGCCCAGCAAATTGGTTACACCAAATTGTGCTCCTACCAATAGAAATAGGATCACGTTTCTCAACCTCCAGACTAACTTTTCAATATGTGTTATTCTGAATATTGAAAGTTGAAGGTAATTATTTTTCTGTTTTGCTGATGTTTAATTGTGTTTGAGACTGAATGCCATCCCATATGTTTAAAGCCATTTCTTTTTCTGTGACCTCACCATTCAAGTTCTTTCATTTTTTCCTATTTGGTAAAGGCCTTTCTCTTATGGATTTGTAAGTGCTTTTTAAATATTTAGTATGTTAGCTCTTGCCTAGCCTTTCTAGTCATTAATTTTTATTTACGTATCTCCAAGATCTCTTAACAGGATTATATCCAATAAATTAAACCTCGCAATCTACTGAGATATTAAAGTTAAAAATAAACAATATTTGGATAACATGAGTCTTTTGCTCTTTACCATCTAATAGAGATGAGATGCAAGAATGCCAACGCCAAACATGGTGGATTAGAAGGATGAAATTAACCATACTGGGAGAGAGTAAATTTATTAGTTTATTCACTCAACCACAGATTCATTCAACAAACATTTCCTGAATGTTTACTGGGGTTCAGTCTTTTGGGAGGTATAGGGACAAAATCATTTTTATTTTAGCATATTTAACTTATTTCTAAGCATTTCTTAACCACAGAAAAGTTAATCAAGAAAAGTTTTACATCTTCAAGATTGCTATGCTTAATGACTGCTGCATTCTCAATGTGTCCATTAAGAATGCTCTGAGTTGCTGGCAATAACTCAAAATAACAGTAGGGATTTATTTTCCCTGAGGGAGACTTTCACATAAAGTCCAGAGATAGGTAGTACAGGGCTGGTATGGTGGGTTTTGAGTTATGGAGGCTCCTTCTGTCTTTCTGCTTTGCAGTCCTATGCATGGCTTCCATTTTCAATTCTCTTTGTTGTCATAACATTGCTGCTAGGTCTCCAGCCATCATATCTGTGTTCCAGGCAGCAAGCAGGAGGAAGCAGGTATGAGGAAAGGATCGCCCACTTTCCAAGGAAGTCAAATCCTTTTAAAGAGCTTTTCTGAACATTCCACCCAATGGTTCCCATTTAAATCTCACTGGATGCGTTAATGGACTTGATTATGGTAATCATTTCGACAATGTATATATATTTCAAATTATCACATTGTACACCTTAAACATATAAAATTTTATTCATCAATTATACCTCAATAAAGTTGGAAAAAATAAATCTCACTGGCCTCTTTATTGGCAAAGAAACTTAGAAAAATGGGTTGTTAATGTTGATGTTATTGTTTTTACTGTTTTTGCTTTTTCTTAACCTAAGCACGTTCACAGTAAAGAGAAAGAAGAGAGTGGAAATTAAGCAGCCAACTCTGCCACACCGTAGATTGCTTAATCCTTTAGAGGGCGATCTTCCAGTTTCCCTCTTCTTCAAAGCACAGGCAAGAAAGAAGAGGTACACCCGCCTCCACCTTTGATGCCTATGCTGAGGCTGCCATGCAGCAAAGACCCACCAAATGAAGCCAGCACCTTTGGGGCATCATGTTCCTCAGCATTTTCGTATCTCATCTCTTATGTCTCTTTATCCTTCCTCCCATTCCTCACACAAAATAAGACACTGGGTTCAAGCTATTTTTCTTCTTTTCTTTTTCTGATAACCACAAAAGTTTAGATCTTTATTAAAGTACTTTTCTGTCTCCCTTTCTCCAGGCTTCAATTCCCTTCTTTCTAGTTACTAAAGCCAGACCAGTTTTCTAAAACATCATTTTAAGCGGCCTTCCTTTCAAAAAGCCCTCACTGACTTCGTAAGTCCTATTAAAAAGAACAAGCAATAAGGCTTATTCTGGCACCTAAGACTCTCCACAATCTAGTCTGTCTGGTTTTGCCAATATGATCCTCTAAAAGTGGCTAGTTCATCCTCGCTGTGTCTCTCTCCTCATGCAGTTCCCCTTCCTCTCCTTGCCAAATCCTCTGGAGGCTAGTTCAAGTTCCTCTTGCTAAATAAAGAAAGACTGATGTCAGGGAGCCACCCCCATGTCATCTTTTCCACAGTAGAAGTGAGTGCTTCTGTCCCTGGACACTTATCTGCAGCACACATTGTCATATTCTGGTCTCCAGCCATCTTTTCCAGGTTTGCATTCATTGTTTGCATTGTTTACATCTTACACAGTATTTATGCCCACTCTCTGAAGAAGCTCTAGTCAGCTTTTTGAACACATAGTAGGCTCTCAAACATATCTGTTGGTTGAACCTAATTTGTTTTCCTCCTATATATTTCTTTTGCGGTCAGAAGTCCCCCTTCTCATTATGCCTGCCTCTCAATTTCTAACCAAAATTGTATCTGGGCCCAAACTCCCAATCTGATGTTCCACAGAGCCAGAATGCATCTCCCACGGAGGTCAAGGCATTCCACAGTTGGCTGACTATTAGCATAAGGCCTGGGATGGATCTGAATTATCAGCTCCTTTTTTAACTGGCTGATTTCCACTGGGTTTTATTTTCTGTTTGCTTGTTAATAGAAATGCCCACAGGCAGTGGCCCCAGATAAAAAGCATGGGCCTAATAGAATCTAAAGGTTCATGTTTAATTTTAAAATCAGGCTCCCTTTAGATTCCCAGCACTGCCAAAATTCATCTGAAAAGCAGAAAATGTCATTTTCCTTCCACCTTCAAAAGCAGCTGAACAAAATTTAAATACATCTGGTTATAACAAACAAACTAGAAAGTGCACCGCAACTGGGACAAGCTTGCACCCAGATCCAATTTTATGACTGAGTTAGAAGGCCCTTGAAAAATGGGGCTCCTGGTGCAAACCCTCCTGGGGCATTAACTAGAGAGTTTTTGGCAAGGAAGACTGAAGTAATAAATATGAGTGACATTTTCCCAAAGCAGGTTAAATACCCCAATAGAAACCCAGAAGAAATTATACTTAAAGGTTCTCCTAAGGCAGCTTGAGTAGATTTGATACCTCTTCTTTGCATGTGAGTTCCCTGCGTGACAAATCACCTGATACAATTTGTGGGATGAATTAAATACTTTTATGAGTGTTAATGCCACAGCTTTGGGTGCTAAATCAATGTGACGATAATGATAGAATTTTGTTTATTTCCTTGTTTGTTTAAACTTTCCTTTTTAAAATGTAATTTAAGATTATTTGAAGGAAATTTCCTCACTGGCCATTCCCATCCTTATGACTACAACTTGTTAATAGCTAATGAGACAATGATCTATGCTATTTTCAGGTAAATGCTTGAGCAAGGCACGTCCACTGTTGGGTTGGATTGTTGTTCCTGGGGCAATGGGATGGGTTGAGTTTACCTTTTTGACCTTTCAGAAGATTCACTATCACTTGACCCTTATTTCAGAGTACACTAGACAGGCTGAGAGGATAAGTAAGGCTTTTCACAGAGAAAATATTCACTTATTTGGTCACAAATAATTTCTACCATATATACATTGGTGTGGAAAACTTATTAAAGGTAAACTGTGAACTTGAAACTCTACCTGTCCAAGATTGAGTTATGGTATAAAACAGTGGTGAAAGATGAATTTTGGAGCCAGTTTGTGTTAAATTCTAAGCTCTACTGTTTTCTAGCTTCATGACCTTGGGCAAGTAACTCTTTGTGTCTTAGTTTCTTCAACCATAAAATGGACTTAAAATAATGCCTGGGTCATATTATTTTCTTTTCCTGTTTCCCAATCAAACCTTCTACTGCAGATCAGTGAGGTCTATTCTCGGACCTCCCAAGCGTCCACATTTGGAACACACGTATTTTGGGCTGTAAGCCTCTGTTTATGCTGTTTTCCTGATCAGGAACGTCTTCCTCTTGCCCTCCCATCCCTTATTTAAAATTCTTATGTTTTAGGATTAGGTCTTTTAATTGACTTTTTTTCCCTGGCACTTTCCACTACGTCTTGACTTCTTTTTTGAATGTCTCCTTACTACTTGTGGTTGCTTTACCTTTTTGGCCACATGTCATTTATTATGTTCATGCACTGTGGTGAATATTTATCAAATAATACTGTTAGAGCAAGGTACCTGATTTTTTATTTTATGCTATACCTTCGTCAGTACCTACTAACATTTGTCTGAGCTTTAATCAAATCTTGTGAAGAAGTTTTCCATGGTCATTCAAAAGTATTCAGGATGTAGTGTTGTTGCCTGAGACCAAAGATACTATTTGGCAAAAACATCAGAAGCCCTCTCTTTATACGGTAATGAATATGAGAAATGGTCTGAGGGCAAGTATTTTAGAGATTACTTATTCAAATTTTGTTCTATCTCATAGAGAAAGCTAGAGTATCTACTGTGTGCTATTCTGTGTGGGTTCTATAGCATTTGAGCTTTTCTATCCTCCCCACAACAGTTTGGCATCCATAGTTGGCAGAATGGTTCTCTTAGCTTCATTTCAACGACTAGCTGGAGGCTATTGACCTGAATCAGTCTCGTCAGTCCATTTATGAGACCAATCCATGTTTCAGTTCTCCACCTTATGTTGGATGGAATTCCCTTAGATGACCTTGTGCTGATCCATTTCTTCCATGACAATCCCATACTTGTAAGCTTTGATCTACCCTGTGTTCTTTGACTGGACACTTTGTATTTCTATGCTCGTTCATTGCACTTGATCAATATTCCTTGGCTTCCTACTGAGTATGATTCTTTTCCTCCTGATAATTCCTCCATTTTCCTGAAATTCTTTCACTCCTCCAACTCAGTCCCCTTTGTTGTATGGCCGTCTCCACATGGCTAAGAGTTCTGTCCCTCTCCTACAGCTAAAGTTATTTAGCACAGTTCCATGAATATCTTGAACACTCATTATGTCCTTGGTGAGAAAATAAATGCAAGAAATTCTCAGTTGCTGGACATTCTATTGACAGAAACCATTTATTAAATGGCACTTTGCACTCCTCTAGAAAATTATATTTAAAGTTCTTATTGATATTTCAGCACTGAAATAGCAATATACGCATTTGGAATCTATAAAAAGAAGCCATTATTTCCAGAATAATTTTAATTATAGTCACTGTATATTAATTCTCAGTAAATTGTTCCATGTATGTACTATATGACAAACATCTTAATCTATATTTGTAGCTTACCTTAGATGTTTTGAGTCTCAAAACTCTCTACATTACTTTAAAAAACACATTTATAAAATAAGGTAAGTATAGATCATGAGGAGGAAAAGTTAAATCATGGAATTCATTGAAATTCTAAAAGATGCTATCCTCGAATTTTACACGGTATATTTCCGTTATCATAGGCCTATGTTAACATGCCCTTAGTGTTTTCACATAATGTCCAAATCAGGGGAAAAAATCTTAAAGGGAAATAACGGGAGTGGTTAAGTTAATGAATACCAGGATGCACATAGCTTTTTTGTGGTTTTATTAGTCTGTTTAGATGACCTTGGTTGAATCATGTTTCCTCTGTAACTTTCAGTGTCCTAATCATCTTCATTCTTCACATTCCCTCACATTCCCTCTTCATTTCGGTTTCCTCTTCTTCTCTCCTTTTATTTCTTAAATGAAAGATGCATCCATAGCACTTATGTAAAGATAAGAGCTTTGAAGTTCAACACAACAGTTGTTTCATGTAAACAAAAAATGTGAACAACTATAAGGACACTTGAGTAACAAATAGAGTGACAAAAAACATAAATAAATTAGGCTAAATAGTATGATTTTTGGAATGATAGCAAAGAGAAAATTTTATTCTGGCTACAGAAAGGGTTTGTTCCTTTGTGAGAATTTAAAATAGGAGAAGCAAGGGGAAGAATGTCTGCATGTATTCAAATCAAGAAACAAAGGGAGGTAAGATTTTGGAGTCAAGTCCCCTATTTAAAAGTTAATTGGCAGTGAGTCATCCTGCACAGTCACAATGAGCCTTTGTACTTACCAAGTGGCTTTTGTACAAAGATCTCACAAGGCAAACAGCTGCAAAGAATGCCCATTCTCATTTCAGATGGATGACAACTAAATCAGAAAGAAGAGGACAGAATAGAGGTAGATTTCCAATACTTCTTTATTGCCTCAGTAACTTTTTTTTACATTAAAAAGATAGAGTGTATTTTACGTATCATTAAATGAACAGATTTAAAAGTGCACAATTCAATGACTTTTGAAAAATGATTGCATCCGTATAATCCTGACCCCAAGCAAGAGATAGAATATTTTTTCATGCCCAGAAAGTTCTCTTGACTGGAAAGTCAATCTACACTCCCCTTCCCAAGAGGCAACCACTACTCAGATTCTTCCTTTCATCATAGATTCGTGTAGTCTGTTCTATAATTTCATATATATTAAATCATACATTATGTACATTCATGTTTCTGGCTTTTTCATTTATCATAATATTTTTTAATAATCTTTTTTTTAGAACAGTGTTAGATTTAAAGAAACAGTGTTAAGATAATACAGAGAATTCCTATGTTTCTCACACTCAGTTTCCTCTGTTATTAACATCTCATATTACTATGGTGAATTCCTTATGATTAGAGAACCAATACTGATACATTATTATTAAGTAAAGTCCATCCTTTATTCAGATTTCCTTTGTTTTTACCTAATGTCCTTTTGCTGTTGTAGGATCCTATCCATTAACTTTAGTCATCATGTCTTGTTAGGCTTCTTCTTTATGACAGTTTCTCAGACTTGTCTTGTTTTTGATGACCTTGACATTTTTGAAAGTTAGTGGTAAGACATTTTACAGAATGTTCCTCAACTGGAATTTGTCTGATCTTTTCCTCATAATTAGACTAGAGTTATGAGTTTTGGGGAGGAAGACCACAGAGGTAAAGTACCATTTTCATGATATCATATCAAGGGTACAAACTATCAAATGGTTTATTGTTGATGTTGACCTTGATCCCCTGTCTCAGGTGACGTTTGTTAGGTTTCTCCACCATCATGTTACCCTTTCTCCCCCTTCAGCATAACAATGTGGAGTTCATTCATTTTGTTGCTCATACCAGTAGTTTGTTCCTTTGTATTGCAGAGCAGTATTCCATTATGTGATTATACTATGATTTATTTAGCCATTCTATGGTCAATGAATATTTGTGTTTTTCCAATTTGGAGCGATTATCAATAAGGCTGCTATGAACATTCTTGTACATATTTTTTTGTGTACATGTATTTTTATTTCTCTTGGGTAAATGACTACGAGTGATAGGGTTGGATCATAGACTTAATGCATATCTAACTTCATAGGAAAATGCCTGACCAAGTCCAAAAATGGTCATACCATTTTATGCTCTTCATCAGCCAAATTTGAAAGTTTCAATTGTTTCACTTCTTCACTCTTAGTATTATGAGCCATTTTAATTTTAGCTGTTGTAGTAGATATATAGTGGTATTTAATTGTGGTTTCATTTTTATTTCTTCTACGACTAATGTCATTGAGAATCTTTTTATGTACTATTGGACATTTATATTTCTTCTGTTTTAACTGCTTAATTACCATGAAACTGCTTTTTCTCCTCTGCACTGGATTTCATTGACATTCATGTCAAAAGTCACTTGATTGTCTAACAATGGATCAATTTCTGTACTCTTTACTTTATTCCACTGATTTATTTGAGTATCAAGCCAATACCACGCTGTCCTGATTACGTTGCCTTCCAATAAGTCCTTAAATCAGGTAATATAAATTCTTCATATTTGTTCTTTTTTTAAAGATTGTTTTCATTTTTATCATTTCTTCCCATTTCCATATATGTTTTAGGATTTACTTGCTAATTTCTACAAAAAGTGTGCTAAAACTTTGCTTGGAATTTCATTGAATCTATGAACGAATTTGGTAAGAATCAGTTTTATAAATATATTGAATCTACAAAACAATAATAGGATATACCTCTCCATTTGTTTAAGTATTATTTACTTTCTTTCAGGAATGATTTGTAGTTTTTATTGTATAGGTTGTACTTATATTTTATTTAAATAAGTCTTAAGGTTTTAAAGTTTTTTGTAGTTTTTTCAAAAATCATTTTCTTGTTTTTGCTCCTAATATATAGAAATACAATTGAGTTTTGTATATTACTCTTTCTTCCTGAAACATGGTTAGATTGGTAGAATCTTTATGATTTTTAAACAAAATAATCATCATCTCTGTTGAAAGATAGTTTTACTTCTTATAGTCCCCCTCCCCCTTATTTTACTAATTGGGACCTCCACCATAATGTCAAATAGAGGTAAAAAAAAAGGGGGTATCTTTGTCTTTTTCCAAATACTAGGGAAAATGTATACAATTTTTCACTATTTAGTGTGATGCTATATTGTAAGCTATTTGTAAATGATCTTGATCAGATTGTTGAATTTTCTTCTATTCCTAGCTTGCTAAGAATTGTCATCATAAATGTGTTAAGTTTTGCCAAATACTTTTCTGCATATATTGAGATGATCATATAAATTTGCTCATTTATTTTGTTAATGTGTTGGATTACATCAAGTGATTTTCAAGTATTAAACCAACTGTGAAAATTTGAGAAATTTTACCTGATCATGAGTTACTCTCTTTATATGTTATTTCATTCCATTTTCTAATATTTGAAAAAAAATGCTTATATGTTATTTTTGGTATGTATTTTTCTTGTAATGTTTTTGTCTGATTATGGTTTTGAGGTTGTGTTGGCCTCAAAAAAAAATTAGTAGAAAAATTTCTTGTTCTTCTTTTTCTCTTTCCTTCTTAGATATATGTTCAATTTCAACAGACAAGCCATGTGTTCCTGGTTTTTCTTTATGGAAAAGTTTTTTTTATGATTTCAATTCCTTTAATACATAAAGGGCTATTTAGATTTTCTATTTCTTCCTTGAGTCTGTTTGATAATTTGTTTCTTTTAAGCAATTAATCCATTTCTTCTAAGTTATAGAATTTATTGGTATAAAATTAACTATAAATTCCATCATTATACTTTTAATGTCTATAGAATCTTTAGTGATAAGTATCTGTTCTTTCATTCCTAATATTGCTCATTTATGTTTTCCCTCTTTGTTTTCTAAGCAATCTCCATAGGTAGTATATTTTTATTCATTTCTATATTGTATTTGTCTGTTTGTTTTCTATGTCATTGATTTCTGTTTTCTTCTAGTTAGTCTTTGTCTTCTACTTTCTCTGGATTTAGTTTGGTCTACTTTTTCTAGCTTCTTAATGTAGATTACATTATTGATTTCAATCCTTTATTCTTTTCTAAGAAATCCTTTATTCTTTCCTATAATTCTTTTTGTGAAGTTGAACTCATTAAAAGAAAAATTTCCGTAAAGAAAAACTAGGACGACAATGGCTTGTCTGTTGAAATTAATATATATCTAAGAAGGAAATATTATGACTTTTACACCCAGTCTTTCAGAAAAGAGGAAGAGGAAATTTTTTCCTACTAATTTGGAGATACAGATATTATTCTAAACACTGTTTTAACTGCATCACACAAACTTTGGTATTTTGTTTTCATTTATTTTATTATTATTATTTCAAAATATTTTATAATTTCTTTTTTAACTTAGACCTTTTTCAAATTTTCAAACATTAGGGATTCTCTAAGCATTTTTAAAAATTATTTCTAACATATTTATGTTCTGATCAGAACACAATTTGTATTTTTTAAATTTTTGATATTCATTCTTTTGACCAAGAATATAGTCTTTCTTGCAGAAAACTCCATGTATAGTTGAAAATGCTGCTTTTTGCTTTTTTTTTGGCTGTAGTTTCTAACAATCTCCACTTAAGTCAAGTTGGTTAGTAGTGTTTTTCAAGTCTTCTATATTCTTACTGATTTCATCCATTTTTCTACCAGTTACTGAGAGAAGAATGTTAAAATCTCCAAGTATAATTATGTGATTTTGTATTTCTCTTTTCAGTTATTTTTTTGATTCATTTAATTTGAAATTTTGTGATTAGATGCATAGACACTTAGGATTGTTATGTTAGCTTGATTAATTGATGCTTTTATGGTTATACATCTTTCTTACTGGACATTTTCCTTGTCTTGAAGATGATTTTATTATTTACTAATGGATACTCTTCTAGCTTTCTTGTGACTATGATTTTCATGGTATATCTTGCTCCATATTTTTACTTTTAAGCTAACTGTGTTTTTAAATTTAAAACATATCTTCTGAAAATAACATACATTTCAGTCTTACTTTTTTATCCAGTTTGAAAATCTCTTTCATTTGATTTTTAGTTTAATATTTTTAAATGTAATTATTAATATGACTTTATTTGTCCATCATCTTGCTATTGGTTTTCTTTTTGTTTCATCATATCTATACGTTTTTAGTTAATTTTATGCACTATGACTATTTCATGTCCCAAAGATAGGAAACCTGTAATGAATCCTGGTTTTTTTACTTAATCAAAACTGTCTTCCAAAAACATAATTAATTTTACAGATGAATAAACTGAGGAAATTGGTTTAACGACTTATCAATGACATCACATAGTTATTTTGACTGTCTCTTAACTTTATTTTAACCAGTAGTTTACCCAAAAAATTCCATGAGTGGAATTCCACAGATGTTGTCAAATCACACTAATTTTCCTTGTGTCCCTGGTTTTAGTTTATTTAAGAATATCATAAATACCTACAATTTTTATTTATCGCTTTTACTAAGTAAAGCTGGAATAGAATAAATAAAAAAAGAGTTGATATAGACAACATAGGTGCTTTGTAAAAAGATTAGTGTTTTTTTCAAAAATATTCAAACTATGTGGCAGTCATCCTATTATATTCTTTCCCACTAAGGGACAATTCATTCAGGGTATTTCTATATCAAAGATATTTTGAAATAATTAATTGATATCTACATATTAGAAATATTTATACAAGTTAATAAATGCAATTTTTTCTGAAATAGATTATAAAAATCATTGGTATTAAGATTTTTTTAATAATTAGAAGGAGATCTAATTTAAAGATTTTAACATTTGTTTCTCTGTGAGATTTAACAGATCTTTGTTTCTTTCAAATTTTGAGGTATGGAATACTCTTTCTTTTGCTATCCTACAAAATGACATTCATAATTTTTTTGTCACTGTACACCTTGTAAAAGCAATGTTTATATAAGCCAGTATTTTATAATTCCATTTTTATGACAATTAAGAGGCCTGTTTGCAAGGTGATACAATTTAGAATATGAGGATATCAGATAGCATGATGTGTCTCAAATAATCCAGCCAATAAGTCAAACTTTTATGAAATCTGATTGCTATTGAAAGCCATATAAACATGTCTGCCATCTCATATTATTGTCATGTGCTATGTGTCTTGTACTTTAAGAAGAGTATCTTATTTTGAGTCAAGAACTTTTGTGTAAGTTGTTTATTTAGGAGATGACCCAGGAAGTAGGAGTGAGGGATCAGGGACTATTAATTAAGGAAAGTGGGAAAGCCAATCTAAATGTGTGCCTTTGAGATGACTACTATGGAGCACAGGGGCTGGGACCACCTGTAAAACGTGTAGAAGTCACCCAAACTTTTGCTTCCTGAAAGATGGGAGGTGAGAACTTTTATATACTTACTGGTTGAGGACTACCCTGAGAGAAATATCCTTGCACTTCCTGGCTACACTAGTGCACAGAACAAGTGGGCTCAATATCATAGGGTAGACCTGAAGGCAGAGAGCTCCCTGGTGTCTAAATATTTATAGCAGGATGTGAGTTTAAGCTGGCACAGCTGCAATTGAAATCGGAGGGGCAGTAGCATATCTAATTCTAGGTCAACATAAAATTTTGATTCAAAAGCTTGGAAAAAGAAATTAATTGTTAAAAAATAAATAAAGATAAAGGTTTAAGAAAACCAATATTAGGTTACCCTAAACTAGTAAAATTAGAAAGGTTGTACAAGAATCTGAGACTAGACTAAGAAAGAAAACCTTCCTGGGAAAGGATTTGTTCCTAAGGAGGAGAAATTGTACCTTGGGCTGTGAGGAAATTCACCCTGTACCAGGACTAGTTGAACTTAGTAAATTCAAATTTTGGAAAAGCAACAGGAAGCTTAGGAGGTGAGAATCTGGTATGGGATCAGTATGAACAGTTAAAAAAAAAAAAAGATAAGCAAGAAAAAGAAAAACATACAATGGTAAGGAAACTCTGAAGAACTCAGAGGAAAACAGTCAAGATCTCTATCATATGAGTTTTGACATCTCAAAGAGAAAAGCAAATAGTTTGGAAATGTAATGAAGAGTCACTGGGACAGAAAAAGATGACTAAAAACAGGAGAGAACTAAGGTAGTCCGTTCCAGAGCAAAGCTAAATAAGAGTGTGTTTGTTATTAAAATTAGGTGCTGTTTGCAAATATATACCAAAGTGTGGTATATAGATTTCAATTAATCATGATAACACTGATTTCATCATATAGATTTGAGATGTTGGAAAGCATTTAGATATATCATGGCATTTTTCATTGTTAATAATACAAAAGTATGCTATAAATCTCTTGCATAATTCATAAGATATTTATGAATGTTATGATATTTAGAATATACAATACATTGACCACGTCATTAATGACCAATGCTATACATACATACACAGCTATGCACTTTGTGTTACACTAAATTTAAATGTTGTTTAGTTTAGAGACCAAGAAGCTAAAATAGCTTAAATTCTCTTTGGAACTAAACATTTCCTAAAATATATACAAATAATTTAGTTATTAAATTTTAAAAGATAATGTTCACCATTACACTGAACTATGAAGCAATGTCCAATATTGATGATAAAACATGCAAGTTGTAAATAGATGTGATTTTATTTTTTGTATGTGAGTGGAATTTGTAAATTAAAGCTTCCACAATGAAAGTGGTCTTAATTTCTTGTTAGATCACCGTTAAGCATTGACTATATGAACCAGTCTTTTGACTATGGTTGGACATTAACTGAATATTGAGTATGAATCCTAACGTTGACACTGTGAACACACATACTTCGTTTGCTTATGGTTTGAGTCACAGCCACTTGTCCATACACATTGCAACTTTATGCATGCTGAATACATTCTCAGGTAAATATTTTAACCAGAAAACGTTCATATAATGAAGTATACCTCTCTGACTCTAAACACAAAAAAAATTTTAATAGAGGAAAAATATGGTATCCTTGGGTAATTTAGCTGTTCCTTTGTCCTGATTTCCGGTGAGTGCTGGAAATCACTGGAAAAACTCAGAAAAATGAGCAGTTCTCAATTTAACCCTTATGGAAGGTAAACCATTGTAACATTTCACTGCCCTCTACAGGTTGCAAATATAAGTTGTTTGGGTGGAACTTACTTTCTCGTATATATTTTAAAAACGAAACTCTTAAGCAAGGATCCAGAATTTAAAACAACAGTAGCACAGCAAAGGAGGGTGGGGGAAGATGCAAATTGAGTTTTCTGTAAAATTAATGAATTTGTGAAGACATACAGTACCCAGCAAGATTTCCCCAAACTGAAAATAAACAACAATAAAAATGCTACAGTATGATAAGGTGGCAATAACACATGAGAGCTTTTATGAAACGTTCAAATGAGAAAAAAAAAGAGAGAGAGAAAAGAACAGGAGAAATGGAGGGAAAATGTTATTGAAATGAGTGAGTGTTATTGTTTGATCTCATTTTTTCTTTTTGTTTGTTTAATTTCACTTGATTGCCAAAATGAAAATTGCCTGCAAAATGATGGATTAATTAGAAGCATATGCAACTGTTTTTTTCTTAAAAAAAAAGAGTTTTATCCTTATAAGATCCCCTCCAAAGCCGTCACTTTGCATCGTAGCAGGTTTTGAAAGTCATTTACATAATAGCTAACAAAAATGTACTCAGCAAACACCAGGCTTTCTAAACATACGAGATAATTATGTTGGAAGAATGATATTCCATTGCCATCTCCATTTTCAAGATACATTTATTCTCCCCGTACACAACATAGAACAACCAAACACATATTAACATATATCGCGTAGGTGTGCGCCATTACAGTGACAAGGTACAGGGAGCTGGGGCTGATGTGGGCTATGGCAGAGCAAAAACCAGGAAGGAAAGAAATACTGCATTCTATTCCTGGCATATATGTACCACCTGAATGGTATTTTTCATTATCTCCTGCACTGGGATCATTCTATTATTCCACTGGGAAGTCATAGCAGAAGAGATATAATTATCAGCAGAGTAATGGGGATGCTCTTGCTAATGGCCAGCTATTCAAATATCTCAATATAATCGTCTTGCCCAATCTCTCCCCATTGCATACTCTTCTGGAGAAACTCATCATTTTTTCCACTTACTCCAGCATAATGAATTCATTTTGCATTTTCTTTGTGAGAAATTAAGAGGAATCGCAATATAATGTGTTGACATTTGAAATTCTGCACAGAAAAGTTTAGGCTGGCAATTTAGTTTAATCGCAAGCTAGCAGAGAGAGGCTGCTTATTAAATTAGTTCCCTGTGTACAGAATGTGTATTTTCTTTGTAAATCTTTGCCTTTGTACCTGAGTTTGAATTTTTTTCCTTCTTTATAAGTTTCAGTTTTCTCAAAAGAAAAAATAATGTGTCCCAAACTGAAGTACTGTGTTCTTTGAGGTTTTCTTTTAAAGTCAAAAGTTTTGCACCAAAGATGAGCATTGAGTGTGAGGCTCTTGGGAAAATTGAAAAAATAAAATAAGTGAAAAGTTGCCTTTAAGAAAGGCCATCAAAGTGTGTTTTCATTTTCTGTGACATTAAACCACTCATTTTGGCCACTCTCAGGAAAGATTCTTTCTCCTTATTAGATTGAAGATATTCTTTCTGTGTATTTACTCAAATCTAAGTTTGAGTAACCATTTCCATATTTTCTGCCTCTTATTTTTCTTTTTAGAGTTTCAACTCATTTTCTCTAATAAGACTTGTAAACTGCTAATAAAACAGCCTTTCCACTTTCTCTAGGGAATGCCAGATATCTGGACAGGTGATAACACAAACAAGTTATAAAAATCTACTATTGGAATCATTGAATTGGAAGATAGTTCAGCTTTCCTCTCATCCCATCCTAGAAGCTCAGCTATTATTCTAACATTTGTGGGGTGGCAGGCAAGATTAGGTGTGAAACCTATGTCATCAGTTGATGGGGAGCAAGAAGATGAAGAAAGGGGTGCCTCATTTTGATTACTTTCCAATCATGTCTCACAGTCTTGCTTTGATTTGCTTCTTCTAAAGTATTTTCATATCCGACCAAATATTGGGTTAACATAGCACCCTAAAATTTTTTGCAGAAGACACACCTTTTGGAAAATATATTCGTAGGGAGTAACCATTCCTCTAATTTTCTCCAGTCCTTTCTGAACAGAACACAGATTAGAACTGCTGCTTCCCTCCCTGAGCTCATCTGAGGCTGCTGGGAAGGGGTATAAGGAAAAGACACCATGGCCTCCACTTCAGCAAGGGCAATAAAAGTCAACCTTAGAAACTAACATGCAACCAACAGAATTACACTGGAGTCTGTGAGAGCCAAAATTCCACCACACGCTCTGGATCTGCCACCATCCAATACACCCCTACTCTTCATCTTATGGAAGATACCTGGATTCCCTCCACTTCTTACACTACCTTTGACTGCTAAGTTTATACCTAGCCACTCCAAGTTCTTCTTTAAAATTGGTCTGAAATGTTACACTCTCATTTCAATTACAATACTCTTCCAATCTTTTTACATTAATTTTCCTTTGAATGTCATTCTTCTTTTCTTCTCACTCTGCATATTATCATCAATAATAAAATCTACTGCTATTATTTCACCTGTCAAATAGTTCTACCGCCATAACTATTATGATATGGGACTTGTCACTTTGTTTGGAAGATGGTCTTTTGGTCTAAAAAGTGAAGTTTTCTTTAAGAAAGATGGTTATATCTTTTATAATAAACACCTTACATAAAAGGATAGTGACTCAGTTTATGTTTGGATATCTTCCATAAGCTCTGGGGAACTGAAGAGAAAGTGAAAGGAAGCCCACCACAACCCCCAAGGTGGGACAGTGAAATTGCTCTATAGGTGTGTTATTAAACTGGTTGTGATGCACTGGGGTTTTCAAATTCCAATCCATAACCTATTTTCGTTACTCACAGAGAAGCTAAAGGAAGCAGGGGATATATGAGTGACTGCAAATGTATATGTTTAAAAGCATGCTAATCAAAAAAGAAGCTCTGGTTAATAGTCTGAAAGACAGGATGTTATTATAGCAAGAACACTTGATCACAAGTCAGCAGCCTGAGTTCTAGTCTTAAATCAGTCTTTGCTAACTAGCTATGCGACCTTGGGGCTATGAATCATACAGCCTCCAATTCACCCATAAAATGATTTTGTACAATACCACTTTCAATTTGAAGCAACTCTAATTACATTATTTGGACTTAAAGTATGTTTCTGAAAACCGGGCTATTAATGGGCAGTATACATAAATGATTATCCATAACAGTTTCATTTTAAATGACACGATTTAAAGAAGTTTCTGATACCACATAATGAGGAGATGATATGACTACTTAGGAAGAGGTTCAGTGAAGAAATATGGCAAATGGGATCAAGCAATCCATCATTAGGGATTTATTGAATGTCTACTGCCTTAAACATTATAAAAGATAAAAAACATTTAAAAATATTTGAAATGGGTCTCTTTCTTTAGCAGCTTCCTCTTTAGGGGGAGGGTGACTTATAACTCTTTATAAAACTATGGAACAATGGACTGGCAAACAGTATAGTTCTTTGAAGAAGGACAATAGAATTTCAGATAATGACATACATGAAGCAGTCTTTTGGGAACAATTGGGGTCTGATAAAAGTTTCAGAATGATAGATGGTACTAAAATGAATATAAAACAGGGGAATGTTCAATTGAGCCAGGAAAGAGAAGTAGAGCACTCTATTCTAGACTTTACTGAGAGGTTATAGGTAGGTTCTCTACTGCTGTATTCAGTGATAATGGATATGTGAAGAACAAGTCCTAGACACAACTGGGAATTTTAAATGGTTCCAACATATTTTGGAAGAAGCGATGACAATAAATACCAAAATCCTTAAATTTATAGTTTGCCAAAACAGAGGATCTGTTAGGACATCCAAACCAATAAGCTTTCTTTTCCTAAAGACTTTACTATGGAGCTGCTCTTTGGTCTGACATAGAATATACTTCCTTTTATTTACAGATATGGGAGCCTGACCAGGGCAATTATAGAGAAATATAGAGATTGTTCTTAACATGCAGTTTCTTACAACTTCCCAGTTGCACTATAATAATTTCATTATGTATTCAATGTTACCAACTTTTTTCCTATTATGAAAACATGGGTTGATGTTATTTTAAATAGGTGTTGTTGGAAAAAAAATAATAAAATGTTCTATCCAAATCTTTAAACTTTTTGTTTAACAAAATTAAATAGGTGCATAAACCATGTTTGGTTCTATGGGAGAAAGCAGGATGGAGTTTCCAAAGAATTTTCTGTGCTCTTTTAGGATTCTCAGGAAATAATTTACAGCAGTTGTCTTCAAACATTTTCACTCATGTACCAGTACAAGACTTTTTGACAAACTACTTTCTCACAAACTTTTAAGTTGACACTAAAAATTTTCATCATAAGCTTATACTTATGATACAGGTACAAAATAAATGCATTATAAATGTTGACATTTAATTACAAATTGTTAAATCTTTCTATCTCATGGAATCTAAATACTATGATTTGAAAGGTGCCATCATAATGAAAACAGTAGCTGACTTGATTTTCCTTTGCAATATTAACATTTTCCGTTTCTTTTTTTGCTATGAACTTATATTTCCATTCTACATCCTCCACAGAATTTTATCCCTTAATATATTTTTATGCTTGAAAGTATTTTATTGATTATCCTATCATCTTTCTCTGCAACAAAATTATGCATGTAAAATGTAATATAATATTTTATTTCTCTGACTATGAAACTCTAAGTATTAAAAATTTCTTCTCAATTGAGTTATTATTATAATTATCACTAATATACAATTAATCAAAATAATATAAATAGGTCACAAATTTTGATATATAATATTAAACATAAACTGCAAAAGTTCATTGGAAATGCATCTCTTAATGAGATAGATGGATCTGGGTTTTTTTTCCCCATTAGTTTATGAATTCATGGAGGAATATTACTCATTACTACCATGAGATAGTGCTTGTCATCAATTTCCTTTATCATTATCTTTATAAACTGTGTAAGTATCATTTAACCTAATAGGCATCCTAAGCGTACATATATACTTATATGTATAGAACAATCAATTGCAAAACAATAAGCTCAATTATAACCATCCTTTTGTTAGAAAAAATTTAACTTTATTTTTAAACCTAAATAAAAGAATTCATAAAAATCTCAACCTCACAACATTTCACTCTGAATTTTCATTGAGATAGATAAATTAAGTGGATGACAGGTAGATAGACAGATAGATAGATAGATAGATAGATAGATAGATAGATAGATAATTAGATGGATAGAAGATAAAATCATAAAGTCTTGACATCATTTTTGATCTGGATGAAATAAGATACCATTGCACTTAATTTTTCTTCACTTAAGTTCTCTTTGCTTTGCTCTCATATGACCCTCCTTTAGAAGCATTGTGCTCTTTTGGAGTAGTTTGCAAATGGAGGAGTCAAAGTCATTAAATGAAATTGTCATCACACGCCCATCCTACAATATATGAGAATTTAGAATATCTCAACTTAATCCGAAATATCACCATTTCCGATCCCACATTCTGTTCTTAACAGAAATATGTACAAGATAAGGACAACAAGAAAAGTCTATTCTTTTCCTTTAGGGATGACAATATTTTGAATTATCTCTAGAAGTTTTTAAATTCTGTGTGATGAGCTGTGGAGAGATAGTTTTCTGATGAGAGAGAAACAGTTGGAAAATGGGAGAACTGACCTCAGATACTTTCTTGGGAAGATTAATTTTAGAATAAAGAACACAAATATAAAGTTGAGGATCTGGAAATATGTTCTCTGAAATTATTGGTGCCCAATTATCTCTAGGAAAGATTTTGTGTATTCCCACAAAGGCATTCTCCAGTATGAAACCTGTTCCAGTGAAGGAGACTTCAACCCCACCTCCAAAGAATAGGTTATACTTTAATGACAAGTCTTTTTTTCCTCATCTCAGCATGAGTGCATCTCTGATTACCAACGCCAGCAATGTGCCATGTACTCTAAATCTGTTGTATAGTCTAATCCTTCAATTCTTCCATATCTTTGAATTGAGTTTATTATTTACAATTTATAGCTATGTAAAACTGAGGATCAAGGAGGTTAAGTCAGTCATTCATGATTTCATTAAAAAGAAAAGACAAGTGTGGAATGCAACCAAATCTGCCTAACCCCAACAATATGCATCCCAAGTCCTCTGCCACTTTAAACAATGAAGAGGTTGTGCTTTATAATTTTTGATGAATCTATAGCTCTAACACTCTAAGACGCTAAGATAGTAACTGGGACAGAGCCTTTAGAGACAATGAAATTTTAGCCTGAAAACAAAACCAATACTTGACCCTATTTGAAAATGTTAGCTCATCTTTCTGAAGCTTCTTACTCAACTTGGCCATCAAATTTTGAGTAAAATTGACATTTTTTACTCTAGGAAGTTAAAAAATAATAACACTGTCTTCAGATTTCTTCCACCTGGCCCTCTCCGCTTATGCTAGTCAATAAAATGTTTTTCAAGTGGAATTTTAAGATTTATCAACATATAATTTACATGGCTGTTGATTTCTTAGAATAGTAAAGAATTTGCTGCTGGAAAATCCTACCAATTGTGCATGGATGTGTGTGAGTATAAGTATATTTATGAAATTTGGGAAGTGAGGTGGGAAAGAAAATATTTGTCTCTTTTTTTGTCCTCTTATCTAAAAAATATATTTTTCCTTGAAAGAATCTCATAATGGAACAGTCAGTTCTGTGCTCTGTTCTTTTCAGAAAGAATGACACACTAATTTTCACTTCAAAGCCTGACAGTTTGTAAACTTGTCTTACACCATTAATTTGGTGAGCCATCTTCCAATGTCTTTCAGGGAGAAATTAATAGTCAACTGTATTTGGTTTATGAAAATAGAAAAAACACTTCTAAAAAAATACAAAATAAAAAGAAAGAAAATTGGAGCTGTAAGTGGTTAAAAAATAAAAATGCTCAATTCTAGTGCATTATATGTCAATAAAAAGTAAAAGAACAACAATGCCCAATTTAGTGAAAAGCAGGAAAATAACACCATAGAGTTCAAAACTTTTGTTTTTTTTTAAACACACACTATCGGCATCCAGTTGGCACACAGAAAGTAAAATTGTTCCAAACACACACACACACACACTCAATGGATGCATACTGTTTTGTTCCAGAATTGAAAGCAACCTGAAATTTTAGAGGCTATTTTTAACAAATTCTATTTAAAGTTTTGGAAGAGTTTTAAACTTACTTACCATATGTTATTTTCTAAACATAAACATATTTAAAGTGATGATGAATAAGAAACCAAATCTTACATAAAAACTTCTTTGCTGCTGTTTTCTGACATTCTTTACAATTTCCTCTTCATGCTGTCCTAAGTATGTTGTTCTGCAGCTGAAATCAGTATTGAGCTTCCAACACAGGCCAAGCAGGAAATTGTTTGGGTATTCAAGTCACACCTACCCCCAACTTAGGTTCTTTTCTCCCACAGCCTTCTCTAAATCTTGGAGTCCGAAGGGCCCTCTCCTTTTTCTCACTACTGTGACTGGCCCCTTCTATGTGTCATGACTTGACACTTGTTTTATATGGAATATGCAGTGTAAAACCCAGATGAGTCCTATGAAGTAGGCACTAGTCAGAAAAAGACTAGAGATGTAGAGTAAATTGTACGTGCTCCTATCATTTAGACATTTTGGAGGCAAGATTTAACTCTATAAGTTTCAGACTCCAAAGGTTGTGTCCCATCCATTGTATGATACTGTTTCTCAAATTGATGATTAGGGAACCACAAGATCATTGAATTAGGGGTTTGAATATGTTAATTCTATTTTCAGTTCTGTTGCTACCTTTGGTCTTGGTAAAAATAATACTGTGAGCCTCAAGATCCTTAGTTAAAAATTATGCCCAGTGATGTTTAAGTCCTCTCTTATTTCTTGCTATTGCTGTCTTTACCACAGCTCATGGAGTGGTAACCATTTACTCACATTGGCTAAAAGTGAGGCAAGATGCACATTAATTTGTGAATAATGTGTTACTTATTCCTGGTAACACTACTTTGAGGAATTATTGATTTTAGACATGACAAATCTGACACTATGTTACTTGCCTAAGTGGCATAACTCTGAGAATTAGAACTGGAATTCAAACTAAGGTTTCTCTGACAAGACTAAACAGAGTCTTACTCATAGCTTCCCCCGTCCTGTTCTAAGATTCCTCCAGAAATGGGAGTTCAGAAAATGAAAAAGGGATGAACATCCTGGAAAGTCCATAGTAGAGTAGAAATTGAATGCTGCAAAGATAAGCTGTCTCATTAGCAACGAGTCGTGAAAAGCACGGGGAAACCAGTTTGAGTAACGTCTTGTTCTCAGAAATAAGCCTAACATGTATGAGAGTAAATTTAAAGAGTGTACCGAATGGAGAAGGAAAGCATAAACCACCATAATTTAAAAATGCTTAATACAAAATCCTGCTTCTACTTTTTATTTTTTTTCCTCTTCTCCTCCCCTATTCAGTGAACTTGTAACAAAGAATGCCCAAGTATCCTTCCCCACACCTAAGATTATATGTACACGAGAAATTATAGCAAAAGTCTGTGCAGTATTCATGGAACCAAGAAGTAACACTGAAATATATAGAGAAAAAAAACGTACAGCTAAAGAGGATGTTGAACAGGAAGCAAATCTTAGGAATCACGTAGTCTAATCTTGCTCAGAGAACGTTATCTTCACGATCTGCAAGGTTTCTTCAGAAAGAAAACTAAAAATAGAAAGTGTGGGTTAAATGAGTGGGATATACAGCTTTTAAAAAAAAAAGAAAGAAAACTACTCACAGCTTAAAGGTTTAGAAAACTCTCTGCCTCAAGATCTGAAAGAATAAATTACATCAAGAGCTGTTTTAGTGTTTTCTTTATTTTGGGGGAATGCAACGTGAATTGATTTGGAGTGACCTGTATTTAAAAGTCTTGGTGTTCTTGGAAATGGAACAGTTCTGTTGCACTTTCCTCCTCCTCCTCCACCTCCTCCTCCTCACTACAGTACAAAGCAGTAAATTTCATACAATCTGAATTCTCAACTCCTGTCTTGTTATTTTCTCAACACAACAGGACAGCCATCCATCTTGCTCTTGCTCCGTATGACCTTCCTGCCATCCCTGGATTTCCTGTTGCTCTGGCTTTTTTCTTCTTTACTCAGAGCTTAAATTTATGGGGGCAGGGCTGGGGATGTGGAGGCAGAGGTTGAGAGAAAAGCCATTAAATCCTGCTTCACTGTCAATTGTTCACAATGAATTTTTGGTTCATGCCTATAACATAATCCTGTAGGAACACAACTACCGTGACTCTGAAGTACACATTGCAGTATTTGTTTATACGCACACACACACCAAAAAACTACCAGTGACAGAATAAGACATTTTGTTCCATTCAAATTGAAGCAATATTCCATTGGATTGTGAAAAGCCAGCTGCTGAATTCTAAGAACACTGAATAGTAAATAGGTTTGCCAGAAGAAAGAGGAGGGAGGAGGAGGTTACATGCACACTTAGATACCCACTCAAAATTTCTGGCAGAGGGCCACACAGAGGAATTCTAAGAGAGTCAACTCGTAGCACTATCTGGTACCATGTATTAAGCACTGATTCATGAAGTTGCAGTAGGCAACATTCTAGAAAGCCTCTGTGAACAAGGTACCACATCATCATCCCATTTGGTTAATGACTTTACCACATATTTCAGGAAGAAAATAGAATTTCTGTAAATTACACTCTTGTATTCGCATGAACACATCTATTCTACCAGCATGTTCGTCCTTTCTCCTTTGCTTTTCACTTTGTTACATTTGAGAAGGTGCCAATCCTCCAAAGACTAAACCCCCTTATGCCCTACATCCTAACCTCTCAAGTATTTTTGCTCCTTTGAAAGATAAAATCTTTTTGGATGAAATCTTTTCGTTATCCCAGGTTTCTCACTCTCTACAAGATCATTTCTACAAAGCGTTCTGGCCCCTGATGTCCAGTACTGTAGCCAGGAAGCACAAGTGGCTGTTGAGCACTTGAAATGTGGCTAGTAGGAATTGAAGTGTAAAATACACGACAGATTTCAAAGACTTAGTACCAAACAAAAAAGAAGGTAAAATGTCTTATTAATATTTATTTTATATTGTTACATTTTAAAATTATAATATTTTGAATATATTGGTTTAGTAAAATATATTATTAAAATTAACTTCACCAGTTTCTTTTACTTTTTTAATGTGCCTACTATAGTATTTAAAATTGTATATATGCCTTTTTCTTTTTTTTTTGTTTACCTTTTGGGTGGGTTTCTGTTTTACTTTTTGCTTTTAGTACAGAATATTTTCCAATAGCTTCCTGAGAAAACTTTTATAACAAATTTTCGAGTCCTTTTATGTCTAGCCATGTACTTATGTATCGGGTATTTATCCTAGTCTCTACTTTCTACTCTATCTAAAAAATTTTTCCAAGAGATAGCCTCTTTTCCTTGACTTCAAAAATAGTCTACATGTTAAAGACTTCCAAAGATAAATCTTTAGGCTATAGGTTTACACAAGATTTGAAACTATTATATACAGCTTCTCATTGGACATATTTATTTGAAAGATATTTCTTAGGCATCTTACATATAACTGTAATCCTTGACACACACACGAGCCCACTTACGTAAACACACACAGGCTTGTTTGCCTTGGGTCTTCTCACTCATAGCAAGTGATACCACGCAATACTTCGTTTCTCAAGTCGCACATCTAAGAGTCTTCTTTAATTCCTTTCTACAGACCATCTAACTGCAAGTCCTGACTTTTCTGTCTCCAAAATATTTTTCCAACTTGACAATTTATCTCCGTTTCCAGCGGAGTCAGTTTTGTCTGAGCATCCACAATTGTGTTCCAGGACTATTTCTTAATTGGACTTCCTGTCTTTATTCTTGTTCCCCTCCAATCCATTCCTTGCAACCAGCAGAGGAGATGGTTTAAAATATAATCTTATGCTGAACATCTTTTAAAGCACTCAAAATTAAGTACAAACTCGTGAACGTGACTTATATGACTCCTCATGTTATGATACCGCCCAGCCTCTCCAATCTTTTCTCATACCACTTCCTGCCTTGCCCACTCTGTTCTATCTCCTCCTGGAAATCAGTCATTCCTTAGCTTCTTCTCAAAATCATCAAGCTCTTTTCTGCCTCTAGGTTATTACCACTGCTGCTTTCTAGCCTCTGCCACGGATCTTTGCATGACTGGCTTCTATACATTCAAGGCTTCACTTGGCTGTCACCTACTCAGAGAGGCCTCTCTGCTGACCACTCATTCTAAAATAGCTCCCACTATTGCAAAATTATTTCTTTATTTTCTATCACAGAGCTCTGTTTCTCCTTTATAGCATTTCATGCAAATTATTTTCTTTTATTTTATTTACTTGTTCATTGTGTGACTCCTTCTCTGTACAATATTAGCTCTAAAATGGCAAAGACCATAACTGCCTGGTAGACCACTGTCTCCTGGTCCATGCCCAACGTCTGACGTTTGAAAGGTGCTCAGTAAATATGGACTGAATAAATAAGTGAATGCTTCTTTGCTCTTAGGAGTTTATTTTATCACATAAATTCAAGTTTTATAATTATTGGCTAAATATGTCAGGTGTCATCATATTTTAAAGCTTCTCTTGAATAGTAGGAAAAATAGAGGAGAATAATAAATTTACATTTATCATCAGTATATTCAAAGAAGTAAAGAAAGTCTGGGCAGAGGGATAAGTATATAAGACTAGCACATCAAGAGTAATGTTTTTTATTGTGGAAATACAGTATTTTTCAGTAATACAACCACAAATCTACTACCATCGGCAATTATCATTTAAACCTCAGACCATCATCTGAGAGATGTGGATGAGATACAGATATCCCATTGTAAACTGTCTCTATATCTCTATAGAAACTTCTCATACAATGATTGTCAGTCATTTATTTCTATACTCTTTCTTGTCCAAGCATTAAAAAAAGCTCAAAGAAACAATAAAAATAGGATGAGAGATGATTTTTAGTAAGAGAATTGAATGGTTGTTATTCAAGTACTCTTTAGAGATTCAATTTTGAGAAATGAACAACCCAACATGAAGTATTTGACTAGACAAGAGAAAAAGAGGAGAAAAATGGGTCTTTGGTGGCATATGAAAGTTGTATGTCATAGCTTCAACTCATCAAAGACAAGACAGCAATTAATCAAGAGTAAGTTATAGAAATAAAATAGATGTGTGCTCAACTTGTATAAATGTCAGTTTTGCTTGATGGCACTGTCCATTAAGAAATAGAAATTGGGAATTTGAAATACTGTATAATAAATTCTGTGGAATAGCTCTATTTTTATATAAAAATTTCAACCAGCTAGTTTTATTCAGAAGTTGAACTTTTCTGTAGCTAATTTAAAGGAATCACTGATCTCAATGAATTGCTAAAGTGTTAGTGCAGCTATTGTTAAAATGGGTAAAGTGTCTTCAAACCACAGAACTTGCAGTTTGAGCCTAATTCTAAGCTCTTTTAAAAATGTTCTTTCTTCCTTCTAAGTTGAAACTTGAATGGAGGTGGGTGGAGAAAGACATGCCAGGAATTAAGATTCTGATTTTGCAAATTCCTTTAAGAATTGTGATTTGGTTCTTCAGAAAAATCAGCACAAATGAGGTAATTTCTTTAAAATAAAAGTTATATGGCTGCAATTTGCATTCCATTAATCTGGTCTTGAAAAGTTTCCTTTCTCTCCTCTTTCTAAACTGTCATATCACACTATCATGTTAGAAAAATGTTATTTCTTGCAAAGTATTGCAGAACTTTAGAATTAGAAGCGAAATTAGAGCTACTCTAGTCAAACACTCTCGTTTTCTAAATGAATCTAGAGACCAGAGAGGTTACATAGACAGCAAAGACCTAGCTCCATAATGGCAGTGCCAGTTTTAATCAGGGATTATATCTGGACGTGACCTCAGGGGCCATACAGGTATCATTAATGAGTCCAGTGACAAGGGTGTGAGACAATAGGCAGCGTTTGCGCCAACAGAAAGTTCATGCCTGTATCTATGAGTTGACCATTGAGCAAATGTATTTCATGTGCAAGAAGTTGGATGCCCAACTTCAAGACCTGTGATCATGACATACCATATTGACTCTATTTTAGTCCCTTTGGTATTTATGCTAAAAATCAATTAGAAGATGTTCTGCATTAAACCGTTATCAAATTGTTTATTTATATTTCCTTTTATACCAACTCATTTTGGTTCAGAAAAAATATAGATCTACATCCTGGACTAAAGATCTTCACAATATTAGTGAACAGATATTTTCCTTTGGTTTGAAAACACATTTTTTTAGCAAGTTTTTTTTTCTTTTTATTATACACTTTATTATTATTTAAAGTTAAATGATAATTGAAACTGAGTTATTTCTATATGTTACGCAACAGCAGAATATTTTCTTTGGAATATTAGTTTCCAAAATATTCCCAAATCTAAAATGTTTTCCTTTTCTCCTCTAAGACTCCCCTGCCTGTCATTTCTGGCTATCCATAATTTGGCTTTCAGAAATCAATTTTTGTTGCTTGTCATTGACTGATCTTTGCTTTAGTCTGATCACTCTCTTTTTTGCACCATCGTCTGATAGGTTTGTTATCAACCCTGAGCCAAACTTTGCACCATTCCAACAACTTTCACAGCTACCTTGGCTGTCATCTCAGAGCTTGCTTCTTTAGAAGGCTCCTTCCATCACCCGTTCCTTCTGAAACCTGTGCTGCTCTCCAGGAGACTGTGTCTCCATGCTAGCTTCCCCAGAATGGCCTTCATACCCATTTATACACAGCATTTAGCAGTCCAATGTTTTTTTGTTTGTTTGTTTGAAGAATTCTTGAGGACAGGAAATATGCCTTCTACTCTCCATGTATTTTCCGTATTGCCTAGTCTATTTTTAGGCACTTGGTCAAAGTTCAACAGAGAACATTAACCAGTATTTAAAATAAAAAATCTTAGGGCTCAAAGAGATTCTAAAGAGAAACACACACAATTTCATTCTTTTTATAGCTTGGAAAGCGGTGAAGTCCTAGTTGGCAGGATAACCGGCTCAAGCTGATGCTATGGAGTGCACACTTGGGATTAGAATCCAGTCTCCTGAGTACTAGGCCAACATTTATTTCACTATCTACCACCTCACTCACAATACTCAGAGATCATTAAGAACAGAAGAAAGAGGAACGTGCCTTGAAGAGCTGACACACATTCTTGTCTGGATGCAAGATACCCAGGCTAGGCATCCAGAATGTCAGCTCTTAGCTTGTTCAAAACAATACCACCTGAAATAAAGCAACAGGCAGTGAGGAAAGCTGTCAAGTCCCAATTTGCAGTTTCTAGTAAAGATCACAGCAAAAAATAGACTCCAGATTCAACTTGTCTTTATTTCAGCTCCTCGAGGGCTCAGCACTAGCTAACTGCTGGAATTCTACACAAGCACGTTGGCCAGGTTTATGTTTGCTTCTCCTCCTGCCTGGTTACCCAATTAGTTCCTTGTTAACCACACACCTGCAGTGTCTTTCCCCTCAGGCTCTGCTCCTCTCTGTGTAGCTTTAACCCCTTCTGTACACATTGTTTAAAACACTATTAAGGTGCCCCCATGGATGCCTGACAGCATCCTTGGTGCCCCCTTGGTTGCCAAAGTAATTAGCTTACAGGGACATCTCATCTAATATAACTGCAAAATCAGGAATAGATCAAACTCCCCTGCCTGTGAAAGCTGCTGCAGCACTGGAAACGCAAATGCTATTCATCCAGGTAATAGGTAACACAGCAGCACAGAGAATGTCAGAAGCAAGTTGTCCAGAGATTTCAATGACAGAAAAGAGAAAACCTTTGTCTTATCAAACCTTTCTTAGCCCCAGAAAGAAAATCCCTTGGGAAGTTAAAAGGAGAATGATGAGTCAAGGAAAAATATCTTGGTGTTATGCTGAAGACTTTTTCACAGCAGCTCATGCCTTAGTGAACTCCCAACTTTGAAAAGGACTTGTGCTTTCAAGAGGAATGTGCTAGATTGTGCTCTGAGGAAACGAAGGGAACAGAGTGCAGAGACAATAGGCACTTCTAGGAGTACTAGCTGATCATCAAACCGTGTGTCTGCTCACAGGCCCAACCTGACCTAAAAATTGAAATTAATTAGCATTAGCCCTCTTTTTTCAGATCTTCCAAAAATTAAAATGACATTAGGTAACCTTCTTTAGTGACACATTCCATGATCTGCAAATCTTTACCTCCAAGAAGTGAATCTCTTTCCATCTTCATTATGAAAGAAGAGAAACAGAGATTCAGAGTATAAAGACCAAAATAATCCAATTAAAAAAAAAACATTGCAGCCTACTGAAGACCAAGAAGTTGTAGGAATAAACCTGATTATTTTAAATAAGAAAAACTTGCAAATATAATTTCAGAGTCATGCAGCATTTATAATCAGGGGGCATGGAAAAGAGAAATGCTAGAAAACAAATGCAAAACTCTCATCAATTTTTTTTTAAAGATTTTATTTATTCATTTTTTTCCCCCTAAAGCCCCAGTAGATAGTTGTATGTCATAGCTGCACATCTTTCTAGTTGCTGTATGTGGGACGCGGCCTCAGCATGGCTGGAGAAGCGGTGCGTCGGTGCGCGCCTGGGATCCGAACCCGGTCCGCCAGCAGCGGAGCACACGCACTTAACCACTAAGCCATGGGGCCAGCCCTCTCATCAATTTTTGAAAAGGAGAAAAAGGTGGATTGTGAAAATTATAGCTTATGGGCTTGGCATTGATAACTAGTAAAATTGTCTAATTATTAAATAATTGATTTGTTGATATTCAGAAAATGAAAAAGTGGTAAGTGGAAACATTGTGTTTTCCCCCAAAATAGCTCATGCTAAACTAATCTTATTTCTTTTTTTTTTGATCCTGTTGCCAGACTGGAAAATCAGAAGTTTCAACAACAATATTGCTGGATTTCAGCAATGCTTTTCTCTTTTTAAGAGATTGGGGGAAAATGCATTAGACATTTGAATAAAGTCTATGCTGGCTGAACCTTGCTTCTTAAAGGGCGAATGTCAATCCAGAGAATGATCTTAGGGCTCTGTTGCTTTTTTGCACACATAGGCATCAAATGCCTGCTGTGTGCTAGAATTTGAGGAAACAGCAGTGAGCATCATCAAGATTGGCAAAGACAGACTTTCTCTTGCCTTCATGGAGATTATGTAAGTTTGGCTTATTTCATTAAAAAGTAGGTGGAGAAATAGAAAGTTATTGTTAAATGCTTAGATTTTACAAAGTCAGATGAATAACTGAATCATCACATCAGAGACTTCAGATTTAAAGGGTTAGGCTAGAAAAATGCTTTGCGCCTGAGAGCAAAATAGTTAATAGAGATAAATGTGAGTTTGAAAATCTATTTAAAACCTAATTCAGTGGATGTCTCTTGAGGTCTTGAAAGTTTGAGTGGTCCTAAGATTAGAGGAGGTTAGAAGATGATTTAACTTTCAAATAGCTAATCAAATCCTAAACTGTAGAAATAAAGGTAAAGTACAGTGTCCAAAACAAGGGAAAATTAACTACATTGGTTAGATCAATTTGGAAGTTTTCATTTTGTTTGGGGCATCACAGTTTTTTTTGTTTGTTTGTTTTGCTGAGGAAGATTTGCCCTGAGCTAACATCTGTTGCCAATCTTCCTCTATTTTGTACGTGAGCTGCTGCCACAGGATGGCCACTGACTAGTGGTGCGGGTCTGCACCCAGGAACTGAACCTGGGCCCTCGAAGTGGAGTGTGCCAAAATTAACTAGTAGGCCACCGGGGCTGGCCCAAAGGGCACCACAGTTAAAAAAAAAAATAACACATTAGAAATAATTTAGGGGAAGTAAAGTGTGGCAGTAAAATATTTGGAAATCTTGTTATATGAAAACCCAATAATTTGGAACATTTGGGTAAGAAAATGAAAAAGAGTAGAATATGTTCACTAAGAGAGTGATGTAATTTTTTAAATAAGTCCTTAGGACAAAACTAGGATTAAGTGATGAAAATTACAAAGATCCAAATGTCGGTGCTAATAAGCAAAAGCATACATATTTACCAAGCATATAAAATGAGAAGAGAGGGCTGATGTTTAATACAGTGGATTCCAAAAATGACCAAGTACACTCTGAATGGCAAGCTGTCAGGTATATTTTAGAAAGAATTCTCAATTAGGAAGGATTTTGGCCTAAGTGATATCTAAAATCCCTTCTAATTTTCTAAATCTAAATCTCTGAGACTACGTAATAGAAATATTTTCTTCTGCACATTTGACTTCAGATGAATGTTTCCTCCTGAATTACTATCCTATAACTGCAAGAGACGAACAGTTATTAAGTAGGAATGGTTTCTCCAATTTCTCTTTCCTTGATCTATGGATGTTATCATCTTAAAGTTCAAATCCAATAACAAGTAAGCCTAGCATCTCAATCAAGCGGCAATTTACCTCGTTTATTGTCCTTTGCTGAAACAAAATTTTAACTTATTCCTCCTATTATGAATCTTGATGCTGCTTTTATCTTCATTCTTTCTAAAAACAATTCAAATCATTTCATTCTAGCCACATTGTGGATTTGTGGTCAATTAAGCTTGCAGTTTCTTTTAATCTTTATTATACTCAGGATCATTCCAAAGATGCCATGGTTTATGACATATTAGGGTAGTTCCAGAAATGTCAGGATACTAACTAATTCTCAGCTTTGCTGGTGTCCAAATTTTAGAGATTCTCTGGAGTAGTGTCCCCAGAGACTGTTCCTGTCTCCTGCTGCAGAATAGTAGAGGCTGTCTCCTGACTGTGTTGGGTTAGGGATGCTTCTAGTCTCTCTCCACCCACACCTATAGAAGTACCTGTTATCTTCAATCCCTGCATTTCTCTAGACTTGTGAGATGCTTGCTTTTTCTGAAATTATCCTCGAAGCAGAATTAGAGGGTTTCCCCCGGCTGTTTTACTTAGTCAGTTACCACTGATCCATCAGTTTCTCGTTTTCCAACATTTTGTTGACATCATTTGTCTTGAGTCATTTCCTATGGTGTTCTTGTTGTCCTCATGTGTTTATACCTATATTTCCTTGTGGTGTGATTTTAGAAGGAAGCAGATATAAATGTTTGATCTGATGGGTTAAACCAGAAGTCTCATCTTTTGCTTCCTTTCAAATGCTTTTGAATTTTTATTGCTGTTGTTCATTTAAGACATATTACCTCTGATTATTTAAAAATTTTTAATGCTAAAACCAAGGAAATGACAGGCAAATGAATCCAAATTGTAATAGTGCATGTCTCTGTTCCAAGGAAATTATATATGGTAATAGTTCTTTTTTTTTCTACTTTTTAATATTTTCTAGATATTATAATTGTACTATTTTGATAATAAGAAAATCTTATTAAAATAAGCAAAATAATTTTTATTCCATATTTCTCTTTATTGTGCATTTTAAAAAATAGTTTAAAGAAAATACTTAACCCAAGAAAATTAATTGCCTTAGTTTTTATATTAAAAAAATTCAGAGCGTACTTTTAAATTAAATGTATCGAGAAGAATGGGTTAAAAATAAAACGACATGATATTACGGAGTGAAAATTTATTGGGAATAAGGTGCTTAAACAATATAAATCAGAGTGATTGAAATTTAGGACTTGGGTGTTGTGAAGGTCCCTTTCTTTCTTTTAAGGATATTGGTTATGAGCTCTAGATGTAGGACATTGCCTGCAACATCATGGGAATGTGAAGTTAAGGCCTGGCAAGCTCTGCTCAAATGATTTGGACATTGAAGAGTTAATATTCACATTCTAACTTCCAGGTTTTGGTGGGAGAGCCTCCCTTGAGGGATTGTGAGCATTGTGAGCAAGGTGCTCCACACAGGCTTAAATGTTCTCTGTAATAATCCATAGATTTGTCCTTGGTGGGGGCTGGAGGCAGTGGGATCCCAGGGGAGGATTATTGTTAGCATTGTTATTTAAAAACAGAGTAAACAAATAACAAGGAACTCACTGTAGGGAATGTACTGCCTTGAGCTTTGAGATAGGAGGATTCAAATGGGATTTTCAAGATTATGTTGCTGGTTTTGCTAGCAGAACAGATATGGATTTAAAAAAAAAATGGTATAAATTGCTGAATGGTGTTTTCTAAAGCAGCCCCCCTTGCCCACCACACCCGCCAAAAGTGAGCAGCTCAAGTGATAGGATACATTTTTGTGACATTTTTACCACTTTTGCTAGTTCAAGTCAATTTCATCTTGTTTGATCCCAACAATTCTATTTCACTTTATCTCCTGACAGGTCACTTAGATTTTCCTGAACAAAGGTCATTAACTCTTTGGATATACATTTTTAGTATGTACTAGCAATATTTAATATATTTAAATTATTGACTTAAATTTCTGCAACTAAATTAATCTCCTGTTATGTATGTACAATTATGTCTTACACAGCCTTAAACCTTTCTCCCAGCTTCCTCAGAGATGACTATTTCATTAAGCATTTTGTTTGTTTGTTTGTTTTTTTGGTAAGAAAGATTGGCCCTGAGCTAACATCTATGTCAATCTTCCTCTATATCTTGTATGTGGCACGCCACCACAGCACGGCTTGATGAGCCGTGTGTATGTCCATGCCCAGGATCCGAACCCCCGAACCCAGGGCCGCTGAAGTGGAGCACGCAAACTTAACCACTACCACCGGGCCTTCCCTTCATTAAGCAATTTTAAAAAGACATTTGTTGATTTTTTGTTGTTGTTTATAAAACAAAAGTCATACTTATGGTAGAAAATTTGGAAAATGTAGTTACAGACATGAAAATAAAAACTATCTATAATCTTACTAATTTCAAAAATCCAATGTTACTATATTGGTGTAATCCTATTGACCTTTTTTCTCATAAGTAGACTAATTATTATTGCTGTTGCTTTATAAATGTGGGCTCACAGTCTAAGCAATTTTGTATCCTGCTTTTTAAAAATATGTATACTGCTCTTTTAAAAAAAATAATTTCTGTTATTGAGAAGGACCATTTTTCTTATGCTTGTACAGCACAATTTTTAATGTAAGTACATAATTATTCATTATATAGATAGTTTGTATTTTTTTAACCATCTTCCCATTTCTGAGTATTTGGATTGTTTCTGGTTATCACTGTGTGTATGTGTGTGTGTGTAAATATAAAAAACAAATATAACACACATATATACACAGAGAGAGGGAGACAGAGAGACAGAGACAGAAACAGAGACAGGCAGAGAGAGACAAAGACCTCAAACAAGATATTGTGAAATAAGCAAAGACCAACGAAATGAGTAAAGCAACAGCTATTCATTTCAGAGCTTGCCATAGGAAGGGAATCAGCCACCATCACTTGTATTTTGGCAGAGAGTCAAAGGCAGGCAGAGGAGTGGGAAAACTTTATAGTGAAAAAAAGGGAAGATTTCAGGTATGTCCTGTTTGAAGGTCGTTGGCATGAGGAAGCTATAGCTGGGCTAACTAGAAGCTGGGCATCTTATGTGATTGGTTAAGGATGAATTTTTGGCTTTCTCTGGTTCATCCTAAGTTGGAAGTGGGGAAGAATTAGGAAAATTGTAAATTATTAATCAAGTTCTGGCCATTTGTAGCCAAATGTTACAGAAGTTATTGTTTGGCTTCCTGGATTGTTACCAGAGATAGAAGTCTGACTGCTTACAATTCTGACTAATGACTGGCATTCTAGTTGGTTATTGTAGATAAGGGGTTGGTTTCCTGGACAGGTTGCTGCAGGTTGTGGATTCTAGTTTTATTTATTTATTAATTTATTTTGGTGAAGAAGATTGTCCCTGAGCTAACATCTATGCCAATCTTCCTCTATTTTGTATGCAGGATGCCGCCACAGTGTGGCTTGATGAGTGGTGTGTGTGTCTGTGCCCGGGATCCCAACCTATGAACCCTGGGCCACTGAAGTGGAGCGCACGAACTTAACCACTGCGCCATCTGGCTGTTCCCTCAAGTTTTATTTTAATATATGTTCTGGCCATTGTTTTTTTTGTATATTCAATCTCTCAATATAAACAGTGTTTTAAAATAGTTCAAATACACTTGGAAAATTTGCATAAATTTGTTACATCCCAAGTGACCATAAAAGTCTCAATAATTTCTTTCTTTTTTTTTCTTTTTATAATTTTATTTATTTATTTATTTTTCCCCCAAAGCTCCAGTAGATAGGTGTATGTTATAGCTGCACATCCTTCTAGTTGCTGTATGTGGGACGTGGCCTCAGCATGGCTGGAGAAGCGGTGCGTCAGTGCGCACCCGGGATCCAAACCAGGCTGCCAGCAGCAGAGCGCGCGCACTTAACCGCTAAGCCATGGGGCCGGCCCTCAATAATTTCTAATTGATATTATACAGACCTCATGAAGTGATCACATGCAGTAAATTAGAAATCAACATAAAAGTCAGCATAGAAGTAGCAAAGAAGAAAAGAAGGAGAGGAAGAATGAGGAGGAGAAAAAGTTGGAGGAGAAGGAAGTTAAGGAGAGAGGAGAAGAGGAGAGGAGAGGAAACTAGCATCCACAATCCACACCAACAATCACAAAAACTCCACACCTTTAGGAAGTAATTGACGCTCTTCTAAATAGGACAAAATCAAAATGGAAATTTCAGTTATTTAGACAGAATGGAAGTGTCATGGATCAAAACCCATGGAATCCAGATAAAGTAGTACTTGGAGGGAATTTTATGGCCTTTAATGTACATTTTAAATAAGGCTTCAATGAAAATCTGTGCATGTGATTTTTTTCAAATTTATTTGGATATTTTCAAATATACAGATATGTTTCAAGAATAGTTTCTAGAACAGTACAAAGAAGAATTGAATGTTTATCCAGATTCACCATTTTTTTTATTTTGCCACATTTGCTCTATCCTTCTCTCTTTATATGTATATATTTACTTTTTCTATAACATTTCAGAGAAAATTGCATACATTATGCCATTTAACCCTAAATTCTTCAGAGTATATTTTCCACAAATAAGGAAATAACTGTAGTGCATTTAATAAATTAAGGAATTTTAATATTGATAAAAGAATACTATCTAAGCCCACATTCAAATTTCACCAATGGTTCTAATAATATTCTTTATGCTAGCTTTATTTCCAGGATCCGTTTCAGATTATGCATTGAATTTAGTAATCGTGACATGACTCACTAGGCCTTTTAATCTGGAAAAGTTTTGCAAACATATTTTTGTCTTTTATGAAATAGCTTGAAAAGTACAAACAGCCTATTTAGTTTGTAGACTGTCCCTCTCTTAGGTTTCCTCACAATTAGACTCAGGTTATTCATTTGTGGCAAGAAGACAACATAAGAGATGCTGTGTTTTCTTAGTTTATCACTCCAGAATGTTGGTTTGTTCCACTGTTAGTGACATTAACTTTGACCATTTGGTTGAGGTGTGTCTGCCAGGTTTTTTTTATTTTAAAGTTAGTGTTTTTCTTGTTTTTTTTTTTTTTGAGGAAGATTAGCACTGAGCTAACATCTGTTGCCAATCCTCCTCTTTTTTGCTGAGGAAGATTGGCCCTGGGCTAACATCTGTGCCCATCTTCCTCTACTTTATATGGGACGCCATCACAGCATGGCTTTGATAAGCAGTGCATAGGTCTGCGCCCGGGATCTGAACCAGTGAACCCCAGGCTGCAAAAACAGAGCGTGTGAACTTGACAGCTACGCCACTGGGCCGGCCCCTAGTGTTTTTCTTTTTAAATAAATGCTTTTATGAGGAGATACTTTGAATCTATCTAAACATCCTGTTTCTCATTAAATGTTTGCATTTGTTGATAATTCTCATCTGAATCATTATGTCTATGATGATTACAAAGTGGTGATTTTCTAACCTTGTCGTCCCTACTTTATTAGTGGGCATTCCACTGTAAGAAAGAGATTTCCTTTCACTACATTTATTTATTTACGTGTTTATTTTTGTGTTCCTTATCACTAAGGACTCATGGATTTTTACTTAATAAATTCTTGGCAACATATTTTATGCCTTCTTAGGGTAACCTACTTGGAAGTTGAGATTCTTGAAATAAGTGCATGAAATTCAGCCAAGCTGCTTTCCAGAAAAGCAAGTTTTGGAACTCCTACCCCTAGGGTATTAAAATGCTTTCCTCTGCACTAGCTGTGTTTTCCCATGTTTGAGGTTTGTCAATATCATAGATGAAACACGGAAACTGCTATTTTATTTCATAATTTGTGTTTACTAATGAGATAGCAAGTTTATTTCATATTTATCTTGGTATGCTCACATGTCTATTTTTTCTTTTGGACTGTTGGTATTTTTCTTATTGAATTTTTTAAGGATATATAATTTGACATAAAATTGTCCTTAAAATATCTTTCCTGCCAATCATACTTGTGCTGCAAATATTTACAAAAGCCCCCGCAGCTCTACCTCACCAGCTCAGGAAGTTTCTCTAACCCTCTTTTCCAAAAATTATCAGGAGGATGGCCAGTTTCCAACACACCTGTCTGAAACCCAGGCCCCTGGTGTCTTATTTATTGTTTGCAACATGATGTCTTGTGCAGACAATGCCTCTGGAGGATCATCATCTGGCTGCTGATTTTTGTCTTACCCCTGGACACTGTAACTCAAATTAGCTTCAACTCTATGTTCTGTAGCCTGAGGTGAATTCTGTTTTAAGCCCCATATTCCCCCCAGGTACAATAGCCTTGGGTTCTGCTTGTCTTGGAGGGAAATTTTGACGAGTAGAAGATACATTTGAAAGAATACAATTGTGGAGGTTTTTACATTCCAGCCAAAACCTGTGAGTGCTTCACCTGGATTAGTGGTTCTCAGTGTGTGGCCCTGGGAGCCCCCAAGACCCTTTTAGGTGGTCAGCAAGATCAAAATTATTTTCGTAATAAAACTAAGATGTCATGTTTTCACTCTCATTCTCTCATGAGTGTACGGGGGAATTTTCCAGAGGCTATGTGTTTTCTGATATTGCCACAGATTGAAGGTAGAAACACAGATGAGAATCCGGCCATCTTCTATTCAATCAGCCACTTAATAGATTTGTGAAATTGTAAAACAATGATATTCTTCTCACTAAAATTTTTTTATGTAGTTAGTTGTCTTTAAAACATGCTATTAACATTAGAAGGTAATTGATTTTCTATATTTTTATTTTAAAATTGATTATTTAATTTTAATTTCTAATAGGGTAAATAACAATAGATAAAATCCACATGAATGAAATCAGCTATCATAATTTGAAAATAAAAATAACAATTATGTCACCTCTCTGCTGAAAAGTCATCAATGACCACACTCCACATATCAACTTCTAATAATTGTTAGAACTGTATACCGCATGGAGTGACTCATGCCCACATGATCAGCCTCTACACAACCCACTTATGGTTCACTCTGGAAGTGTTATTTACCTTCTTTCAGATCCTCCAAGGCGTCAATTCCTTTCCAACCATAGGGCCTTTACAGATGTTTTCCCTTTGTCTGGAACACTTCCCCTAATGTCTTGCATGGCCGTCTCATCTCATCTCTCAGATCACCTTTGAAATCGCTCCCTTGAGATACTACTGCTGGAATATTGCTGGTTCAATTTTTAATAGTGCACTCATTGTCTTTTTTAGCACCATGTTCTCTTTTTTTCCTGTGGTAACATTGGTTTATAACATTATATAAATTTCAGGTGTACATCATTATACTTCTATTTCTGTGTAGATTACATCATGTTCACCACCAAAAGACTAATTTCAATCCATCACCATACACATGTCCCTTTCGCCCTCCTCCCTCTCCTCTTCCCCTTTGGTAACCATCAGTCCAGTCTCTGTTTCTATGTGCTTGTTTGCTGTTGTTTTTATCTTCTACTTATGACCAGGATCATATGATATTTGACTTTCTTCTTCTGACTTGTTTCGCTTAGTATAATACCCTCAAGGTCCATCCATGTTGTCACAAATGGCCAGATTTCGTTGTTTTTTATGGCTGAGTAACATTCCATTATGTATCTATACCACATCTTCTTTATCCATTCATCCCTTCATGGGCACCTAGGTTGCTTCCACATCTTGACTATTGTGAATAATGCTGCAATGAACATAGGGGTGCATGTATCTTTATGCATTCATGTTTTCAGTTCTTTGGATAAACACCCAGCAGCAGAATAGCTGGATCATATGGTAGTTCTATTCTAAATTTTTTGAGGAATCTCCATATTGTTTTCCATAATGGCTGCACCAGTTTGCCTTCTCATTAGTAATGTATGAGAGTTCCCTTCTCTCCACATGCTTTCCAACACTTGTTATTTCCTGTCTTGTTAATTATAGCCATTCTGATGGGAGTGAAGTGATATGTAATTGTAGTTTTGATTTGCATTTCCCTAATAGTTAATGATGTTGAACATCGTTTCATGTGCCTGTTGTCCATCTTCTCTGGAGAAATGTCTGTTTAGATCTTTTGCCCATTTTTCAATTGGGTCATTAGTTTCTTTTATTGTTGACCTGTATAAATTCTTTATATATTTTGGATAGTAACCCCTTATCAGATATATGGTTTGCAAATATCTTCTTCCAATTGTTAGGTTGTCTTTTCATTTTGTTGATGGTTTCCTCTGCTGTGCAGAAGCTTTTTAATGTGATGTAGTCCCATTTGTTGATTTTTTTCTATTGTTTCCCTTGCTCAGTCAGACACGGTACTTGAAAATATACCACTAAGAACAATGTCGAAGAGCATACTGTCAATGTTTTCTTTTAGAAGTTCGTGGCTTACATTTAAGTCTTTAATCCATTTTGAGTTAATTTTGTGTATGGCGTAAGATAATGATCTACTTTCATTCTTTTGCATGTGGCTGTCCAGTTTTCCCAACACCATTTATTGAAAAGACTTTCCTTTCTGCATTGTATGTTCTTGGTTCCAAAGCACCTTGTTCTTTTCCACATAGACCTTGTTAATTTAATAAGCATACCAGGAGCAAAAGGACTTGAACAAAATAAGTTCTTGGGCATGGCTGATGCTCCTCTAACAACAATCTGCTGTACGGTTTGCTTCTCTCTCTAGTTTCCCATTCTTTTCCCAAACCTGAGGAACACTCATTTTCTTGTCTGTTCTGTGGGAGCTTCAAAATTTGACATTTTAAATACTTTTTCTATAATGTTAGTTGTTTTTAATGGAAGAGTTCTAAAATTCTGTCCCAGTTGATGCCTTTTGTACAGTCTTTCCAAGTATATTTGAATCTTTTTACACTAGGTTGTGAGCATCCAAAGACAAGGAGAAAAAATCATGCTGCACACACACACAGTGACATCATATGTAACCCACAAATATATTGAAATACACTGAGTTATCTGATTAACTATATCAAGTGATGATTTGTGATTATTTGTGTAGGAAAATTTTTATTCTTGTCTGAGTTGTGTTTAGCCCTATCTGCATCATCATCATCATCATCATCATCATCATCATCATCATCATCATCAAGCATTTGCTAATTGACAAGTGAATTCAATGGAAATTTTGTAGAGGTTGAGCCTGAGATGTTATGGTAAGGAAAGTGTTACCGGATATGATATTGTTCTTGCTGGATCTTGTAGACTTCTGGGATGGTGGGGGGTTTATATGGAACTTTAAAAGAAGAGTTGCCTTAGAAGATTAAAGAAAGGGAGAAAATCCACTTAATGAAAATTTTTTAAAGGCATGATTAAAAAGGCAGAGATGTCCCTGACTTGTTTCTAGATTGCTGAATCACTCAGGGTGCTTGGAATTGATTAGGATTTTTACACTTCAAAAGAATATGGAGGTATCAGAAAAAATAGAACAACTGTCACCAGAGTAGGTCACAGATCCACTTTGAAGAAAATGTCTATTTTCTACCCTCTTCCCTTTTGTGCATTCCTCAGTTTTCCATTTAAGAAAGCGGAGACATCCAAGAACGTCATTGATTTCATGCTACATAACATCACGCTGGTCATGGAGAAATGTGATTTTACAAACCTGTTCCCATTATAGTGTATTTACTTTTGGTGTTAACTTTTTTTCTGGAGAATGTTTTATTTTAAAATATAGACTTGATGAAGAAAATGCAAGACCTAAAGTATGCATGACTGTTATCAAACCTGCAGTGATAGAGAAGACAGTTATCTGGTAACAAGAGGCCTGCTCTGGTTCTCTCAAACGACACGATCTAGGTACTTATTATTCTTCACCTTTCACTTTCTACAATACAAAACTCAAGCTGATTCTCATGAAAACACACTACTTGTGAACTGAGCATGATTAACACATCTCTCTCAAAATTTTTGTCCGACTGCTTCCTCTACTTAGTGGGTCTATATGAGGAGCATGGTGGTAGAAAAAAGTCTAGTTTTTGAGCCCAACGGAAGGGAGAACAAATCCTGCCTTCCTACCTGGAAATCTCTGAGCAATCGCACTCTCACTGATATTGTTTGCTCATCTGGAATAAGAGTAATAGGCACTGCAGTGAAAATTAGATATGACATGAGTATGTGCAGTGGGCACTGCATAAATTAGCTGGTTTGATAAATATTATAGTTGTGTAATAGATAGTACAGTTACATGAATATGACTGATTGGTAGATATAGATCTTTATATGTTTATATGCAGCATATGATTCTTCCTCATTATATAACATATTAGATATTTTATACTTAGCACATATGCTGTCTCTGCTTCCTTTTCTTTATGTGCACATCTAAGCTGTCTACCCAGTTACAATACCATCCCGTCAGAAAGGATAGTGGCCATAAACAACTGAGGAGGCCATATTTAAATTCAATATCTATATTAAATAACACTTTGTCCTTGATGTCTTTATTGATGCCATCCACTGTTCATAAAGTCTCCCTCCTGGATTCCCATAGCATCTTTTTATATGTCTACTTTATCTTGATAATTGAACACTTTTTAATTAACCTATTTCCCATATTACAATTTCCACACACCATCCCTCAAGTAGATTGTAATCACTTTGAGGACAGGGAGCATGTCACATTTCTTTCATAACTCATAATACCCCGAGCAATACCTACATACTAAAGAAGCTTCAAAATATTTGTGGAATTTTATTGAAATGAGTCTACTATGAGTGGGGAATGACATACATTCCTCTTCAATCATTGCTGAGCCCTCTTTTCATTCCCAGCTATGCTGGCTTTTCACCCAAGCAGTGACCCATCACTGCAAACGCATTTGCCTTTGGTTTGATGATTGTGCCACTGTGGCAGAACAGAAAGAACTTTTTAATTCACATGTTCAGTACAATATGCTCTCCTATGCTGAAGTGGAATAAGTTTCTGAGTATGATTGCTTTTGAAGAGGAAAGTTTCTGTAAGAAGCTGGAAAGAGTTTGCTCCTGCTCTGACTGCATTTTTCAATCATCACTGTTTGCCTCTCCAGTGCGTCCACCCATTTCCGAAGCGAGGCTTGTGATTTTGATGCACCATCATGGCTAAATACAGTATATCATTTCAGCAGGCTCTTCACATTGTGTTATTGTTAATGATGCTTTTTATTTACCAGAACCATAGGCAATATGATATTACTCTCATTCAGTGAGCCCGGCAGGAGACTTTTTAAAAGTGTAATGCATTTGCTCTAATGTCTCTGATCAGGTGGATCCGGCCTGGAAAAACTCCAAGTTGGATAATTACATTTTCGCTAGCTATAATTTCCACCACCTCTTTGAGAGCTTGCAGCATTCTTCTCCTTTCATGCTCCACACATGTGTGGTGTTTGCTGAACACTATTTTAACAAGAAAAGAAAATCAGCCAGTCTTAACCTCCAGGAGGTGAGGCAGGAACAACCAAAAACGGAGAGGTAAGAACGAACACTTCCAAAATCGTAACATCATTGAAGTTTTTCTTTGTTTTTCCTCATCCCTTCAAGATCTGTGTCCTTTTTAACCCCTTTTCCATGACCCATCTTCTCTCACTTTCTGGTAAATAGTAGTCTCATGCTATTTATTTTTCCAATAATGAAAGGAAGAGATCTCGGAAAATCATTCTTTCTAAAGTATACATATTATGTTTGATAACTTGTCCAGAGATATTTGAACTTTACAAAAGATAGCTGTGACACAAAGGGACAGATTTCCCAAGACAGAATTTTAGAGCCCATGTCCTGTGGGAAAACAGATGCTGTCAATGGGTGAGTGCTATTGCATGCACCTTAAATTCTGTCTTGTGCCTACATGCAAGAACGCACTGCTTTTTAAGATAAAAAGAAATACTAGGTTCTACATTTTATTGTCTCTAAGAGGTTACATTAGCAGACAAGGTTCTTTGCACATAAGGTGGGAAAGGGTCAAGAAGAAAGTTTTAAGGGTCTCAGGATCACCCATTTTTTTAAGGGTAAAAGCACCTGAAGTCGAGTGATGGAGGTGAATGACTAAGCTGAGTAATAATATCTGGGTACAAAAAGGTATGACCTGGAGATCCATAAAATAACGAGACTAATTTTCAATCCTGACTGGTAGAATTAGAAGGGTTGCCAGGGCAGGGTGTCGATCCTTGTATCATAATTACATGAAGGGATGACTTTTAAAGGGAAACTCTTCCTTGAGTGTGTAATGTCCATTTCAGTGGTGTTTCACGTTGGTGTTTTAATGGACATACGTGAGGTGCTCTTACTCTTTTCACATGTCTCCCTTCCGTTTGGGGACCTGGATGCTCACAACATCCCTATAATCCATGTCAGCCCATCCAAAGGCCTCATTCAAAGTTCTACCTCAGAGTCACATGCCGTTTACTCTCTAGGCAGTTGCTCAACTGACAATGAGAGCTGACATCACTGTAATGGAGGAACCCGGCATGTATTTATGAAACATTAATTCAGTCCATAATATTATAGCTGTCAAAATCAACTAATATAGATTTTATTTTGTACATTTTCCCTTTACTCTTCGTGATATACCTTGATTTTGTTGATTCTATGCAGATTTACAGGAAGAATTGCTGCATATTGCACTATATAGGCACATGCCACTTTTAACTAGAAATTTTTGGGGGGCAGAGCTGAGCAGAGTGAATGATTCCTCTGCTGTATTAGACTCAGAGCAAGGCCAAGGTGACTTTTAAGGGAGTTGGTCACACACCAATTCACATCTGGAAGTGGTGGTGTTAGTGGACAGAATCAACTCTGTCTCTGAAGGTCTAGAAGGGGAGCAAATTTTTTGAACAAGGTGATAATTTAAATTTTAGAAGTGTGGCATTTTAGGTTTTGGCAGGACGTAAATGGAAACACTCCAAATGAGCCTACACATTTGGGAGTGATGTTATTTAAAAGTAAGAAAAAAGTTGGTGTTAGGAGACTCATCCCTTCTTTTGAATTTCTTTTAAATGCAGCGGGCCCATGTTTAACTTTTGGGCTTGTATTCAAAGTCACCAATTCTTTTGCTCACCTGGTTTGACAGTCCTTGCTCACAAGTTTCCCTGGTCTCTCATCCCATTTGGGCAGTAAATTTGGCTCATATTCTCAGTTTAGCATCTTGTGCTTGTAATACAGGTTTGGGATAGTATGACCTTTGAACACCATCATTCTACAGCTTCTGGTATTTTCCCCTTGGTTTTAGTACCACAAAGAGCCCATTAATGACACATCTGAAGTCTTTGTCTTGTAGTGTCTTCATGTTCTATGACTTTCCTTGAGGATCAGGGTCCTCCTGTATTCATTTCTACTGCCTTTTCTATCTTCACTAACTGATTAAGTGTTTTTTTAAAGCGTAATTCACCAGGCTCCCCAACTTTGGCCATTGCTTTCTCCTTCAGAAATCTCATCCATGCTTACAGAGTCAGTCCTACTAGACTGATTACAACTAGTAGTCTTACTACTAGTCCTACTAGTCCTACTAGTCTACTACCTGCTAGAACAAGGGTTGACAAATTTTTTCTATAAGAGGCCAGTTAGTAAATGTTTTATGCTCTGTGGGCTATATATGGTCTCTCTTCTCTATTCTTGGAAGAATAGAGAAATACATTAGAAAATAGAAAAAAATGTTGTTTTTATAATTCTTTCAAAATGTAAAAAACAATCTTATCTTGAGTCATTCAAAAAACTTACTGATCCATGTATTAGAGACGAAAGGGAGGAGCAAGAATGTATTCTCATTCTGTAAAGAGGTCAAGAAGACTGAGGAGAGATGATGAACCATTGATGCTAAAACTTAAGGAGATAAAAGTGGTGATCTTAGAATAGGCAATTTTACTAAAACATTGCTTTTTGGAGGAAATGCAGTCACTTTCTAACTTTTCTATTTTCTTTTCTTTTATCTTATACTTTAAGTAGAGTCAATATATCCTTGGCCTTCTACAAAGAATTTAAGTAGCCATAAGTGTTTGTTATTTTCTTTCAAATCAAGTACAGTGTGTTTATAGTTCCTCCTTAGAGAATAAACCCGTCTTGAGTTGACTTGGAATTGGACTGGACTTCACGAGTAGGCAGTGTTTGATAAGGCTGTGCACTTAACAAGCCGTGTGATGATATGACCTTTCAAAATGCTTTTCACACTTTTGGCATTCCAGTCTTCTCAAGTTCCTATTTTGGATTCTGAAGGATTTTGTTTTCTCTTTGCAAATTCATAGTTAATGGAAGATATTAACACCATAACTCGTGTTATCTGTCACTTGTCTTAGTCATATTGGAGGACAGACCTTTTGGACAAGTCTTTGCAGGAGAAGACACAATGTAGCAAGGTGAAAGAGAAGAGGGGAGAAGGCATGCCAGAAGAGATAGTGGGGAAAAGACCAACAACAAAAAAAATCCATTGCTAACAGTTTGCTTGATTGGACTTCCTTTAAGAACTTCCATTTCTTAGTAATAGGATTATTTGCTATGAAGTATCATATATCTATACTCATATTCAGAGGTCAAACCCAGGAGGGGCCATGATGTTCAAGAGACACATTTTTGCATTCACAGCTGTTAAAATAGCTGGGCCAAAGACAATCTACAATCAACTACTTGGGAAATCTCTGCCATCCTCCATCAAATTTTCCTTCTTAGTTTATTGAATAAACAAGCCAGAAAACACATCCACACATAGCCAAGCAGAAGGGCCAATTTTCTTGTGGCTTAATGAAACATCTCCAAATAGAAAAACATGAATTAATATTACTGAACCTCAAAGGGCATGATGAAATAGTGGAGGTCATCTGTGACTCAAGAGGGATTCTGATTCTTGCCATATGAGGTAGATAACTTGAAAAGAGTTCATTCGAGATTTCTGATATTACACATTCAGTATCTCTTTCAGGACTCTGAGTTATTTGCTATCATTTAAAAAATTCAACCAGTGCTTCAGGCTGTCTTTCAGTTTTCTGAAAACTGGTGCCTAGCACAGGGCTTATCCATTGTAGGATTCAATAGAGATATGTTGACCAATTGATTAAATTTTATCACCAAGCTACCCTTGAACCTCGTAAATCTCTTCCATCTCAAATTTGTCACTCTGAATACATGAGAAAAGGAAAGGACGATGTACCCCTCTGTGCCCTGCCTTAGTCACTCATTGTCCTTGCAAGAAGTTACAGATATTTATTTCTTTTAATCAGCCCTGATCAAACAATCCCTCTAACCAGTTAACCTTTCAGGTTGTTTTCACCTTATTTCTCAAAATTTGTCTTCAGCTGTCTTCTTTCAAGCTGTTCAGATAGAGCCAAAACAATACAGTGGGATGGTCTAGTAAACAGACCAAAAATGTGGTAACTTAATTAGTAGAAATATGAGGGACACTATCTATCCTCCTCCTTCTGCACTCTTAACACTCCCCCCACACGCAGAGAGATACACACATACACACACCCACAGTCTTCCTCATGGTCATCTATTCTGAAATTCTAACCAATAGATAGATATTCATGCATTTGAGTGCTCACATTCTAGGCTGTAATTAGGTGATTAGTACCTAAAAAATGTCTTGCCAAACAGATAGTAGCTGAGGGCAGTGTTACTGGAGGAATTTCATGTGGAGTAGGAAAGAGGACAGAGAGTAGGGACATGGCAATATGGTAGAGCTCTGTGGTTAAAAGTATCTTATGATAATATATTTTTTATATATTAGGCATTTAAACTGTTTTCTGGTCTTCATTTAACACAAATGGCATTAAATTTTACATGTGAATATGTTATTTTAAATTTTTTAATGAAAAAAAAAGAAAAAGCAGTGTGAAGGCACCAGAAGCAAACTTTCTGATTTCACAACAATTTTAAGAAAACAGTACAATATTTTTTTTAAAGGCCCAATAAAGTGGCATTTTGCTGAGTTTATAGGATATTAGGTCACTTTGCTCCATAATTTAAAGCTAACTTAATTTTAGTTGCTTTCATAGCGGATCTAAATTTAGCTAATTTTCCAGACATTCAAATTCCTGTCTATATGGACAATCTCATCACTCCGAGATATTCCAGGCTAGTTTCTCTTTGTTTTAAGGTCATATGTTTCCGTGGGAATTCTAAACCCTTAGGAAATATAAGAATGACAGACACGCTCGGGAGCATTCTCTTTCTTAACAACAGCAAAACTCCAAGAAGATACTCATCAAATAATCGTGAGGCTTGAAAACACTCAAAAGTCATCTTCTTCCGTGACGTGTGGAATAATTAAATGCAACATCAGCATGACATCAGTGGGAGATAATTTTCAGCCATAAAATGCCATTCTCTCACATTAACTTGAGGGTTGTTGGAGGTTTTTGTCTCCATTTCACCAGACAGAATACAAAACATTGTGACATGCTTAATATTTCTTCCGCCAAGATGTCCACTCCGATTCCTCACCCTTTACAGAGTTGTTGATTTCATCCTGCATTTAGCTGCCAAAAAAGCGATTGCATGTGCAGCCCCAGTAACAAAGTGAAAATGAATTATGCATCAGAAGAAACTGCATTTGAGTCAGAAAACTTAGACTTCAGCATCTTCAAATTACAATATGATTTAAGAAGGAATACATTTAAGGAGATAGCGATGGACTGGGGTGAAGGGGTCAGCATTGGCCTGCTTTAATATAATTTAGCTTTCAATTATTTATTTTTTAAAGAGCTACTAAGCACACTGAATCTCTTTAATGGCAGTGTCAAAAGTATGGAGACTGGAGAAAAGCCATGAATAATAGTGACAGATTGTTATGCATGGTAATGTTATAGGGCCTGCTGCAAACAGAAGCATTTACCAGAGCAGGCAGAGCAAACAAGGAGCAGCCTGCTATGAAAGCGAGGGACATGGCTCCCTTCCCTGAGCTGTGAAGCCAGCTGAATTTCGCTTCCTTTGAGATCCAATGGCTTTGTCAAAAAGGCCATTAAGCCAATCTGTCCACGAGAATTCTGCACTCCTCTTTTGACAATTGGTACATATAATTGTTTATTTAAATTGTCCACCTTTAGTTTTATTGACAGTAAAATTGATTCAGTAAAATATCTCACACATTCTTTAAGCAACCTTATGCAGCCACTAGGACTGTGAAAAGCGTCCAGGAAGACACAAGGCAAGAATTTGCCCCTCCTTCAGGAAACTGGTCATCAAGTGAATGGATTTGAACTAACAGGGAAATGCATAGGCCAAAATATGGGTTATATAAGTGTTAAAGACTCTGATATAAATAGAAAGTGTTTATTAATACAGAGGAGGAAGGAAAAGACCGTGATAAAGTAGAAGAACCTGGCCTAAGATTAGGGATCCTCATGTTTACACATCGACGCACCAAGGGTCCTGCTCCCCTCTGCCCACTGTTCACACCTGTTCTCTTGTCACAAAGCACTGACTGAGAATCAACCCAAACCTCGCCATGTGCTGTGTTTCTCAGCCACGGAAGAGCAATTTACTTCTCCCAGGGTCGCTTCTTACTTAGGTGAAAGAAAAATCTGATTCCGTCTACCGAACGGTCATTCTGCCACACTTACCCACCCCCTGCACCCATCTTAGAACCACTTACTCCACCAGCCCAGTCTTTCCTGGTTTCGTGCCAACTGACAAAGGCAGTGTCACATGGGAAAAGAAGGCAGTGTCAGATGGAGGAAAGGAAAACAGAATTGGGAATCAGGAGGGCAGATTTCTAGTCTTGGCTCTTACACATTTATTTAGACAACTTTGGGACTTTGTTTCTTCAACTTTTAAGTGAACAGATTGGTTAAGTAAGGGATTTGAAAGCGTGTGTATATATATGTATATAAATTATCCTTTTAGTGATGGAATTTTTTTTTTTCTCAAAAAGTTTTCTTTCACCTATCCCCAAGTTTTGAGCAGACAGAAGCAGAGCGATGTTAGCTAGGGCAGGGATGAGGAACCCACAGTGCCTGGCTTCCTTCCCACTCCCAGCTGGGCTCCCTGAGGGCTCTGCGGAGTCCAGTCCTAAAATCTACAGGATAGCATGATTTCTAAAGTTCTTTCCAGTTCTAAATTTCTTGGATTTCCTCTCATTCTATAAAACATTTTATTCTAAACTGTTACTAGCTTAAAACTCATTCTCCCACTATCTGTACTTTTTTCAACAAAATGCGGAGAGAAAAGACCTAAAACTAAAGGAATATTTAAGGATACAAATTCTAAGCAAAGGAAGTTAATTGTTCCCAGTTGCCATCAAAGTGGTTCTAAATGATTGTCTAACCTCTACAAGGTGGGACCAGTTAGCAGCTCTACAGACAGCCCCTGCAGAAGAGGAAGGAGAAGTCAGTAGAGTGTGTCCATCCACCACTTCACTGATAGAGCAAAGGGAGAAGGATCTGTTCTCACTGTCAGGGGCAAAGGCCAAGTCACCGATAGTCTTTCTTTCAATGTCATCTTGCACACATGTGCCTGAGGAAGGCAGTGCTTTCAAGACTGCACAGCCTGTGTGCTTCCATCCTTTGGGAAGATTGCAGGGCATGTGGTGCTGAGAAAACATAGCTGCTTAATTATGAAAATACGTAAAAGCAAAATGCCAATGGAGCGGTATGTCAAGTGAGGGCGCCAGAGTTTCCTCAAGCCTAAGCTGGTTGAATTTGGAAAGTATGTTATAGAAACAAAGTAACTAAAAATAAATAAATGAAACTTGGATAGAGATAATTCTTGCTTGATACCTACATAAAAACAAAATATCTTTCTGATGTAATATCCCAGGTAGTTACCTGCTCAGGCCCTGACCTCCGTTAATCATATTCTAGGGAGGTCTTTAATATTTTCCAAAGGAGAAAATAGAATTTTTAAAGTAAAATTACATTCAATTTGTTCAATTTAAGAAAACTAAAATATGTACTAAAATATGTAAGATTAAGAGAGAATGAGAAAAGATTATTTTATTTTAGAAAAACAGTGTTAGAAAAAATGGGGATGAAAGCAAAACTAAACACTTTATCTGCAAAAAAGATGGGGATCTATTGATTTCAAGGTTTGCAGTTTAACTTTCTCCAGAACGCTGTATAGGGTTTGACTTTTAATATGTTGTTTTTCTCATCATATAGTCCCTTCTCTCTGGTCATTAAGAGCTAAGTAGAGCAACTCTTTCTTTCTTGGGAGGAAAAGAGAAAAAAAGAGAATACGAGCAGAACTGTTTTGTCACAAGCCAGTGCCACCACTCTGAAGTCCTGGGATCACTTTCTGCAGGTCTCAGGCCCTAGAAAAGAATAGAAGCTTTATTTTCAGCCAACAGCCGAAGAATTAGCTAACTGCTAAAAACTGCTAAAGAGTTAGCTAATTATGGTGTAATATCTTGCCCCTCCTTAGACAGTAAGTGAAAAAGCAAAGTTAATTATGACTGAGTACAAGAAGAAAAAATTATTGTGGCTGAGTAAAAAGAAATATACATGTTTGTGGGGATGTGTGTGAGGGAGTGAGAGAGTGCCTTCATCTTAATCAACTAGTTAATTGCTAGGATCCAATGTAACCTGTCAAAAGTAGTTTCAATCAGAGTTAGGGGGCACTTGGCGATCTTCACCAAGTTGGTGGGATCTAGATAATATTCGCCATGGGTCTCTTGTAGTGCCACACTTTGAAACCGAACCTCTTAATCTCAAGTTTGTGTGCCCGATGTACAGTAAGCCCATCACTGAGACATCAGTGCTTGGAGATGGAGAAAGTTTTATTCGAATTGGCCAAAATGAGAAGGCGGGAGGGTAGGTTCTCTCAAATCAGCCTTCATAAAATAAGAAAGCAGTGGGTTTGTAGAGGTAACGGGCTTCGCAGGAGGAGTTTCAGAGAAGCAGAAGGGTAATCTGTGTTTCTTTCACTCTCGATAAGCCCCTGGGCAATCTGACTTCTGGGCATCAATGGCAGCTGGCGCTAGCTATCTGGTGATTGTAACTCCCTTGAAGGCATTCTTTTTCTTCTGTAAAACAAGCTCATACATTTTTGTGACCCTTGAGTCACCCCTCAGGTTAAACAAGAAAATAGCAAATTGACAAGATTAACTTCTTTTCATAACCAGGTCAAAAGGAAATCTTATTGAATATTTACAGCAACTCTCAGGAACCCTGCTTCAAATTCTTTTTCTATCATCTGATTAATGTTGACGTGGGGGAGAGATGCAACTACTCATGCTGAGTGATTATCATGTGACACAAGAGTCAGAAGAAGAATACGTAGCAGGATATCACATGACCAATCTGATTTCTCTCATCTTTCTTAGTAAGGTACTCTCCATTCCTTGAACTAGGACCAAGGAAAAGGTTGTGAAAGAGGAAGAGGTATGAAAGAAGATATTCCTCTTGTTTTGCTTTCTTTCCTTTTTATGTAAACTTTGTTCAGAAAGTTTTGTTTTGTTTCGTAGAATGGGTGGAGATGCACCCTCCCAAGTAGGGTTGACATTCAGCCTGACAGCTACATAGCACCTAAGTAGTCCCTAGAATTTGCTTGTTAGAGAGAACTTGGTTGTTTCAGATAGTCATGGTGACAGAAAGACTGGTTTCTTGATACTGTTATAAAATCCCTAACATGATCACATAATTTAGGAAAGGGTTGTATCATCAAATTCCAAACACATAGCCTATCCTGAAGCATAAATCTGGCCTCTAAATTTGGCAGACCACCACAGAAGTGACCAAGACATACATTTGATTTTGTGACATTGGCTGTCCTTTTCCTGTTGTGATGATGTAAACGAAGGATGTTAGATCATGGAAGGACATTAATGCCCATCTAGTAGAACCCTTTCAATTATTGATTTTAAAAATGGGTCCTAAAGAAATTATAGAATTCTCTAAACAAAGTCAAATGTTAAATTAAAGTCAAAGTTAAATCCTTTGTTTTAGAAAATAGGAAAAGAAAAAAATAATAAAATATAAGGGAAGGATCCCTTCCTAAGATCACAGGAGCAATTGGGAAAGGCATGCAGCACTTTTCCTGTGGAGGTTTTGTTGTTGTTTTCCTCCTGTCTTGTTACAGAAATGAAGAGATTTATTTGCTTTGTCACAAACTGCCAGATTTGCATCTCTATCCCATATGCATAATCTCACCTCTTCAGATTAAGGACTACTTTTTATTCTCCAACAGCTCATTTTCCATAAACATATAGAGAGGACTGATCTATTTCTACGGTGCATCTTATATGCAAATCTGGCCAGACAACATCAGAGCGGACACTAATTAGATACAGGAGATGCGAATCATGATGACTTTTAAAGTTAGGGAGGCAGACAATATCCTTGTCGGTAGAGTCAGCTCCTCTGATACTATTGACTTAGTGGGATTGGCCAAAGGTGCTGAAACCCTGGAATTCAACTGCTACAATATTGGAAAGTCCTGTTCTTTTTGGTCCTTGGGATATAGACTGGAGTGGGAGGGTATTTGACAATTGTTCCTTTTCTCTTTTGCTCCATCTTGCTAGGACTTGTTTCATCAGCATATTTTTAAAATTACCTTGAATGTAGATGGCTCCTTCCTGCTGAGCTAGTCAAAGTGCTTTACGTACATTATCTCTCATTTGTCCTCCTCTAATCCTCAGTGTTTGATAGATGTCAAAGCAATGTCCTTTTTTTTTTTTTGAAGTTTGACAGTAACCAGGGATACTAGATTGAAAGTAGAGAAGGGTGATTTTCCAAGATGGCATCCAGCTTTGGAATTCCCTTACAATCCAGGAAAAAAGAAAAATATCTTATTTGATTTGCACAACTACTATACAATAGTAATCTACTCTCCTTTCTTTCCTGAACCTGAGAAGGTTACAATTCTCATTTTTCTTGCCTTGAGGGGAGCCTTGCGGACTGTCCTGGCTTATGAAAGGCAAGTAAAAGCGATCTCACTTCCTGGCTGAAAAGATTTTCCTTGGATCCCCAATTTCTCTCTTCTCCATCAGTAGGAACTGTGGAGGGGAGCCATCCCTATCCTAAGAACACACGCACACAATATCTGTGTGAAGGAGAAATATGGAGTCACGGAGATTTGGGGGTTATTTGTTACATCAGTATAAGCTTAGCCCATTCTCACTAATACATCTTATTTGAATAACACAAATACAATGAAATGATAATACTCTGTTATTTAAAATTTCTTTGGAATCATAGAATGTACAAATGGACAAAAAAGCACATTCTCATCAGGCAAATAAGTTAATTGCTATATGTAGATTTCTACAAATCAATGAAGTAGGCATATGTTGCTATAGGGTATTATTCCTAGTACTTTTTTATATTAAAAGTAGTAAATTGTACTGACTTTTCTTAATGTAAAAATAATGCATATAAATTGAAAATAATTATGGAATACAAAAAAACACAAAGAGAAAAATAAAAATAATCTATTATCTGGCATCATAACCACTACTGTTATTTGATGGCATTTTATGGTAATTTTTAGCAAAATAAACAGTGGTTTATTAGCAGTAGTTGTTACACCTCTTTCTGGTTCCTGTAACAAGGACTACAAAGCTGAAAAGACACCAGAAGAGAAATCTGTCCACCTGAATTCTAGCTTTGGCTTGAACACTAACTAGCTGAGAGACTTGGGCAAACCCTTTAACAGCTGCTAACTCCCTTTCTTTGTTGGCATCTCTCTCTCACCATTCTCTGTTCCTTTCCATGAGATTCCAATTTCATAACCTTTGTTTAGGCTTTTATTATTTGGCTGAGTCAATTCACTAAAAACAATTAGCTGAAAGTTGATTCACCAAATGATTAATTTCACAAATAACCATTTCACCTAATTTTTAACAGATTAAAAATAAATCTGTAAGAATTCAAGTAGGAATATTCAATAATATAGTCATTAAAGTATATTTTATCTCCAGTAACAAAAATGTTGGCATTTCTTTTTCTGTTTTTTTCTTTCATATTTTTTTAACTTGCGTGGTATCTGCCTAATCTTTTAATTTATTGAATGTTTTGTCAATCTTTACCCTTTAGCATAAAAATTATTGGGATTTTCAACCTAATATATTTTTAAAAATTTGTATTTATATTTATAAATTTCAAATTTGTAGTTGTAATCATATGGGGGAAAAGTACTTATTTCTGGGAATATTTACTTCCTCTTTTTGTCATTGAGTGGTTAAAATTTTGTTTGTTTGAGCTTTGTGAAAACTACTACCAAATGAAATTAGACCAACTGTCTTTGCTAGCACCCAAAATTTAATAACTTCTAATGTGAGAGCAGTTTTCTGGTTATTCCTTTCAAATAATTTTGAAATTAAAAATAATTAAATTTAACATTTAATTCAAAGGAAAATAAATTTAAAATTTAAAGTAATTGCATTTAGTTAAATTTTTAAGTTGAAATTTTTATTCACATAATATGAAATTCAGTTTTGCAAATTTGAAATTTAAAGAAAATTTTAATGTAATTGTATAGCAATATTAATTTTACTCTATTTTAATTCAATATTTAAATATAATTTAATATAGATTTTTATCATTAGAAATATAGCACCTAGGCTAAAAGGCTTTTTGAAGACTTGGAGAACAAAATCTCAAAATGCTTAACCTTTTAAAAATTTCAAAAGCTGAGGCCAACCCTGTGGCATAGCAGTTAAGTGCACACGCTCCGCTGTGGCGGCCCAGGGCTTGCAGGTCTGGATCCCGGGTGCAAACCGACACACCGCTTGTCAAGCCATGCTGTGGCGGCGTCCCATATAAAGTAGAGGAAGCTGGGCATGGATGTTAGCCCAGGGCCAGTCTTCCTCAGCAAAAAGAGGAGGATTGGCAACAGATGTTAGCTCAGGGCTAATCTTCCTCACAAAAAAAAAAAAATTTCCAAAGCTATTCAAAAGTTCTCAAAGCAATAAGAAGTGGCTGAGACAACCCAAATAAAATCCTAAAATCTTAATTAAGAAAAGATTTTATGTGTTCTTTCAGTTCAGATTGCTAAAAGATAAACTAAAGCTTATTAAAATTTTTAAGATTTTATTTGAGCAAAAATTGATCCCAATTAGGCAGCACCAAACTGGAAGTTGTCAGGTGTATTCCACCAACAGGAGCTTAGGGAGAGACTTTTACAGAGAAAAGGTGGAAGCAAAGGAAGGAAAGTGTTGATTGGCCATCGCTTAAAGCCTAGTTGGCTGGTTGTGATGGGTTGTCCTCAGTATTTTGATTCTGTAACCTTGTGGCATTTATAGGCTTAAATCTTGGTTGGCTTATGCAGGCTGCCATGGCATTAGAGCCACATCAGTCTATTGGCCTCTATAAATCAATTTAACAATACTGATCTGTTTTATAAATTTTATTGTGCTTAAGTTTATTTCATTGTAAACATTTCAACCTAACTTTAGGTAATATTCAGAAAAAGCAGATTTAATCATTAATCTAAATTGCAATTCTTATTAAAACTTCTGGAAACGGCAATTAAAATCGTTAGCCCGTTGCACATTGGATTAATGGATTCTTTGCTGAATTACTTCATTAGCTCCTTTCCGAATCCCCAACACCCTTTACACTGAAATTTACCACCAAAGGACCAACCATCAAACACAATAGAAAAGAACAATAGTAGAATCAATGAAACTAGATTGGATCATTTTCGGTTCCTATTTAATAAAACACAATATGGAATAAAATGTCTTGAGCCATTTTGTTAATCTATTATTGATTGCACAGAACCACTTCCCCATCTAAAGTGACTTGCCTCTTGTACATACCGTTCTCATCTGGTGTGGAAATTTTGCTCATCACTTATTCAACAGACATTTGTGTGAGACCCTTCTGCATCAGGCATAGTTCCTGGTGGTTGGAGACAAGACTCTTTACCAGGGGTTTGTGGTCAATTGTGGAGACAAAACAATAAACCAACAAGAAAAATTGCTATATAATACGTTTTCTGCTTTAACTGGAGTTGTTTACAGAAAACTGCAGTTAAACAGTGAAGAAGAAGCAAATATTAATGCCCAACACACCTCTCCATCCCCCGTGTTCATTGACTCCTTCCAGGGCAACATCTTCTTTATCACATCCAGGTATTTTGGACATCTTGCTCCTCTAGCTCTCTCCTTCCTGGGCATCCATATACTGCTCTGTGCTTTTCTCTTTTTGGGGATGCTCTTCCTGCTATCCTTCCAATCTGAGCTTAAATGTCACCACTGTAAAGAGGACTTCCCTAATGACCATGTCTAAACTAGCCAACACCTCCACTCTAGTTAATCTCTATTACATCACTGTGCTTATTCCCTTAATATAGATAGCGCTTATTACTACCTGTAAATAACTTGTTCTAGTCACTTGTTTACTTATTTATTATCTGTCCTCCCCCACTGGAATATAAGCTCTACTAGGAGAACAATATTTTCCTGTTTTCATCTATTATTTCCAGATCTATTAACCCATAATTGGCATTTGATATTTGTTGAATAATTAATCTCTGCACCTATTTATCCACTTGTACATTCATCCATTCATTCAATAAATATTTATTGAGCCCTTACTATTATGTCGGGCAATTTTCTTTAGGCATTGGGGACAGGAGTAAACACAAAGGCAAAATCTCTTGCCTTATGAATGTTGCAGTTTAGAGATGGAAAACATAAAACAAATAGACGAGCAATAAATAGCATCTGAGATGGTGATAAGTGCTATGGAGAAAAATAGAGCACAGACGAAAGAATGGGTTCCATTTGGAAGGGAGTTGTTATACATGTTCTTAAAGGAAGATCTTAAGGAGAGTGTGACATTTGAGCAGAGCCTTGAAGGAAGTGAAAAAATATTTACTGTGATTAAAATGGGAAGACCATTTGAGGTTTTAAACAGAAAAGTGGAATAATTTGACTCATTTTAGAAAGAGCATACCGGCTCTTGGATTGCATATACTCTATGGGGAGGCAGGATCCGGTAGAAGAAAAAGATCAAGGTAGGAAGTATATAATTGTCCAGGTAATAAGTGGCATTGCCTTGCACCAGGATATTAGCAGTATAGGTTAGGAAAGGTGGTCAGATTCTAGATATATTTTGAAGTTACAGCATACGGAATTTTCTGATGGCATAGATGTAAAATGTGAAAAAAGAGAGAGAAGAGGAGAATGACCTCTAGATTTTTGGCCAGACCCTTAGAATGATAGAATTGCCGGTTACAGAGAGTCAAGTCTATGGGAAGAATAGATTTAAGGGTAAAGAGGATAACTGGGATTAAGTTTGGGGCATGTTAATTTTAAAATATCTGTAAGAAATACAGATAGACGTGTCAAATAGGTATTTGGATATAGGAATTTGGAACTCAGGGAATTCATCCATCCATCTGAAGAAATATTTACTGATTGCCTGCATTATGCCAGAAACTATGATACATGCTGTAACTACTAATTTAAAAAAGACACAATCCCTGTCTTTTAGGAATTTTTGGTTGAAAAGAGAAAAGTAAATAGATATTTTCAATAAGATGGGATAAAGGTTTTCACGATGCTACAAGAACATGTAGAAGTGGTAGGAAGAGATCTCATTTGGTGTTGGGTTAAGAAAGAATTCTTGGGGGGCTGGCCCGGTGAAGTAGTGGGTAAGTGCGCACGCTGCTCCTGGCGGCCCAGTTTCGGATCCCAGGAGTGCACTGGCACACTGCTTGTCAAGCCATACTGTGGCAGCGTCCCATATAAAGTGGAGGAAGATGGGCACGGATGTTAGCCCAGGGCCAGTCTTCCTCAGCAAAAAGAGGAGGATTGGCATATGTTAGCTCAGGGCTGATCTTCCTCACAAAAAAAAAAAAAAAAGAAAGAATTCTTGGAAGAGTAGATGCTTTAGCAGAGACCTAAATGATGTTTAAGAGTTAAGTCAGTCAAGGGAGGGATCCAGATTGTTCATTGTTGATTTTTGAAGTACATCTCATATAATTCTGGAATTTGGATAATTATTATTTTAGAATGGGCAGCAAATTTGCAAATCCATTTAAGCAAGCATTTGTTAAAAAAAAGTTTGTCACATCATGAAGCATATCTTTTTTTTTTCTTGAAACAATATTATTTTTTCTCACACTTTCTCTCCCACCTCCATGACCCATTCACATAAACTCATTCCAGGATAATGTGTTCCCTTGTAATAATGCATAACAAAGGGAAAATGGATTTGACTTTGGGAGGTTTGTTTACAAAGAAAATTCTTCTAGACAGGATGTATTATACATGTCATGAAATAACTTGAATAAACTTAGAGAAAATTATCCTTATACTGCATTTTTTTTTTTTTTGGTAAGGAAGATTGGCTCTTAGCTAACATCTGTTGCCAATCCTCCTCTTTTTGCTGAGGAAGATTAGCCCTGAGCTAACATCTGTGCCCATTTTCCTCCATTTTGTATGTGGGACACCGCCACACATGGCTTGGCGAGCGGCGCACATGTCTGCACCTGGGATTTAAACCATTGAATCCCGGGCAGCCGAAGTGCAGCATGTGAACTTAACTGCTATGCTACTGGGCCTGCCCCATTATACTGCAATCCAACCTTATAATTTTCCTAAATGTGTAATATTATTACAGTATAGTGAATGAATGCTGGAATGTACCCAGATATTCCTTCAGGACCACAACTCTCATTTTCCCAGTTCCCTGCAGCATTCCCTTGTCTGGAGGTTGTCCTATAGTGAAGGGGGTCTACCTCCAAGGTTAGAACCCTTCCTCATGGTCAGCACACATCCAATGACTATTCAATGTCAGGGTACAAAGTCCTGTCTTTGCACCTCGAGTCAAGATACTTCAGAAGAGCCATCTCAGCTCCAGAACTCTCTATGAGGTTGGCTGAGGGCTCTGTCGAAACTGCATCTGAGTTCAACTTCTCCTTCAGCACAGTCCAGCTTTCCTCACTTCCTTTAATGCGTTGTTCCCAAAGATACTACCCAATAAACCTCCTGTAAACAAATTTCTGACTCAGAGTCAATTTTCAGGTAAACTGTGATAACATCATTTACATCATCTGCTGTAGATTGCTGTAGCAAATAGCATTTAAATTCCCCAAATCACAATTAAGAATGTCCTCTTTGCTAAAAATGCTATTATGATTTTGGACTAATTCAATAAAAATATCCTTCATTCCCAAATCCTGCCAAGCTCACACATACCCTAAACTGTGAATGTGTGGACTATGTTTGGATTTTGATTCTCACGTCCTCATCACTGGATGAGTGAATGGATGAATGTATAATGACTGATGAAAGAGAAGGACCTATAGCATTCAGATTAAAGGCACTGCTAAATATGCCCATTATTTTTGGAGCTGCTCAGGTGTCTTCTGAAATTTGGGAACTAGATTTGGCCATCCTCTTTAAAAAGGACAATCAGAGAGAATCCAGAATAGGATAAAGATGATTCAGATTATGGAAGCAGCCATTCTCATACACATGAAAGATTTAGAGGCAGTAGATTTAGCACTTAGGATATGAAGTCACATTGGACATATAAAGATAAGATGAATGGAAATTACAAAGATGCAGCTCCTGCTCATTTGCAACAGAGCTGTCACAATTAGAAAAATATATCCTGTGAGGTGTTGAATGCATAGGACAAACTGGAATGAAGGTGACCAGCAGCCCGGGATGCTATGGAAGAGATACTTGTACTGTGCTGAGGTTCAAACAGCTGACTGCCAAGGACTTGTCCTGCTCTGATTTTGCAACATCGTGGACTTGGACAAGGAAAGGTCTCCATCTGAAATTCATATCTAAACAGCACGGTAATCTACACAAAAAGAGAAACATGTGTACCAAATATGTTCATGTTAAATAAGTGAATAGATAAATCTGTATACTAGTTTTAACAGTTGTATATATGGATACAGATGTTCTATCTATGATGAGACAGCTCCATAGTTGTGGTTAATTTATTTTCACTGTTTTAGTGAATTGCGTTGTATGCATATAGGACAATGTATTTATCATTTTCTTTGTGGAAGGACCGAATACTTTTTTGTTGTTAGTCTCTATAGTACTGCCCCTATATGTTCTTGTGCATGTCCCTAAGTACACATATATAAGAATTTCTCTAGGATACATAACTAAGAACGGCATGGCTGGGTTTTAAGGTGTGAGAATCATCTCTTCTAACAGAAAATGCCAAATTATTTGCCAAAGGGATTGTACCAATGTTCACTCCCACCAACAATATGTAAAAGTTAGTTGCTCCCACACAGTATCAACACTTGTCTGATTTCTACTGATTTTCTACCAATGTGTTGGGCATGAAATACTCTCTCATAGAGATTTTACACTTCACCATGCTGGTGATTGACAAATTGTCTTTTCATGTGATTATGTGATATCTCTCTTTCATCTTCTGTGAAATGACAATTAATTGCCCATAGTGTATGTGCGTATATGTGTGATGTGTGTGAATGTGTGATGTGTGTGTTTGTTTCAAAAATCTTTTTCCAATTCAATAATAGGAGTTCTTTATATATTCTGGGTCTATTCTTCACTAGTTATATGGGTATGAAGTATCTTCTTCCAGTCTGTGTTGTATCATCTTATTTTCTTAAACTTTTGGAGAAATGGAAATATTAATTTTAGTATAGTCATATTTATTGATCCTTTCTTTTATGGTTTGCATTTATTGTCTTGCTTAAGAAGTTATTTTCTATGCTGAGGCATTTAAGACATTCTCCTATATTATTTTGTAATTTTGTCTTCATAATTTAGACATTTACATTTACATTTTTAACCTACCTTGATGATTCTTGTTAATAGTGTGAGGTAGAGATCTAAATACATTTTTTTTAGGGACAAGTGTGATTGTCCTGGTAAGATTTATTGAAGATGTTGTTTTCTCCTCCACTACCCAGCAGTGTATCTGGCCGTTAATCAATTTCCCCATGGACCTACGTCTGTTTCTAGCTCTGTGGCGTTCCTTCTCTTCACTACCTCACCTCCATTTTTTCCCCTAGACTGATTACTATAACTTCACAACAAATCTTGATATTTGGCAATGTGTTGACCATTCTTGAGATCTAGAATGTACTATTTATTCTTATACTTTGCTCTTCCGTATACCTTTTAGAATTGACATAAAAATAAAGCTTGTTGGGATTTTTACTGGAATTATATTGAAGCTATAGTTTATTTAGGGAAAAATTACATCTTTTCAAGATTGCATCCTCTTATCTCTAAGGATTGTATATGACTCCATTTGTTTAAATATTTTCTAATGTCTTCCAATAAAGATCTATACATTTTCCCATAGGGGTCTTGCAAATTCTGTATTTTTAAAAAAATTCATACTTATCTTCAATTTTGGTGATTGTATAGTATATTACTTTGTTTTTTACATTTTCCAATATACCTATTTTACAGAAATGCAATTTATTGCATATACTAATTTTATATCCAACAATCTGCTAAATCAACTTATTCATATTTTTCGCAGCCAAATGTCTTTAGAAATGGTAATCTGACCATTTAAAAGGAAAATTTAAAAGCCTATAAAAAATAGAGGTAAAAAGAAAAAAAGCTTGAAGATATGTAAGCATTCCAGCTAACACCATTCCAGTGAAGGAAAAAATTTACAATGAAATCTTCATGAATTGATTTTTACAAATCCAGCTTTTGTGTTTTTCACTGGGATATGTCTACTGCTAAGAAATTGTGTTCTGCCTTGTTCAGATACCAGGTTCTTTTCTTGCTGGAATGATGCTTTGGGGTTTATGATAGACAGAAAAATAAAATCTAACACCTTTCCCCCTACCTCCATGCCTACTTCAAAAGAAACTGCTCTGTTTGATCCTCTTCCTGAAGTTCCTATTGACAGGACATCAATCACTTTATTTGTATACCACTTTTCACAGCACTAAAAGTGCTTCACAGAACTAGTAACATCCCAGTTCTCAACATAGACTGACAAATTATTTGTTCAAAAGGCAAGCTTATCAAGCCTGCACTGCTTACCTTTCTGTGTGCAGAGCTGTATTGGCTGAATGTGAAATAAGGGTAGAAGCTGGGGCCCATGTCATTAGACAAGCAGAGACGCTACGGAAGTCTCTGTAGCAGCCTTTTGGAATTGCAGGCTGCAGGCTCTGGGGGTCTGAGAGGCCATATCTACCTGCAGGTAAGAGGATGTGCCAGTTTCTCCAATGGCCTTTCATAGGTAACTCACTGCCATGAGACTCAAACCCACGGGTTGAGTCTCATTCTAGGGGCTACACTTAGTAACCAAGTCTCAGTGGTTATTTTAGATAAAACCAGGCATAAATAATATTTCCTTATGAGCAAAGTCTGTAATCATGTGTTTTTTAACCATTCTTCAACATGGCTCTTCCACTCTTGTCAGGTTTATCTTTTCACTTTGTCTGCAGGTGTTTCATCTTCTTCCCTCTCCTCCCCTGCCCATGTGACCTTTCTCCTTGATTATCACTAACACACTTTCCTTGTCTTTCCAGTAATCAGATTACACTGGCTTGATTCCTCTCTCTAATTTGAATAATCCAAACTAAATTTAGGTTCCTTTAAAATTTTTTCTTATAGTACTTTAGAGATAAATTAATATTTGCATATGTGTACCTATGCTGTAGTAAATATATACATGAGTCTCAATATTAGGCTGAAGTAACATGATCACATGAATTTCTATTCGAGTTCTACAGGCCAGCTGTGTAATCATGGTGTGATATGTATAGCACCACACACACTTACACACCATGTATATATTAAATTATTATATTATTGTCTATATGTTGCTTTGAAAAATTTCTTTGTTTCATATACTTAGGTTCCTCCTATTAAAGTACTGTTAAATATTTGAAAGCAGAGGATGTACATCTTTGTTCCTTGATTTCCCCCAGGTATATAATAAAGAATTATTATGCAGAATATATCAGGCAGAATATATAATAATTTTTGAGTGACTGGAACTACTAAGTATGATAATTTTAGTTTATAAACTCCAAATAGTAGAGGAGTGTGGCAATACTGAGTTGTTTGTGCTTGTATACAATATACATAATGTGTATACATTATAGTTATTTGGCAAATGATTATAAACATCTATATGCATATACAAATTGATACGTACAATCCATACAATTATTTTATATTTAAAAATTAGGTACTTATACTATAAAAACATTGTGTATGTAAAAGTTATACATAGATTTTGTCTCATAAAGCTAATTACAAGATTAAGAATTTATCTCAATGGCTATCAAGAAAAAAAATACATGTATAATTTATGTTTGATTTCTGTGAGTTTATTCTTTAGGAAAACAAAATCCAATGGTTTTCACTAAAGAAACATGTTATGGCCTGGAAAAAATATTTTTATAGTATCTAACTTGTGGAAATATTTCCCTCTCAACAAATTCTTCTATTAGCACCTACATTTATAGTCATAAAACAACCTTTAAGCCACATTTTACTAAGCCCTAAAGCAGATGAAAATCAAATGCAGATGTGGAATGGGAGCCAAACAGATGCTGAAAAACCCTGTCAATATCCTAAAGGAATCCTTTCCCTATCAGAAAGAAACCTAATTTCTACTATAAAGAATTTGATTATGTATTGTTATACAAAATGTGATTAATGTTTTGTGGTGATTAATCAACTGCAAAATATATAATTATGCCATCTGTATTTTTCCAGCTTCTTGTCACTTACAAATTCTGCAGGGGAGTTGGGAGGTGGGGTGTTGAGAACTTGTGGCATTGGGAAAGCTATAAAGCCACAGGAGACTAGTCTGGGAACAGAGCAACTCAGAGGCCTGGTGCTTATTCTAATGGAAAAGGACTAAGATCATAAACAAAGCAAGCCCAAAGCCCCACTAGCTCCCTACAGAACAGAAAACTCTGATAAGAAAAGCCACAGCCTCCCAGACATAGCACAAATTAGCTCCCCCAGATAAACTGCCGTTTGCCCTTCACTGCAAGAACAGGTTACAAACTTCATCTTGACTAGTGGAAGTAATGGCCTCAGTGCCAGGCAAGGATTTATCATTTATTTCAGTACTTCAATAAAGTAAATATTTTTGCATTTCTACTCCCCTACAATCCAAGATGTAAGACTGTGATCAAGGTTTATGCCACAACTCATATTCATGTCTTCTTAAAAAATGAAAACTGTTAGAGTTGTATTTACACACATGTCCCCGTTGGAAAAAGTTTCAATATACTTGAGAGTTGCTTGTTAAGTTGAATTCTGCAGAATACCTAGGGTTTTCATATATTATTTTGACCCGGATAATACTAGATAATATGTTTCATTGATTTTTTGTTTTCATTTTACTATTGCTTTGGGGGGAGTATTATGTAGAAACAGCTTAAAATGAGTTTTGCTTCAAATTCCCAATGGTTTTTAGTAAGAAGAATAGCACTCTACTTGTGTGCTGAAGTGTAGTACAGGGAGATGGAATGATTTTCTTAAAGCATGCTTCCTCAACCCTGGATATACATCAGAATCACATGGAATTAGATTTTTAAACACAAAGTCTGAGCCACACCTCCAGAGATTCTGCTTTAATTGTTCTGGGGTAGAGTCCAAACACTGGTATTTTTAGAAGCTTCCAGAAGGTTTTCATGTAATGTTCATCCAGGATAGATATCCAATAAGCCAGTGGTTCTTCAAGTGTGGTCCTCAAATCACCAGCTCACCATCAACTGGAAACTTGTTAACAATGTTAATTGTCAAGCTCTACTACAAACCTGTTGAATCTGGAATTCTGGCCATGAGGTCCAGTGGTCTGTAATGCAGTAAGCCCTATAGGTGACCTTGATAGACACTAATTGTTCCTTAAACTTTAGCCTGCATCAGAATCAGAATTTCTGATACAGTATGTTTGGGGTGATGCTCAAGAATTGGTATTACTAACTAGTTTCCATGTGATGCTAATGCTGCTAGTTGGGGGACTATATTTTGGGTACTACAGGGTTAAAGTGTTCCAGCAAATGTAAGCTGAGACTAATAAGGCAACACATTTACAGATGTTTTAAATGTTATGT